>NC_063171.1:22540377-23192650 GCF_023159225.1 Perognathus longimembris pacificus
AGGGACATACCTATTCTTATTCTTACCTCTAATTTGCAGATTTAGAAATTGAGACAGAAATGCATTAAATGATTTGCCCAAAGTCACTGCTAATAAATGGTAGAGTCATTATTTCAATCCAGGCACTTTGTTACCAGAGAAGAGACTCCCCATCACTGAGTTGCACTGATTTAGTTACCTTGGTTGGTCCTGTGTATTCCTGACTTTCTACACCAGCTCTCTCTAGCATTGAGTCCATCACATCATTCAGCTGGATTACTTCAACTCTTTTATTAGGTTTCCTGGAAGATTAAGATGGTAGACTGATATAATTAGCATTACACAGGTCATCCTAAAATAAAGAGAACATAGTACATGTAAAGCAAATCTACAAAATGTTATGGCTTTTTTTAATAGTAAGAAAACTTGGCAGAGCTTTATTGAGTAAGCAAGCAAACAGGCAAACAGACAAGCAGAAAGACAGAGGCACACTCTTCCAGAGTATGGGTGCTCTCAAAGGTAGAAACCTTCTAATGGTATTTTAAAGCATCTATCCATAGCTGTTAATTCAATGGGACATCAGTGATATCATTTTTAAAAGTTTAAAATAAAAATAAAATGCTCCTCTTTTTTCAAAAGAAATTAATTCTCCTCTCCAAATATTCCATAGAACTATTGTGTAGGATAGAAGAAACATAGAAAAGTGTGGCTACCTTACAATGTGAGAGAAGAAAAGGGACAAAGGAAAGACAAAAAAGGGAAAGATTGTGGCAAAATGGAGAAAGTATTAATGGTTAAGTGCAGAATCTAAAAGCATTTCATAGTACATAAATACTATACTATGTAGATGTGAATATGACTGGACACATGGAAGCACTGCAGATGACTGCAGTGTTCACACTTACTGTCTTGGTTCCCTTCTACAATTTCAATACTTTTATTTCATAAAATATAACTTCTGTTTAGTAAATTATTAAAAAGAAATATAAGTGCACACAAATTATTCTTTCTCAGAAATGTTTTAGAAAACAAACTACTTACATAGACGGGAAAAGCAACAATCTGTTTTCACTATCTGTGAGAAGAGTGGTGTATTTGCTATAATAAACAAGAGAAGTATTATTTCAAGAAAATATTCTGAGATCCCCAGCACCCCAAAAAAGGAATGCAGTAAGAAAAAAAAAGGAAAGAGAAAAGGAAATACTCTGGTGTGTTTATCAGTACATCCAGTACTCAGAATCTCGATTTTTAAGTACTATTCTTCACTAAAAATATTTCCTAAGGAAATGATTTATGGTAAACGTATGCCCTCATGTTCATACATACCTAAATACCCACAGACATCTATAGACATAGATTCAATGATATTTATCACTTTGGAACATTTTAGGTAAAGGAAAATTAGTCATATTCCTTGGTATGTGAAAATATAAAAGTTTCCCTATTCATTAAGAAAAAAAATCTCTTTTTGACCTTTTCCACAGTGGAAGGACAGAGGGCCAGGCATGGTGGTGCCTGCCTATAATCCCAACACATTAGAGACTGAGGCAAAAAGATGAAGAGTTAAAGGCCATCCTGGGCTGTATAGTGAGATCTTGCCTCAAAAAAAGAAATAATATAGTTACTCCCCCAAAAATGAGTTCCATTGCCTTTGGCAAAAACATGAGAAATGCTGGATAAAATCTAGAGAAAGAGAAAACTTTGGATATTTTATTATAAAACCTTATCCCAAAGTTCCAGTTTTTTTTCACTTTGAAACATCCAAGTGTTATTTCAGAAAATAAAGACAAGATCCCATAAATAGGAACCAATGAAAACAATGACTCATCTGCATGCATTATGCCTGGATACCTTTTGTAGAAGGTCTGTGTGTT
Organism: Perognathus longimembris pacificus; assembly: GCF_023159225.1. Taxonomy (NCBI): domain Eukaryota; kingdom Metazoa; phylum Chordata; class Mammalia; order Rodentia; family Heteromyidae; genus Perognathus; species Perognathus longimembris. The sequence continues at coordinate 22,542,231 of NC_063171.1, forward strand.
TGTTGTTTAAAAATTCTTTTTAAGGGCTGGGGATATGGCCTAGTGGCAAGAGTGCTTGCCCCGTATACATGAGGCCCTGGGTTCAATTCCCCAGCACCACATATATAGAAAATGGCCAGAAGTGGCACTGTGACTCACGTGGCAGAGTGCTAGCCTTGAGCAAAATGAAGCCAGGGACAGTGCTCAGGCCCTGAGTCCAAGTCCCAGAACTGGCCAAAAAAAAGAAAAAGAAAAAAAAAATATATATATATATATATGTATATATAATGGCTGGGGATATGGCCTAGTGGCAAGAGAGCTTGCCCGTATACATGAGGCCCTGGGTTTGATTCCCCAGCACCACATATTCAGAAAACGGCCAGGAGTGGCGCTGTGACTCAAGTGGCAGAGTGCTAGCCTTGAGCAAAAGGGAAGCCAGGGACGGCGCTCAGGCCCTGAGTCGAAGGCCCAGGACTGGGCAAAAAAAAAAAAAAAAAATTCTTTTTAAGGAGCAGAGTCCACTTTTTTTTAAGTTCCAAAAATTCAAAATTCAGTGTCATGGAAAGATAAAGAACAATTTAATTATGAAAATTCTAAAGTCTTTTATTGGGAGGCAGTAGTTGAGTTTAGTACTCAGGGCAAACACTCTATCACTAGAGTCATGCCTTCAGCCCTTTTTTTGCTTTTTAGTTTTCTCAGGGATTTGTTTTTCCAGTTAGGGTCTTGTAGTTAAGGCTGGTCTCAGACTATAATCCTCCTACCTAACCCCCCTTGGTAGCTAAGATGACAGGAGTAAAAAGATACTACATTGGCAATTTTCCGTCCTTTCACTACACTTAAAATTTTTTTTCTTAAGTTGTGTTAGGGCAGGTAGGACCCCATGAACACATGTGTACATACAGCCCTCGGACTCCTCAAAGTGTGGGAAGCCAGAAACAGCAGGTGAGGTATTTGTTATATGTCGTGGTACTCACTCATCGTAACACTCCAAACCTGAAACTCCTGTACTTGACACGATATGAAACTCTTCAGGAATCAAAGTATCTGTTAATGTCTTTGGCTTCAAAGAAACAAACAAAAATTACCCTGTTAGTACATGAAAAAACTGAGCTAAACAAGTCCTAATTTTGGTGTGTGTGTGTGTGTGTGTGTGTGTGTGTGTGTGTGTGTGTGTCCCTGAGCTTCCCACCTCCTCCCCAAACCTTAAAGTTAGCACTCTACTCCTTGAACCACAGCTCTATTTCTTACAAGTCCTAATTCTTCTCCCCAAAGGATACCTTTTACTAATTTGGTTTTGATTTGAGAGCTAACAATATTAGTAATGTGGGTCACAAGTAACAACAAAAAAAACTTTAAGCAGAAAACATGCATGAAAAATAAATATGAACTTGAGGACTACCTTAGTTTGAGCATAATTTTCTCAGTGTCTGGGGGGTGGTCTGGGTTCTAGGACCCCCATACACATACCCAACTCTGCAGATGATCCAGGTCCTTGTATAAAATGGTGTTGTTTTTAGAGATAGCCTACACATTGCCCCTCATTGACTTTAAATGGTCTGTAGGATACTAATATAAGGTAAAATTTTGGGGATAATGACAAGGAAAAACAGTATATATGCAACTATTTTTAAAATATCTTCCATCTATAGATAGTTGTTTGAGGTACAGAGGACCAGTTGTATTCATTCATTAACTCTTTGCTTTTTAAGTTCAATAGGAACCTTACTATTCAGCTTAGCAAGATATCAAGGATAAGAATTCAACAACATTAGGGGCTGGGAATATGGCCTAGTGGCAAGAGTGCTTGCCTCAAATACATGAAGCCCTGGGTTTGATTCCTCAGCACCACATATATACAAAAAAGGCCAGAAGTGTCCTTGTGGCTCAAGTGGTAGAATGGTAGCCTTGAGCAAAAAGAAGCCAGGGACAGTGCTCTCAGGCCCTGAGTCCAAGCCCCAGGATTGGCAAAAAAAAAAAAAAATTCAACAACTTTATATATGGATTTCTATGGAGAAGAAGTGTCTAATCTTTCACATTTATTAAAAGCAGGTAACTGTGGATTGGAAAGTGCTTTAAAGTATCTTTGTGACAGATTTAGTTTGCTTTATTTTTTAAATTGTATTGTAAAGGTGATGTACAGAGGGGTTTCAGTTACATAAGTCAGGTAATGAGTACCTTCATTTTCTCCCAGTTTTTCCCCTCCAGACCCCCTTCCCCTCCAACTTTTATAGATCATTTCCAATATAGTGTCTAATGAGTAACACTAACGAATTGGTTTACCCTTTGTCTCACCATTTCCATGCTACCCATTCCCCTCCCCAGATGAGATACACTTATATACAAGACAAAGGGTACAGAAATAAAATATATCTTTGATCTTTCCCTGCTAAATACTCTTTTAAGCCAGGCACAGGTGGCTCACACCTGTAATTCTAGATACTTAGGAGGCTGAGATCTGAGGATCACAATTTGAAGCCAGTCCAGGCAGGAAAGCCCAGGAGATTCTTGTCTCCAATAAACTACTCAGAAAAGGCCAGACGTGGCATTGTAGCTCAAGTGGTAGAGTGCTATCCTTGAGCCAAAAAAGCTCAGGGATAGAGCCCAGGCCCAGAGTTCAAGCCCTGTGACCAGCAATCAATAAATAAATACTCTTTTTAAGATAAAATTGGAGCTAGAGGCATGGCTTGAGGGACAGGGCACTTAGCTATGAACACGCAAGCTGAGTGAAAAACATAAGAATCAGAGTTAAAGTCCAAGTCCCAGCAAAAGGAAAGAAAAGAAGAAAGAAAGAGAGAAGGAAGAAATAGGTAGACAGACAGATAACAGAGAAAAGGGAGTAGTGCTGAGGCTCAAGGGCTAGAGTGCTTGCCTAGTAAGCATGAAGCTCTGAGTTCAAATCTCTGTGCCACAAAAAAAAGAGGAAATGGAGAGTGCTATAAAGACAGATAAGCAATGTAGACTGATACATATTATTGCTTTATCTTGGGGAAATGATTTAAAAAGTAGAGAAAGTTATTTGTTAACTATGTTACCTTATGAGGCACAATGACACCGTCATTTGACTGTATGGACCGGCCGGTACGTGGGGGACAAAGGTCATTCTCTCTAGCAGCTCCTTTTATATATTTAACATCATAAAGAAAAGAAATATCCCTAAAAATAAGAGAAAAACTATTTTAAGAAGTAAATTTTCTATTGGACTAAATAGGAGTAAGTAAGTAAGTAAGATCCCCAGCTTTGCTACTAGAGGGTAAAATGGTCATTTAAATGAGCCAAACAGACCTCCTTACCTTAGATACTCATACTTCACTAAGGCATTAGACATGAATTTCCCTCATGCGCTTTCTCTTCCCTACACACAATTTCCATTCACCTCACAAGCTCTTTGCCTTCAGTGTCATGGTTATTTCTTCCTTCCACTTACATGCTTGATTCCACTTGGCCCACCTCTTCGGAGACTTCTTCTATTCACTATAATTTTTAAAACATGCCCTGTGGTCATACTGTCTTTTCCTTTTCTGTTTTTTTTTTTTTTTGCCAGTCCTGAGGCTTGAACTCAGGGCCTGAGCACTGTTCCTGGCTTCTTTTTTGCTCAAGGCTAGCATTCTACCATTTGAGCCACAGCACCACTTCCGGCTTTTTTTTCTATATATGTGGTACTGAGGAATTGAACCCAGGGCTTCATGTATACGAGGCAAGCACTTTACCACTAGACCATATTCCCAGCCCCCAGTCTTTTCCCTTTCTAAAAAGTGTTTCTTGAGCCACGAACAGGGCTCATGCCAGTAATCCTAGATACTTGAGAGGAAGAGATTAAAAAGAGAGTGGTTCAATACCAGCCAGGGCACAAAGTTCCACTAAAGTTCCAATAAAATGTTGGGTGCAGTGATAAGCATCTGCCATCTCAACTATTCATGAGATGTTAATAGGATCATAGTCCTGGACAGTGTGGTCAAAAGCAAAACCCTATCTGAAGAATATCTAAAGCAAAAGAGAGCTAGAGAGGTAGCTCAAGTGGCAGAGCATCTTCCTGGCAAGTATAAGACCCTGAGTTCAACTCCCAGCAACACACACAAACACACACGATTCTTTCCTTCATCATGACTGCTGCTCTGATACCACTTCTGTTAAATGTCAATTGAAATTTCCTTGCCATTTGATTTCTGCTTATACCTGCCTTCTGAAATCATTCTCCAAAAAGCTGATGATGACTTCCCCTTGACAAGTTAAAAAAATCATTATCAATTCCAATCCACTGCTCACATCTCTGGTTTTAACAGAAAATATGATTAAATCTGTGTACAGCCTTGCAAAAACTCAGAACTGGGATTTGAACTCAGAGCTTTGAATGTGCTAAGCAACTGTTCTATAATATGAACCACACCCCCAGTCCAATCTACATATATGTTTTACTTGACAAAGACACAGCAAATTCAAAAGGTTAAATCTACAAAATGAGAAAATACATTTCTAGATCAATTGGTTAATAAAGGGATCATTTCCCTAAAAAGCATTCTATAATTAAAAATGGACCATCAATTCAACAGCAAACTAAGAAATTCCAAGAAAAAGAAACACAAATACCTCTTAAACATATGAAAACATATTCACAGATAAACAAATACAAATAAATCTTGAGAAAGCTGAGAATACTGTTGACTTGTGAATTTTAAGAGAAATATAAGTGAAAACAACCCAGAAAAACTAATTTTCACTCATTAAATTGTCAATGACAAGACAGAATCATCAAAAAAAATTTTAAGAAAAAAAAATTAGCAATGATAAAAAACATTGGACAGCCAGGAGGGCTCAAGGCTGTAAATGCTATTTGGAAGGCAGAGATGAAAGGACTGAGGTTCAAATCTAGTGTAGACAAAAGAAAAAAAAAAGTTTTCAAGACTTTATCTCAACCAATGACTGGGCATAGTGGTTGATACCTATTACCCCAAGTTACAGAGGAAGCACCATGGTTAGTGTGGTTCTGCATCTTATCATTTCATCAACACTAGTGAAATGGTGTCATCATGGCAATGGGGTGGATGATAGGGAATTGTGTCTAAATGGTGTCATCTTGTCTTCTTGGTGGATGAATGTGAAGTCCCATTCCCAGGTGATGGACATGCCTGAATTCCTAGAGGCAGGGTGGAGACTTGAACAATAGGTTTCTGGACCTGCTAGTCCTGTGCCATGAACTCAAAAGACTCTGGAACTCCCTGTGACCCTGATCATGAACCTATTTAGGTGCAACCAGCTCAGCTGCCATTTTGCACCATGCCTCATGTCTCCTTATTCTTCTCAGGTCACCATGACATCCCATTTAAGCTCTCCAGTGGAGGTGATCTGGTTTGTTGGGATTTTTTTCTGCTCTTTCTTTACTCTCCTATCCTCATGGCTGCTTCCTAACAGTATTAACTGTATTTGAGGCAAATTTTTTTGGGATATGTGCCTGCCTGCATTCACTGGCTTTCTGATAAAGACCTAATTAAAGACCTGATTCAATCCCTCAAAATGTGGCTTCTCTGTATCTTACAACTGAATTCCCATATAACACTGGGACACATGAATAGGAAAATCACAGTTCAGGCTGGCAAAGGCACAGATCAAGACCCTATCTTGAAAATAACCAACACAAAAAAGGGCACGTGGTAGCTCAACTGAGAGAGTGCTTGCCTAGTAAGTGTGAAGCACTGAATTTAAACCTAATAGACCCAAAAGTATGTATGTATGTATGTATGTATGCATATTATATGCTATGTATATAACATGTTATATGTTATGTATGTATGTATGTGTGTATATATGTATATTATATGCTATGTATATAACATGTTATATGTATTTACTAAATTATCTAGAGGATACTTGCTTTGGATTTAACAGCTGTGCTCTGGACATTTGAGGTCATTGGGCAAGTTACCACTTAGCAGTTACTATCATTTGTGCATATGTTTATTAGTCTGGGAGCCATAACAACTTACCCCAAACTTAGCTTAAATAACACAAATTCTCATAGTTCTGCAAGTCAGAAGTCCAATGCAGATCGCATAAAGCTAAAATTAAGGTGCTGATATGCTGTGCTCCTGGATGCACCAAAGGAAGACCCATTTCTGTGCTCATTTGGGTTGTTAACAAATTTGCTGCCTTGCCATTGTAGGATTGCAATTCTTGCTTCCATGCTATTTTCCCAGAGTCGTCACAATATCTAACTGCATTTCGTGGCTTGTGGCTCTCTCCTTCCATCTTCACAGCCAGTGATGGAAGGTAGAACCACTCCTGTGTTTCAAATCTCTGTTTCTGATACATCTCTCTAACTACTGCTTCTTTTCCACTTTGACTCAAGTAATTAGGATTGGTTCACTATGGGTTCTCTCAAGGTCCTTAACTTTGACCATATCTGCAAAGTACTGCTGGCCATGATGTGAGACTTGTGCTTATAGGGTCTAGGACTACAATGGGACTCTAGTAGAAAAAGGATCCTAATGTATCTACCTGATCTTCACTTTAAAAAAACAACAACAACAACAACAAACAGTACTGGGGGCTTGAACTGAGGGCCTGGGCACTGTCCCTGAGCTTCTTTTTTTTTTTTTTTTTTTTAAATCAAGGCTGGTGCTCTACCACTGAAGCCACAGTTCCACTGCCAGCTTTTTAATGGTTAATTGGAGAAAAGAGCCTTACTAACTTTCCTCCACAGGCTGGCTTTAAACTTTGATCCTTAATTCTAAACCTCCTGAGTAGTTAGGATTATGGATGTGAACTACCAGTGCCCAGCTTAATCTTCACATTTCAAAGCTTCCCAGTCAGGACTCATTGACATTAAAACCTTTCTGTCAATTTATTGCTACATTATTACTATATTATACATCAATTATATTGTATATATTATATTATGTTGCCACAATTAGATAGAACTAATTCATTTTTCAAAGTACTCCAAACATCTTGTAACTACTAACTATTACCAATAACAGCCATGATTCAAAGACACAGAATAAAGTACAGATACTTAAGAGCCAAAGCCCCAGGACAAAAAAGGCAATAGATCAAGTTCTAGCTACTCTTTCTGGAACTACCACAGCTGAGTAGCTAGACCCCATACTTAATAGCCCTTTAGGGATTTACAAGCTCTTTTCCATTCATTGTCTCACCTGTACTTCATAATGCCCTAGAAGGCAAACAAAAGTGAGCGAGTCCGCTGTTCTCTCACTATAGATCAGGAAAGTAACTGCAAAAAGACTAAACCTACTCGGGTAAAAGGTACAGGACAGCAGAGACACAAGGGATTAAATTGGTAAATGGACAACATTTAGAAAGTACCCAAACATTTTTGACAATTAGAAAATTCTTAGGAGGGCTGGGAATGTGGCTTAGTGGTAAGAGTGCTTGCCTAGCATGCATGAAACCCTGGGTTCAACTCCTCAGGACTACATAGACAGAAAAAGCCAGAAATGACACTGTGGCTCAAGTGGTAGAGTACTAGCCTTGAGCAAAAGAAGCTCACAGACAGTGCCCATATCCTGAGTTCAAGCCCCAAGACTGGCAAAAAGAGAAAAAAAAGAAAATTCTTAGGAATGATACAAAAACAACAAACAGTATTCACTGATTTGATCTGAAACATATCTACAGCTGTGTAATGGTGATGAACTCTCTCTGAAGAGAACAAGGAATCAAGCCTGGGTTCTCCAAGATTTTCCATATCAAGAAGCTATGTTTCCACAGGGTAAAAAGACAAAATGACTACAAAAGCAATACTTGCAAAACTGTTTGGTGTAAATCAACTGAACAACTCATGGGGGGAAAGGGAAAGGAGGAGGGGGGAGGGGGGAATGAGGGAGGAGGTAACAAACAGTACAAGAAATGTATCCAATGCCTAATGTATGAAACTGTAACCTCTCTGTACATCAGTTTGACAATAAAATTTTTTTTTTAAAAAAAGCTATGTTTCTGTAGGCTGGGAATATGGCCTAGTGGCAAGAGTGCTTACCTGGTATACATGAAGCCCTGGGTTCGATTTCCCCAGCACCACATATATAAAAAATGGCCAGACGGGCTGGGGATATAGCCTAGTGGCAAGAGTGCCTGCCTCGGATACACGAGGCCCTAGGTTCGATTCCCCAGCACCACATATACAGAAAATGGCCAGAAGCGGCGCTGTGGCTCAAGTGGCAGAGTGCTAGCCTTGAGCGGGAAGAAGCCAGGGACAGTGCTCAGGCCCTGAGTCCAAGGCCCAGGACTGGCCAAAAAAAAAAAAAAAAAAAAAAAGAAAAGCATCGGGGCTGGGGATATAGCCTAGTGGCAAGAGTGCCTGCCTCGGATACACGAGGCCCTAGGTTCGATTCCCCAGCACCACATATACAGAAAACGGCCAGAAGCGGCGCTGTGGCTCAAGTGGCAGAGTGCTAGCCTTGAGCGGGAAGAAGCCAGGGACAGTGCTCAGGCCCTGAGTCCAAGGCCCAGGACTGGCCAAAAAAAAAAAAAAAAAAAAAAAAAAAAATGGCCAGAAGTGGTGCTGTGGCTCAAGTGGCAGAGTGCTAGCCTTGAGCAAAAAGAAGCCAGGAACAATGCTCAGGCCATGAGTCCAAAGCCCAGGACTGGCAAAAAAAAAAAAAAAAAAAAAAATCAGGGGCAGTGCCCAGGCCCTGAATTCAGGGCTCAATGACTGGTTAAAAAAAAGGGGGGGGGGGGGGCTGGGAATATAGCCTAGTGGCAAGAGTGCTTGCTTCCTACACATGAAGCTCTTGGTTCGATTCCCCAGCACCACATATATGGAAAATGGCCAGAAGGGGCGCTGTGGCTCAGGTGGCAGAGTGCTAGCCTTGAGCGGGAAGAAGCCAGGGAAGGTGCTCAGGCCCTGAGTCCAAGGCCCAGGACTGGCCCCCCCCCCCAAAAAAAAAGAGTTTACAAGAAGCTATGTTTCTGATCTTAGTACCCTGGATACTGTATATATGTGTATTCGAACTAGGGAAGGGAAAGGGAATACCAAAATCAAGAGACAAAGGATTAAAAAAAAAAATTCCAAAAGCAATATTTACAAAACCATTTGTTGTAAACAACTGTACAACTCATGGAGGGGAGGGGGAGGCGGGCGGGGGGGGATGAGGGAGGAGGTTACAAGTTGGTTAAGAAAAGTACTCACTGCCTTACATATGAAACTGTAACCCCTCTGTAATTCACTTTGACAATAAAGAAAAATAAATAAATAAACTCATCCACATAAAGAAGCTATGTTTCCTCTACAATGTAGAAAAAAAAACAAAACACCTACACAGACAAGATGCTGGGGGGCACTAAATTTTGTCCCTTTTAGTAGGGCACAACAAGGAGTTAGGAGTACAAAAGCATACAAAAATCTTAACAAATTTTAAAAGTATGGACAGTCAGAACCTACAGATATTATACTGATAATCCTATACCAAAAGGTACTCCTTTATCTTGTAGAATGTATTGATTTAACATAGGTACTGTAAGTTTCATACTCCATGATTCTATAGTTTTTCCAATCTTGCTCCTCCAAAAGCTATCATGCAAAATAAGAAAATGACTATCTGTATCTATGCCACCCTCCTCCTTCTTTACCTTCCAGCTCCGGTTAGGGAGACAGGATGATCAATCAGGTATTTGAATTTATTTCTTCGAATAGGGTGCTGCCAGACATGATCTACAGCACGTGGTAGGGTGCCCTGAGGAAGGAATAAAAGGAGATTCACAAAAGTCCAGAAGAGGGTGCACTAGTCAAATAGAATCAATTCTATTTTTTAAATTATCTTTAAGTAGTTGTACTATTCAACATGTCAGTTTGTAAGTATAATGCATTTTGATCAATGTCACCCTTTTCATCATTCTCCCTCATCCTTCCTAACCATACCCCTCCTCACAATTTTTCTAGTTAATAGAACATGTGCTAAATATTATGGAGCACTTGAAATATGGATACTGGGTCTAAGTAACTGCAACTTGTCCTCACTGCCATCCTGGAGTCTTAATAGATGATAAGGACTTTTCACCCAGTTTCGAAAACTCTAGAGATGAAATAGGTCATCCTTTGAATTACAGATGAAGTTTAGCTCCAGGAAAGTTTTACACCAGAGAATACTTCCCCTAATTTGCTTTGCTTATGTATAACATTTTTGTTAGGTTTAGTTCCCAACCCAATCATGTGGGTTTTGCCTTCATAAGTTTTGTGCTAACTACTACATTCAGGGCTGAAATTGGGGGCGGGGGGGGGGGGCGAGTTCACTAACAATTGTTGGCTTTCTAATAAAGACTTCTCTCAAAATGTGGCTTCTCTGTATCTGATCAAATTCCAGTATAGCACATTCCCCCCACATTCCTCTCTTTATTAGTTTTCCCCCCCTCCTCACTTGGCCTCTCCCACATGGAAGGGTAGCTAAAAGGATATGACCATGTGATTCAAGCAGGAAAGAGTTTATTGGGAGAGCCAAACCACCAGTCTGCACTCTAAGGTAGAATATAGCAGCATTTAGGGCAGAAAGATTATATAGGGAAGGGCAAGAAGAAGGAGGTGTGACCTCAGCAGATAAGGAAGTGACCTCAGACATGAGGGACCTCCTACTAACTCGCAGGTGTGTAATGACCAGTTACCTGGCAGTTACAGGTGCTGGGCGGGGACTTCTAGGGAAGGCCACATGCAGTTTTGTGCACGGAGAGAACAAAGGAGAAAGGGTCTAAGTGTGGTTTCCCATGGAGAGAAAACTTCTCTTTGGGGCCATGGGGTGGGGGGAACCTAACACCACATAGCTCTCAAGTGCCAGCTTCATGTTACTTATTTTTAATATTTTTCATCAAGGACATTGGCATATTAAGAAAACAGAATTGTTATCCAAATAACATGGGGAAAGAATGAAACTAGAACAATTCTATAGGAATGAAAACAAATAAGACCAAGAGAGCAATAATGATCATTTTAGTAAATTTACATTAAAACACATGGAGTTTGGAAAGACAGGAGAACACAATCAAAGGGGTAACACTGGTCAGCAACCATGGTACTCATAGGCTGACTTGAAAAAAGGGGAAAAAACACATTTGTGGAAATACTCAAGTCTTGGGGATATTCTTGCAAAATATCTGAGCTTTTGAAATGTGGGGGTTAGGTCTAACTGGCACCTTCTTGACCACGTGGTGTATAGGGTATTGGGTTTAACTGGTGCTATCTTGTCTTCGTGGTGGGAAGGGGAAGTCCCACCTCCCAGGTGATGGGTGTGCCTGAATTCCTAGAGGCAGTGGTGGGTACTTGACAATAGGTTACTGGACCAGCTAGTCTTGGGTCATGAACTCTCAAGCTCTCGGTGACCCTGCCCCAAGACTTGACCCTATTTAGGCACAGACCAGTTCAGGTGCCATTACACCATGCCACATGTCTTTTGGTGTTTTTGTGTTCATGTTTCTTAACTCTCCTTAGGCATCCATTTCAGCTCCCCATTGGAGTTGATCTGGTTTGTTATTGTATTTCTGCTCTTTCTTTCCTGTCCGCTTTTCATGGCTCAGTTTTCTAACAATGTTAAGAATTCCCTGGGCTGCAGATCTTTGTGACAGGAGTCCATCTGCAGACCACCAGCACTCCAATAAAGGCTCCAAATTCAACCTCTCAAGATGTGGCTTCTTTTTATTCTCGCCATACAACACTTTCACTTTAGGAAATTATTTTTTTAAGTTTAATACTGCCTAGAATATAAAACATCATATGCTATCTCTCTCAAATATTCTACATAAGTACATACTCACTACCTTTGGAGTTTTAGTTTTCTTAGGAGGCAATAAGTTTTCAGGACAGGGGCCAGCATTGGCTGCGTAGGTTAGAGAAAGAAGAACTTCCTCGGGGATGAATTCATTCTGGAGAGAAGTGGGAAAGGGTTTGGAGCAATCCACATTATTTTTTTTCTCCTTTAGCTCAGGAAGTCCTAAGAAAGTAAAGAAAAGCTTTTATTGTAATATTTTGGGAAATTAAATGGAACTTCCCAGACTGCCTCATTAATCTCATCTGTATCTTTCTAGCAGAGAGAAAGATGGCTTATAGCGCACAATAGTAACAATATTTAAATCACTGAATACCATCCTGTCAAGAAAAATGCACTCATCTTTGCCTGTCCTAGTCACATCACATCAAACATAGGTTCAAAAACTCAAATGCGGGCTGGAGATATGGCCTAGTGGCAAGAGTGCTCGCCTCGTATGCATGAAGCCCTGGGTTCAATTCCCCAGCACCACATATACAGAAAAACGGCCAGAAGCGGCGCTGTGGCTCAAGTGGCAGAGTACTAGCCTTGAGCAAAAAGAAACCAGGGATAGTGATCAGGCCCTGAGTCCAAGACCCAGGACTGGCCAAAAACAAACAAACAAACCTCAAATGCACATGTGAACCTCCATTAATACAAATTCAAAGTGGAAAGTTAAAACTCACTTCACCAACTCAGTTAACTAGAACAATCTTAAGATGACTCCCTTGATGTGGAAATGATAAATCTCTCCAACTTGTCAAGTTACTTAGCAATTTTTTTCTTATATAAAATCAAAGGTGGGAGACAGGTGCTGGTGGCTCATGGCTGTAATCCTTGGCTACTGAGGAGGATGAGATCCAGAGGATCTCAATTCCAAGTCAGTCTGGGAAGAAAAGTCTGAAAGACTCCATCTCCAAAATAACCAGTAAAAAGCTGGAGGCATGGTTCATGGGGGTAGAATACCACCAAAGAAAACAAAACCAAGTGACCACCAGTCCTTGAATTGAAACCCCAGTACCACCATAAAAAATATAGGTGAAGGTGAAGCTGGAGAGAGCTTTAGCTTCATCAAGGTAAGGATGTCTTAGTCTAAAACAAATTTGCATTCATTTGTATGTGAATGAAAATATTAATCAATTATTCCCACTTAGAACAAGTTCTAACACCTGATATGAATAGACATGTACTAAACTGCATGTGTTTAACTTACATCCACAGTTTCGTAAAAGTCAAAGACCAGGTACCAAACCAGATGCTGTTTCACGCAATTAAACAATAATAAAAAGCTTATACTTGAAAAAATGTATAAACATTGTGCTTAGGGTGTAGTAGTGAAAGGGGACTGATTAAAAAAATACTGTGCAAGTTATGGTGTTTTATTTAGACAAGTGTGTCAGGAAAATATAATTACGATATCCTAAATTTCAAATGTAGAGAAACCGTGAATGGCCTGGCATAGTGACTCACACCAGTAATACCAACACTAAGTAGGCTGAGGCAAAGGAGAGTGAGATCATGGGCACTCAGGGCTATACAGTAAGAGCCTGTTTCAGTCCACTCATCACCTCCCACAAAGAAAAAGCACAAAACAAAAACAACGAACCAGTGGCCGGGAATGTGGCTTAGTGGTAGAGTGCTTGCCTAGCATTCATGAAACTCTGGGTTTAATTCCTCAGGACCACATAAACAGAAAAAGCTGGAAGTGGCTCAAGTGCTAGAGCGCTAGCATTGAGCAAAAGCTTAGGTACCGCGCCCAGGCCACCTGGACTGGCAAAAAAAGAAAAAAGGAGGGAGGGAGGGAAGAGGGAGGGAGGGAAAGGAAGGACGGAAGGAAGGAAGGAAGGAAGGAAGGAAGGAAGGAAGGAAGGAAGGAAGGAAGGAAGGAAGGAAGGAAGGAAGGAAGGAAGGAAGGAAGGACCACCCCAGAAAAACGGTGGTGAGTTCTGTTAATTGCCAAGGTAGTTTATATCGCAGGATCCTTGGAGTTTACCTATTGATTCCTTGTCTACACTTTTTGATTTTTTGCTGTCAGAGTGCAGCGACGTGGTGGGAGTTTTCGGGAGAGACATAATAAACAATGGCTCCTTTTAGTCTTCGTAGCTTGAAATATTCCTCCAGAAAGTTAACTTAGTAACTCGGCCTCTTAAGAGGACTTTCGGGCTGCCCCGCGGTCCTGTAGGCATTAGAAAGACAAAACAGAGGAACAACGCGAGACCTCCAGCTAAACACGGTTTAAAGTCGGAGTCTGGCGGAACCCGTGGGTGTGTCGGCGTTGGGCGGAAGGCGCCCCCCACAGACCGACGGTCAGTTCGCTTCAGGGGCTCAGGGCGGGCCCCCAGTTTCTTCCACAAATAGTGCCCTGATGCACTACCGCTTGGTACACTCAGGCCTTGGGAAGAACGAAAAATCGTTTCTTCCTTAAAACCAACGAGAAACGGACTTCAGCAGCCAGTACGGCAAATTGTGTTTCCCGCCAGGCCTCCAGCTCTTCCGAGAACGCCTCCGCGTCGTCATAGGAACGCAGGACCCCCGCCGCCGGAGCCGCCCGCGGTAGGTGCTGTCTGCGGCAGTGCCTGCAGGAGAGGAAATTCAACGGTCAAACTCGGTCCGACAGCACGTTCTCCCGGGCTTCTAGTGCGCTGTGAATCCAAGAAGACGTTCAGGAGCAATAAAGAAGAAAAATGTTGGAAAATGTCACGAAATCGGGCTGTGGGCGGGGCAGGCGCCGGTTCTTCGTGGTGTTCTCCAGCGTCTTTTTCTAAAAGCCAAACTCGGGGGAATTATGCAACTAAAGGACGCAGCTCCAAGGTAAAGCGGGTAGTATAAACACAGAACGAAATCGAGCACAACAAAACCTCACTTCCCCATTCATCGAAGCTTTCTCGCTTACGTTGCCTTGGGCTTTGCTGTCACTTCGTGCTTGACTTCCCCGGACCACAGGAAAGCCTTCCTGGATCCACTCCCTCCTTCCCCCCGTGGAGCGAGGGCCACCCGAGTAAAGCCACGGCCGCTTCTGGCCTCAGGTGTTCAGGACAATGCAGTTCTTTCATTCGCACCTAACTGAGATCTATTTGCACCAAGGCCCAAAGGCAATGCCAAGTGGTGAAGGCCGGTGGAATACCAGCGTCTAAAAGCCTTGGGAGTCAATCACGTTGATCAGCACAAAGCGCCATGATTGGACAAACACCTTCTGAAAGGCATCCCCAAGAAAAGCACTTGAACACATGTCACATAAAAAGGAAAGGGAGTTTTTAATGTCAGTAACCGGACAGATTAGTCCCGCCAGCATAGAGCAGCAGCTGGACGGGGGGGGGGGGGGGGGGGGGAGGGGGGATATACGTACCGTTTTATAGGGCCGGGTGCATGTGGAATGTGAGAGCCGGAAAGTGCGTTGTGAAAGGGGTTAACATTTACAGTTGTAGCTGCACAAGCTAGGGAGAGGGAAATGGCATTAGGGGAGGGGCTGCCATTTAAGATTGCAGCTACCTGAGTCACCTGTTTTCAGGTAAAAGCCTGTGTCACCTGTTTTCAGGGAAAGGCAGTTTTTTTTTTGCCTAAAGTCTAAGGTGACAGACTGGATAAGATGGAGGAGGAAAGACTAACGTTACTTCAATATGCTTCCAGAAAAATCATAGTTCTCTTTTGTACTGAACAGAACTAAGGCTTTGGTTTCCAGAGTAATTGCAATGAGAAATATGGCGAAATGGTTCAAACCCAGGGAGGTACCTAGAGATCGTAAATCCCTTGTAGATTCATAGCACCCATGCCAACCAAGTTCGTGACACTTGTCTCAGAAATTAATTTAAATCTTAGCCTAATGATGTAAGGTTGTAGTTTCTCTTTAGCAAAGCAGGAAAAAAAGGCATATCCTCATTAGGCACGTGAGAAGAACCAAGTCCTTTCTGTAAGGCACAGTAGGAGGCTCAGTGTAGGGGCCTAAAAGCATTTGCTTTCCTTTTGATCAATTTATATGTCTGAATCTCCCAGGCACTTTTATTTAGTAGCTACTTAGAGAAGAAAGGTTCATCTTTAGAGGTGTTTATTGTCCTTTATTGATATCCATTATTGAATAAATATATCTGATGGAGATATTTATTGGAACTTGAATTCGGGGCCTCATGCCATTACTCTGCTGGCTTGCTTATGGTTGGTGCTCTTACCACATGAGCCATTCCTCCAGTCCAGCTTTTTACTAGTCAATTGAAGATGGGGATCTCTGGATTTTTCTGCCTTAGCTGTCTGCAAACTAACATCATCCTGGTTTTAACCACCTGAGTAGCTAGGATTACAGTTGTAGCCATCCACACCCTGCTCAAATGTTTTTCTCTTGAGATATTTACTCTAGATATGCTTATCTAGTACTCCTGGCAAATCACTACTGCAAGATTCAAAAGCATGTTTGGCTGCAATAACCTAATTAGGGCAGATGTAAAAGTACTTGTAAATACAGTGTTTATGCTTAACACCTGGCTTTGAGTTCACTTTTTTTTTTTTTTTTTGGCCAGTCCTGGGGCTTGGACTCAGGGCCTGAGTACTGTCCCTGGCTTCTTTTTGCTCAAGGCTAGCACTCTGCCACTTGGTTCACAGCGCCACTTCTGGCCATTTTCTGTATATGTGGTGCTGGGGAATTGAACCCAGGGCCTCATGTATACAAGTCAAGCACTCTTGCCACTAGGCCATATCCCCAGCTCTGGATTTTATCTTTTAATTTTTTTCTGTCCAGTGCTCCATTGTGAACAACTTCAGCCTAACAATTCAGACAATTAAAATGCACATATACAGCATCATAGAGCTTATAAGTAGTTCATTTTAAGGACTTGTGATAGTCAGAAGTGACAGGTGTAATAGTAAGGAAGCAAAAGAAAATAGTATTTCTCCCAAAGTTTACCTTTCTTCCTCCTCACTGATGTCACATTATCGTTTGAAACCATATCCAACATAGCAAAATTCAGAGCTACCAAAACCCATGTCAACTCATACAAGAACAAAGTAGCACATCTTCCATATTAATCTTGTTTAAAAAGTAGACATAAGATATAAGATAGATATAAGTGGACACAATCAAAAAATACATAGCAAATAAAGTCTGTAGGACTGGAAAGTAATTGGATCTGTAGTGTGAAGAGAACAAATCAAGTGTTACTTCTCTTGTGGGTACAGGAGCAAGTGCCTGTATTCTTAGCTAGTTGGGACACACAGGCAGAACACTGGAGCCCAGGAGTTAAAGACCAGCCTGGACAACACAATAAGACTTTGTCTCCAAGAAGTAATTATTTTTCATTTTTAATCTTGTGCAACAGTAATCATGCCTTTCACTGACCAGGAAAATCAGAAAGAATACCAGGTTGCAGCAGGGCTTTGGAGTTTTTTTTATGTCTTCGGGGCATACTGACTTGGCAGTACCATTGAGATGTCTGAGGGGAAATGGGAGGTAATTATGTGATTAGATACTTGGGTCTGAAAATCTCAGCAAAGCACTGGATCATGAGAATACATAGAATACAAGACAACCATACTGAAAAGTGCAATGGCTGTTCTTGGGAGGAGTCCTCCCATAATTGTGAATTACACCAAGGGAACTCTAAGATGTAGTAATAGTAACAATCGTTGAGGTCTTTGATAGAAAATGCTATCGCAAAATCTAAGATGAGCAGGTAAGAATTGTCCTATGTAGGAAAGTTGACAGTGAAAGTAAAGTATCAGTTAAAAATAGGGAAAATTGTGCTTGTTGGTGAGGGGAGATACCTTGTAGCTACTTAACATCAAGAAGCATTGGGGGGGTCCTCCAGGACTTCCCAGAAGAAAGCCAGTGCAGCTGCCATACATGCATCCAGCTGGGGGAAGAAACCATGTGGTTTTGTAGCAAAGCTCACTTTTGCCAGTTTACTTTCTAAGCATGTTGACAGAGAATCTACACATGTGCACAGACATTTAGGGCCTATAAAGCTCCCTGAAGGAGGATAAGCATAAACTCATTGGTATGTGTCAAATGTAGCAAAGAAATGAGTTTCAATTAGAGACTCTGTGTGTGTGTGTGTGTGTGTGTGTGTGTGTGTGTGTTAGTCCTGGGGCTTGAACTCAGGACCTGGGCACTGTCCCTGAGCTTCTTTTGCTCAAGGCTAGCACTCTACCACTTCAGCCACAGCGTTTGTTTAATGTGATACTGAGGAATGGAATCCAAGGATTCGTGCATGCTAGGCAAGCACCATACCACTAAGCCACCAGCCCAAGATAGTTTTTTTTCTGACCTAGGATCTATATTACCAGGCTGTCCTTAAAATGGTTACATGCCTGCCAGGATTATAAGTGTATGCTGTGCCAACAGGCCTAATTGGAAACTTCTCAAAGAAGGAAGTCTAGGTAGGTGCTGTGTAGCCCAACACTTTCTAAGAAGAGTGGCTCCTGGTATTGTTCCCATATAAGGGCAACCCTAAAACAAATGTGCTTAGTTGTCAACTGTGTTGCAGTGCTTAAGAGTAAACCCAGGGCCTCATGCATGCTGGCCAAGTGCTCTACCACTGAGCTACACTCCCAGCCCCTGTGTAGGTTTGTCTTTATTCAACTCTTCACACCCAAGTATTGCAGGAGGAAAAAGGCTTTTATCTCCAAGACTGATTTCCATTGCATGTCACTGTACTTGTCCACATAACACTGAGATTAAATTCACTTTTCTCATCTTAGAGTAAGTTGGGCTTATACAAAAAGCAAATCCAGGTATCATGCCCACCTTGAGTATGGCAATCTGCAAATGATATCTCATGGTAATCTGTAAACTGCTATACCAGCTTCCTAAATCAGATGCATGAATTTGATTGAGTAAAAATGCAAGCTGTCAGAGTCTAAAAGAGCAAGACCCTAGACTTTTCTTAACTTAAAAAAAAAAAGCCAGACTCCTATGGCTCACTCCTGTCATCCTTTATTTATTTTTTCCAGTCCTGGGGCTTGGACTCAGCACCACTTCTGACTTTTTCTATATATGTGGTGCTGAGCAATCAAACCCAGGGCTTCATGTATAAGAGGCAAGCACCTTTTGCCACTAGGCCATATTCCCAGCCCACACTAGTGGCTTGTGCATATAATTCTAGTTACTCAAGTTGAGATCTGAGGATCAAAGCTCAAAGCCAGCCTGAGCAGGAAAGTCCATAAGACTCTTATTTCCAATTAGTAACCAAAAAGCTGGAAGTGGAACTGTGGCTCAAGTGAGTCCTAGCCTTGAGCAAAAAAGCTCAGGGCATTGATCAAGATGTGTTATATTTATAAACTGTTTTGTTAAACGGCAACTCCTCTATACAAATACTTAAAATACATACATACATACATACATACATACAGGGCCTGGGAATATGGCCTAGTGGTAAAGTGCTCACCTCGTATACATGAAGCTCTGGGTTCGATTCCTCAGCACCACATATATAGAAAAAGCCGGAAGTGGCGCTGTGGCTCAAGTGGTAGAGTGCTAGCCTTGAACAAAAAGAAGCCAGGGACAGTGCTCAGGCCCTGAGTTCAAGCCCCAGGACTGGCAAAAAAAAAATTCTAGTACATACATACACACATACATACTAAAAAAGATCATGCCTAGTCCCTGAGTTCTAGCTCCAGGGCCAGCACTACCTACCTACCAACCTAAATAAATAAAGCCAAGAACAAAAGGAATCAAACAGTAAGAACACAACAGAGATGGCTAATGACTTAGTGTGTCATTGCTTTTCTTGATACAAAGTCACAATGAGCCCCATATTTATTTCTTTGTAACTGGTACCATTGCTCCCTCCATTGTCTTGGATAAAAGAAAAAAATCTTATTCAGTTATTTGTCTTCTCTTTGGGACATAAAGGTGCCTGAGATAAAGATGAAAGGTGCATTTGGGAAAAAGGCCTTGAGTTTAAACCCTACTATCACCAAAACACAAAATACTTAAAACTGAATACATAAGACACTTGTTAAAAGACACTGTTTTTTTCCCAAATATATTTATTTCCCATAGTCTTCGTGTGTGGTATTTTTGCCATCTTGTGTGTATATACTTTAAAGTATAAAATAGACTGATGCAAATATAATGCATATTTTAAAGTCAAACTGGTTATTACACATTGCAGGGGGGGTAAATTCAGGTAAAAGAATAAGAATGAATAAGAAAAGGCGTATTTCATTATAGAAACTCCTTAAAAGCAACCTTTGATTTCTGTGGGCTTCCTGCTGCTCCAGGACCACCAGTTCCCTGCATTAGATATAGCTATAGAGATAGATACAGAGCTGCTGCCCTGGCTCAAAGCCTTGACCAGAGCTCCAGTTCTCTTTCCACCCAGCAACAGCAAAATGACACATGCAACGCAAGGTCATGACTGGGCAAGTGAACCACCTGTTTCATGGGTATTTAGAACTAGCCAAGTCAGCTGCACTTCAATAAGCACACACACAATAAGCCACCACAGAGTGGCGCGGCAACTCCTGACTGGGAGAACAGCGCTGATGGGAGGAACATGCTGAAGCCTGACATGTAGCAATGTCAAAATTAAGATGAGCATTTTAAAGAGGAACACATAGGCTGTTGTTGGGTGTTTTTTTTTTAACTAAACCCTAAGTTTTCTGCAAATCACCCCTTTTCCTTCAAGCTTAAATTAGCTATTAAAAAGCCTACCTCACTGAGTGCATTGGTGGCTCACACTTGTAATCCTACTCAGGATGTTGAGATCTGAGGATCCCAGTTCAAAGCCAGCCCACACAGGAAAATAAGTCCATGCATGAGACTACCAAAAAGCCAGAAATTACACCTTCACTCAAAGTGGTAGAGTGTTAGCTCAGAGCACAAACACTCAGGGCCAGTGCCCAGGTGAGTTCTAGTCCCAGGTCAAGCATGCAAACACACCAAAAAATATTTATCTTTTGCACCACTGGAAAAAGTCTATTTATTGGTCTGCTCAAGGATAGTGCTCTAACACAGCGCCATTCCTGGCTTTTTGGTGGTTAATTGAAGATGAGTCTCTCAGACTTTCCTGTCAGGTTGATCTTCAAACCATCCTCAGATCCTCAGATCTTAGCCTTCTGAGTAGCTATGCTTATAAGCATGAGTCATTGACACTTGGCTTTATATACTTTCTTAACCTGCTAACTTTTACCTTGCAGACACTGAAAAGAAAAATACTACCCACTCCTTTTGCTTCCAGATGTTGTATTTCACTCAATTGTCTAAATAAATTCAAACAAGGGACAACCAATTTACCAAGGTAACTTGAGGACCATCATCCACCACCACCCAAACTTAGTTGCCTTTATCTGGTATTGAGAATGAAAGCTTCCACACATTTCTTCCACACACAGAGGTACTAAAGAACCAAATTAGATATCTCAATGAAAAGTAAATTTGCATAGTTTTTTCTTACATGATCATCGTAATACTTCTTAAAGAAAAAATATTTTAAACATATGTAACTTTCCAAAAGGAATAAAATATTCATAATTGCAAGTTTCACCTCATTAATGAAATGGGAAAAATTAAAAAACTTTTTGAAACACATTAGCCAACAGGTTTTAGTTTTTATTGGTTTAAAAAGGATATGTAGGTAGTTGAAAGAAAATACTTTCTAAAAGCAGCTGGCAATAAAATCATATCATGGAGATCAAACCAGTCTTCTTTCACAGACATCCATTCTTTTAAGTGGTATATGTTTGTTTTTGTTCTTTTGCAGTACTGGCGACTGAACCTAGGGCCTTGCAAAAGCTCTACGACTTGAGCCATACCTCCACCACTAAGTGTTCTGTGTTTCTGAAAATTTCTTAGGACATTTCTTTAGCATTCTAAACAGTCCAGACCTGTACAAATCCCTCCCCCCCCCCCCAGTGTGTTACTGACTGGGGTTTAAATTCAGGGCCTCATGCTTACTTGGCAGGCATTCTACCACTTGAGCCAAACTTCTAGCTCTAAATCATTTATTATCACTTAAAATCTTGTTCAGAAAAAAAATCACTAAAAAGCAAGGAACAGGAGGGCTTTTTAAAAAGTAGCCTTCCTCAGTTCAGCAATTCAGTATTCAGAGTTGCCTCACAACCAAGTGCTCATGAGCGAGCACAGAAAAGTGCTCCTAAGAAGTCCACTTTCTGGCTTTAAAATACTGGCTTGGCTGGGGAAATAGCCTAGTGGCAAGAGTGCCTGCCTCGGATACACGAGGCCCTAGGTTTGATTCCCCAGCACCACATATACAGAAAACGGCCAGAAGCGGCGCTGTGGCTCAAGTGGCAGAGTGCTAGCCTTGAGCGGGAAGAAGCCAGGGACAGTGCTCAGGCCCTGAGTCCAAGGCCCAGGACTGGCAAAAAAAAAAAAAAAAATACTGGCTTGGCTTATTCATAACCAATTCTTAGACCAATCTTTTCCTTCATTGTATTTAAAATGTAGTTATATGTTCAATTAACTGACTCACTTTAATTTTTAAGAAAATGCTAGAAATGGCAGACTGTATCCAGCAGTCAGTCCTGCTAGGGGCTCTGACTCCATACAGCTGCCTTATGATCGTGCAGAACACATGGCATACCTTTATAGAAGTCATCTTGAGGTACACTTGTTTTTGAAAAAGTTTGATCTGATATTTGAAAACTGCCTCAATTCATTTGTATCAAAATTGGGAAGAATAAAACAAGTAATCAAAATCGGAGACTTGTGGTCTAAATGGTGTGACTATTAAACTATATTCTTGTGAGATTCAAACTGACTTGAAAAGACTTCCTAAAACTCTGGATAGTTGTTAGAATACCAAGAAAGTGGTATTCTGGTGGTGGATCAAGGCAATTATCATTTGAATAAATTCTTAAGTCTCACTTCTTTGGGTAGGAAGGTGAATTACATGTTCTCTGACATCCATTCCTTTATGCAACCTTTTTACTGTTTTGTTTTTCCCAGTGGTACTGGAGTTTGAACAAAGTGTCTCATGCATTAGGCAAGTATTCTTTCCAGTTTCTCCATGGTCTCAGTCCTTTTTGCTTTAGATTTTCAGATAACATCTTGTTTTTGCCTAGGGTCAGCCTTGAGCCTCTCTTGATCCTCCTGTGTACCACTACTTCTGGTCCCAATGGAAGATTATATTGGTAAGCAAATATAATCATACCTCATGCATAG
Organism: Perognathus longimembris pacificus; assembly: GCF_023159225.1. Classification (NCBI taxonomy): domain Eukaryota; kingdom Metazoa; phylum Chordata; class Mammalia; order Rodentia; family Heteromyidae; genus Perognathus; species Perognathus longimembris. The sequence continues at coordinate 22,565,055 of NC_063171.1, forward strand.
AAATAAAGTAATCCCTACATACCACACTGCATTAGGAATGGACATCTTATAAACTGAAAATATCACATAACAGAGTACATGTCCTTAAAAACAACCACAAAGGGGCTGGGGATATGGCCTAGTGGCAAGAGTGCTCGCCTCGTATACATGAAGCCCTGGGTTCAATTCCCCAGCACCACATATACAGAAAATGGCCAGAAGTGGCACTGTGGCTCAAGTAGCAGAGTGCTAGCCTTGAGCAAAAAGAAGCCAGGGACAGTGCTCAGACCCTGAGACCAAGCCCCAGGACTGGCCAAAAAAAAAAACAAACACCAAAAACCCACAAACTGGGCACTGGTGGCTCACACCTGCAATCCTAGCTACTCAGGAGGCTGAAATCTGAGGATCACAGCTGAAAGCCAGACTGGCAGGAAATTCTGTAAGACTCTTTATCTCCAATTAACCACAAAAAACCAGAAGCTGAACGGAGGCTCAAGTGGTAGCATGCTAGCCTTCAGCAAAAGAGCTCTGGGTTAGTGCCCAGATGCCAAGTTCAAGTCCCAGTACCGGCACACACAGAAAAAAAAAATTGTTTCATCTAAAAATATAGTGTAAAAAAAAAGGATTGAGCAGATGCTTCAGAAGCCAGCTTCTGGATGCTTAATTATCACTTTATTAATGCAGGTGATTAATACTTCATTACAGACTGGCTAGTCTGCAAAAATCAGTCATTATTTATCAGAGAATAACATAGTTGTACCAAAGAATACTTCTAAATAACTTCCAAGAAATTATAATCTTAACATTAAGTATCTCCCATGTGAGTTTCTTAATAACATAACTTAAACACATGAAGAAATGCTTTTGCTTGTCTTGTGCTACTTCCTTCTTTTTTCCCTTCTGACTACAGAATCCCTCAAGATATATATGGGCTGGGAGTGTATCCGCAGTAGAGCACTGCCTATCACATGTGGGGCCTTGGATTTGATCCCTGGCACAATTAGAAAACAAAACAGTTCCAACAAATAAATGAAATAGAATGTATAACAAGACCATCTTTGGAAAAGAGGTATCTTCTCTCTAGTAGAAACAACAAAATTTGTTCCATTTTATTTTCCTTTCTTCTCCAATTGATGTTTAATGAGCATACCTTCCAACAGTATGTATGTTAAAATATGAAACCAGAGGTATCTAAACAAGCGCTTCATGTTTTGGTCAATTCAGTGCCACAAAAACATGATGTTTAGTCTCTTGATTAAGTAGAGTGAAGAAACAAAACAGAAACAGTTATCAAGGCTTGAGCTGAGATGGAAAGCTTGCCATTACCTCAGCCATCAGTCTCCCTTCCCAAAAAGGGGGAGAAAAATGCCTGAAGTGAACTTCCCACAGCACAAGTTCAGGTGAAGTAGGGAGGTAGTGGCCATCTGGAGAGGCTGGATCAGTCCAAGTAACAGCTGACTCACTCTTCTGTGGCAAGGAAAGAAATGAAGTACTAGCTTCTAAAACACGTAGCGACAAGTCCAAGAACGGGGCCGGACGTAATCCAGAAATGTGGGCTATAATGAGGAAAAAAAAAAAGAGAGAGAACAGTTTGTTTGTGTCCACTGCACACACTAGCTAGGGAGAGGCAGAGTGTTAATGTTCCATATTGTACATGTCCAAAATGTCTCCCACCATCCCTGTGACCTTTTTTTTTTTTTTTTTTTTGCCAGTCCTGGGGCTTGGACTCAGGGCCTGAGCACTGTCCCTGGCTTCTTTTTTGCTCAAAGCTAGCACTCTGCCACTTGAGCCACAGCGCCACTTCTGGCTTTTTCTGTTTATGTGGTGTTGAGGAATTGAACCCAGGGCTTCATGTATACGAGGCACGCACTCTTGCCACTAGGCCATACTCCCAGCCCCGTGACCTTTTAAGAGACAATAATTCAAATGATTTTCAATATTTTATTTTATAGTACCTATTTATTCCATTTATATGCTTCATATGAAGTTTCTGAAATTTAGTAAACTCTACAATGGGCTGTCAATTGCCTCTTTGGCATCTTGCCTTCTTTTTGAGACTGTGTCTCCTTATAATACCCCAGGGTAACCTCACACTCATGGTCTACCTCCCATGTATTGGGATTACAGGCATTCATCACACACCTGGCTATGCATCTTCTTGTTTTACCAGGACTGTATTATTTTTTAGCCTAAAATCTAAGCAGTAGTACATTAAGAATGATAATATATATGACTATAATCCAAGATGTCAACTTACTGAACGATATGAAGTACTAGGGAAGCTGTAATCTGAAAGTTTAATGGAAGATAGAGCATGTCAAATGGTTTTGGTGGAAGAATAAAGTTTGACATGTGGGGCCTGAGCATAAAGACCAACATGACCATGCATAGTGTCTAGGGTGAGGGGCAGTCAGTTCAAATGCACAAAGAGAACTCACTGTAAGGAAGAGGAAAAACTAAAGAAGAAGCACAGAAAAAAAGCATGAGACTGGGAATGTCGCTTAGTGGTGGAGTGCTTGCCTAGCATGCATGAAGTCCTGGGTTTGATTCCCTCAGCACCACATAAACAGAAAAAGCTGTAAGTGGTGCTGTGGATCAAGTGGTATAGTGCTTGCCTTGAGCAAAAAGAAGCTCAGGGACAGTGCTCAGGCCCTGAGTAAAAGCCCAAGGACAAGAGAGACAGAGGGAGTGAGAGAGAGAGAGAGAGAGAGAGAGAGAGAGAGAGAGAGAGAGAGAGAGAGAGAGAGAGAGAGAGAGAGAGAGAGAACGCAAGAGCATGAGGAGAGGATCTGACTGACTCAATTATGGATATCTTCAGTTATAAGTACTTGGAAAAAATGCCCAGGTTGATCTAACACAGACACATTGCCCTTCGCTCCTCCCACTCCCCCCACCCCCCGCCCAAATTTTGAAGTTGTCCTAAACAGCTAAAACACAAAGCCTTAGGGATGAACCCCAACATAGTTATTTTTTTTTACTATTTTTTTTTTGGCCAGTCCTGGGCCTTGGACTCAGGGCCTGAGCACTGTCCCTGGCTTCTTTTTTGTTCCACTCGAGCCACAGCGCCCCTTCTGGCCGTTTTCTATATATGTGGTGCTGGGGAATTGAACCCAGGGCTTCATGTATACAAGGCAAGCACTCTTGCCACTAGGCCATATCCTCAGCCCCCAACATAGTTCTTTTAAAAAGAGGAAAACACACATACACACACACACATCCTAGGCTTATTGGTGTTAACTGACATTTTTTTTTATAACTGTTTATTTTGAGAAGCAAGTGCAAAATACATACTTGTGTAGTAAGGGCATACATTCTATTACAAAAACTGATGAATTCCCATAAGAGGATAGAGAAACAAGAGATGATTTATTTTAAAGAAGAAGAAAGAAAAATAAGAACTAGGGAAGTTCAATGTGAGGAAGATCAAAGAAATGAGAAATTTCAAGGATAAGATTAGATAATGATCTAATGATTTTACACCAAACTTCCCTCCTGTCAAAAATTCATACTCTCCACTTCTATCCCCTCCCGATCAGAAGACATCGTGACTTGAACTGGAGTTCAACCGATAACTCACGTTTTTCAGAGGACAGTGCTGACGTGCATACCATTCTTGGGAATAAAAGCAGAGAATGACTCCATGGCCCAAGAAGAGGGAGGCCCACATCATAATGTTCCAAATCGGCCTTTTCCGACGGTCATTGACAAGGAAGTTGAAAGCCACTGAAGTTAGAAAGAGAAAATATATTAAAGAATAGTCCCTCAGGAGACGATAGGCCAGAGATACCTGCACAATCAAATGAGCATCCGCTGCTCATATACCTGCTTTATTCTGATCACAAGTCCTGTAATTATTCTGATCAAAGGGAAATATATTTGATGGAATTATTCATATCCTTATTTGTCCTTCTCCACCCACTCCAAAAATAATGTGTCCTGTGCATGCATGAGGATGTTGTACACACATGCATCATCTACAAGTCCTCATGCATTTCTCCATGTCAAAGTGTAAACACCTTGAGACAGAACTGTATATAATTATCCAAGGTCATTATTTTGACCATTTTGAAATGGTATTACTACTATCTAGTTTTTCTACATTGATTTCTTTTCTGTTTAGTTTCCCCCCTCTCCCCCCCGTCAGTTGTGGGGCTTAAAGCCAGGACTGGCTTCCACCTGCGATCCTCAGATCTCTTGGTAGGCAGAATTACAGGTGTGGGCCACTGGTGCCTGGCTTCTCTTTTAACTAATACTGAGTACCCATAGTGTGGCATGTACTTACTTCCGAAGAACATGAAGAGCACAAAGAGCACTGGATAGAAATAGCTCAAGCAAACAGCCAGGGCGTACTCATGCACTACAGCTGACAGAGCGAAGACAGCTAACATGGCTGCAGATTTGAATCTCTTTGAGAAAAACTACAATGAAAAGAAAATATTAGTAATTTAAAATTTTTTAAGGGGGTCAGGAGGGAAGAAACTAGGAGAAAATGATGGAGAGGGTGACACTGTTAAAAAAAAAATACTCATTACCTGACTTATGTAACTGTAACCTGTCTGTATATCATGTTTACAATAAAAAAAATTTTTTAAAGTTTAAGTACTAGGGCTGGGAATGTGGCTTAGTAGTAGAGTGCTTGCCTACCATGCATAAAGCCCTGGGTTTAATTCCTCAGTACCATATAAACAGAAAAAGCTGGAAGTGGTGCTGTGACTCAAGAGGTAGAGTGCTAGCCTAGAGCAAGGAGAAGCTCAGGGAAAGTGCTTAGGACCTAAGTTGAAGCCCCAGGACAGGCAAAAAAAAGAAAAGCTTAAGTACTAAGCATGTTCTCTTACAAGACATAATTATCACATGCTAAAGGCACCTATTTAATTGTATTTTACTTGATTTTCCTAGTTCTTAGATTCATCCAGATAATTACAAAAAAAAAAAAACCCAACAACAACAACAAAAACAAAACCAACAACCAAAAACCATGCTTGATGCATGGCTCAGTGGCAGAGTGCCTGCTTACTTAGTAAGTGTGAGGTCCTAAGTTCCCACCTTAGTAACACACACACATACACACCTCTTTATGCACAAACACTTGTTCATTAAAATAAAGCATTTTCCAATAAGTGTTCAAAAGTCTGGGCACATTATTTATTTATTTTGGGGCAGGATCTTGCAAATTGCACAGGCTGGCAAATTCATGGTCTTCCTATCTCAGCCTTCTGAGTAGCTAGACTTATAGGTGTATGGTACCACTTTTAATTAATACAATTTAAATTTGTAAGCTGCTGCGATGAAAAAAGTTTTAATGTAGGCTTGGAATATGGCTCAGCAGTAGAGTGCTTGCCTTGCATGCATGAAGCCCTGGGTTCAATTCTTCAGCACCACATAAACAAAAAAAGCCAGAAGTGGCGCTGTGGCTCAGGTGGTAGAGTGTTAGCCTTCAGCAAAAGAGAAGCCAGGGACAGTGCTCAGGCCCTGAGACCAAGCCCCAGGACTGGCAAAAATAAAAACAAAATAAAGATTTTTTAAAAAAGCTTTAATGTATTCATAAATACACTACATGAAAGTGGAGGTGTAACTCAAAGTGCTAGAACAAACCTGAGTGAAAAAGCTAATGAACAGCAACTAGGCCCTGAGTTCAAGTCCCAGTACCAATACAAAAAGACAAAAAAAAAAAGGTGTCCACACTTCAGATAAAAAATACAATGCAATTTCAATTGTTAGAATGATATTGTACAATAAATAAGGCTTCCTCTACAACTAAGATTTAGAAAGGCTAAGCGATGCCCCATCTTTACGGGAAACTACACTTAACAAATGAGAGAACTAAAACTCAAATGCACTACTATTTCCACAACAAGGTGCTGTCACTTAGCCAAATTTTGTCCTGAACAACGGAATCCAGAGCATTAAAATTACATTTCAACAGTCTAAACTAGGGTCAAATAGCTAGTGGAGGATTATTTATTAGCAATGAGATTCAGAAAGGATCTGTTCAATTGGATAGATCACTTCAACACTTTCAAAGACCTCCAAGAATTCTTATTTTATAACTGGGTAGAATGATATCCAGGTAAAACACATAGCATTAGATTTAGCCCTGGGCATAAGTACTATTCGAGTCATAAAGATTCTGTTTTTTGTGGTGGTACTAGTTTTTTTTTTCTAACAGCAAATTATTTTAATTTATTTGCAAGGTTATTAATCACAGGTAGAAATATATTCCAAGAGTTGACAGCAAACCAGGCGCTGGTGGTTCACTCCTGTAATGCTAGCTATTCAGGAAGCTGAGATCTGAGGACCACACTTTGAAGCCAGCCTGGGTGGTACTGGATTTTGAATTTAGGACCCTACACTTGATGGGAAGGCACTCTATCACTTGAGCCACATTTCCAACCCAAGAGTTCTTAGATACAAAAAAATTTTTAAAGAAACTATCGACCTTATTTCTTGTGCAAGTAAGTGAATTTCTTCCAGATTGCAATATACTATGCTAGCACTTTCTGGAAAATAATCTGATTTCTGAAATGGTATCAAGGAAGTATCTTACTGCTCACCCAGAGAAGGTCCTTATATGCATAGTAGTACAGCCAGTCATGGACCACCACATTCCAGGTTCTGTAATAGTTGGAGTATGATGTGGAATTCCACCAGTCCTGAGGGAAAAGTAAAATTATAAAATTATACATACACACAAAGCACCATGCCTGAATATTGCTTAAGACATAATACATGATTTATAAAACCAAGAATGTAATAAATTGTTAGCCCATACATCAATATCAGAAAAGCCTTAAAAGATATTTTGATTATTAATGTTCAATGTATTATTATTCTAGTAGTATACATATATGTATATGTGTGTTTATGCACACACATCCCTAGGTTCATTGTCTCAATATTTAAAAACTATGATGGAAACTAAAGGACACATAGAATCACTTAACACAAAGATCACTTGAATAGCAATAAGTAATCCCACTCCCTACACTGACAAAACATAATGAAAGAATTGTAGGTTACAAGATTAGACTGAACACTAACACTAATGAGTTGTTTGGTGGCTTCACAATTGGCAAGATCTAATTGCATCGAAGTGAAGCAGTGCCTTCCTCAATCTTTTTCTATTTCTTACTCCCAATTTTAAGATCAGACATCCAAAAATTTGTATGCCATGCTGTTTTTTTTTTTTTTTTTTTTAAAGAAGAGTGGCAGACTTGAGTTATGCCAAAACAACACAACTTGAAGACCTTGGGCAGCATCATGGAATGCTATGAACCATTCTGGCTCCAGTCAAGAGCTTAAGTCCAACTTCAGAAGAATACTATTTTGTTGTTGTTGTTCAGAAACAGGGTCTCACTATGTAGCTCAAGCTGGTCTCAAATTTATGACCTGCTAGCCTATGCCTCCTAAGTGCAGGCCCATTTTATAACTATAATACAGCTGGATGCCAGTGACTTGTGCCTATAATCCTAGCTACTCAGGAGGCTGAGATCTGAGGATCATGGTTCAAAACCAGCCCAGGCAGAAAAGTCCATGAGATCTTATTCTCCAATAAATTACTCAGAAAAAGCTGGAAATACCATTGATGCTCAAGTGATAGAGCTTTAGCCTTCAGCACAAAGAGGCTCAGGGACAGTGCTCAGGCCCTGAGTTCAAGCCCCATGACCCGCAAAAAAATATATATATATAATGATACAATGTTAGGCAGAATTAGTACCTTTCAAAATTAAGGAGGGAAAAGTTATTTTCCTCAGAAGTTTCTCAACAGCCTTAAAGGGAATAATTTGCAGGGGACATTTTCACACAAGACAGCCAATTTCAAATAAACACTCAAGAAAGTCTCACCATGACCTTGGGATGAATGTTTTCCCACCATAATCAACCAAAAATATATCCTCACAATATTCAGTAGAAACTATATGCCACATTAAAAAAAAATAGAAGACAAGGTTATGTTAATTATATCTATAAGAATTTCAGACATAATATTGGTAAAATTTGTGGAAAATTATTTCACAATATTTATGTGAAACATATGAACAACAATGAAAAAAAAACCAAAACCTAGCCATGACTAAAGAAATAAAATGTAAGAAGAAATATAAAACCAAGTATATATCACCTTATAAAACATCCTGTCACCAAAGCGTAACATCTCAGCAAAGGCATTGAGCCAGCAGTGCAAAAAGGCAAAAAAAGAGAGAAACAGGATCAGCACACCTAAAAACAAGATTAACAAAATTAAGTCTTTTCAAAATGCTCATAACCAAGCCATTAAGAATCAGTAAAAACTGAAATTGTTATTCCAGATGCAAGATACTTTTTAAAGTTTATTTTAATTTAAAAAAGCAGTAACTTCTTTGTAAGTTGGTTTAATAGACAACAGATGACCCAGTCTGTTTTTAAGAAATGCCTGGATATTCTAATTAATTTAGACTCCAACTCCTTTTAAAATATGGTCCCCATATCTTTCCTCTAAACCAGTGGAGATTTTGCTCCCTCTCTCTATGAGATACTTGATAATTCTGTGTGTGTGTGTGTGTGTGTGTGTGTGTGTGTGTGTGTGTGTGTGTGTGAGGGGGGGGAGAAAGAGAGAGAGAGAGAGAGAGAGAGAGAGAGAGAGAGAGAGAGAGAGAGAGAGAGAGAGGGTCCTGGCACTTAGGGCCTGGGAGCTGTCCCTCAGCTTTTCTGGAGGGGTGTGTATGTGTGTGTCATGGTGCTTGAACTCAAGGCCTGAGTGCTGTCCCTGAACTTTCTTTGCCCAAGACTAGAGGTATACCTCTTGAGTCACAGCCCCACTCTTGTCTTTTGGGGTGGTTAATTGGAGATAAGAGTCTGACAAACTTTCTTTCCCAGGCTGACTTTGAACCATGATCCTCAGATCTCAGCTCCTGAGCAGCTAGGATTACAAGCATACGCCACAAGTGCCTAGCAGGAGACATTTTTTATTATTACAATAGGAAAGGAATATATATATATATATATATACATATATACTACTGAATATATAATTCATATATATAGTCTACTGAATGTATATAATCATATTTATATTCTATTGAATATATATTCATATGTATATTGTCAGAGACTAGCACACTGTTAAACATTCTATAATGCATAGAAGAGTCTACCTCAATAAAGAATTATCTAGCCCAAAATGCTAAATAAGCTAACACTCCTCAGCTTAGACTTTCTCCAATAACTCTATTCCAGTGTTGTAAACACCACCCAGAATTGGAGTACTCCCATTCCAGAATATTCCATGCCTTTACAGCCATCTCAAACTCTAGAGTCTTTTCCCCACCTTTGTCTTTCTCTGCCAGGCAAATGCCTACTACTTTTCAATACCCAATGTTAAATGTCATTTCTAAAGTTTTATTTTGTAGTCTGTAATACAGCTTGTTTGTATCACACTATACTGTAAAAAAGCCATTTACAGACGACTTATTTCATTCACACACAGCATCTACTGTGTGTCAGATAATATGAGGTAGCCTTGACTGACTTTAGCACAATCCTTGATGGCAACAAATGCTGCAACCTGGGGAAGAAGACACCCATGCATGCTACCACACCCAACTTTGAGGACAGACATCATCAGAATAAGTCTGGGGAACAATCAGAGGAGGTTACTGGCCAAAGTCTTTTAGAAAGGGAAAGGAAGAGAGATGATGGTGATAAACCACGACCAGCATTTAATGAGTACAGAAAATAGAGGAAGAGAAAGTCAAGGAGATGATAAAATATGAGCTCCCTGCGAGGAAACTATGCACTGTGATGGCGGCACCCAGTTAGGTACTCATGCTCCATCCAGAAAAACATGTGGAATGAAGTGAAGGGACCAAGCTGTGGAAGGCAAACAAGGTGAAGAAAGAGTGGCAAGTAAGATTTCTACTATGGTCAGAGCAACAAATGCTTCGTGGAGGTCACAAATGGAAGAGGGATAAATCATATACTGGGTTTAGAACCAGGTGACTTGTGGTTTTGGCAAAGGACATTGTACTGGCTTGGTTATGAGAGAGGTTATGAGCAAGAAAAAGTGGAAAGGATGAAGGCATGAATATGGGCTACCATCAGAGAAAGCAAAATTTAAGTAAAAGCTAATAGATGAGTGGAAAGACTGCCTTGAAACCCAAACACACTTCATATCTAAGGATATGGTTGGGTATCTGTACAGATGAGTTTATAGGAAAAAGCAGGAAAACCAAAGGTTGTCACTTGCAACAGCTTTCTGTTTTCCTTCAGAGCACAGGAAGAATCAGATGAACAATGCCCATGTAACCTTACCTGGCAAGATGGAGTTAAACACGCACAGGACCAGAACACGAGCGCTGAAGGGCTCCTGCTTGATGTTCCGGAACAAAGGGGCACAGAGCCTTTCAAAGATGTAGTACACATAAAATAGGCAACCAAAAACCTAGATGTAACAAAGATTATAATGATGGTTTAATAAGGAAAAATAGACTGAGATTTTTCCCCACAAAAGAAAGTACGTATATAATCCTTAAACTACTGTTTATAAATATGCTCCTTCTCCTAACCCTTTAGACATGACCTTTATAGTACAACAGTCATACTCACTACATACTAGGTTGAAAGTTAACTATACCACTCATGGGCAGGCATGGAAGGAAAAAACTGGGCTAGAACAAAGGAAAGGGTGACATTGTCTAAAAAGAAATATACTCATTATCTGTCTCATGAAATTGTAACCCCTCTGTGTATCACCTTTATAATAATAAAATATTTAATTAAAAACAGTCTTCTTAAGGGAGTTTAAGGGCTCATTATGTAGCCCTTGCACTTATAATCCTCTGCTGGTTTTTGTGGTTGTTTGGTGGAACTGCAGTATGATTTTAGGGCTGCACACTTGCTAAGCAGGTGCTCTACTGCTGAACCATGTCTATAGCCCTTTTTGTTCTACTTATTTTTGTCCAGACTGGCATGAACTTCAATCCCCCTATTTTATTTCCCACTGTGGCGAGAAAAACAGGGGTGCCTCACTACACTCACCTATTGGTTAGGATGGGAGCTCATGAACTTTTTGCAGCACATGCTGGCCTGTAAACATGATCCTCCCTAGTAGTTAGGATTACAGGACCAAATCACCAAGGCTTGGGTCTGCCTCAGTTACTACAGTGCTAGGATTATGAGTAGAATCAGCATGCTCAGCAATCAAATGATATATATATTTGCCAGTCCTGGGGAGTGAACTCAGGGCCTGAGCACTGTCTCTGGCTTCTTTTTGCTCAAAGCTAGCACTCTACCACTTGAGCCACAGTGCCACTTCTGGCTTTTTCCATATATGTGGTGCTGAGGAATCGAACCCAGGGCTTCATGTATACGAGGCCAGCACTTTACCACTAGGCCATATTACCAGCCCAACCAAATGATATTTTTAAAGGGTCACCTAAAAGCCTGTTTTTTTTTCTATTATATGAAGCCTATAATAACTTATTTTATGAAATAGAATTTTACTGAAATAGAATTTAGAAAGAGATCTTCTAGGATTTATAATTCTGATAAAGGGGGTGAAGGAAGAGTCAGGAAGTATCAGACCACAAACACAAACATATACTTCTCATCAGAGAAAATGGGAGCAGAAATTAATGCTGAAGCTTATGGGAAAGAACCAAATAGAATTACTTTAAATAGCAGTATGCATGGGCTTGGAATATGGCCTAGTGGTAGAGTGCTCGCCTCACATACATGAAGTCCTGGGTTCAATTCCTCAGTACCACATATATAGAAAAAGCCAGAAGTAGTGCTGTAGCTCAAGTGGTAGAGTGCTAGCCATGAGCAGAAAGAAGCCAGAGACAGTACTCAGGCCCTGAGTTCAAGCCCCGGGACTGGCAAAAAAAAAAAAAAAAAATAGCAGGCTCACAACTATGCTCCTAGCTACTTAGGAGGCTGAGACCTGGAAAATCAGAGTTCAAGCTAGTCTGAACACAAAAGTCCGCAAGACTCTATCTGCAACCAACTAGCAAAATTCAGGACTGAATATATGGTTCAAGAGGATGAGCGCTATCCTTGAGTGACAAAACCAAATGAGGGTGAAAGTCCTGAGTTCAAGCCCCAGCACTGGCAGGTGTGTGTGGGTGTGGGTGTGGGTGGGTGCGCACACACACACACACACACAGATTTACTCTTATTAAAATAACATTTTATTGAAGAATGTTACCTTTGAGGTTAGCAAAAAAAAAAAAAAAAATCCTACTACCTAGTAGGCTGAGATCTGAGAATCACAGTTCAAAGCCAGCCTGGGAAGGTTCATGGGACTGTCATCTTCAATTAACCACTAAAAAGTCAGAAAAGTAGAGCTGTGGCTCAGGTGATAGAGTGCTAGCTTTGAGTAAAAGGAAGCTCAGGATTCAAGCCCTAGGACTGGCACCAAAAAAAAGGAATAAATAAATCATACACCACTGGGAAGTTTTAGCCTCAACATATTTTTAAGCTCCCTAAGTTTACCTAAGTTTACCAACATTTTAAATAGATTAAATGTAAATCCCCATTTCCCATGAATAAGCACTCATTAGGAAGTAAAAAATTTTACCTGTAGGAACTGCATAGCAACATAACCCCATCTTACAGAGGGAGTTCTTAAAAAAAGAAGAAAAAATTAGTTTCCTAAAGTTAATTGAATTATAAAAATAAAAAACCATATTGTTTTCCATACAAAACATCACTTATGGGCTGGGGGAGTAGCTCAGTGGTAGATCATATACTTAACCGTCATGTCCTAAATTTGATCCCAAACACCAAAGACTTAAAAAAAAAAAAAAAAAAAGAACACAAATGATCACATAAAACACAGAATTCTGCCTGTCATGGATGGCTCACACTTGTAATCCAAGCTACTCAAGAGGCTGATATCTAAGAATTATGGTTCGAAGCCAGCCCTGGCAGAAAACTCCCTGAGATTCTTACCTCCAATTAATCACAGAATATGCTATAAATGGAGCTATGGCAAGTGGTAGAATGCTAGCCTTGAGCTAAAGGAGCTCAGGGAGAGCACCTAAGGCTCTGAGTTCAAGCCCCAGGACCAGCTAAGAAAACAAACAAACAAAAATCCCACAAACTTCTGTTAAGAATCATTATCAAATTGAAACTATTTGAAAAATATATTCATTACCGGACTTATGAAATGGTAACTCCTTTGTACATCACCTTTATAATAACAATTTTTAAATGAATTATAAAAATGATTTGAAGCTTGAAGCTTCCCATGTCAGAGAGAAATAGAGAGCACATTTTATTTTTTCTGTGGCTTACATTAACCAGCCCCCCCACCCCACCCCCACAACACACACACACACACACACACACACACACACACACACACACATATACTTGCATCAGGGCTCTGGTATTACACACAGTCCTACCCAGGTGCTCTTACCTAGGATAGCTGTCACGGTAGATGAGGGTGGGTGCAAACAAGAAATATAAGTACTGGTTGACTGTGGGTATTGGAACTGTACCTACAAAGAAAAACTACATTAGATAAGAGGCACTTGGATTTCTTGCTGCATATTACAAAGGTAAAACACAGAAGCATAGATTAGGAAAGATCTGATCTTCATGCTTTTTCTTTTTTATCCCATTAATGACATTACTTTTTACATTAACTGGTATTATCAATCTGAGTCATCGGTGTTAGAAGGAACTTCTTGAGCATGAACAACAATTTGCAAAGAGTAAGCAGGCATAGTTATAATGAGGCTATTAACATTTCATTAATGCTAAACTATAAAAGAGCCTAATAATCAATTGTTTCATTATAAGGACAAGAGAGGAATAACCAGAAAACAGTAAAATGGTCTTCCAAATCAATATGGATCCCATATATTTAAAATCAAGCACAATATATATAGAAAATAATCCTTCATCTCAGTAAACACCAAAAGCTAAACTACCCTACAACTTAATGGGGACACATACTTGACTTTTCTTTTGCTGCATTTAGTACCCGTGGAACATTCTCTCTGACAAATGAATGGGCTTTCATTACCATTCGAATCTACAAAAGGAAGGAAAAGAAAAGTAGATTTTCCATCACTGAGTTGTCTCCTATAAGCAACTCCAGATCAGCAACAGACTGCTCAAACAACTTCTTTATTTTCCATATACCAACCCAAGTTTACTTGATGAAATAGAGCAAATTAATATTAATAACTTTGAAAGAAGTACATGTAATTACTCAAATTATTTTGCATTTGACTACACAATTATAGGCATAAGGCAAGAAATTGAAAGTCTGCTCAAAGCCTCCTGAAATGTTTCTTTCTATTAGTCATGATTTTATTGGCTGGGAAGGTGGCTTAGTGGTAAGAGTGCTTCCCTAGAATGCATGAAGTCCTGGGTTCGATTCCTCACTATCACATAAGCAGAAAAAGGCAGAAGTGGCACTGTGGCTCAAGTGGTAGAGCACTAGCCTTAAGTAAAAAGAAGCTCAGGGACAGAGCCAATGCCCTGAGTTCAAGCTCAAGGACCGGCAAATATACATAAATACATACATACATATATACATATAGATATATATATATATATATATATATATATATCAGACCATCAGTATAAGTGAAAAAATTCTGAAAGTGGAAAAAATATTTTATAATCTACATCACTTCTAGGAAGTTTCAGAAAAAAATTAATTTATACAAAATAGTTTAATAGAATTTACTTTTATTTCTAATACCCAGAGAACAATGAAGCTACAAAGAGTTCTAAAAGATGGATGATCTAGAGTAACACTTTAATTTTAGCAATCATGGTCCAAAAAAGCTGTATGAATAAATGAAAATTATCATGGATAATAAAAATGTAACCAATTTAATAAAGGTAAAAATATGGGGCTGGGGATATAGCCTAGTGGCAAGAGTGCCTGCCTCGGATACACGAGGCCCTAGGTTCGATTCCCCAGCACCACATATACAGAAAACGGCCAGAAGTGGCGCTGTGGCTCAAGTGGCAGAGTGCTAGCCTTGAGCGGGAAGAAGCCAGGGACAGTGCTCAGGCCCTGAGTCCAAGGCCCAGGACTGGCCAAAAAAAAAATAATAATAAAAAATAAAGGTAAAAATAATGGTGTCAGTTATTCTATCACAATTATTATTTTAACTAAACAAACGGCTGTGCTGGCTTAACACCCCAAACCTTACCTGCTCAAGTATAACAACAAACCGGGAAGCTGGTGGCAATGCATATGTTAGTGTGATATATGTTGGTCCAAAACCTAGAATCCCCAGCTGGAAGACTAGGAAAAACAAGCCATGGATAAAAGTACTGATGAATGGGTGAGAACTCTTGCTGTAGCCTTTGGCCCAATGTTGAAACAGGAAATAAGGAATTGAAAGTGTGGAGAAGAACATGAGACACCATGTCCAAATAACAGTAGAAAATTTTCCAAAAGCATAAGATACAAGGTTGAACTCAGGCACCAACCTGGGAAGAGATGGCACAAAGAACAGAGAAGTGAGCAAAAGAGCATGCATTAAATTCATAGAGTTCAAAACTTCCATACCCCTAGTTTTCAACCTTGGGAAACTATAACATTAATACACTGAAGTCATGGGATATAATACTTATGCTACACAGTCACCTTACTTCTTTTTTTGTCAGTTGTGGGGATTGAACTCTGGGCCTGGGTGCTGTCCCTGAGCTCTTCAGCTCAAGGCTAGCACTTTATTTACCACTTGAGCTGCAGTGCCACTTCCAGTTTTCTGGAGGTTAATTGGAGATAAGAGCCTCATGAACTTTCTTGCCTGGGCTGGCTTTGAATGGTGATTCTCAGGTCTCACCTCCTGAATAGTTAGGATTACAGGCATGAGCCACCAGTGCCAGGCAGTCACCTTACTTCTAAACCTTGGTTTCCTCTGTAATCCTAGCTACCCAGGAAGCTGAGACTTGGAAGATCAGGGTTCAAAGCCAGCCAAGTCTATGAAACTCCATGTCCAATTAATTAACCAATAAATGGCAAGACTGGAGGTGTGATTCAAGTGGTAGAATACCAGCCATGATCAAGAAAGCCTCACAAGAGTGCCGTGAATTTAAGCAAGCCCTGGTAAAGGTGGGTTACTGAAACTTCTTTCTCTTTAATTACATTTTTTTAGGAGAGAGAAATGTCATCCTCAAATCTAATGCTTAGGGATTTTCTTTTTTTTTTTTTTTTTGGCCAGTCCTGGGCCTTGGACTCCGGGCCTGAGCACTGTCCCTGGCTTCTTCCCGCTCAAGGCTAGCACTCCGCCACTTGAGCCACAGCGCCGCTTCTGGCAGTTTTTTTTTTCTGTATATGTGGTGCTGGGGAATCGAACCTAGGGCCTCGTGTATCCGAGGCAGGCACTCTTGCCACTAGGCTATATCCCCAGCCCGGGATTTTCTTTTTTAAAGCAAATGTAAGTCAGGAGCTGATGGCTCCTGCCTATATCCTAGCAACTCAAATCTAAGGATCTGAGGCTGAGATCTAAGGACTGCAGTTCAAAGCTAGCCAGGGCAAGAAAGTCTGTGAGACTCTTATCTCCAATTAACCACCCCAAAACCAGAAATGGAACTGTGGCTCAAAGTGGTAGACTGCTAGCTTTTAGCTAAAAAAACTAAGGGACTGTGCCCAGGCCCTGAGTTCAAGCGCCAGGACGGACCTCAGCCCCCACACCAACAAAAAAGCAAATGTAATGAAATTCTACCAAAATACCCAATTTTTATGCCATCATCTACCCAACCACTCATTTGTTGTCTTACCTTCCTTCATCAAGGTAATCTACTACAGAAGTACTGAGGATAAAGATGATGAGGAGGGCGATAAACATATGATAAATTGTTTGGATATGGTCCACTTCAAATAGTTCACTGAAATGTAGGTTAAACAAAACAAATTAATAATCTCTGTATATTTGGTTGTGAAGCATGACATAGTAAAGGCACTGCTTTAAAGCATTTAGAACATGCTAAATCCACTTTCAAAAATATCTAAAAATAGTAATTATATATTATACCTGAAGTTATCTAGACCAAACAAACTCAACAAATTCATATTTTTTTTTTTTTTGGCCAGTCCTGGGCCTTGGACTCAGGGCCTGAGCACTGTCCCTGGCTTCTTCCCGCTCAAGGCTAGCACTCTGCCACTTGAGCCACAGCGCCGCTTCTGGCCATTTTCTGTATATGTGGTGCTGGGGAATCGAACCTAGGGCCTCGTGTATCCGAGGCAGGCACTCTTGCCACTAGGCTATATCCCCAGCCCAACAAATTCATATTTTGCTTCCTTCACTCACTTTGGGCTGAAAGGCTAGCATCAAGTGGTACAATGCCAGTCAAGCAAGCAAGCAAATTCAAGCAAGCACATGGCCCTAACTTCAAACCCAAGTTCTGAGGGGAAAAACAAAAGTCTGCTACCGGGCCCCAGAGTTCAGGCCTATAATACTAACTACTCAAGAAGCAGAGATCTGGGAGGATGGAGGTTCAAGGGCAACTCAGGCAGAAAATTGCATGAGACTCCCATCTCCAAAATAACCAGCAAAAATGGAAGCTGGATGCCAGTGGCTCAAGCCTAAAATCCTAGTTATTCCACGGGCTGAGATCAGAGGATCTTGTTTTGAATTAAAAAAAAAAAAAAAAAGCCAGAAGTGATGCTGTGGCTCAATGACAGAGTGCCAGCCTTAAGTGAAAAGGCTAAGGGACAGAACTCAGGCCCAGAGTTCAAGCTCCAGTACCTGCACTCACACATACAAACTAGGTTGGAAGCAGTGAATCAAGTTGTAGAACACTAGTTGTAGGCAAACAAGCCAAGCAAGTATAAGGTCCTGAGTTCAAGCTTTGTATCAGGCAAAAAGAAAAGGAGATGAAAGTAGAAGGGAGACAATTATCAAAATGCAGGAGGGAGGCATGAGAGAGGCAAATAAAGAATGACTGTGATAAAATTATATTGTATACATTATGAAAATTTCATAATGAAGTGTATTATTCTGTACAAATAATATAGCTACTCAAATTTTTAAGCACTTAATAAAAACCCTTAAGTATAGACATTAAATGAAATAAGCAAGGTTATTTTTTGAGAAAAAATGCTTCCTAGAAAGCAGCATGAATATCAGATACTTAGGCAAACAAAACAGTCTGCACCTTAAAAACCCATCAGAAAGGTGTTAACTATGCAAAGGCCATTTGCTAAAAATCAGGAACAAACTTTCAAACATTTCTAAGTTTTCTAAAAAATCCTATCCTTGCATTCTACTCTATAAAAATATAACATTTAAAAAATAAAAGTGTAAAACTTCTAGATTTCTCTTTCATTGATGTGTTTTGAGCTCCTTTGTTGAGGATAACCATCTGCCACCCACACATCTATAAAATTTACCCATTTACAAATGCTTTTAGTTTCTTTTCACTATTAAGACTGGACCACTTAAAAGCCAGTCAATGACCTTCAAGACTACTTTTCCTAAATAAGCATCTCCTATATCTGACAAATAAAGGGGGTTTAAACTAGTTTTTAGAATGTGGCATATAATACTTTTGATGTTTATTTGTAGTACTAGGATTTTTTTTTTTTTGGCCAGTCCTGGGCCTTGAACTCAGGGCCTGAGCACTGTCCCTGGCTTCTTTTTGCTCAAGGCTAGCACTCTGCCACTTGAGCCACAGCGCCGCTTCTGGCCGTTTTCTGTATATGTGGTGCTGGGGAATCGAACCTAGGGCCTCGTGTATCCGAGGCAGGCACTCTTGCCACTAGGCTATATCCCCAGCCCTGTAGTACTAGGATTTGAACTCAGAGCCTCACAGTGCTAGGCAGGTATTCTACCATTTGAGCTAAATTACAAGCTCTTTTCTGCTTTCATTATTTTCAAATAGAGTCTTGAAGGTTTTTTCTTTTTCTTTGGGGCTTGAACTCAGGGCCTAGGCCCTGTCCCTAAGATTTTTTGCTCAAAGCTTACATTCTATCACTTGAGCCACAGCTTAATTTCTTTTGGCTTTTTGGTAGTTAACTGGAGATAAGAGTTTCAAGGACTAGAAAAGCCAGTTTAGGCAGGCTTTGAGTCATGATCCTGAGATCTCAACCTCCTGAATAGCTAGAATTACAGGTGTGAGCTTGAATGCCTGGTGAAGTCCTGAGGTCAAGTTTTGAGTTTTAGTCTGGAGCTAGCCTCAAACACAATCTTCCTACCTATGTCTTCAGTGTTGCTGGATCACGGATGTGCAACATGACATCTGGCCTATTTGTTCAGATGGGCATATTGCTGATTCTTTGCCTTTCTTGGTCTCAAACCACAATCCTCCTAATCACCACTGCTGGAGATTACAGATATGAGTCACTGTACCAGACTCTGCAAATGACTTTATTTTTTGGCCAGTCCTGGGGCTTGAACTCAGGGCCTGGACACTGCCTCTAAGTTTCTTTTGCTCAACGCTAGCACTCTACCACTTGAGCCACAGCACCACTTCTGGCTTTTTCTGTTTATGTGGTAATGAGGAATCGAACCCATGGCTTTATGCAAGCTAGGTAAGCCCTCTACCACTAAGCCACATTCCCAGCCTGTAAATGACTTTTTGAAGAATATAAAATATTAAATCTTTGGAATAAGGATCTTCAAATTCTAATAAAATCCATCTAAGCAACAGAAAATTGGTTCTACTTCCTTGGTTAAAATTTTTTTATTTTTTATTTTTATTTTTATTTTTTTTTGGCCAGTCCTGGGCCTTGGACTCAGGGCTTAAGCACTGTCCCTGGCTTCTTCCCGCTCAAGGCTAGCACTCTGCCACTTGAGCCACAGCGCCGCTTCTGGCCGTTTTCTGTATATGTGGTACTGGGGAATCGAACCTAGGGCCTCGTGTATCCGAGGCAGGCACTCTTGCCACTAGGCTATATCCCCAGCCCCTATTTTTTATTTTTTATACAGTACAATATTAAAAAATCACAATTACAGAGGTTGGGAATGTGGCTTAGTAGTAGAATGTTTGCCTAGCATGCATGAAGCCCTATGTTCCATTCCTCAGCATCACATATACAGAAAAGGCTGCAAACAGCACTGTGGCTCAATTGATAGAGTGCTATCCGTGAGCAAGAAAGAAGTCAAGGATAATGTTCAGGTCCTGAGTCCAAGCCCCAGGACTGGCAAAAAAATACTAAAAATCACAATTACAGATATATGAAAATAACTAACTGTTTTATCTGCACTTATGTGAAAAGCCTGGATTTCTCCTAGATATAAATAAAAAGATCAATGTCTTTACACTATAATATAAAATAAAATTTCTAACTGCATGTTTTGAAAGCTCCAACTTTCTTATCAAAGTTAATAAACACCAATCAATATGACTCATAAATTTTGATAAACATAAAGTACATTTATACTACGTAAATATAACAAAAACACTAAAATAGAAAAGGACCCTAAACGACAAAGAAAAAGACTTAACATAATTTTTCACTAACCCAACTGTTTTAGATGATCTGTATAAACGCAGGTTAAATTTCAGCAGTGTGCCAATAAATTGAATGAGTAAATAACCATGAAAGAAATACTCATCTGTTACCCAAAACCCATGCTATCTTTAATTTTCAGTTCATAAATAAAGTCACAATGAAGAATTTACATCATGCAAATTAAAATAAATAAAGTAAGTAACTTTGAAAGAACTATCAAGACTCATCACAAAAAAAAAGGGGAGATGAAAAACTACATATACTAAGAAGGTAGAAACTCTAAAAGTCTCCCTAAGTGGTTTGTTTAATTTAAAACTTCTGTTGTAATTCTTTTAGTAAGGAACTCTTTCAGGGGGTAGAATGCCAGCTGGTAAAAGACTAGCTGTATTTCATAAAGATAAGTGAAAACTGAGGCCCTGAGCCCCACTACCAGCACCAAAACAAAAACAAAAAACAATTTTCTGCAGGAAAACTTCTAGGAGTTTATGAGAAAGCGTAAGAGTTCTTAACTCATATTCTTAGGAGAGGATCATATTATAGGGACTGGGCCATATTCCCAGTCCCTATAATAACAATTTTAAAAATCACACAAAAAAAGAAATCCTGGGTTTAATCCCAGGTCCCCTAGAAACAAAAAGACAAAAAAAAAAAAAAATGTGGGGCTGGGAATATGGCCTAGTGGCAAGTGCCTTATATACATGAAGCCCTGGCTTCAATTCCTCAGCACCACATATATAGAAAACAGCCAGAAGTGGCGCTATGGCTCAAGTGGCAGAGTGCTAGCCTTGAGCAAAAAGAAGCCAGGGACAGTGCTCAGGCCCTGAGTCCAAGCTCCAAGACTGGACAAAAAGAAATCCTAAAAAAAAAAAGATACTGAGCAAATAAATTATATAGAAAAAAAAAGAAGTCTTATCTCTAACTCTTCCTTTGAAGCTAGTTACCTAACCAGAAATTTAACAAGAAGGAATAGGAGACCACACACGTACTAAAGTAATATCAGGTTGCATACTGAGGCTCATACCTATAAGCTAAGATCAGTAGGATTGCAAAAAGCTTGAATGACTCCATATCAACAGAAAGAGAGCTAGGTGTGGTGGTAAGTACTTGTCTATAATCCCTGCCACAGTGGGAAACAAGTTAAGAGAACTGCAGTTCGGGCTGGCCTGGGCAAAAAGAAAGATCTCAAGAATAACCAGGGCAAAAATGTCCAAATGGTGAAGTACCTGTTAGTGAGCACAAACTTGAGTTCAAATCCTAATATTAAAAAATATATATATATAAAAACTAATGATTGATGTGAATACAAAATAAACTCATTAAATATTCTATCAATCAGGACAGCTTTTTTTCTTAAAAAAAAAAAACAACAACAAACAACAAAACACCCTAATTAGCAAAAACAAAAAATACTTACTCTAAGAGAGATCGTCTTGACATGAAAATCTTCCCTTGTTCTGGAGGTGCTCTCAGATCTCTAAGTAGCAAAACATTACAAAATATAAGTAGTCCAAATATTGTAAGAAACTTAGTACTATCAATAAGAGAAAGAATATAGACAACCATAACAACAAGTCTTACCTACCTATGCTCTAAAGATCAGGAAGGACAGTAAGGATTTTATACATGCTATCATCTCATTTCTTATACATAACAATGAGGCAGGTTACATGTATACTTATTTAGGATGGAAGAGTTGTTACATTACCTGACTGGAGAAGTGCTCTGAAGACTTCAACCCAACCCCCCACCCCCCACCTCCACACACATACTTGGGGAAAGTATTCCCTGAATCTCACATTAACAGCTGTATTTTCCTTGAGTCACAAAGAGTTACTGGTTTTAACTCCAAAGCGCTCTTTTGTTTAATATGTGCCTCCCAATGTCAGAGAATTTATTCTATAACTCCCAATAGCCTCTTGATCTTATTAGTTATCTCCAGGTACTAGGAATTCACATTTTAACACAGAGTATACCATCTTCTTTAGAGTGCTTTGTAGCACCACCAGCACTGCTGTGAACTATCACTGTTCAAAACTCTTCTCCAGGGCTGGGGATATAGCCTAGTGGCAAGAGTTCCGATACACGAGGCCCTAGGTTCGATTCCCCAGCACCACATATACAGAAAACGGCCAGAAGCGGCGCTGTGGCTCAAGTGGCAGAGTGCTAGCCTTGAGCGGGAAGAAGCCAGGGACAGTGCTCAGGCCCGGAGTCCAAGGCCCAGGACTGGCCAAAAAAAAAAAAAACTCTTCTCCAGAGTGGGAGGCTAGCAGGGAATAAAACTGAGAGCAGCCCAGAACAGTAAACATTAGTCTTCAATAGCCTCTTCTGCATTATTCTGAATGACTAACTGGAAAAATACATACTAATAACTGCACTATACTTGATTAGAAGTGCATACTGTATAGAGTACAGTAGCAGTATAGAATGATGTGGTTAACAGCAAGAACTCCAGAGCCAAACTCTGGGTTCAAAGGTCTGTGTGTAATCTTGGACAACATTTAAATATACTGTAAACTAATTTGTATTGTGTGGATGGCTATAGTCTCTGCCTTATACTTAGTGTAAATATGTTATGCCATGAAGAACACGCAATAAGGGTTGGATCTATTTTGTTAGTAGTTTTAAGAAGTGTGCATTTGTTATAATCTAAATATTAAGACTAAAAAAACCCTCAGGCCAAGTGCCCATGGCTCATACTTGCAACCCTAGCAATTCAGAAGGTTGAGATCTAAGGATTGTAGTTTGAAGCCAGCCTAGAAAATTCCACGAGACTCTCATCTCCAATTAATGACTAAAAAGCTGGAAGTGGAAATATGGCTCAAGTGGCAGAGCACTAACCTTGAGTGAAAAAGATAAGGGACAATATCTAGGCTCTAAGTTCAAATCCTAGTACCAGTAAAAAGGAAAAGAAAAGGAAGGGAGGGAAGAAAAGAAGGAGATAAGGAAAGAGGAAGAGAGGAAGAGGAGGGGAGAGGGAGGGAAAGAAGGAGGGAGGGAGGGAGGGAGGGAGGGACTCACTCTTCAAGGGATACAACACACAGCCAATAAAAAATGGCCAGACTGGGCTGGGGATATAGCCTAGTGGCAAGAGTGCCTGCCTCGGATACACGAGGCCCTAGGTTCGATTCCCCAGCACCACATATACAGAAAACGGCCAGAAGCGGCACTGTGGCTCAAGTGGCAGAGTGCTAGCCTTGAGCGGGAAGAAGCCAGGGACAGTGCTCAGGCCCTGAGTCCAAGGCCCAGGACTGGCAAAAAAAAAAAAACAAAAAAGAAAAAACAAAAAAAATGGCCAGAGTATGCACTCAAGCATTTTTGCTGCAGTCCACAACACCACATTACAGTAGACATTTGTATTCAAGAAAACAAGGCATACTCACTTAGCTCGATGATTGCTTTTCATTTCTTCAAGGATGGAAAAAGTGGTAAGGGCATATCCACCATTGTCTAATGATGCAGATTTTTCAATGAGGTTGGTCACAAAATCATCAAAGTGACTGCCAACTTCCTTCAAAAAAAGTGGCTTCAATTCCTAGAGTTTCAAATCAAACCAAGAAAAATGTGAGTAACAAGCACAAGGACATGCTTGTGAGTCACTGACATTTTCCACAGGTCTCTCTTAAGGGTGCTAGTGTAAAAGGAAGCCATATCAAGTAAGGGAATTCATAAAAGAAAGCAGAAAAGTAATTTCTACAGCTGACTTGCAGTCCCAGAAAAGACTACTGAAGAAGCAAACTGATTTATGTCCTTTAGAAACAGTAGCCACAAAAAATGACTTCTAAGCATAAATTAAGATAATGCAGTAATCACCTACTAACTGAATTCCAATAAATGGTACAAAAATCAAATACAGAACAATAAATGAGACTATTTTGAGCATATTCTTTAGAAAACATTTTAACATATTATACCACACCACATAATTACCGTACTTTGAAGTCTTTTTCTAAAGTAATCCTTTTACCGCAAGTATCCACCATGTACATTTTATAGCATGTCAGTCTATTTCATACCTCCATTTACATAATGCTTCTTTCTACTCCTGTACTCTGTACTTATCTAACCATAAAAACGCAGGTGTATATTTGACAAATATGCACACACACATTTTAATCAACCTGTTATAAATATATGTATATAATTCATCATATAAAATTATGTGTAACTATTCTTATACTTCTAGTTTCTGACTAATCTTATTATTTTTAAAAAAAACTTACACTTCTAGCATTTGCAAAGTATGAAGCCATGTTCTGTGGATATCCCAGTTGTACATGTGAGAATTAAGTGTTATTCAATAGCCTTCAAAGAAAAATCTTTTTTTCTCCTCTGACTCAATTATTTCAGTTAAACGCCAAAGATATGAAGTGCCATTTTTCTAGATGTTGCTATATCAAGAGACTGGCCATAAAAAAGTAAAGCCTAAAAATGCACACAAGGAGTTATGTGAAACTTTTCATATGGCCTGTGCCCTACCATGTCCAGTGCACCATGGTTCTAGCTCTCACAGGACATAGAATGTCACCTGAACAGGATAACCACTGACAGAGCTGTAAAAAACAGTCAGGAGCTCAACAAACATTCAAGAATGAACTGGCTGGAAGTCTTTTGGAGGTGAAACCTTGAAGAGTATGACAAACTGAGATTCAATTAGCTAAGAGCAAAGACAGCTAAGAAAAGGGAGCTGGAGCCACAACACTGAAAGAAGGCAAAGGAAGAAGTAAGCTTGGGGATAAAACAGAGAGTACTATTTCCCCAGAGGGAAGAATAGTTTTTTTGTTTTTGAAAAATCAGTTTTTCACATTGAAGTTATCCAGTAAAACTGAGTTCCTTTGTTTCATTTTCAATTATATGTCCATCCTCATTCTGAAATGTTTTCAAAAGGAAGCGAATACTCCACGCCAAGTAAACTACACTGATAAAGAAAAAGGGCTTTTTTCCCCTCTCATTTAATCTCTAGAGTAAGCCCTATGAACAGAGCTCATGGAGAGATATACTAAAAGAGAAAAGAAAGAGTTCCTTCATTCACTGAGGGCAAGGTCCAGTTTGGGGCACACTTGTAGGTGCTGGAGTCAGCAGCCCATAAAGCTGTCTCTGTCCCTGTGAAATTTAAAACTTCACTGAGAGTAGAAAGGGGGAGGGGAATGTATACACACAGGTATCAATCACATAGTGCTATGGAAAGAAATAAAGCAGAAAGAAGGGTGCTGTTTCAAACATGACACTGGAAGAAATTAAGAGGAAAAGGTGTCAAAAGGAAGCTGGAATGTTAGAGTACCTGAGGCAGGGCAGAGGGGCTAAACTATGGAGGGATTCATCAGTTTACCTGGGCTCCTATCTATCCCTTAAAAGTGTAATCAACATTAGAAAAGCCTGGAATCTTGAGATGTAGCGATTGTATTGAAGCCACTTCTTTTTTTTTTTTGTAATTTATTTATTAATTAAAGAAAAGGGTTTTTTTTGACAAGGTGTTGTGCAAAAAGGGTACAGTTACATAGTAGGGCAGTGTGTACATTACTTGTGATATCTTACATCCTGTTTTTCTTTCCCTTCCCTAGGTCGGTAGACATATATACAATATACAATGTACCAAGAACATGTACAGTAGCCACGTGGCCTACACCAAAGAAAATTCGCCTAGGGCTTTAAAGGTAATGTCGACAATAGACAATATGTCGACAATAGTTGTACATACATAGCTTTTGAGCTATTGTATTCCACTGAGAGGTCAATTTTTGACCTTTATATGTTGAGTAGTTGTTTGGTTTTAGTTACATAGTGTAGGGTCGCTGACCCAAACCTGTGGGAAATACCATTTGACAAGAAGTTTTTGGTTTCACAGACCTGGTCTCTACTGTCTCCCCCACCTTAAATTTTTTTTTTTTTTTTTTTTTTTTTTGCCAGTTCTGGGCCTTGGACTCAGGGCCTGAGCACTGTCTCTGGCTTCTTTTTGCTCAAGGCTAGAACTCTGCCACTTGAACCACAGTGCCCCTTCTGGCCGTTTTCTATATATGTGGTGCTGGGGAATTGAACCCAGGGCTTCATGTATGTGAGGCAAACACTCTTGCCACTAGGCCATATCCCCAGCCCCAGAAGCCACTTGTTTTAACTAGGACTCCCATACTCTGGCACCAGCCTCCTTCCTAATTATTGGGGTAAGCACACTAGAAGCATGAAGAAAACGAAATGGATGTTACATAAATGTCAATAAAGGCTGCTGAAGTAGTTCTATTTCCCCTAAGTTAAACTGAATAGTCACCTTCTCATGGCACAAGCTCTCCTGTCTCAGTCACTATTGCCCATAAACAAAGGCTCTAGGCCTTTGCTCTAGGTGAACAATAAGATAAGACATTGAATAAATTATTAATGGTGCCATAAAGGAAGCAAAGGAAGGAGAGTTCAGAGTGACAGGCAGACAGAGACAGAATGTAAGGAGAAGAAGTCACAACAGTGTGTGGGTCAGCTCTCCTCCCATTCTCTGTCACCCCAGACAGTGCAGAGTTTGTTCAAATATGTTGAGCTTGGAAGACTCCTATACAAAGAGGATTAATTGACATCTTTTTTGATCATCCTTTTGTCATCCTTGAACTAAAATTTGTATGTTGAGTAGTTCAGAAATCCACGTCACCCTTTAAATTTACCACATCCTTCTAAACAGCACCACTATTTCCCTTCTTTCTCTGAGGAATTAAAGACAAAAGTTGCTGCAAATGAAAGAATAGGAAAAACTCTGTTATAGTGAGGTCCATTAAACTACTTTAAGCTCCACTCAAAAATCTCAGTACCAGTCTTGTATATAAGTTTATCTGGCTTGGGGAAGGGAAGGAGAATCACAGAAATGGTGGGACAAATGGTAAATAAACCAATACAACAAGGATACTCACTAGACACTATGTTGGAAATGAACTTTACAACTGGGGAAGTGGGAGGGAAGTGGTGGAGAGGGAAGGAAAACAGGAGAAAATGGGGGAGGGGGTAATACTACTAGAAACAAAATGTACACATTACCTTACTAATGCAACTGTAACCCCCCCTTCTTACATTACCTTTACAATTAAAAAAAAAAGTTATCATTCAGCTGGGCACCAGTAGCTGGCTCAAACCTAGAATCCTAGCTACTCAGGAGGCTGAGATCTGAGGATTGTGGTTTGAAGTCAGAACAGGAAGGAAAGTCCATGAGACTCTTATCTCCAATTGACCACCATAAAGCTAGAAGTAGAGATGTGATTCAAGTGGTAGAGCACTAGCATTAAGTAGAGAAGTGCATAGGCCTAAATTCAAGCCCCACTACCAGCACAGAAACAAACAAAAAACTTGTCATGGTAACAGGAAAAACAGAAAAATATAGAAAAGGAAGTTGTCTGCTTTTGCCTTTCTCCAAGTTTTTCTATCAAACTACCTAAGTTGAATTCTAAAATGTGATTGTAAGAAATGTGAGTAATGTCCAATATAAGTTCCCTGAAAATGATGCTGAGCCTGTAGGCTTTCTGATTTGCTTATCCTCTCAACTGCATATGTATTTATCTTAATTTTATCCACTCAGTGGAGCATGCTGGACAGACGGATGGAGGATACGATGGAGCAAGTGAGGAGGGAAGCCAGCAAACAGAAGCACTGTATTTTAGCACTCAAAAGAAACCTCTTGTTTAAATGAAGCAGCTGGGCTGATGGTGGCTCATCACAGGAGGCAGAACTCTGAAATTCAGACAGTTTTGAAGCCTGCCTGCGGAAAATGTCCTGAAGAACTCATCTCAATCAATAAAAAGTTGGATATGATGGCTCATGCCTATCATCCCAACTATATGGGAAGCATAAATAGGAGGCTCACAGTCTGAGCCTTTCAGGAGATTCTATCCCCAAAATAACAAAAAAGCAAAAAGGATAGGCATGTGACTCAAGTGGTAAAGTGCCTGCTTAGAAAGTACAGGGCCTTGAGTTCAAACTTCAAATCTCAATACTAGGAGTGGGAAGAAAGAAAGCAAAACAGCTGAATTAGGTAACCTCTAAGATTGCAAGGGTAGAAACAAGGACATTGTGGTTAGAAGACATAATAAAGGCACATGTGATCAAATATAAGACTGGAAATACAAGGACATCATTATTTGAGGATTTTTGGAGACTTCCAGGAGTCAATGACATTTTAAGCACAATATTTTAAACGTGTTCATGTTTACACTTTAGAAAAATAACTCTCCTAAAAAAGGATCCCATAGTCTTAGAAAAAGGTAGGGCCATCTGGGAATAAATGAAAAAAGTAAAAGATAAGTTGAGAGAAAGTGAATCAATCAGTTTATAACAGCAGTTTTAGCTTCTTAAAAATGGGCTGGGAATATGGCCTACTGGCAAGAGTGCTTTGCCTCATTTACATGAAGCCCCAGGTTCGATTCCTCAGCACCACATATATAGAAAAGGCCAGAAGTGTCGTTGTGGCGCAAGTGGCAGAGTGCTAGCCTTGAACAAAAAGAAGTCAGGGATAGTGCTCTGGCCCTGAGTCCAAGCCCCAGGACTGACCAAAAAAAATTAATTAATTAGTTAATTAATTTTTTAAAAATTCAGGTTGCCAGGTACCAGGGGCTCATGCCTGTAATCCTAGGTACTCAGGAGGCTGAGATTTGAGGATCATGGTTCTAAGTTGGCCTGGGCAGAAAAGTCTCCATGAGACTCTTATTTCCAATTAACCACTCAGAAACCAGAAATGCACTGTGGCTCACACTGTGGCTCAAGTAGTAGACTGCTAGCCTTGATCACAAAGTGGCTCAGGGACAGTACCCAGGCCCTGGGGTCAAGCCCCACAACCAACAAAAAATAAATAAAATAAAATAAAATTCAAGTTACTTAGCTGAGTGCCCATGGCTCAAGCCTGTAAATCCTAGCTGTTCCAGAGGCTGAGGTCTGAGGATTGCATTTTGAAGCCAGGCAGGCAAGAAAGTCCCTGAGACTCTTTAATTAACCATCAGAAAACTGAAAGTAGAGCTATATAGCTCAATATATATATATTTATATAAATATTTATATAATATAAATTATAATACAAGTATAATTTATAATTATATATCATTATTATATATTATATATTATAATTATATAATTATAATCATAATAATATAATTATAAATATATAAATATTTGTATATTTATATTTACATAAAATATATATTACGTATATATTTATATAAATTATTATTATATATAAATATATAGAGAGTGCTAGCCCTGAGCAAAACAACTCAGAACAGCACCCAGGCTCTGAGTTCAAGCCCCAGGACCACCAGCAAAATTTTTAAAATTTCAGGTTACTTGATGACAATTTTTTTCAAAAATGAGTCCAGGAACAATTATATAATGAGCCCACAAGGTCATACTACACTCATCTATGGATTGCTTGTTTCTCAGACTCAAGACCTAGGGCTTCACAGGGAACCTTTCAACCTCACAAAGGCAGGCAGGCAGGCAAACAGGCAGCCAGAAACCTGACCTTTCTAGGCAAAACAAGTACAACAAACAGCTAGCATCGTGTTTTAGTTCCTACTCTACAATGACTCCTCAATGTGGTCTCCTTGACAATTCATTCACTCTAAAGTCTTTCCTACTCTTCTCGCTGCACATAGGTCTTTTCCTTCACTACACTTAATAGTATTTGAAAGTCTATGTATTATTTACCTTGTGGCACCTTCCTGTCTACCTCCCCAACTGAATTTAATTACCATGTCATTTTGTTAACAGTGCATAAGTGCATACTGCACTCAGCAAACTTCAAATGACAACCTGGTATCAAACTCCCAGGCATACCACTTCTAGGTTACTGTAAACTATACAGTAAGTAGTTTTAAAACTGCCTAGTTGGGTATAGAGGCACATGCTTATAATTCCAGCTGCTTAGAAGATGGAGGTAAGAGGACTCAAGTTACAGACCACCCAGGCAAAGTAGGGAGATTTTTTTTATCTCAACAATAAATTTTAAAAAACAAAATTTAGGGAGCGTATCTAAAGTGGCAAATTTTTTGGCTAGCAGCAATATAAGGCCCAGAGAGAGAGAGAGAGAGAGAGAGAGAGAGAGAGAGAGAGAGAGAGAGAGAGAGAGAAAACGGCCTTGATTTCTTGTTTTGTTTTTGTTGCCAGTCCCGGGGCATGGACTCAGGGCCTGAGCACTGTCCCTGGCTTCTTTTTTGTTCAAGGCTAGCACTCTATCACTTGAGCCAAAGTGCCACTTCCAGCTTTTTTCTACATATGTGGTGCTGAGGAATAGAACCCAGGGCTTCATGTATACGAGGTGAGCACTTTACCACTAGGCCATATTCCCAGCCCCTGCTTTGATTTCTTTCCTTCTGGAAGTTATGAAGGGGAAGGGACTAAACATTAATAGGGCTATTGTTATTTATTGAATGATGGCTCTCTTTATTGAATGTTAGGTCTCTATTAGAGGTTTTTATATATTATTTCTAGTCTCAAAACAATCTAGTGATGGTGAGGGATGTAGCTCAGTGGTAGAATGCTTGCCTAGCATGCACAAGGCCCTGAATTGGAGCCCCAGCACTAAATAAAAAAAATTATAAATCAAGTAATGTGCACAACATCACAGAACTGTAGATGGAGGACTGGGAGGAACCCAGGTCCCCGTGACCCCAAGTTTACATTATCTGAAATGTATTCTGTGTGATTAGCAAAGTAAAATAGACAGCTGTAGCAGAGACTGTAAGCTGTCAATCCTATCACCTCCTGTTCCCTTCCTCAGAAGGGAAAGTCCTGATTTTACATGAGAGTGTGATTGTCTAAAATAAATAAATATCTAATTGCTCTTTACATCTAGGTTGTCAATAAGAATACAGGTGAAACTGGTT
Organism: Perognathus longimembris pacificus; assembly: GCF_023159225.1. Taxonomy (NCBI): domain Eukaryota; kingdom Metazoa; phylum Chordata; class Mammalia; order Rodentia; family Heteromyidae; genus Perognathus; species Perognathus longimembris. The sequence goes on from NC_063171.1 coordinate 22,596,282, forward strand.
TGTCAAAACCCTCAGACAGGGCCTGGGTGCTATCCCTGAACTTTTTTGCTCAAGGCTAGTGCTCTGCCACTTTGAACCACAGCTCCAAAAACTTCTGGTTTTCTAGTAGATAATTCAAGTTGAGAGTCTCATGGACTTTCCTGTCCAATCTGGCTTTGAACCACAATCCTCAGATCTCAGCCTCCTGAGTTAGCCAGGATTACAGGCATGAGCCACCAATGCCTGGCTTAGAATGTTCAACTATGATGTATTCTTAGCAGGCAATATTATGTGGAGATTTAAAATGACATTTGATTGACATGGAATGATATTTTAAATGAAAATTTTCAGAGTACACATATTTTCTTCATTTTGTAATTGTAAAAAATGAATAAACTAATTGTGCAAAAAAAAAAAAAACCCTTCAGATAATTTCCTTAAAAAGTACCCAGTTCCTGGCCCCTCTTCTTTCCCTATCTCAATGCTACTGCCTGGAACTCAGATGAGATGGCTGGAGCTATTTGTGAAATGAGGAGGACAGTGGCAATCTGAGTGGTGAAGCAGGAAGCTGAAAAGAATCAAGTCCTTGAGGATCAGGATGTTGCTCCCAGGACTGTGTAGATGAGACAGAAACACATTTCTATCTCATGTTAGCCACAACCAGTTTTTTAATTTATTTTTACAGCAAAACCTAATCTTAACTTATGCAATAATCACAATTTCTAGTCAGAAAATACTTTTACAAGTCTGCCAATAAAGCCAAATACGTCAGCACTACCAAAAAACTTTTTTTCTAAGAGATTACTCAAGCCAAAAAACACAGAATTTTTACTTGTGGAGCTGTTCCCTGAGTCTTATCACTACAATTTGTTCATTTAATAGCCAGGCAAGGCATAAAATATTGATGTGAAAAATAATACTTGAGGGGTTTGGGAGAGGAGATAGAGAAACAGGCTCAGTTGGGGGGGTGGATACTAGCAAGAGGGGATTGGGCTAACAAAGGTGAAAAAGTATGGATATTGTCAAAATAGATTGTCAGCGAGCATAAAAATAGAATGATGAAATATCTTGATATTTTTATTATTAAGGGGAAGAAGGATAAAGGAGAAATTATGGGGAATTGTTAGAATATACTGCATTCATAATTTTTTCATCTCTTCAGTTTCTTTTCGAACTAGAACAGACCTATAAAATTGTATGCATTAATAAAAGATCAACAAATAGTGACATTAAAGATGCTCCTTGCCCTTCTCACCATGTTTACTTTTCTCTGGAATCCACAATCAAGAGATAAGGCTAGTGACTAACCAAGCTAGGACTGTACCATATGGCCTTGCCCTTTTAGCCAAAATTCAATTCTTTCTCCCATAAATCTGAGGTTCTGATCTTTGAAAGAGAATAGAAACCATATTAACGGAAACATCAGGGAGTACCTAAATTCTTCCTTTTAAAATCATTACCCTTTTGAGATACTGAACATTTAACTTCTAGATTCTATAAGATACATTACTATCTTCTAAATACATTTTATACTTAAAGAAATCAGAGTAGATTATAACTAGGGAAGGGAAGGAGAATATGAAAATCGAGAGACAAAGGTTAAAAAGACAAATGACTCCAAAAGCAATACTTACCAAACCATTTGGTGTAAGCCAACTGAACAACTCATAGGGGGAGAGGGAAGGGGGGAAGGAGAGAGGGGGAATGAGAGAGGAGGTAACAAACAGTACAAGATGTACCCAAGGCCTAACGTATGAAACTGTAACCTCTCTGTACATCACTTTGACAATAAATAAGAAAAAAAAATTAAATACGAAAAAAATATATAAAAAATTGTTTGAATTCCTGACTGGGCCTTGCATTCGTTTTTTTTTTTTTTTTTTTTTTTTGTTGTTGTCAAAGTGATGTACAGAGAGGTTACAATTTCATACGTTTCTTGTACTGTTTGTTAGCTCCCCCCTCCCCCTTGCCCTCTCCCCCCATGAGTTGTTCAGGGGGAGGGGGGAAACGAGGGAGGAAGTAACAAATTGTACAAGAAACGTACCCACTGCATTACATATGAAACTGTAACCCCTCTGTACATCACTTTGACAATAAATAAATATTTAAAAAAAAAAAGGAAATCAGGTTGGGGATATGGCCTAGTGGCAAGAGTGCTTGCCTTGTATACTTGAAGCCCTGGGTTCAATTCCCCAGCACCACATGTACAGAAAATGGCCAGAAGTGGCGCTGTGGCTCAAGTGGCAGAGTGGCTAGCCTTGAGTAAAAAGAAGCCAGGGACAGTGCTCAGGCCCTGAGTCCAAGCCCCAGGACTGGCAAAAAAATAAAATAAAAAAATGAAATCAGAGTAGATTTCTGTTATTGAAGACAAAAATTGTTTAACCCAATGTTAAAACAAAGATAATTTATTAATTTAAGTAAGTTGGTTGGAGTTTAATCATTTGACTCTCCTTTAGACTGTTTAAAGTCTTTTTTAAGTCTTGTTACAAGTCTAAAAATTTTGAAAGGCAGTGACCTGAGGATACACAATTTTTATGGTCCCATAATTTCACTCTAGCAATGTCTTCACTTGCCTCCCACCCAACCACCACTTCCTGTCAGACAGCCTTCTTTACTCCCTTCCCAAATTGAGTTCTACTACAGCTTCAAATTTCAGAGTTCTCTGTGCATTTCTAGATTTAGCAAAAAAGCATAGGTTACTCAGTTATGTCTGTTGGATAAAAAGTAACTTTTTAAATCCAAGCATGTCTCAAATATTGAGTGATGACTAAAAAAGTATACATTGGCTATCTGTTCAGTTGTACTACTTATCTGACAACTCTAGTCTGTGGACTTATAAGAGCTAACCTTTCCCTTTACAATAGAAAAAATGAATTTTGAGCACCAGCTTTAGTTAACTATAGCTAACTAAAACTTTTGCTCAGAAGGCATTTTTTTTATTGTAAAGGAAATGATCAGCTGTCACAGCTCCACAGACACACATATAACAGAATATTTAGGGGCTCGGAATATGGGCTAGTGGTAAAATGCTTGCCTCGTATACATGAGCTCTGGGTTCAATTCCTCAGCACTACATTTAAAGAAAAAGCCGGAAGTAGCACTGTGGCTCAAGTGGTAGAATGCTAGCCTTGAGCAAAAAGAAGCCAGGGACAGTGCTCAGGCCCTGAGTTCAAGGCCCAGGACTGGCAAAACCAAAACAGAATATTTAATCTCGTTAAATAGAAGAAAAGAAAAAAAAATGCCAATTCAAACACTTCCAAACCAAATCTCCAGATACAATTTGGTTGTTCATTCAGAACAAAGCACTATTAAATAAAAAGTTTTCAGAGTCCATCTCAACCAATGGCAGGGTGTGGTGGCATGCACTAGTTATTCTAACTACAGAGGAAGCACAATAGCTTGTCACAGTGTGTAACCTTATCATTCCCAACTGCATGGGAAGCATTAATAGGGGAATCACAGCCAAGGCTAGTCCTGGCATAAAGCAAGGCCCTACCTAGAAAACAACCGAAGCAAAAAGGGCTGGAGGCATGGATGAAGTGGTAGGGCCTGCTTAGCAATTTCCAGGCCAAGTTCAAACACCAGTATGGAAGAAAGAAAAAAAGAAGAGGAAAAAAAGTTGCCTAACAGTTAAATCTTTGAATAGTCCCTTATAAGAGCAACAAAATACTAATCAGGAAAAGCTCTATCCAGAAAGAATCATGATCACTATAGTTTTGGAGGATTCTACTGGCAACTCAATAAAATCAAGAGAAAGAGATGAATAAAATTTTATTCCCTTTTAACTAAGAACCAACTCACACTTTTAAGTTTAAGTACATCTTTTGCAGGCCATTTTATAAAGAAAATCAGTAAGTTATTACATTACAGATGTCACAAATATACCTAGAGAATAAAGGGGGAGAGTAATTTCAAAGTTAAGCAAATAGATTAATGTAGTTAATAACTTTGGGCTCAAGAAGGTTGTATTTCAAACAAACAAGATGAAAGGGAAAAGATATGCTCTTGGCCTTGGAAGACAAGTGAGAAACTAATAATAACAAAGATCCTGCTATCAAATTGAATATAAATAATCTTACATTATGGACTTATATCTTAATATGGACTATTTTTAAGTTGACTACATTTAATTATTCAATATAAATACACATGTATGGATATATACATATAATTAAACTAATAATTAAAACAGGCCTATTTCAACCTCATCATTGGGTGCTGGATATTGATTATAGATTCAGTCTGGCCAATAACCTTTGGAAGTAGTCTTCCATTAGAAAGAGAATTGACTTAGATTTGAAATCAACTTACATTCAGGCACAAATGTTATTAGATTACATTTGTCTGTTTGTTTGTTTGTTTGTTTAAAAAAGGTATTCCTTATCCTCCAGAATTGCCTGAAGGTATTACTGAATTATACAATTTGTAGACCAGTTCTTCCTTATTTGAAATGGCTCTTTGTGGTAGTTTTTTTTTAGTTATTTCTACTTCCCTGAAAAGAAATAGACTTCCAGATTCAGGCTCAACATTTACTGAAGGCCTATTTACTATGAGCCATGAGAGGTAGGTAACTTCATCAGTCATTCAAATACTCAATTATCTCAGCTATTAACGCAGTTCAGTAAAACCAAGATTTGCTGAAAGAGCCAGAAAATCATAGTGAAGCATGGGACAGGAGAGGAAAGGCAATATATGTTCTTCTGCAAGATGGCAAAGTGACAGATAGTATTTTTTTTGTTCCATGGCAAGACAATCCAATTGATGAGGAAAATATTCTCTAAACAAATTTAAAATGTTACCAAACAGTCCTATTCACCTAAAATTACATTTCAGGGTCTTAAGCAGAAGTTACCACTGACCTCAGCCTCTGCTGCCAACTGTCTCTTCTTTGCTATCAGCTGTTTTATGTCAAGTCGACCTAAGGGAAGAAAAAACAAGTGAGTTTCAAGTTGATGCATGATACTAGCAACACTAAATCATAAAATTAAAAATGAGCAAATACAAAAGCTGACCCTGGAAACGTCAGTAAGAACCAAAAAAATATGAAAGTCCCCCAAAATGAAATATAGACCATGTAAACAGAAGGAAACATCTAAATATACTAAGTATGAGAAAGCAAAAATACTAAACATAGACACAGTAATGACAAGTACTCAGTTCTGATGGCATAAGAAATGACATTCCCTAAATTGATTCTACAATTGAGACTAATAAGATGCTGAGTAAAATACTAAACAATACTCTTTTTTTGGTGTATATTCATTGTATTTTTTCTGGTGTCTTCTTTTTTTATTGAGATTAAGGAACTACATATGTTTCACACTACACATTTTAATCTTCACATTGATGAAAATTATCATTCTACTATGCAAAGCTTATGAGAACTTCAACAATAAGACAATTTCTTCCAGATCAGGTGATATGTAAATGTCTTTCCTTTTGTTTAGAATCATCTGTTCCCTCTTTCTCTCTCATTCCCTCCCTCTCATCACTGCCCTTGAGTTGCTTAGTTCATTTTCATCAATGTCCAATGTAGCTGATAGGCCCCTCTGTTGTTTATTTTTACCCTCTTTCCTCTCATTCTGCACCCTTCTTCCAGCTTCCCTCAGATGTATACATGCATACCTGATACATGAGATAAAAGAATATAGAGACATCTAAAAATAATAAGACAATTTCAGAAGAGGTTCTGTTTCCTAATATGCTTGGGGTTCTTTTCAGTCTGTAAGTTATTTTATGTACATGTGAAGAGGTGCTTGGGTCTTACTATTTGGTGCTTTTCTCCCTAGACTATCTTCTTTTGGTCTCACTGTATATTGGTATCTTGAGTCCTATTTATTTTGTTATGTCTCATTGCCTTTTAAATCTTACACCCACATATCAGGGAGATCATGTGCTATTTGTCTCTCTGTTCTTGGCTTATCTTGCTCAGCACGATTTGTTCTAGTTCCATCCATTTCCTTGCAAATGCCATTATTTTATCCTTTCTAATGGCTGTGTAAAATTCCATTGTATACAGGTACAACATTTTTTGGATCCATTCATCTTTAATGGGGCATCTGGGTTGTTTCCATATCTTGGCTATTGTGAACAGTACAGCAATAAACATGTAAGTATAGGTGTCCTTGTTTAAACAATCTTTTTCTAAAAAACATTTTTAAGCTGGGCACCAGTGGCTCACACCTGTAACCCTAGCTACTCAGGAAGCTGAGATATGAGGAGCAAGGTTTGAAGCACCCCAAAAAAAACAACTGAACTTATTGTCACACTAGTACAAATCCACTAGAATCCTAGAACATATATGAGAAATACTAAGGATTCTTACCCACCACTAGAAATCTTGAGCAAACACTGGCAGCTACATAGGGTGGGGAACTTTCACAGTGTGGCTCAGAGGATATAGTATTGACTCCTATAATTCAGTACATGACAGAACTGAAATATCTACGGTCTGACTAAACTTTGGCATGGGAGGCCACCTGACAGCCAAGGACCTCAAAGTGACATCATCAGTGGACTGGACAGAAACACCAACCCAACCGTGAGGAAATCCATTGACTCCACCTGATGCTGTCTGGAGAAGGCAAAACACTTTCTCTGAACTACCCTCTACCGTCTCAACCTAAAGCCACAATATCTGTGTTATCTGAAAAACTCAAGACATATATTTTTAAAGCAAAACCAAGTTGTATCCCTAGACTACAGTCAGATAAAAATGGAAATTCCTTCTTTAAAGGTTACATTATCAACCAAGGCCTCTAAGAATTCCAACAGATAAAGTTCCAAGAAAAAAAGAGGTCAGAGTTAAAAAAGCATAAAACCATAGAAAACAAGACAACATAAATGAGAAACAAAAACCAACAGGCTCAGATCTGAAAAAGTAAATATGAGTTGTCATTTATAGGATGTAAAGTAAGAATGTTTAACGTGTTAAAGAAAATAAAACTCCAAAATATAAAATAGGGAACAATAAACCAAATAGCCAAATATATTCTTTAAAAAGAACCAAATCAAATACTCCAAATGAAAGATAAAAATTGGAATTTCAACAAACTCAATGGATGAATGGATTAAACAAATCTGAAGAGATGGACATGGTGGTACACCTCTATAGTCCCCTACCTCAGATGACTGAAAGTTCAAGGCCAGTCTGGTCTATGTAGCAATACTCTATCTTTTAAAAATAAAGGTAAAAAGAAATACACCTGGGCAGTGATTCAAGCCTGTAACCCAAGCTACTTGGGAGGTAGTAGGATTGTGATTTTAGACCAACCCAGGCAAAGTTAGAGAACTCTATACCAAAAACAGGCAAGGAATGGTGGTGCATAGCTGTAATCCCGGCTATACAGGATGTAGAGGTAGAGAGTACAAACTATCTGAAAAATAACTAAAGCAAAAAGGGTTGGAGGAATGGCTCAAGTACAGCACATGCCTAGCCCAACTGTAAGGCCCTACATCTCCACCCCAAACAGATAAAATATCTGAAGACAAAATAGTGATTTATATTTATTTTTCCCAAAAATATAGGATACAGCCTACAGAAAGTGATGGAAGAATTAATATTGTTAGGATAGAGATTATTCCCAATTTATGTACAGATTCAAAGCAATTCTTACCAAAATTTTAACTGATTTCTGGGCAGAAATTGAAAAGCTGACTCCAAACTTCATATTGCAATTTGAATAAATATCTAGAAAAATGTTGAAAAAGTTGAAAGATAATGCCAATTTAAAAGACAGATCCAGCTGAGCGCCAGTGGCTCACATCTGTAATCCTAGCTACTCAGGAGACTGAGATCTGAGGGTCTTATTTCAAAGCCAGACCAGGCAAGAAAGTCCACAAGACTCTTATCTCCAGTTAACTACCAGAAAACCGGAAGTAGCACTGTGGCTCAAGTGGTAGAGTGCAAGCTTTGAGCTTGAATAGCTCAGGGACAGTGCATAGGATCAGAATACAAGCCCCACGACGACAGACAAACAAACAAATAAAAGATCCACAGACAAATGAAATAGTTCAAAAATACAAACTTATATTATCAGCTGATTTTCTAGAAGAGGACCAAGGTTCTTCATATGCTTTTTTTTTTTTTTTTTTTGCCAGTCCTGGGGCTTGGACTCAGGGCCTCTTGTTTGTTTTTTAGGAGGAATGGGGGAGGTGTGTGTGTGTGTGTGTGTGTGTGTGTGTGTGTGTGTGTGTGATGGTCCTGACACTTTAACTTGGGGTGACCTGTACCTAAGATTTTGTGCTCAAGGCTAGTGCTCTCTCACTAGAAGCACAGCTATATTTCCATCTTTTTGGTGTTTAATTGGAGACCAGTCTCACAGACTTCCCTGCCCAAGCTGGCTTCAAATCATGATTCTCAGATCACAGTCTCCTGACCCACCAGAACCTGGTTCTAGACTATTTCTTCTTGGGGAAAGGGTCATCTTCCAACATATAGTGAACTCAGTATTTAAAAATAGAAAAGCTGAAAATGACAGGTTGAATGTTTCTTATCTGAAATGCTGAAGGCAAAGGTTGTTAGAAGCCAGCCTATGCAGAAAAGTCTGTGAGACTCTATCTCCAATTAACTAACAAAATGCCAGGAGGGGTGCTTTGAATGGTAGAGCATCAACCATAAGCAAGCAAGTCATTGAGACTGCTCATTGCTGGGAGTTCAAGCCTTATCAACACTAACAAAAAGTAAAATAATAAAAAGTAAAACCAATTTAAAGATAGGCCAAGTATCTGAATAGTTTTAAAGAGACATTCAAATCAAGTAGCCCTTAATCTAAAAATGAAATGTAAAATCTAAAACTTAACTGGAGGTATGACTCTAGCGGTAGAGTCCCAGCTCTACAAGAGTAAAAAAGTCAAGAAAAAAAACACAAAAAAACTCTGAATTCAAGCCCTGGTATAGGCACCAAAAATTAATTAATTGATTAATTCTGAAAGCAGAATGTCAGGAAGCAACATTACACCACAAGGGGAAAATTCTACACCTCATCTCATCTGAGGTCAAAATGAAGGTTCAACTGATGAGGAAAATGTTGTAATTACATGGAAACGTAACAGTGGACCTCCATATAGCTAATGTAAGCTAATAAAAAAAATAAAATATGAAAAGCAAAAAATTGTAGGCAAGCTAAATATACTACACAAAATTGCCTCATACGTGGTATAAAATTAGCCTCATATGCTGTGCACCACTGCTCACACCTATAATCCTAGCTACTCAGAAGGCTGGGATCTGAGGATCAAGGTTTGAAGTCAGCCTAGGCAGCCTGTGAGACTCTTATTTCCAATTATTCACCAGAAAACCAGAAGTGGCACTGGTGCTCAAAGTGGAAGAGCACTAGCTTTGAATGAAAAGCTCAGGGACAGCACCCAGTCCCTGAGTTCAAGCCCTACAACTGACAAAAACAAAACAAAACAAAACAGCCTCAGATTACATATAGAAAAAGTATATATAACAATGTATACTGGGGCCTCATCTCTGTGATCCCACAAATAAGCTGTATGCTTCCTAAACAAATGAGTATGGAAACGTCTTTTTAACTACCATAGGATGAAAGGAAAGGTCACTACCTGTTCATCACTTCCAAAAAGACATCTAGGCAGCTGGGTGCCAGTGGCTCATGCTTGTAATCCCAGCTATTCAGGAGGCTGAGACCTGAAGATCCCAGTTCAAACCAGTAGAGGGAGGAAAGTCTGTGAGCTATGTCTCAAGTGTTAGAATACTAGGCCTTGAACAAAAGAACTCAGGGACAGAGCCCAGCCCTGAGTTCAAGTCCCTGGACAACACACACACAAAAAAAATCTAGCTACCCCAAAATAATATGCTAACCACCACTGCAAATCAGCTTTAAGAGATAAGACTTTTTGTTCTTATTTGAAGAGTCTCTAAAGACCCTACTTGGGGTAGGGGGAATAGAAGAAAAAGCCAGCTCATTTCAACTTCCTTCAAGGAAAATTGCTGTGTTTGTTACCTGTTGCTAATGACCACAGGTGGGGTATATCCTGAAGAGATTTATTCTGGCATGATATGGCTAAAGATGGAATGGTGGGACCATCTTTATCCTCCCCTTTGTCTTCTCTTGTTTGTTTCCTCCGACTATTCTCTCTTTCCCTGCCCCAACCTCCTTACAAAGCCACCACTACTCAACTTTGGGACTCTACCTTGATTAACCTGATCTAATCCTAATCAGCTCCCCAAGGCCACACCTCTAAACACCATAGGTAAATTTTATATTTCTTAATATATTTCATGATGGAATTAAATGTAGTCAGTGCCAAAGTGGACAAACTATACACAAACACAAAAAATCAGACACTGATAGGCTAGATTTAAGATTATAAAAATGAACTTAAACTCTATATAAACAGCAACCACTACAAAATAACATCCCAAGCAGCCACTTTGCTTCTTCATTATTTCCTTACATGACAAAGACAGAACTCACTTAAACTAGGATGAACTAGTACCTAGTACCCTCCTCTTTCCTCTCCCCCACCAGAGTCTCCTATTTCTGCGGTAAATTCAAAAGACGGGGGAAAAATGCAAAGAAATGACTTTATAATAAAATACTTTACACTTAAAAAATAAAAGATCAAGGATCATATGTTTTCTGAAACATCAGCCTAGTTCTACTAATAGCTATCATCAGTTTAAAGTAGGAGACAATTATTTTTTAACTGAAAAAAAAATAACTCAACAATCCTTAAGGAAATATATTCAAGATTTCGGGGCTGGGAATATGGCCTAGTGGCAAGAGTGCTTGACTCATATACATGAAGCCCTGGGATCAATTCCTCAACACCACATATAAAGAAAAAGCCGGAAGTGGTGCTGTGGCCCAAGTGGTAGAGTGCTAGCCTTGAGCAAAAAGAAGCCAGGGACAGTGCTCAGGCCCTGAGTCCATGCCCCAGGATTGGCAAAAAAACAAAACAAGAACTAGAGGTGTGGCTAAAGTTGCAGAGCTGCATCCATAAAAGCCAGAACTTGCTGGGCACTGGTGGCTCATGCCTATCATCCTAGCTACTCAAGAAGCTGAGATTTGAGGATTGAGGTTCGAAGCCACTCTGGGCAGAAAAGTTCCTGTGAAACTCTTATCTTCAATTAACCACTCAAAAACCAAAAATGGAGCTATGGCTCAAAGTGGTAGAGCACTAGCTATAAGGAGACCACCATGCGGTTCAGGTACAAGAAAGAATAAACTTTCTCTCAATAAAGAGAGAACCAAACTGCAGGACTGCACCAGATGTAGATGTGTAGAGTGAGAACTAAGGGAAAGGCGAGGAGGAAGTGTGGCCCACAGAGGATGCAGAAGTGACCTCAGAGGATGAGGAAGTGACCTCAGGGCCTGGGGGCCTTTTGCTGACTTTGACAGAATGGTGATTAACAGTTACAGATGATTACTAGTTTCAGGCAGGTGGTTTCTGGTAAGGCTACATGGTGTCTTTCATGAAAAGGAGGTGAGAGGGAAAGAGGTTCCCTTCACCCCCACCTAACAGTAGCCTAGAGAAAAAGGGCTCAGAGACAACACCTAGGCCTTGAGTTCAAACTTCACCAATCTCCTCCCACCCCCCCCAAAAAAAGCTTGCACAAAAATAATGAACACATAAAAATAAGAAATAAAAATATTCGGGGCTGGGGATATGGCCTAGTGGCAAGAGTGCTTGCCTTGTACACATGAGGCCCTGGGTTCGATTCCGCAGCACCACATATACAGAAAACAGCCAGAAGTGGCGCTGTGGCTCAAGTGGCAGAGTGCTAGCCTTGAGCAAAAAGAAGCCAGGGACAGTGCTCAGGCCCTGAGTTCAAGGCCCAGGACTGGCCAAAAAAAAGAAAAAACAAAACAAAACAAAAGAAATAAAAATATTCTACTTAATAGGATTTTGCCAAAGGGTAATTTTTATCTACTTACTTTCTGGTCTACTAATTACATTCTGCAACACTACTGTCCAACAGAAATATAATATAAATCACACATGTAATTTTACATTTTCTAGGAACCATATTAAAAAGTAGAGAAATGGCTGTGAGGAGGAAAGGGCATGTGAAGAAAAAGAAAACAGGTGAAAACGAGTCTTTGAAGTCTGATATATATTTTACAATAATGCATCTGGATTCAGTCAAACTAACAACTATGAGACGCTCAAATAGACATTATACACTTCTACTCCTACTTATGCTTCTGAAGTAACTGAGATTACTCGGAGTGAGCCACTGCACCCATACACATGGCTTTTCTTTCTTTCTTTCTTTCTTTCTTTTTTAGCTGTTATTAGATGCTACCATGCAGGATCCTGGTCCTTGGTCCCACCTTGGATCTAATACTTTAGTTGTTTCATGGCTGTTTGATAGATTGTAACCAAGAGATTATGCATTGCACATGGCTTTTCTAATGTAACATTAGCTATGGTGAACACATTTGGTTGCTTCATTGTTTCATTGTCCTTGCCAGAAAACTAACTTCATATTTAAGGGCTGGAGATATAGGTTGGTCTAAAGCACATGCTGTACTTAAGTGAATCTTTGTGTCTAAACCCCTACACTGTAAAAAACAACAACAAAGAAAAGTTATTTGTATCAGAGTATAGCAGCTTAATGATGGGCTTTCTAAAATGTGGAGACAAAGTAAAAAAAGAAACAAAGTATGTTTTAACAACTTTCAGAAAGCTGTTCCCATTCTAAATCCTGAAAGAAAAAAGGAGAACTCACAACTTGCAGAGGCGTATTGGAAAGGTGTGATGGCTGCCCAGCAGGCAGAGAGCTGAAGTGCTAAACACACAAACTTCACTCTCTACCCATGGATCTCTCGCCAGTGCTAGCCCCTGGCCAAACACTGTAGGAAACCACAGAGGATTTAAGGTCAGCCTCCCAGGGCACAGAGTGTAGAAAAGAGTAGAGATGATGCCATGGCCTATAATCTAATCCTGGCCAATGAGACATGAGAAGTATGTCATGGAATTCCTAGGAAAGGTGTCATTGCTCAGAGCAATAGGGAAAGAGCCTCAGTTGAGATGGAAACTATTCTCTTTTTTACCCACTCTCAGACATTATTTCAGTTTTTTACCTTTCACTACACCAATTTTCTAGACTCGTGTTGACCCATGCCCACACCAGCTCTCTACTTTCTGATTCCATATTGTTAGTGCAAAAATAACTAAGAACAAGCCCACTCCAAACTGTCGTCTCATCTCAATCAGGCCCAAAATGAAAAGATGCAATCTTTGCCTTGCTTTTTTTTTTTTTTTAATATTTCTTTTTTTTTTTTGGCCAGTCCTGGGGCTTGGACTCAGGGCCTGAATACTGTCCCTGGCTTCTTTTTGCTCAAGGCTAGCACTCTGCCACTTGAGCCACAGCGCCACTTCTGGCCATTTTCTGTATATGTGGTGCTGGGGAATCGAACCCAGGGCCTCATGTATACGAGGCAGGCACTCTTGCCACTAGGCCATATCCCCAGCCCCTTAATATTTCTTAATATTTCTCACAACAGTGGTTCAAGTAGGACTCTCTGTTGGCTCATGTCTATAATCCTAGCTACTTCTAGCTGAGACCTGAAAGACAGAGGTTCAGAGCCAGCCTGGGCAGAAAAGTCCAAGAGACCTCCAATGAACCAGCTGGACTGGAGACATGGCTCAAGTGTTAAGGTGCTAGCTGTGTGTAAGAAAGCCAATTGAGAGTAGGAGGTCCTGAGTTCAAGTCCCAATACTAGAAGGAAAGGAAAGAAAAGGAAGGAAGGGAGAGAGGGAAGGAGGAAAGAAAGAACACAGGAGTTCAAACTTTTATATCTTCAAGTCTAAGCCAGCTCTACCATAGGTGGTCATGAACTCAACCTCGCAAGAGCTGAGAGGACAGCCATAGGCCATAATGGTGTAACTCTTCTACTGTTATTTAAGTTTTCATTACATGTTACCTTCTTTTCTAATGTTCTTGTGCAAGGAAAAAGTGGTCCATCTTTTTCAAAATCGACTCTTCAGATAGTCTTTATTCTTCCATAACCTTTTAGAAATTGTTCTAAAAGTCCCCAGTGCACTGAGTCATTTGTATTGCTACATAAAGCCAAATTATTTTCTAATAGCTTTGTTCCTGAAATTGGGATATTTTCAGTATCCAAAATAAAATCTTTGAGCCATGCATGCTAGTACATGTCTTATAATCCCAGCACTTAGAAAGTGCAAACAGGAAGATTATGAGTCCAAAGTTAGCCTGGAATAAAGAATAACTCTCAAAAAAAGAAAAAAAATCTATGGTTCCAACATTTCTCAAGTGTTACAAATTCAATGTAACAAAATGCTTATGTTTTTTAAACATTATGTTTTTAAAAAACATAATTATAGCTGGGTATTCAGGAGAATGAGATCTGAGGATTACAGTTCAAAGCCAGCCAGAGCAGGAAAGTCCATAAAGTCCATTAAGACTCTTACTTCCAATTAACCACCAAAAGGCCAAGAGTAGAGCTGTGGCTCAAGTGGTAGGGCACCAGTCTTGAACAAAAAATGCTAAGAGACAGTGCCCAGGCCTTGAATTCAAAGTCCTTGTACCAGCACAAAACAAAACACAAAAAAGTAACAAAATCATAACTATAATTTAACAGAATTTAATAATTAGAACAAGAGTAAGTTGTTTTTTTTTTAATAAGGATTTTTAAAAGTTACATAATAGGCCAGGCATTTGGTGGCGGATGCCTGTAATTCTAGCTACTCAGGAGGCTGAAATCTAAAGATCACAGTTCAAAGACTCTTATCTCCAATTGGCTACCAAAAAACCCCAGAAATGGTGCTGTGGCTCAAAGAGGTATGTGGCTCAAAGTGGTATATCACTAGCCTTAAGCATAAAAGCTCTGGGACAGTGCCCATACCAAAAAAAGAAAAAAGTTAGATAATAGTACATTTGGTACAGTGATAATAGCAAACCAAAGAAACTGACATGTGGGAAGCAAAACTTTACCATAAACATACAATATCTGCATCAATAAAAATGATTTTTAAAGTATATATCCTAGATGAACTTATTTAGTCTTTGTAACATAGTAAGCAAAGCAAGATAGTTACCATATTTATCAATAAGACAGAAATGATTACTAGAGTTAAAGAAATTAAATATCTTGCACATTGTTATATGGCAAGTAATTAAGTCTAAAGAAAACCATGCCTTCTGACCCTTAGTCATGCAACAGTTTTTTGAAAAATAGTAAACTACATAGAGTGACTATATTCCTAAAGATGACTAAGAAATACTAAGCAGTGAATAAGAGCCACGTTTCCTGTTTCAGTTCTTTAACCAAACATTTTCTTTGTCTACTAGTAGCAAACTGCAAATTAGCTCAAGTGTGGGCACACACTATCATGTTTTTATTCCTGCAGATGTCCATTTTTAAAAGTTTGCTAACTTGGTCAGTGAAAAACAATATAACATATAGCACAAATCTGCTCTCAAAATTGTGAGGTGGGAAGCTTTTATTGCTTATGTATTTTTCTTTAAAAGTCCTTTTCAGAGCCTTTACTCAATTTTGGTTTTTTTTTTTTTTTTTTTTTGGCCAGTCCTGGGCCTTGGACTCAGGGCCTGAGCACTGTCCCTGTCTTCTCTTTGCTCAAGGCTAGCACTCTGCCACCTGAGCCACAGCGCCCCCTCTGGCCATTTTCCATATATGTGGTGCTGGGGAATCGAACCCAGAGCTTCATGTGTAGGAGGCAAGCGCTCTTGCCACTAGGCCATATTCCCAGCCCCTACTCAATTTTGTTTTAAGTCGTAAGCTTTATTGCCAAGGAAGTAGGAAAATGGGACACACAGAAGTATAAATTAATGTTAACATTTTTGGAAGAAAAGTTAGTAACATCTAAAATTTAAATTCAAAAACACTTTGATCCAACCATCTCACCTTTAAGAATACATCTAGGTCTATGCTATTAGTTTACTAAAATTCACTTACTCCTTTTCATACTAAAGGATTGCTTTCTGTTTCAGAATCTTATTCACACACCAACACTGTCACTAACAAACCTGGTAGTACCCTACCTTATATACAGATCAGATGCTTGCCTGACTGGATTGACACAGAGGGAAGCAAAGGCTGTTATTGCAAATTGGAGGGAAAGAGAGATCCATATTATTATAGAGTAGCCAACTACTTAGCTAAATTGTGTTCAACTTCCTTTGTGGAAAAATTGTGCATGGTGAAATTAGATATGTGACATACATAAAATGTTGAAGGAAGGACCTGCATGGCTTCTCTTGAATGTTTAAAGATGAAATTTACAATCCACCTAAGGTAAGTAGATCTTAAGATTTGAAAAATACTTAGCCTGGCTAACATCTATAACCCTAGCTACTCAGGAGGCTGAGATCTGAGGATCATGGTCCAAAGTCAGCCCTTACAGAAAAGTTCATGAGACTCATCTCCAATTAACCACCAAAAAGTTGGAAGTGAAGCTATGGCTCAAGTGGGAGAATGACAGCCAAGAGTGGACGAAGCCAAGCAAAAGTGCAAGGCTCTGAGTTCAAACCTCAGTTCAGATCCCTGTTGGCGGCAATGAAGCAGAGAAACCAGTAGTGTCGTAGAAGCAGAGAGCAAATGGCCAGGAAGGAACACAACTGGAGACTGAAGGAGGAGAAGTCAATGCACTGTTCCCCTGGCTCCCACTGGCTTTCAGAGGTGGGTGTAGGCTATGGCACCAAGGTCACAGCAGCCTAGGGACGTGAGGCTTGCCTGTGGCGACTTCTGTGGGCATGGTGCTAGTAATAAAAAATAATAATAACAGTAACAAACTCCAATTCGGGTATCAAAAAAAAAAAAGAATGTGGTGATTATGAGGAAGCAAGATCTCATGAGACACTGACAGTGCCCTAACCAAAGAATGTTTAGTTCCAGAACAACTTTTTCTTTTTTTCTTTGCCAGTCCTGTGTCTTGAACTCTGGTCCTAGGTACTGTCCCTGAGTCTTTTGCTCCATATTTCTGTGTTTGTAAGTTACCCATTTTATGGTATTTTGTTACAGCAGCCTGAACAAACTAAGCAGTACCACAAGGATCCTGAACTTAAATTTTATCCACAAAGATTCTTTCTTCCTTGTATTTTTCATATAAAGTATTTCTCATACATTCTAGGTCTTAGGATATGTGTATCTTTGGGAGGCAAGGCATTTTTCATCCTACCATCAATAATAATGCTCCTAAAAGTGACGCAGACAGCCATATTCAAAACAATGAAGTTGAACTCTAACTTATATATAAATACTGACTCAAAATGGAGCAAAGACCTAAATTATAAAACCCCTAGAGGATAATATAAGGGGGAGGCTACATGATGTATATTTTCGCAATAATTTCTTATATATGACACTAAATTCATATACAATGAAATAAAGGCAAATGGGACTATATCAAATTTTAAAACTTCTATACAAAGGGTATAATCAACAGAATGAAAAAGAGCTTTAAAGAACTGAATAAAATATTTTCAAATTCATTTACTTGATGAGGACTTAACATCTAGAATACATAAAGCACTCCTATAATCAGACAGCGATATAATCCAATTTAAAAATGGGCAGGCAAAAGGGCTGTCAGTAAATTTCATGGTCTACCTTAAGCATTTATATTCCTGATGAGCTCCACCTCCTGATACTTACAATTACTATAGGAAAAGCAAAAGCAAAACAAGGTTTCTTTATGAGAAGAAGCCTCAGGATACCAAGGACAACCTGCCTCCAAAAGTTCCACCTCTATTTGTTAACCAAACAAAGCTCAGATTTCAAATCCCTACTGAAATCAAATCTACAGAAATGTCATTGCAAAAATAATAACTTGATGCAATAGATGACATAGACTACATTTACAAGGCTATTATTTTTATGTAAGCCTTGACCTTAACAAGCATTATGTCATTCTCTTTGTGCACTAAGCAAAGGTAGATGTGAGATCTAATAAAGCACCAGACATGGTGGCTCAAGCCTGTAAACTGGCTGCTTGGGAGGCAGAAATCAAGGGATCAAGGTTTAAGGCCAGTCAAGGCATAAAAAATGAGATTTCATCAAACTCAATGTCTGGGCACAGTGGTTGTATGCCTGATCACCAGCAATATGGGGAAGCACAAGTAGGAAGATCACAGCCCGGGTTAGCCCCTGAATAAACCAAGACCCTACCTACAGAATAACAATGCAAAACAGTGCTGGGGATATGACTCAAGTGGTGCCTGCTTTGCCAGTTTATTAAGGCTCTAAATTCAATCTCCAGTACCGCCAAATAAAACTCTCTTATCTCTTCTTAAGATTTATAGCTCAGGGCTGGGAATATGGCCTAGTGGCAAGACTGCTTGCCTCATCTACATGAAGTCCTAGGTTCGATTCTTCAGCACCACGTATATAGAAAATGGCCAGAAGTGTCGCTGTGGCTCAAGTGGCAGAGTGCTATCCTTGAGCAAAAAGAAGCCAGGGACAGTGCTCAGGCCCTGAGTCCAAGCTCCAGGACTGGCCAAAAAAAACAAAGATTTATAGCTCAATACAGAATTTATGTACCCTGGTAATTATGGTAGAATTTACTTATATCTATTCTGAGATCAATTCTATTATGAGTATTACATTTGTTTGCAATAATCAAATTAAATGTGTAATTTTTTTTTCCAGTGCTGAGATTCAAACTTTCTTTCACACATGCTGGCCAAATGCTATACTACTGAGTTACATCCCAAGTGACTGTGTTTTATCATTCACAAATGCAAATAAATACATCTGTATTGTTCCGTTCTGTAGTTATAACATCTAACAGGACTGTTCAATGAATAGTTTAGGTTACGTGGCAGAATGAAAGCAAAATGACTAAAACATAGTGGTCACTTTGCACAAATATTCACTGAACTAAATAACAAGGGCTTCCTTTCTAATTTCTTTGTTACCAGAGATATAAAACCATCAGTATTCATTTACAGTAAGAGATGGGAACCTAATTTAAATCACAAAATTTGTTCTCTGTTTCATTAATTCATCTAAAAAAATTTGTTTTAATGGCAGGTGCCTTATAATCCTATTTCCTCAGGAGGATGGCAGGTAGAAACCAGCCTGGGTAGAAAAGCACTACCTTCGATTAACCAGCAAAAAAGCTAAAAGTGTGGCACAAATGGTAGAGTACAGACGTGAGTGAAAAAGCCAAGTAAGAGCGCAAGATCAAATACAATCCCTAGTACTGCCCCCATCCTCAATAAATGAAGCACTTCACCATTTCTGAGTGTCTCTAGGGATTCCTTCGTAAGGTTTCTCTGGTCTCCATCTTTCTCAGGGATTTCACTGGGCTTTGTCACTCTGTTTCTTAAAACCATCTTCTCTCTTCACCCACCGTGGAAATGCCTAGGAAAGATGCAAAAAGCTTTCAACAGCCAGAAGATTCCAAATGTTCTCAACAAAAAGTGACATACATTTGAGATGATCAATGTATTGTCCTGATTTGATCCTTATACATTGTATACATATATGGTAATGTCACTATGCATTATTAATATGTACAATTATATATCAATTAATCTTAAAATAGGAATGCAGATGTAGTTCAGTGGTGGAGTACTTGCCTAGCATATCTGATAGCCACTACCACAAAATTCTTAATTTAAAAGTTTAGAAACTAAAAGCATGAACTAAGCCCCAAACTTAATTGCACCTACCACCATGTTTTAAAGTAAAAAGATGTTTCTTTCCTTCTCCCTTTGGTTTGACTTTAGTCACATTTAAGCATTTTCTAGGTACAAGGTATTCTTAACAAATAGTAAAAAGTAGCCCCTCTGAAATACTTAGCTAGTGTCAAAGACCCTTGTAGAGTAATCCTGGAAATATCATAGTAACTGACTTCAAACTATATATTAGAGCCACCGCTGGAGATATCATAGTAACTGACTTCAAACTATTTATTAGAGCCACAGCAACAAACCATCAAGGTGCTGGCACCACAACAGATATATGAACTGAAGATCCAGAAATAAGCTCAAACAGGTACTGCCATAAGATTCTTGTCAAAGACACCAAATAGATTAGAAAAAAGCCTCTTCAGAAAACAGTGCTGTGACTGAAACTAAATCCTATCTCTCACATTGTTCAAAAATAAACTCAAACTGGATCAAAAACATTAAGAACTGCCAGGCATCAGTGGCTCATGCTTGTAATCCTAGCTTCTCAGGAGGCTAAAGTCTGAGGACCAAGGTTCAAAGCCAGCCCAGGCAGGAAAATCCATGAGGCCTTTATCCTTATTTTGTTAAATAAAAATGTTGCTAGGTACTAGTGGCTCATATCTTAATCCTAGCTACTCAGGAGACTGAGACCTGGGACTGAGAAGTGAGGATAATAAGTTTGAATCCAGCGTGGGGAGGAAAGACGCTAAAATTCTTAGCTCCAATTAATACCAAAACCCGTAAGTGGTAAAGCACCAGTCTTAAGCAAAAAAACAAAAACAAAAACAAAAACAAAAAAAAACAGCTAAGGTATAGCTTCCAGGTCCTGAGTTCAAGCCCTAGTATGAGTAAAAAAAAAACAGGAGGGGGCACAAGCATAAATATGCAGTGAAGGGGTGAAGTGTACATTCATAATTACATTGACACAGCAGCTTATTTCAGAAGTGAGGCTAAAAAAGTTTATTTCTTCTTAATATTATTGTGTGTATGGTCATTGTTGGCCCTGTTCATAGGAAATGAGAACTGTTATACAGTGGGAAAATATCAGAATACCATGGCTGAAGAGGTTTAAGTCCTTGCTCTGCCATGCCACCATGCCCTTTGATATACCCTGCAATCACTCAGTCTAGATGAAGGTCTAACAAATGGAAAAAAAAAAAATACTGTACAGGGTTATCACAGGGGAGAGGGGGAAGCTACACACTAAAGTGAAAGTGTTTTACTCTTAATAATCAAGTTTAAAAAAGAAAACTAGCTCAAGTGGTAGAGCCTCTGCCTATCAAGACTGAAGCCCTCAGTTCAAACTCCAGTACCACCACAAAAAAAGAAAAATTAACTACATAAAGGCCTGGTACAGTACCTCAGGACTGTAATCTCAGCTTCTCAGGAGACAGATTAGATTAGGAGGACTTCAGTTCAAAGCTAGTCTAGGTGAAAAGTTAGCAAAACCACACCTCAACAAAAAAGCTGGAAATGTAATCCTAGCTATGTTAGAAGTATGTAAGGGTCTTGGTCCAAGGCTGGCCTAGGCAAAGAACCCAAGACCCTGTTTAAAAGGAAAAAAACTAAATCTAAAAAGGGTTTCATAGTCATCATGCTTGACTAAGAAGCACAAGTATAAGTTCAACTCTGAATAGCACTTTCAAAAAGAAAAACTAAGTAACAATAGCTACATATCTACTTTATCTCTTATATGTTAAATGAAGGTCAAAGGTAAATTACAATTCAACTTCTTCTAGTGTTCGATTTTAGATGTAGTAGATAAGCATAAATCAAATGATATAATTATATGCTTCTCAAATGCAGTCAAAACAAACTAATTTTATTGTCATATATACCGATATTTAAGAAAGAGATCCACCACTTGAAACAGTTCACTTCAATTTTAACCAAGTCTTCCTATCATGTACACTCTAAAATGAAGTCTGAATTGAGCTCTTCCTCTGTGCATGCCAACTAATTATATAGGGTTGTTTATTCAGGAAATGGAGTGATCTTCAGCTAAATTGTTCCTCTTCTAGGCAGAAGATCAGTTTGGCCCCAGTGCAGAAAACAGAGCACTGTTCACACAGAGAACAAGCAAAGGAACAGTGTGCAGATCACACATTATCCAGGTGTGAGTGTGCAGATCACACATTATCCAGGTGTGAGATCCAGGCTGACCAATCTTTTTAACCACTACTTACAAGAGAACCTGGATACATCCATCCCCTTAACCAAACTAGATACCAGCAGGGCAAACTACTTCATTTGCTGCAAAGTCAAAATTTCAAACTGAAGCCAGGTGATTACAGCTCATGCCTGTAATCCCAGTATGCAGGAGGCTGAGATTTGAGAACCCTTGTTTGAACCCAGCCCAAGTGGGAAAGTCCATGAGACTTTTATCTCCAATTAACCACCAAAAAAAAAAAAACAGACATGGAGCTACAACTCAAGTGGCAGAGCACTAGCCTTGAGCCAAAAAGCTAAGGGTCAGAGTCCAGACCCTGAGTTCAAATCAATCCCCAATACCAGCACACATACAAACCCAGCAAACCCAGCACTAGAAGGCTGATGCAGGTATATACACTGTAACTATATGTGTGTATATATGTTCAGACTACAGTTAATGTTAAATGAAGTGCTAACATAGGTCATTATCCTATGTGAGGTAGAGCAGTCTTGCCATCCCATTAAAACAGGGACTGGAATGGGAGTTACGTAGTATGCTCCCATATTTTCTATGACTTCTAGGTCAGCTAGCTAATTATACTTGACATCTGTCTTTGTCCTCCGTATGTAGATCTGCTATCACTCTCATCATTCACTGAGGATCAGAATACCACACTCAATCCCCTTGTTCCTTCTGCCACTAACTCTTCCACATTTCTTTCATTTCAACATCCATGCACACAGATGCATACAATGCCCTGGCTCCAAGCTACAACTCCTTCTTGCCTCCCACAAGCTGTTCTTAAATCAGTCACACCTTCCTCTGTCTAGACTGTACTGTTAACTTTCCCACCACCTGAGTCAGACTTCTGTAAGTACGTTCATCAGCCTACTTAACATTTCTATGTAGATATTTCATAGACTTCTCCAACATGGCAAAAACTAAAATACTGACATACTTCCAATTCTAGTTTCCTGTCTCCTCCATTTCAGCAAACATTTTTTTGCCCAACTTCTATTAACTTAGGAACTACCTTTGATTAGGTACTACTCTCATCTGACCCAACAGCAAGTCTATTTTACATTACCTTCAAAATACATATAGTTCTAATCTCTGACTTACAACTGCCACTTTTATTAGAGTGTAAACCACTTGAGATGCCTCCTAACTGGTCTCCCTTCCCTTTTTCCCCCTTCTTTTACTTTTCTTCCAAGTACACCACCATAATAGGGCTTTTCAAAAGGTGAAGTCAGCGGCTAGTTTAGCTCAATGGTGCATGTGAGGCCTTGAGTTTGATCTACTACATTGAAAGGGGAAAAATAAACTAAAAGAACCCAACAGAGATTTTTAATCAGAAAGTGACTCAGTATTTATCTTTCAGAAAATTAACTCAGAACTAAAGTGGGAGAAGTGTTAGAGAAGACAAGATTGACAAAGACAACATGTGTTCACACATAAACCAAGGCCTGAAGTAAAGCTCATTTGACATATATTTACTAAAATAATAAATGAAGAGGAAAAAGATAAAGGAAATGAGATAAACGTACAAATATTAACCTCAAGAGTCTAAGATATCCAGCTGGCTCCATGGAGATCCCAAGTGAGTTTGTTAACTCACTGACAGAAGCTAAGGGTGTGTGATTATGCTATGTAATTATAGGTGGAAGAAAAAGGGAAGCAGATCAACTATTATGTGCCTGTAGGCTAGCTAAGTGGCTATGAACAGCTGAATATGCACATCAGGGCTGAAGATAGAGATCTGGGATTCAGCAGTGAACTGGAAGCTAAGAACTCCAAGGAAGTGAATTCAGCAGTCTTCTGGGAAAGGTTACCTAGGAAATAATCAAACTGACATTTACATAACTCTTCTGTAACAACTATGCCTTAGGTATTACTATTGCATTTTGTAAATAGACCAATAATCCTCCCAATATCCAGGGGCTTGCAAAGAACTAAGTAAAAAGGAAAGGCATAGAAGAAATTATAGAAAAACCAGGAAGGGGTGGTGGTAGAACCAGAAACAAGCAATGCTAGAAGGAAAAGGATGTGAGACAGGTTATCTAGAGTCAACACCATAAAACATTCAAGTGGAACACGTGCGTGCACATACACATACACACATACACACACACACGGGACAGAGATAGATATTTCACAATAGCTATGCCTTACTTAACTCTACATACAGTCAGTTTCAGGAAGAAGGACAAATATATTGGTGTAAATTGCAAAATGAGTGAAAAGCAATCATGAAACTAGTCTCTTAAGAGCTCAAGCAGTGAAGGAACCAGAAACTAGAGTTTACCAAACCAGCACCATGTACAGTGCTGGGTACTACCATAGTGCTCTACACTTTACGATGCCCACTCTATTTTCAATAATGCAAGAGATTCATAAATGCTAAGAACCTTGTTCAATCAAACAGCCAGTGAGTGGCAGTAAGTATCTCCCCAATATGTAACGTAAAGTTGACTGGCTGGATGACAAAAATTTAAGGAGCCAATTTATGCATTAGATATATCCTGTTCTGTGCTATCGAACTGATTTTCAGAAAGCAAGTAAAAAGAATTAGTTTGCGAAATGAACCATGTTTCATAAAGGTCTATAACTGTATGTAAATAAATATTGAGTGTCTATTTCAGGGAAGAACTTTGCTATATGATCCTGGGATTCCCTGACAGACAAGAGAAACAACTGTAGAAAACAAATTCTCCCAAAAAAGATTGACCCCAATTATAACTCTACTGCTTTTATAGACAGACTAAGTCACAGTGTCAGCATAACTGATGGGCAGGACAAATGCATTTACAACTGTATGGTTAATACAACCATTTACCCAAGATGGCAAGTTCCAAAATCAACAAATCCCAGGGAGCAGGCAGTTTTCTGGGCCAGATCCTGAGTAGATGACTAGCTCAATTTTCATGAAATTTACTAGATCTCCTTAACCAGCACAATTCATTACAACTATTAACTGATGGCAGCATGCTGGGGAGGCTAGTGATAACTGTTTCCAAAGGAAGTGATATCTATGACCAATGTCTTAGGGGTGCTGAAAGAGTGAGAAGTTGAGGGGGAAATAAAGGCCAGAAGATAAGAGGAGTCTGTAGGAGGGAGCCAAGGATTATAAAAAACAAGGGTAGCCTTGAGCCTAGACAGCCTGAAGGAAAAAGCCTTGAGTGACTGGAGACAGAGGAAGAGTGAGCTCACTCTTCATTCTGATCTTGATCCCAAAGACAATGTGAAACCTTTATGAGCTTCCAACCACGTGATGTGCGAGACTTGTGTGCATCTCTCCTCCTCTCCGGGGTGACTCTTCCCACTCTTCCCAAAACCACTCCCAGGCCACCCCAGCAAAGGCTTCCTTAGCAAGGGAGTCAGATGCAGCCCAGCTTAAGGTAAGCAAGACCAAACAATTCTCCCAAGTTGAATTCTGCATTAAGAGGACCAAGACTCTGAGAAGAAAAAAAAGTGGTTTAAACAAGTGGTAGCCACAAATATTGAAGCAACAGATGAACTTAAGGGGTATAAATAAGCAGGGGCAACGAAATTTAGTTGTTTCCTCACAAATAGGTCCTACATTTACAAAACCCTTAAACTACATTGTTGTTGACATTTAAAGTCAAAGATAGAAAGTTAAAGAGTACAAATATTTTAAAACAAATCCTGAGCTTGATTTAGGGTTCGGGCACCCAGAGAGCAAGTAGATTTTGATGTCTTATAGTGCCCAGCCGTCCCTTCCCACACTTTCTTTCCCCCTAAGTCAACAAAAGCTGACTTCCTGTGTACATTTGTGCCGCTGTTTAACTTTGTAAAGAATAAACTGCCTCGCAACCCATAACTTCCTCCAGTGCCAGCCTGACAGATGTCACTGGATTTAGGGGACACCAAAGGAGCGCCCAAGGTTTAACAGGCTGCCAGTAAGCTGGATGCCTGGGGATAACTTTCCCGCCCTTGGGACCCGGTGGGGCCTCCCCTTCCCCCGGCTGCGGGCCACGTCTCCGCAGCTCAGCCAAGGACCAGGCCAGGCCAGCATAGTTTCCACGCTCCCCTTCCCCCCGGGCTGAGGGAGGAGGGGATGGAGGGGGGAGATCCAGACTTGAAAGAAGGAAGAGAGAGAGCACCGTGTTACCTGCGGCCGGCCGGTGACCCGCTGTGGAAGACGGACAAAGAGGGCGGCCACTGCGCGGCCCGCAGGAGGGTCAGCTCCCGAACGAAGTCCCAACGCCTAGGGCCCAAAACGCCAGCAGCGCCCGCCGAGGAGGAAGATAAAGCAGCCGACTCCCCCGCCCTCCGCCCCCAGCCTCTCAGCCCGCCCGGCGGCGTCACGTGCCCGGCCCTCGGGCTCGGGATTCCATTGGTGGTCCGCGGGCGCCAGGCCCCGCCCATCTCCACGCCCCTTCCCGGCCGCACGGGTACCCGGAGCCCCTGGCCGGCGGTGGCCCGGGCGGCGGGTGAAGCGGATTCTGCGCTCGGGCAGCTCCTGACACCGCACACCGGCCTTGCTCTCCACCCCCACCTCGACGGGCTGTGACGCAGACAGGACAACTTCCCGCAAGTCCGAAAAGGCCGCCTGCCTGGACCGCTGCTTCTGTAGACTCCTAAAGCCCGTTTCTGGGGGAGTGGTCGGGGCGGCCGACACCCACCGTGGAGGAACAAAATTGAGGCCGTGGCAGAAAACTTGGGTCGTAACTCGCCTTGTGGTCTGTAAACCGTACTTGACTTTGACCTTGAGCAGCGTGGGAACTAGGTGAGGGGGGATCGAAGTGAATCACGGGAAACGCTGGGGCGATCTAGTCATTTCAATTTAGGGTTCTTGGAGCCAGCCGCCAGAGCTTCACTCAGGAGGCTGAGACCTGAGGATCGAGGTTCGAAGCTAGCTGGAGCAGGAAAGACCTTCAATGAACAGAAAGACAGAAATGGAGCTGTGGCTCAGTGGTAAAGCACTAGCCTTGAGCAAGAAACTCAGGAGACCAGACCCTGAGTTCAAGCCCCAGGACAGGCACACATACATTAAATAAAAAGTCTCTGGTACTTAATACTCAAAGAAAAATGACGCAGAAAGATTTAGGGCATAGATTAGATCAGTGAAACGGCTTAGATTTCACGAAGGCAAAGGTGTCAGTGAATTAAGGGTAAAGATAGGTGAGGGAGAGTTCTGAGAAGCAAGATTCCACTGTCACACCATGAGTGCGAACCATTGTCAGCTAACCTGGTCAGGTTGGTCACTCCATCCCTGATCTGATGGGTTGGCCCTTCCTGTCCAGATCAGAATGCTCTGAAGAAATGGCTCAGGTTTACTGGAAATAACTGCTATTGTAGACCTTTTAGCCATGAGGATTTTGGGCTATTGGTGTCTCACTCCTATAATCCTAGCTATTCAGGAGACTGAGATCTGATTTCAAAGCCAGCCAGGGACTTGAATAAAAAAGGTAAGGAAGAGTGACTGCCCCTGAGTTCAAATCCCAGTAACATAAATTTTTTTTAAGTGGATATGTAAACTTCACCAAGCAGACAGTTCTGTTCACCCCAACAAGAGTGGACTTGACATTCAGTTGAGCTGGCACTGTCTATCATTGGCAGACTTATCCCCGTTTGCCTCTTCTGTGTCAGTTACATTGCTGCTTTTGTCAACTGTCTGGCAAAAGGGTCTAGAAGATCCCAACTGCTTTTATGCCTCACCTCTCTCCCTCCCACCAGCCAATGAGCAAGAGGAACACAAGGGTTTGTTTGTGCTGGGACTCTTATGGCTTCTCATAAACACACCAAAGAAGAAACTTGCCTTTTCCTTGTTTCAGTTAAAAAAAAAAAAAGTCATGTGGGAGTTCAAGTTTGGTGGTTCAAGCCTGTGATCCTAGCTGGAAAGAGATTAGGGGAATGTAAATTCCAGCCTAGCCTCCCCCGCAAAAGGTTTCAGGAGTTCTATCTCAGCCACCTGCTAGGTAGTGACAGGTACCTATCCCAGCTATAGAGGAAGCACAATGGGCCCAGTTACTTGGGTCTGTCATCCCCAGTGACATAACATGTAAAGTGGGACCCTACTTCAAAAATAGCCATTGCAAAAAGTGGCTAGGAGAATGGCTCAAGTAGTAGAGGCATTTACCTCACAAAAGTACCACACGTACACACATAGTGGTTTTGGTGCTAGGGGTATAGCAGTGAGTCAAACAGTAGCCTCTACAGGAGAAAAGTGACAAAATGGGAGAGGGAAATAATAAGTAGAAAAGATAATTGCAGGGTTGACAAGTGTTAAGAAAGCATTCCTTAGAATAAGATGTGAAATAATGGCACAAACAAATCACTAAAAGCCTTCTTGGTGTTTCATAACTGAAGAAAAGGAACAGAGAGTTTTAGGAGATAACTTTGATACAATTGTTTTGTAAGAACAATGCTATACAGTATTTTCTGAGGTGACCTAAGCTTAGACCTAACATGTGGACACTTCCCCGAGGTGCAAGTGGGAAGAAAATTAGTACACAAGGTAAACATAGGACATTTACCTTGAGCAATTGAGATGATAGCCATATGATTTATTGCAAAGGTGAGTAGCATATGATATGATCAGAGAGAGTCCAAAAGTCTCTGACAAGAATCCATGTGCTTCTCACCACTGTCCTGAAAAATCTCGTGTTCAATCCTGGGGTCAGGATTTAGGTCAATGCTAAAAAATATATATGTAAAAAATGCCTATCACCTGGCAGACAGTAGGCATGATCAAGTGGTAGAGCACCTACCCAAGAAAGTGTGAAGCCCTGAGCTCAAGCCCCAGCCCTTCCAAAATAAAAAATAAAAAAGTAGCTAACCAGTAGGACCATAGTTTATATTAAATGAATTAATCCTTTCAAAGCTTTACATACAGACCCTGGTTATTTTCATGTGGAGCGTTTATCACAAGTGACTACTAGAAGAGAAAGGAGAGAAATGGAGGAAGGCTAACTCTGAACCTAGTAGCTTAGTTGGCAGGATAGGGAGAAACATTGCAAAGGAAGAACAAAATCAAAGGCCAAAAGACAAGATGTAGAAAAGATGCACCAAGTTGAGTATTGTTAAAGTGCTAAGAGTATGATACATTCTGATTCAGACTCTCTTAGACAGTGGGGAGCCAGGGAAGGAAGTTAAGTAGGAGGGAGTCATCATTTAGGAGACCATACTGGAGGTGGATACATTAATTGGAAGGGGGATGTGGTAATAGAGGTGACACATGACAAATATTTAAACTCAGGCAATAACCAAGGAGGACAGAAAGAAGTGGGGTGGGGAGGAAACTTGAGAGATATTTAAAGTGACAGCTGACAGATCATATTTGGCTATGAAGGTTAAGGATGTGTTCAGGATTTATTACTAGAAGGCTGGTGGATAGAGTTAATTACAACTGAAGTCAAAGAAAATATATCCTAGAGAAGGAGCTTCATACTAATTAAAAGTTTATTACTTCCCTGACTGAAACCTGAAGCATCCGGTTTTTAGTTTTATTTTACAGATAAGACAAGAATCAACCAAGCTTTGCTTTATCTTGATAATAAAATAGCTTTTTTTCTGATTATGTCTATATGCACTTCTTGCAGAAAATAAAATCAAATACAGAAAAGTACTAAGATTAAAGCTACCTAGTACTTTCCTCAGAGATACACCTACATTTTGGTGCAAAGAAGTAAAGAATGGTGGAGCCTGAACTCTGAGCCCCACTTCCAGAAGGCTCCATGTTCTAACAGGGAGACTAAAAGGGACACTGAAGAGGAACTAAGTCAGATTTTAAAACACAAATATCTCACTTTCTTCCTTAATGATGCCACACAGGAAATAAGTCTTCTTCTCATCCCACTGGTACTCAGGCATATGGGAAACAGAAGAGTGTAAACTGGTATAGAGAACTTGAACTGGAGTGTTCCTGAGAACCTGGGGAACTGGAATCCTGTCTTGTTTGTGTATTCCTGAAGCATGATACCTGTGTATCTCCTGATAAATGCACTGACAAAATTAGTGAACTGGGTGTGATAGAATATAGATGGAAGTAACAGGTTGAGGCAGGAAGATCAAGAGTTCAAGACCACCCTGGGTAACAGAGTTTCAGTCCACTGGGACTACATAATGAGACCTTGTCTCAAAAACCATGCAACAGTGGGCTGGGGATATGGCCTAGTGGCAAGAGTGCTTGCCTCCTATACATGAAACCCTGGGTTCGATTCCCCTGTACCACGTATACGGAAAATGGCCAGAAGTGGTGCTGTGGCTCAAGTGGCAGAGTGATAGCCTTGAGCAAAAAGAAGCCAGGGACAGTGCTCAGGCCCCGAGTCCAAGGTCCAGGATTGGCAAAAAAAAAAAAAAAACATGCAACAATGAGATTGATTGGAACATACTATAAACGTGTTGAAATATGATAGTGAAATCCTCCTCTGTATTACTAATGTAAACTAAAACCTATCTAAAACAAGGGTGGACCTAGTGACATACACCTGTAATTCCAGCTCTGCCAGAGGTGTGAGATAGGAGAATTGCAGACCAAAGCCAGCCTGGGAGAAATGAAAGAGAGCCTATCTGAAAAATATAAGGTGGAAAAAAAAAATAGAAGAAAGCTGAGGGCATGCCGTAAGTGGTAGAGTACCTGCCTATCATACAAGACCCTGATTTTAAACCATAGGAGTACAATAAATAAATGAAATTTTTTAAAAAATGAGTTCATAAAACCAATTGAAGGTATAAGGCCCTGTAAGTCTGACATAATTATATCCCATTCAGTGATTCAGTCATCTTGAACGTTAACGCATAATGCCTGGTGCTAATGGTTCATACCTGTAAGCCTAACTATTTAGGAGGCTAAGATCTGAGGATCACAGTTCAAAGCCAGCCTAGGCAAGAAAGTCTGTGAGGCTCTTATCTACAATAAACTACTCAGAAAAAGCTGGAGGTGGTACTGTAGCTTAAGTGGTAGATCACTAGTCTTGAGCCAGAGAAGCTCAGAGACAGCACCAAGTCCATGAGTTCAAGCCCCAGGACCTATAAAAAAAGAAAAGAAAAGGCAATTTGGCTCAGCAGAACAATCAGGAGAAGGCACAGAGCTCTACTGAAACCTCATCTCAGCACAGTTCTACAGGAAGGGACAATGAAAGCCTCACATTGCAGGGAAAGCTGCAACAACTACCTTTGATAAAAAATAAAATGTTGGGCTGGGAATATGGCCTAGTGGTATAGTGCTCGCTTCGTATACAGAAAGCCCTGGGTTTGATTCCCCAGTACCACATATAGAAAAAGCCACAAGTGGCGCTGTGGCTCAAGTGGCAGAGTGCTAGCCTTGAACAAAAAAAAAAAGAAAGAAAGAAAGAAAGAAAGAAAGAAATCTAGGGATAGTGCTCAGGCCCTGAGTCCAAGCTCCAGGACTTTTATAAATAAATAAATAAATAAATAATGCTTTCTTGAGGCTCACACCTGTAATCCTAGCTGCTACTCACAAGGCTGTGATCTGAGGATCACTGTTCAAAGCCAGACCATGCAAGAAAGTCAGTGAGACACTCATCTCTAATTAGTCACAGAAAAAGCCAGAAGTGGCACTGTGGTTTTAAGTGGTAGAGTGCTAGCCTTGAACAAAAAGAGCTCAGGGACAGCATCCAGGCCCAGAATTCAAGCCTCCCAACTGGCAAAAAAAAAAAAAAAAAAGTTTTAGCTATACTTATTTAAGGGCTGGGAATATGGCCTAGTGGCAAGAGTGCTTGCCTCGTATACATAAAATCCTGGGTTCAATTCCCAGCACCACATATACAGAAAATGGCCAGAAGTGGCACTGTGGCTCAAGTGACAGAGCACTAGCCTTGAGCAAAAAGAAGCCAGGGATAGTGCTCAGGCCCTGAGTCCAAGCTCCAGGACTGGCAAAAAAAAAAAAAGACATACTTTAAGATAAATAAAATCCCAGAAAAGGTAAAAGGATTTGTATGGAAAGTTAGTATTAAATACTTTTTTTTTTTTTGGCCAGTCCTCGGGCTTAGACTCAGGCCCTGAGCACTGTCCCTGGCTTATTTTGCTCAAGGCTAGCACTCTGCCACTTGAGCCACAGCACCACTTCTGGCAATTTTCTGTATATATGTGGTGCTGGGGAATTGAACCCAGGGCTTCATGTATACAAAGCAAGCACTCTTGCCACTAGGTCATATTCCCAGCCCAGTATTAAATACTTTTTAACAAAGAACTATGGGACATGAAAAGAAACAGTAAAGTGTGATAGGGTAGGAACAATAGGCAACAGAAACTGCCTGTGAAGGGTCCAGGTGATGGGTTTAATAGACAAACACTTGAAAGCAGTCACTACAAATATGTCCTAAGAACTAGTAGAAAACCATGCTTAGAAAGTAAAAAGTGGGGCTGGGAAGGTAGCTTAGTGGTAGAGTGCTTGCCTAGCATTCATGAAGCCCTGGGTTTGATTCCTCAGTACCACATAAAGAGAAAAAGTTAGAAGTGGCACTGTGCCTCAAGTAGTAGAGTGGTAGCCATGAGCAAAAAGAAGCTCAGGGACAGTGCCCAGGCCCTGAGTTCAAGCTCCAGGACTGGCAAAACAAAAAGGAGAAGTAAAAAGTGGTGAAATAGTTTTCAATGGTAGAACATTTGCTTAGCATGGACAAAGCTTTGAGGGAAATAAAGCCAGAAGGTAAATAAACTGAAAACAATATCAATCAAGGATATAGTATATAAAATATTTTAATATAGTTTTATTATTAAGGTGTTGTAGAGAGGGGTCCATTTCATAAGTTAGATAATGAGCACAATTCTTTTTGGAACTGTCACCCTTCCTTTACTTTCCCCTAGTTTCCCACTCCCATCCCTGCCTACAAGTTACATGGTTCATTGTCCACATAGTGCATAGTAAATACCATCACTGCATTTGTTCATCCTTCCACTATTTCTGCACCCCACCTTTCTGCCCTCCCCAAAAGAAAAATAACCTAAAAGCAAAAATAACAAAAACCCTGTTTCCAGTCAGGTGCCAATAGCTCATGCCTCTAATCCTAGCTACTCAGGAGGCTGATATCTGAGGATCATGGTTTGAAGCCAACTGGGGTAGTAAAGTCTGTAAGACTCATTTATTTATTTGTTTGTTTGTCAGTCCTGAGGCTTGAACCCAGGGCCTGGGTGCTGTCTCTGAGACAACTTTGTGTCCAAGGCTAGCGCTCTACCACCTGAACCACAGCACCGTTTCTGGCTTTTTCCTGAATAGTGGAGATAAGAGGGAGTCTCGAAGACCTGAGTTCGATTCTTCAGCACCATATAAACAGAAAAAGCCAGAAGTGGCACTGTAGCTCAAGTGAAAGAGTGTTATCCTTGAGCAAAAAGGAGCCAGGGACAGTGCTCAGGGCCTGACTTCAAGCCCCAGGACTGGGAGAGAGAGAGACAGACAGAGAGACAGAGAGACAGACAGAGTCTCATGGGACTTTTCTTGCCCCGGATGGCTTCAAAAACTTAGATCCTGGGGCTGGGGATATGGCCTAGTGGCAAGAGTGCCTGCCTCATATACATGAGGCCCTGGGTTCAATTCCCCAGCACCACATATACAGAAAATGGCCAGAAGTGGCACTGTGGCTCAAGTGGCAGAGTGCTAGCCTTGAGCAAAAAGAAGCCAGGGACAGTGCTCAGGCCCTGAGTCCAAGCCCCAGGACTGGCCAAAAAAAAACCCAGAAAACAAAAAACAAAAAAAAAAAAAACTTAGATCCTCAGATCTCAGCCTCTTGAGCAGCTAGGTTTACAGGCATGAGCCACCAGCTCCTGGCTGTATGAGACTCTTTATCTCCACTAAAACTACCAAAAAGCCAGAAGTGGAGCTTTGGCTAGAGTGGTAGAGCACTGGCCAGCAAAAGAAGCTCAAGGCCAGCACCCACCCAGACCTTGAGTTCAAGCCCCAGCATCACACCAAAAAATGAAACAAATCACCTTGTGTTTCTATTTCCTGGAATCTGTTTCATTAGTATTTTAGATGTTCAGAGGAATCATGTCCTTTACTCTGCCTACAGTCCTATGTAAGTTATGTCAAGTTGTATTTTAGATCTAGCTTCTACGGATAAGAGGAAGCATGCAGCATTTGTTAGAAAATATTTTTTTAAGGAGCCAAGTGGAAAGTCAAGTTGAGCAAACCTAAATGAAATATTCACAAGAGGGGCTTAAGAGTAGGTTTTTAACTGTCAGGAGAAAGAATTAGCAAACTTGGAGTTAAATTGGTAGAAATTATGCAAACCAAAAAAGAGAGGGAAAGTTTTTTAAAATGAAGAAACAAGAAGCCTCGGGGTTTGGCATGGTGGTGTATACCACTAATCTCAGCTACTTAGGTAAAGATTGGGAAAACCATGGTTCAAGGCCAGCCCAGGCAAAATGTTAGTAAGTACCCATCTCAGTAAGCTGCATATAATGATGCATGACTGATCTTAGCTTCAGGGTAGGAATTGAGGTCCTAGGCCAGCCTTCAGGCAAAAATAGGAGACCCTGTATGAACAATAAACATAAAAAGGGATTGGGGCATTCGTACAAATGATAAGTGCCTGCCTAGCAAGTTTGAGGCAGAGTTCAAGCTCTAGTAAAAAAGAAGCCTCAGAAAAATGTGACACCATTAAGTACACCAACATACATGTAATAGGAGTACCAGAAGGAAAAGAAAGAGAAAAGGAACAACAACAAAAGAATCCAAAGATACAACTACTGAAATTTCCCACATTTTGTGAGACACACAAGCCTAAACATTCCAGATGTTCAACAAACTCTAAGTAGGATAAATGCAAATAAATCCACATCTAGCTACATCAGAGTAAAAATGTTAAAAATTAACACAAAAAATCTTGAAAGCAACAAATTATACAGAACTGTAACGAGATCACTAGCTAATGTCTCTCTGGAAACAACAGAGGCCAGAGAGCAGTGAAATGAAACATTCAGAGTGCTGAGAAAAAGATGTCAACCCTAAACTGTGTATTCAGAAACACAGAGTTTGTTGCTGTCAGTCTCCTTACCAGAATATGGAAAAGAAGTTTACTAAGAGCAAGAGACATCATCCAAGCACTCCAATACAACAGAAGGAGAAAAGTACACAATTACAGAAAACATTACCTTTCTTCTCTTACCTGAGTTACAAGGCAATTACATGAGACTTATATTTGCATTGCATTTTTAAGATTAAAACAAAGCGAAATATATGTTTGCCAAAAACAGCAGAAATATATAGATGAGAGCAAAGTTGTCCTGTGCTGGTCACTCTAGATTCCACAGGAACACATGGAGAGCAATAGTAGAGAACAAAATAGCAAAACTCATATGTATAGAGTTTTACTCGCTCTCATTTCAACTTCTTTAATAGACATTAATTATATAAACTAATAGTTATAACAAAGTATTGTTGACTTTATAACATACAGGTGTAATTGATACAATTTGTGTAACAATACTTGTACAAGGTGGGGGGGAGACATTTATCTCACTGGCATGAAGTTGTTATAAGTCTGAACAGGATACTACTCTGTAAACATGATAATGGTAAACCCTAAAGCAACCACTAAGAAAATAACTCAAAATAAGGTGAAAAAATGTAAAGGAAATAAAATGATAAAGTTTTACTTAAGAAATAGTAAAGGAGTAAGAGAACATCAAAAGACGTAAGTATAGCTGGGTGCTGGTGATACTTTGGAATCTGAAAAATCAGTTTCAAAAACAACCCTGGCAAGAAAGTCCAAGAGACACTTATCTCCAATAAACTACCAAAAAAGCCAGAAGCAAAGCTGAGGCTCAAGTGATAGAGCACTAGCCTTGAGTAAAAGAAGCTCAGGAATTGTGCCCAGGCCTTGAGTTCAAGCCCCAGGACCAACACACACAGGAGACTCAGAAAACAAGAATTTCAATGGCAGGCATGAATCCAATTCTGTCAATGGTATAATAGCGAGGTATAGTGGTGTATATATTAATATATTAGTCCCAGCTACTTGGAAGGCTGAAGCAGGAGAATCATGAACTGTAGGCCAGTCAGGGCTACATATTTTTCTTATCTCAAGAAAAAAGAGACCCCACTAAGTGATAATGAACAATCCAATCGAAAGAAAATAAAGGTCATACTGATAAACAAGATCCCCATGATACCGTAACACTCCACTGGAGCAGAGAGAGCCTTACCCATTCTTGATTTCCCTGTGGTGATGTCTCTCACAATGATATAGGCATTTAGTCAATAAATATGAACATCACTGCGCTACATATATAGGAAGTGAGAGGCAATATCATGAATGTTCTCCTAGATATGGTGAATTTAAGAGATCCAACAGATAGCAGTGAGATGCTGAAATTCAAACTTCTTGCCTTCAGACCTATAAAGCCTCAAATACTGAGCAAGTTTACTGCCCTGCCACACTGATATATATCTTTTGGCATAATAAGCTAGTGGATTAATGTAGATGAGGAGTCACTGGCTCAGAGTTAGTCTAGCCAATGTGCAGAATTGGGACATGTCTTCTTAGTATGATTATCTTATCTATCAATCTATTTCCAGTACTGAGGCTTGGACTTAGGTCCTAGATGCTGTCCTTAAGCATTTTTGCTCAGGGCTGGTGATCTACCATTTTGTGCCACAGCTTCACTTCTGGTTTTTTGATGGTTAAATGGAGGTAAGAATCTCAAGGACTTTCAGGAGGGGATCTTTATATCTCAGTCTTTTGAGTAGCTAGGATTATAGGTATAAGCCACCAGCACCCAGGTCTTAGTATGATTTTTAGAGTGAAAAACGGGAAGTCATGAAACTTCATGCAGTCTTTAGAACTACATAAATTCCTTTTGGCAATATTCTAGCATCTACTTTTCAGTTCCATTGGAATCTAACTGTAGAAATTACCAGTAAAAAAATTCAAGTGACAATGAGGATGGTTTTATCAGCAAAAGGGATAGTCATCTATTAGAATTTTGGCTAAGATTTTTCTACCATGTAGTTGGGGGCTAATTATTTTTTCTTTTTTTCCCCATTTAGTCTATTTTTTCCCCACATAGTTAACTAGCTAACTGACTAGGTTTATTTTCTTCTTTTTGCCAGTCCTAGGGCTTGAACTCGGGGCCTGAGCACTGTCCCTGGCTTCGTTTTGCTCAAGGCTAGCACTCTGCCACTTGAGCCACAGCACCACTTCTGGCCATTTTCTGTACATGTGATGCTGGGGAATTAAACCCAGGACTTCATGTATACAAGGCAAGCACTCTTGCCACTAGGCCATATCCCCAGCCCTAGGTGACTTTTGTTGTTGTTGTTGTTGTTTGTGTTTGTGTGTGTGTGTGTGTTATTTTGTTTTGAGACACAGTCTCATTGGAGAACCCAGGTTAACCCTGAGTTGACAATCTTCCTGCCTCAGTCTAATGAGTGCGGGGTTTACATGTATATACAACCACGCCCATTTCAGTGAACCATGTATTTATGACCCCACTGGTTTTTTAAATGGCAAAAGAATACTCTTTCAACAAATGATGCTGAGACACCTGGATATCCACATGCTAAAGAATCAAGTTGAGTCCTTTTTATACCATGTACAAAATAATTCAAAATATATCAAAAATATTAACATGAGAGCTAAAACCACCAAATTTAGTAGAAAAGTATAGGCCTAAATCTTTGTGACCATGCATTCAATGATGGTTCCTTAAATAATATACCAAAAGTATAAATAACTTAAAAATAGAAAAAGCAGGCCACAGTAGGGAGGCACCCCAACTCACTCCAACTGAATAGCGAGCTGGGAACTCCAGCACCCAACACCCCATCAAGAACCCAGCAAGGGGCTGGGAATATGGCCTAGTGGCAAGAGCGCTTGTCTCCTACACATGAAGCTCTTGGTTCTGTTCCCCATACCACATATATGGAAAACGGCCAGAAGGGGTGCTGTGGCTCAGGTGGCAGAGTGCTAGCCTTGAGCGGGGGCGGGGGGGGGGAAGCCAGGGAAGGTGCTCAGGCCCTGAGTCCAAGGCCCAGGACTGGCCAAAAAAAAAAAAAAAAGAAAGAAAAAAAAAAAAAAACTAAAGAACCCAGCAAACCCAGCAGCCAGAAGCAACAGAGAAACGCAGGAAACAAAACAAAACAAAAAAATAATTTAAAAAAAATAAAAGAAGAGCCTATAACCTGCACGGAGCCCGAAAATTTCCGGGGTACCCTCCCCCCACCCGCCGACCCTGGCCCGAACAGGGCCAGGCTGGGAAAGGGGACGCAGCGCCAACAAACTGACTGCCGAAAAGTCATGCCAGGAGCGCAGAGTCCAGACAGCGGGACTCCACGGACCCCAGGGGGTGCGCGGACCGATCAAGACAGATGGTGGTGGACGGGAGGTGCGGGACCGCGCGGCCAGGATCGGACGTGAGAGGCGGGGGAACCGGGCGGTGCAGTCGGGGAGAGCCGGGGCCACCACCACCAAACGACCAATCAGCGCACCCCAGCACCACACTCCCGAAGGGCCAACAGCAGCGCGGGACACACACACACAATCCAGGACCAGTAAGTTCCCCATTACCCCTTCCCCCAACGGGAGACCAACTATCAGAGACCCAAACCCTACAAAGAAACTAGAGCTCCCTCCCTTCCCCTCCCCACCCCGAGGGAACAAAGAACCCCCAAATCAGGCAGCAAAAGGTCCCTTCAGACTCTGGGAGGACACAGGAGCTAGCAGGGGCAGAGCAGTGCCAAGGCAGCAGGGGAGCCTGAACCGGCTGCACCGGCCCCGCCCCCTCCCCAACAGGGGCCCGGGGACCGGCAGGCATCGGAAGCCCCACCTGAGGTGCCTGGTCCTCGCGGACTTTTTGAACAAAAGTCACAGGCTAGCTGGTGGGCAATACCAGTCCAGCAGGGACACCTGGGCCCGATCACACGACCCCCTTGCAGCAGAGGCGCAGAGTCTGGGGGCACCAACCCGCGCCCGGACACTTGATCCTACTGGGGCCCACACATACCGTCCCCCAGCCCGCTCTGGTAGGCATACCCTGCACAGGTGGACAGGGCCCCCCAGCGGCAGCACCTGCTCTGATAGGCACACCTGCAGAGAGCGGCAGCGCCCACCTAGATTGGCGCATTTCGCACAAGTGGGTGGGTCGCCCCTCAACAACACTGGCCCTGGAGCAATCCACACAGGTGGGCGAACTGCCTGAGAGGTGAGCTCCTCTGACCAAGATACCAAGTGGAAAAAGAAGAGAAAAGCCTCCACGCCACGCTGAATCAGCGACCAGCAAACCCCCACCAGGGGCACGCTAGGGTCAGCACAACACAGCGGCAGGTCACTATCCTGCAGAGAAAGACACAAAACCTACCCACCCCAAGTGCAGTGAGGGTGACCACCTCGGCAACAACCGAGTCGGTCACGCTCACCCATTGGGCAGTAAGATTCAACAGCCAAACTCAAACCCAGAGCCAGGACACAAACAAGTCTCCCACTGACGGACCAGCAGGAACCAGCACAAAGCCAAACCAGGGAAGCCACCCACAGGTCTCCAGATGTGCAAATCACAAAGAAATATAACAAATTTCATCAAAGGGCAAGCCAACTCGCCAGCTCCAAAAAGCAGTACGACTGAAGAGGAGATGGAGAATAAAAAAACAACTGAGACTATGATAGCAGAAATGATGGAAAGCCTCAGAAACGAAATCAGAAAACAATTCCAGGAGTTTAGAGTGGAAGTCTCGAAGGACATCAAGGAAGCCAAGAAAGAAACGGAAGCAAAAATGGATACAGTGCAAACCTCCATTAAAGAAGACCTTAACATCCTGAGAAGTGAAATGCATGAAAAAATAGATTTAAAATACAACTCTTTAAAGGAAGAAATTTCCACGATCAGAGCTGATCTGGCAACCATAAATAGCTCCCTGACATCCATAAA
The DNA here is from genome assembly GCF_023159225.1 of Perognathus longimembris pacificus. NCBI lineage: Eukaryota > Metazoa > Chordata > Mammalia > Rodentia > Heteromyidae > Perognathus > Perognathus longimembris. The sequence continues at coordinate 22,635,896 of NC_063171.1, forward strand.
CTCCGCACTTGAATCCACAGCACAAAGAATTGACCATATTGAAGCCAGAATCTCTCTCTTGGACAATGGTGCAGCGATAAGGACCAGAAAATTACCACAATCCAAGAAATGGTAAAGCTCCAGGGCAGACTAATCCAGGAGCAAGTGGAAAAAGACAAGAGATATAATCTGAGCATAATTGGAATAGAAGAAGGAGCTGAATACCAGAGAAGAGGGCTTCAACATATTTTCAATAAAGTTATTGCAGAAAACTTCCTCAGTCTCACAAGGGACCTCATCCAGGTAACCGAAGCCTATATAGAACACCTGGCAGACCAGACCCTAGAAAAGCCATGCCCAGGCACATAATAATCAAGACTTCAGATCTCAAGAATAAAGAGCAAATTCTCAATGCAGCCAAAGCGAAGAAAGAAATTTATTACAATGGGAAGGGAAGAGGATCCAAATAACAGCAGACCTCTCCACACAAACCTACCACGCGCGAAGAGAATGGAAGAACACCATCCAAGTTCTACAGGCCAACAACTGCCAACCTAGAATAAAATATCCAGCGAAGCTGGAGTTCATATTTGAGGGGAAAACCAGATCTTTCCATAGCAAAGAGGATCTAAAGGAGTATGTGAATAAAAAACCAGCCCTACAGCGAATTCTAAGAGGGGAACCCCACCCAACAGAAATCGCACAGGACACACAGACAGAAACAGAAAGAAACTACAACAGCCAGAGCCCAACAGAAAGAGCAGCTCACTAAAGACAAGAAAAAAAAGAGGAAAAACAGCCTAACAAGAAAATGGAAGGAGAAAAAACACTCTTATCCTTGATCTCTGTGAATATAAATGGTATAAACTCTCCAATAAAGAGGAGCAGACTGGCAGAATGGATCCGCAAACAAAAAGTTGGCATCTGTTGTCTACAGGAGACCCACCTTACAGCAAGGGACAAAATCAGGCTCCGAATGAAAGGATGGAGCAAGATCTTCCAAGCAAACGCACCTACCAAAATGGCAGGAGTAGCCATCCTGATCTCAAACAAGCTGGACTTCTCATTAAAATCAACTCAAAAGGACAAAGAAGGTCACTACATTTTAATACAAGGAAAAATCCAGAATCAAGACATCATGGTGATAAATGTATACTCACTGAACAAAAGAGGCCCTACATATGTCAAGCAAATTCTCACAGAACTACAGAACAAGATAGACCCAAACACAATCATAGTGGTTGACTTTAACACCCCACTCTCTCTAAGAGACAGATCCAACACCCAGAGGATTAGCAAGGGAGCTTTGGACGTAAGTAACACCATATCCCAAATGGATCTGACAGATCTATACAGAATCTTCCGCCCAACAAAGACCCAATACACCTTCTTCTCAGCAGCCCATGGATCATACTTCAAAATAGACCATGTCATAGCCCACACAAAGAACCTCAGCAAATACAAAAGTATTGACATCATCCCATGTATTATATCTGACCACAGTGGATTAAAGGTAACCCTCAATAACAATGGTTACCACAGAGGGTATACACATTCTTGGAGGCTAAACCCCACACTGTTATCCAACACTTGGGCCACAGACCAAATTAAAGATGAAATCAACGAATTCATAAGCCACAATGACAATGAAATTACATCACAAAGAAATCTATGGGACACAGCTAAGGCAGTACTGAGGGGCAAGATCATTGCCCTCAGCATTCACATTAAAAGAATGGAAACAGAGCAGGTGAATAACCTCATGATGAAACTAAAACAACTGGAGAAACAAGAAATGATCGAATCTAAAATGACTAGGAGGAGAGAGCTCACAAAGATTAAAGAAGAGATAAATCTGATTGAAAATAGAAAGACCATTCAACAAATAAATAAGACTAAAAGTTGGTTCTTTGAGAAAATAAATAAAATTGACAAACCCCTCACAAGACTTACAAAAAAAAGAAGAGAAGAGACTCATATACATAAAATCAGGGACTCCACTGGAAAAATTACAACAAGTACGCACGATATTCAAACAATCATAAGGAACTATTTCCAGAACCTCTGCTCACTAAAAAACAATAATTTTACAGAAATGGATCAATTCTTAGAGAAGTATAAACTGACCAAACTGAACCAAGAAGAAATAAATCAACTAAATAAACCAATAACTTACAGCGAGATACAGGGGGTAATCAAGAACCTCCCAACAAAGAAAAGCCCAGGCCCAGATGGATTAACCAACGACTTCTATAAAACCTTTAGTGAGGAGCTAATACCAATACTCCTCAAACTCTTCCGTGAAATAGAAACAGAGGGAGAAATCCCAAACTCATTCTATGAAGCTAATATCATACTCATTCCCAAACCAGGCAAAGACCCAACAAAAAAAAGAGAACTACAGACCAATATCACTAATGAACACAGACACAAACCTCCTCAATAAAATATTAGCTAATAGGATCCAGAAACTGATCAAGAAAATTATACATCATGACCAATTAGGCTTCATCCCACAGTCATAAGGATGGTTCAACATCCATAAATCAATCAATGTAATTCACTACATCAACAGAACTAAAATCAAGAATCACATTGTTATCTCAGTCGATGCCCAAAAAGCCTTTGACAAAATGCAACATCCATACTTATTAAAAGCTCTGGAGAGAGCAGGAATAGATGGAACATTCCTCAAAACAATAAAAGCCATATGCAACACACCAACTGTTAACATCATAGAGAAACTAAAATCATTCCCCCTAAACTCAGGAACAAGACAAGGATGTCCACTCTCCCCACTTCTTTTCAACATAGTTCTGGAATCCCTAGCCATAGCAATAAGGCAAGAGGAGGACATCAAAGGGATCCACATCGGCAAGGAAGAAATGAAGCTATCCCTATTCACAGACGACATGATCTTATATCTGAAGGACCCAAAAAACTCAATCCCCAAACTCCTACACCTAATAAACCATTTTGGCAAAGTAGCAGGATACAAAATCAATCCACAGAAGTCAGCAGCTTTTCTGTACACCAGCAATGTACAAGCAGAAAAGGAAATTATGGAAACAATTCCATTTACTGTAGCCAAAAAAATAAAAATAAAATAAAGTACCTATCAACCTAACCAAGGACGTGACCGACCTATTTAATGAGAACTATAAAAATCTAATAAGGGAAATCAAGGAAGACACAAGGAGATGGCAAGACCTCCCATGCTCATGGGTAGGCAGAATCAATATAGTGAAAATGGCCATATTGCCCAAATTGTTATACAAATTCAATGCAATCCCTATCAAAATCCCAGTTACATTATTCACTGAAATATAGAAAGCAATCCATAAATTCATATGGAACAGCAAAAGACCTAGAATAGCCAAAGCAATTCTAGGCAAAAAAAGCAGTGCAGGAGGTAATACAATACCAGACTTCAAGCTCTACTATAGAGCCATCATAACAAAAACAGCCTGGTATTGGTATAAAAACAGACCGGAAGACCAATGGATTAGAATTGAAGATCCAGAAATAAAACCGCACTCTTACAGTCAGCTGATATTCGACAAAGGAGCTAAAGACATACAATGGAATAAACATAGCCTCTTCAAATACTGGTGCTGGGAGAACTGGGCAGCCATATGCAGAAAACTCAAAGTAGACCCAAGCCTATCACCATGCACCAAGATCAATTCAAAATGGATTAAGGACCTCAATATCAGACCTGAATCCTTGATACTACTAAAGGACAGAGTAGGAAAGACGCTAGAACTTATAGGCACAGGAAGGAATTTCCTGAATAGAGTCCCAGGGGCACAACAGATAGGGGAGAGACTCGACAAATGGAACTACTACAAATTAAAAAGTTTCTGCACAGCTAAGGACATAGCCACCAAAATAGAAAGACAGCCAACCATATGGGAAAGGATCTTTACCAGCTCAGCAACAGACAAAGGCCTAATATCTGTCATCTACAGAGAACTCAAAAAAACTAAGCCCCTCCAAGCCCAGTAAACCAATTAGGAAATGGGCAAAGGAGCTAAAGAGAGACTTCACAAGAGAAGAGATAAAAATGGCAAAGAAACATATGAAGAAATGTTCAACATCCCTGGTAGTAAATGAAATGCAAATAAAAACAACTCTGAGATACCATCTCACTCCAGTTAGAATGGCCTATACTCTGAACTCAGGCAACAACAAATGCTGGAGGGGATGCAGGGAAAGAGGAACCCTTCTCCATTGTTGGTGGGAGTGCAAATTGGTACAACCACTTTGGAGAACAGTATGGAGGTTTCTCAAAAAGCTCAATATAGACCTACCCTATGACCCAGCCATACCACTTCTAGGCATCTATCCTGAACAGCAGGTCCCAAGATATCAAAAAGACATTTGCACATCCATGTTTATCGCTGCACAATTCACAATAGCCAAAATATGGAATCAACCCAGATGCCCCTCCACAGATGAATGGATCAAAAAAATGCTACCTTTACACAATGGAATACTACATAGCGATTAGGAATGGTGAAATATTGTTATTCGCAGGGAAATGGTCAGAACTTGAACAAATAATGTTGAGTGAGACAAGCCTAGATCACAGAAAACAAAGGGGCATGATCTCCCTGATATATGACTGTTAAGATGGGGTGACGGGGAGACAGTAGAGAGCAGGTCTGTGAAACCAAAAACTTCTTGTTAAATGGTATTTCCCACAGGATTGGGTCAGCGTCCCAACATTATGTAACTAAAACCAAACAACTACTCAACATATAAAGGTCAAAAATTGACCTCTCAGTGGAATACAATAGCTCAAAAGCTATGTATCTACGTTCAGTAAGACTACTGTCGACATATTGTCTATTATCGACATTACGTTTAAAGCCCTAGGCGAATTTTCTTTGGCGTAGGCCATGTGGCTACTGTATATGTTCTTGGTACATTGTGTATTGTATATATGTCTACCTGACTTAGGGAAGGGAAAGAAAAACAGGGAGTAAGATATCACAAGAAATGTACACACTGCCCTACTATGTAACTGTACCCTTTTTGCACAACACCTTGTCAAAAAATTTTGTTTAATTAATAAATTACAAAAAAATAGAAAAAGCAGGCTGGGCATTGTGGAACATGCGTGTAATCCCAGTGCTAATGAGGAGGAGGAGTAGACATGGGAATACTGTGAGTTCAAGAACAGCCTGAGCAATTTAGCAAGACCGTGTATCAAAGAAACAAAACAAAAAGACTAAATTGCAAATTGCTGGTGGCTCCTGTAATCCTAGCTACTCAGGAGGCTGAGATCTGAGACTCGAAGTTTCAAGCCAGCCCAGGCAAGAAAGCCCATAACTCATCTACAATTAACTACTAAAAGAGGGCCAGGAATATGGCTTAGTGGTAGAGTGCTTGCCTTGCATGCACAAAGCCCTGGGTTCTATTCCTCAGTACCACATACTCAGAAAAAGCTGGAAGTAGTGCTGTTGCTCAAGAGGTAGAGTGCTAGCTTTGAAGCCAAGGACAGTGCTCAGGCCCTGAGTCCAAGCCCCAGGACTGGCAAAACAAAAACAAACACAATTAACTACTAAAAGAGCTGAAGGGGAGCTGTGGCTCAAGTGGTGGAGTGTTAGTCTTGAGTAAGAAACTCAGGAACAGTGCCTCGGCCCTGAGTTCAAGACACACACACACACACACACACACACACACACACACACACACGCTTAATCATGATGAATCTAAAATTTCTAGCATTCAAAGCATATTTAAAAAAACTCTTTAAGGAATGGGAGAGAAAAAGTAGATGCTAGAACTTATAGGCAGAGGAAGGAACTTCCTGAATATAGTCCCAGGGACACAACAGATAGGTGAAAGACTTGACAAATGGGACTACTACAAAATAAAAAGTTTCTGCACGGCTAAGGACATAGCCACCAAACTAGAAAGACAGCCAACCATATGGGAAAGGATCTTCACCAGCACAGCAACAGACAAATGCCTAATATCCGTCATCTACAGAGAACTCAAAAAACTAACCACCTCCAAACCCAATAAGCCCATTATTAAATGGGCAAAGGAGCTAAAGAGAGACTTCACAGGAGAAGAGATTAAAAATGGCAAAGAAACATATGAGGAAATGTTCAACATCCCTGGCAGTAAAGGAAATGCAAATAAAAACCCTGAGATAGGGGCTGGGGATATGGCCTAGTGGCAAGAGTGCCTGCTTCATATACATGAGGCCCTGGGTTCGATTCCCCAGCACCACATGTACAGAAAATGGCCAGAAGTGGCGCTGTGACTCAAGTGGCAGAGTGCTAGCCTTGAGCAAAAAGAAGCCAGGGACAATGCTCAGGCCCTGAGTCCAAGCCCCAGGACTGGCCAAAAACAAAAACAAAACAAAAAAACCCTGAGATACCACCTCACTCTAGTTAGAATGGTCTATACTCTGAACTCAGGCAACAACAAATGCTGGAGGGGATGTGGGGAAAGAGGAACCCTCCTCCACTGTTGGTGGGAGTGCAAATTAGTACAACCACTTTGGAGAACAGTATGGGGGTTCCTCAAAAAGCTCAGCATAGACATACCCTATGACCCAGCCATACCACTCCTAGGCATCTATCCTGAACAACAGGGCTCAGGATACCAAAAAGACATCTGCACATCCATGTTGATCGCTGCACAATTCACAATAGCCAAAATATGGAAACAACCCAGATGCCCCTCTACAACTGAATGGATCCAAAAAATGTGGTATCTATACACAATGGAATACTACATAGCGATTAGAAATGATAAAATATTGGTATTCGCAGGGAAATGGTCAGAACTTGAACAAATAATGTTGAGCGAGAACACAGAGAACAAAGGGGCATGGTCTCCTTGATATATGACGGTTAAGGTGGCGGGGAGGGGGTCAGTAGAGACCAGGTCTGTGGTATTTCCACAGGTTTGGATCAGCGACCTTACATTATGTATCTAAACCAAACAACTACTAAACATAAAAAGGTCTAAAATAGACCTCTCAGTGGATCACAATAGCTCAACAGCTATGTACATATGATCATATAAGACAAGGATAAGCAAACTATATTATTGACATTATGTTTAAAGTTCTAGGTGAATTTCCTTTGGCGTATGCCACATGGCTACTGTATATGATTTTGGTACACTGGATATTGTATATATGCCTATCTGATCTAGGGAAGGGAAAGAAAACTGAGGGTGTAAGATATCACAAGATATGTACTCACTGCCCTATTGTGTAACTGTACCCCTTTTGCACAACACCTTGTCAACAAAATTTAATTAATAAAAAAATTAAAAAAAAAGAAAAAGTAGGAGCGAGAAACAGAGAAGTGACATTACCCAAAAGAAATGTATTCAGTCCATGACTTATGTAACTGTAACCCCCTCTGTATATCACCTTTATAGTAACTTTAAAAATTAAAATTAGCAAATCTCTTAATAAAAACACAAATAACCTCTGGACTAGTGACTCATGCCTATAATCCTAGATAATCAAGAGGCTGCGATCTGAGGATCTTGGTTTGAAGCCAGCCCAGGGAAAGAAAGTCCATCAGACTTTTACCTCCAATTTGCCACCAAGAAAACAGAAGTGGAGCTGTGCTCAAGCAGTAGAGCACTAATTTTGAACCAAAATGCCCAGGCCCTGAATTCAAGTCCTAGGACAAATACACACACACACATACACACACACACACACACACACACACACACACACACACACACACACACACACACACCCTATTATTGAAAATGGGTTACTGAAATGGGTTGGTGAAATAGAGATCTCTCCAAAGATACTATATTCATGCCTAAGAGATAGTCAGCATCATTAGTCATTGGGAAAATGCAATGCCAAATAACAATGAGATACCATTTCACATCTATTATAAGTAGTGTTGGTGAGAAACTTGAGAAATTGGAAACCTCCTACATTGTTGATGAGTATGTAAAAGTATGTAGCCTTCTTAGGAAACAAATTGATAGTCCTCATAAAGCTAAACTAAAGTTAATAATATGTATGCTTGCATTTCTTGGTCCCTTTCTTGAGGTCCAGGTTCAGTGTATTCTTCCAGAAATTTGAATTTCTTTCTTTTTTTTTTTTTGCCAGTCCTGGGGCTTGAACTCAGGGCCTGAGCACTCTCCCTGGCTTCTTTTTGCTCAAGGCTAGCACTCTGTCACTTGAGCCACAGTGCCACTTCTGGCTTTTTCTATATATGTGGTACTGAGGAATTGAACCTAGGGCTTCATGTGTAGGAGGCAAGCACTCTTGCCACTAGGCCATATTCCCAGTCCCTTGAATTTTTTCTACCACATGATTTTGTCAGCAAGAGCTGTACCAACCCAAGATTACTTTTCAACTAAATTTTGGGCTGGGGATGCAGCTCAGTAGTAAAACATTTATCTAGTATGTACAAGACTCTCAGTTTGATCCCTAGCACCAACAAACCAACCAAATAAATAAAAAGTAAACCTTTATCTAGGTTTATTTCCCTTCATCTTGTTTTATGCAGGATTAAGAACTTTCATACATACATTTCTGTAACAAAGCTTAGATGAGGAGAGACAAGAGAACCTGACAAAGTACTCTTGCATGTTTTATTTTTTTCCTAATTTATTTGCTAAGGTGAACTCTCTTTTGGGAAACTCCCACATCCACTTAGGAGTCTCATTCTGATCTCTCAAACATAAGGCCCAACTCCTAGATTTCCCTCTGCTTACTACACCCATTAGAACACAAGCTTTAGCATAAGAGGTGATATTTTCAGAGTCCCAGCAGAGTTAGCCACTTGTGTCTGTCCTTTCAAAAGTAACTAAAGCCAAGAAATTATAAATGAATCATAAACATGGCCTGTCTACTGCCAGCTTGACAGGAATTTGTGCCTTGATTTTTTTTATCCACAATTCCTGTAACTCCCACATTACTTACCTCATTACACACACACACACACACACACACACACACACACACACACACACACACAGTGTATAAAAGTTTTAACAAGTTTTTTTCTTCTTCCCAATCTTAAGTGAAAACTCTGCTATACTCTGAGACAAAGAAGATGAAACATGGAGAGCCCTGGGTGCCCTAATCACAGCAAGGCAACATTGTCTTCTGATTAATTGCTGTGTTTGTTCAAGACAACTCAGTCAATATAGCTGAGCCCAAATCAATGCATTGTCTGACTCTGCTATAAACTTGGGGCACCTCTTGTCCTTTTAGTCTTCTGGATTCACATGGTAAAAGAAAGAAGCAGTGTATTAGTATTTTCATCTGGTTGTAGTTATTTGTGGGGAAATCCAACTCTGCTGCAATTTATTGCTGTAACACACAGACTCCACAGTGTGGCTCTCTGTGTTCCCACAGCATGGCTCCTCCTTTGACACAAGTACCACCATGATAATCTCCAAAGGATGTGCTCTTCTGCAGGGTACAAGACCTACCATCAGGGGCTGGGGATATGGCCTAGTGGCAAGAGAGCTTGCCTCGTATACATGAGGCCCTGGGTTTGATTCCCCAGCACCACATATACAGAAAACGGCCAGAAGTGGCGCTGTGGCTCAAGTGGCAGAGTGCTAGCCTTGAGCAAAAGGAAGCCAGGGACAGTGCTCAAGCCCTGAGTCCAAGGCCCAGGACTGTCCAAAAAAAAAAAAAAAAAGACCTACCATCAGCTAGCATGAAGAAAATAGGAAGCTTATTTGAAAGTCAAAATTTTCCAAATGTCTGAGAGGAAAAAACATGTATAGGGAATTGAAATAAGGCTAAGAATATCTTGATTTCTCCTTTGTCCTCTATTCCTTATTTTTTGATGTAAGAAATGATATTTCTTGATGTCAGAAGTGATAAAGACTAGTTTGACAAGAGTATTTGTCACTGAGCAAGAGAAGGGACTGTCCTTGCCCAATTTGTCTTTGTTTATTATCTACTATAAGATCCAGTCAAGGGCTGGGAATATGGCCTAGTGGTAAAGTGCTCGCCTCGTATACATGAAGCCCTGGATTTGATTCCTCAGCACCACATATATATAGAAAAAGCTGGAAGTAGCACTGTGGCTCAAGTGGCAGAGTGCTAGCCTTGAGCAAAAAGAAGCCAGGGACAATGCTCAGGCCCTGAGTTCAAGACCCAGGACTGGCAACAAAAACAAAGATTCAGTCAGAGCCAGCGCTGGTAGTTCATGCTTGTAACCCTTAGGAGGCTAAGATCCTACTTAGGAGGCTAAGATCCTACACAGACAAGAAAATCTGTAAGATACTTACCTCTAATTAATCTCCAAAACAAAACAACAACAATAACAACACACACACACACACACACACACACACACACACACACACAGTGGAACTATGGCAAAAATGGTAGGTAGAGTATGAGCTTTGAACAAAAAACTAAGAGACAGCACATAGGCCCTGAGTTCAAGCCCCAGTACTGGCATTTAAAAAAAAAAAAAACTAAAACAAAGGTAAGAGACTCCTGGTATAGGCCTACACAGGGTACCAGCAGGGAATAGCAGCCAAAGATTGACTTCTGCTTCTCATCTCCTAAAAGATTTCTGAGTCTCAAGTCCTTCAGTGGAAATTGATAGGTAGTTGTTAGTCAACAGTGATATGAAAATGCAAAGGGGATCTAAAATGAAGAAAGAAATCACAAAGTCTCTTATGAAACCAAACCCAAAGCATTGTAATTAAAATTTCCAGCTCCCCTAAGACCAACCCACGTAGCTCCTTAAAGCCATAAGATATCACAAGATAGGTTCACCCACCAGGGATTTAATAAGGTGTTTCATTCCACCCTAAGGTGGGTCAACAAATATTTTCTAAAATAGGAGATCTTTAACATACCCTTAAGCCACGCCCTAGAGGGCAAATGGTTCAGTAAACCATAACTTTGGGAGTCTGCCTGTTGACTGCTCCTGTGAAGGGCCTCAAGGCTCCAAACCCTTCACTTTAATATAAACATATGCTGGGTAAAAAAAATCATTGTTATTGGGGCTGGGGATTTAGCTCAGCAGAAAAGCACTTGCCTGGCAAGTGCAAGGCCCTGAGTTTGGTCCTCAGCCCTGGGTGGGGTGGGGGAAGGGACCATTGTTATTCACATCCTAGAACTGAACCACCTTCCAGTCTATTGGAAGTGTATTCCTTTTTTTTCCTTTTTTTTTTGGTCAGTCTTGGGGCTTGAACTCTGGGCATGGACCTGGGTGCTGTCCCTGAGCTCTTCAGGTCAAGGCTCTACCACTTTGGGCCACAGCTCTACTTCTGGTTTTCTAGTGGTTATTTGGAGATAAGAATCTTAGGGCCTTTCCTGCCGAGACTGGCTTCAAACCATGATTCTCAGAGCTCAGCCTTCTGAATAGCTAAGATTACAGGCACTGTTCCTCAACTTTTGTATTGCTTTCTTAATGAACTTTCCTATCACTGTCACTGTGGGGGTGGGGGGGGGAAGGAATACAAATTTTAGGCCCCCTATATAGATGAATGTCCCCAGGTTAAATAGCAACATTTGAGTACATTGCTAATTTCCAGTTTTCCTGCCAACTCAGCCGGATATTTTCAAACTTTATGTTGTTGAAATTGGTGTGTGTGTGTATGTTAGAGAGAGAGAGAGAGAGAAAGAGAGAGAGAGAGAAACAGAGACAGAGACAGAGAGAACTGGTGCTTGTATTCAGGGCCTTGAGCGCTCACTCAGATTTCTCTCTTATAGCTGATAGTCTACCAGTTGAGCCGTGCTTCCAGTCTGGCATTCTGCTGGTTACTTGTAGATAGAGTCTCTTGGACTTTCATGCGCAGGGTGGCTTTGAACTGTGGTCTTCTAATCTTAGTTTCCTGTGTTGCTGGAATTACAGGGATAAGTCTCAGGGCCTGACTTGGGTTGTTTTTTGTTTTGTTTTGTTTTGTTTTGGCCAGTCCTGGGGCTTGGACTCAGGGCCTGAGCACTGTCCCTGGCTTCTTTTTGCTCAAGGCTAGCACTCTGCCACTTGAGCCACAGCACCACCTCTGGCCTTTTCTATATATGTGATGCTGAGGAATCAAATGCAGGGCTTCACGTATACAAGGCAAGCACTCTTGCCACTAGGCCATATTCCCAGCCCTGGGTTTTTTTGTTTTGTTTTGTTCTTGTTTTTAAGTTTTAATTGTTATTATAAAGGTGATATACAGAAGGATTACAGTTATATAAGTCAGGTAAAGAGTACATATATATATATATACACATATATATATAGTTTATATATATATATATATACTTTTTTTTTTTTTTTTTTTTGCCAGTCCTGCCACTCAGGGCCTGAGCACTGTCCCTGGCTTCTTTTTGCTCAAGCTAACACTCTGCCACTTGAACCACAGCGCCACTTCTGGCCATTTTCTATATATGTATATATGTGGTGCTGGGGAATCGAACCCAGGGCTTCATGTATACAAGGCAAGCACTCTTGCCACTAGGCCATATCCCCAGCCCCAAGAGTACATTTCCTTTAGAACAATTGTTACCCCTTTCTTCGCTCTCTCAGTTTTCCCCTCTGATCCCCACCCACAAGCTGTATAGTTCATTTTCAACATAGTGTCCAGTGAGTACCACTGCTGCATTTGTTCACCCTTTGTCCTTCCATTCCTGAGTATTTTTGTTTTGTAATTGGGAAACCATTAGGCCCAAATAACTTCATACCTTTGATCTCTTCATAAGCAAACCCAAGCACATACTAAATAATAAAATAAAAAGTTAAGCTTACTCAATCAGAAACAATCAACCTCTCAGTTGGGACTGTCTACTTTAATCAATCAAATATATTTATTTTTCTTGCTTCCACATATACTTTACAAAGCTTTTTCTCTCATAGTGCACTGAGCTATTCTGATTGGTGCTACCCAATTCCTAAATCACTGAATGTTTTATTTTTATTTCTCTTCATTTACTTTATACCCTATAGGGGCTTGAACTCAGATTCTCAAGCTCTTGTCAGCTTTTTTTTTTTGCTCATGGCTGGTGCTCTATCACTTGAGCCATACCAAGCAATTTGAGCCAGTCTGGTATTTTTCTGGTTAATTGGAGATGGAATCTCTACAACTTTTCTGCCAGGTTGACTTTCAATCTTGATCCTCTAATCTCAGCCTCTTAAGTAGCTAGAATGACAGGTGTGAGTCACTGGCACCTGGCTTATTTATTTTTATTCATTAGCATAGAGAAGAAAAAAAAGATTATTTTCATTTTCACATTTCCACATATGTACACATTGTATCTCAATCAATCCTACTTCATTCTTTCCCATCTCAATGACTCCCCTGCACCCTGGCTTTTTTTGAGGGAGGCTGATTCTAGGACTTTCATTCAGATCCTGAGCACTCTCCCTTAGCCTTTTCACTTCAGGATGGCACATTATCACTTGAGCCACAGTTCTACTTCCAGCTTTTTGGTGGTTAATTGGAGCTAAAAGTCTCAGACTTTCCAGCTCAGGTTGGTTTTGAACCTCAGTCCTCAGATTTCAGCTTCCTGAGTAGCTAGGGTAACAGGTGTGAGCCACTGGTCTCCAGCTTGAGTGCTCCTTTTCAAAATAATTGCAACCAATTTTATTGTTGTATTTTTGTAAATGCAAATAAACTACTTTGATCATATTCATTATCATTCATCTCCTTGTTAACCCCACCCCCAACCACTGGTGTCTACCCCTACATCTGAGCCTACAAGCAAATCTTTAAAAAATGTCAAAATTTATATTTTAACAGGTGTAGGTGGTATGTGGTATGTGTGTGTGTGTGTGTGTGTGTGTGTGTGTGTGTGTGTGTGTGTGTGTTCTAGAACTTTCGGTTATTCTATGCCAGGAGAATCTCTGGATACCTAATCTGCCATATTGTCTGAAATGAAAATATGATAAAGCTGAGTTTTTGCAAAGCATAATTTTCCCACTCACACCTACTAGAAAATAATCTTTAAGAAAACACTTATCTATGGGGATATATTACATTTTCATCTGGTGATTTATTTTTACCCCCTAGATATTCTTGCATCAATCACGGTGGTTTAAGAAACCATGACTGATGCAAGTGAAAGATGAAGTTTGGAAAGGTAAACTGAAGTCACACTCATAAGAGTCTTACATGCAAAAGCAGAAGCAGGAATATTGAAATTTCCCAAGTGTCACTTTTTTGTGACTCATTAAACTGAAATTCCAAGGTAGACATACATCTACCTGGTAATAGTTACCTTCCTTTGAAAAGGTTCTTGTATTCAAACTCTTGAACTATTCCTATGTGGTCAAAACTGTTTGATACTGGGAAGGATAAAAGAAATGATGAAAGATTCACCCCTGTTTGTAAGCAACTTAGAAGTAAATCCTGGAAATAGTCCTTGGATACAAATGATTACTATGTGAGTAAAACATGTGGCAATTGCCAAGTAAGTAGTAAGAGTTCAGAGAGCTAAAAAAGTTCAGAAGAGGGAACAGTCCTTTTTTCCCCTCTTTTATGTTTTTATTAGAATCAGTGAGTTGTACAGGGGAGTTGCATTCTGATATGCCCATAGATACATACAATGTATCCTAATTAGACTCACCCCCCTCTACCATTCTCCCTCATCCCCTTTCCCAAACTGATCTCAACAAGTTCATTGCTCCATTTCCATACATGTAAACAAAGTTATTTTGACAAATTTGATCATGGTGTACAATCTTTTTGAGTGTTGTTGAATTCAGTTGTCAATAATTTTACTGAGAATTTTACATCTACACTCAGCAAAGAGATTGGTTTATAAAATTCTCTCTTCCTCCTTCCCTCTCCCCTCTGCATTCTCCCTTCTGTCCTCTCCCTTCTTCCCATCTCCCTCTCATCATTTCTCTCTTCCTTCTCCCCACCCCCCTCTCTCCTCTCTTTTTGTTGTGTCCCTGTCCAATTTTTGGAGTAAGTGTGATACTGGCTCCCTAGAATGAGTTTGATAGTGTCGCTTAACTTTCTATCTCATGGAAAAAGTTGAGTAGTGTTGATTGCTGCACAGTTCTGGTAGAAAGCAGTAATGAATCTTTTTAGTTCTGGAATTTTCATTCTTGGGAGACTCTTTGTTACTGCACCAATCTCACAGCTTACTACAGGCCTATTTAAGTGGTTTATATATTCTTGGTTTAATTTTGGCAGTACATCTAGAAATGCATTTATTTCTCCTAGATTTTCCAGTCTATTTGAATATAGGTTTTCAAAATGGGAGCAGTTCCTCCTGGAATGTAGGTAGGGTGGGAAACTGTAGCGATTTGCATTTGCTAGCATGTTAGTTGCCTTGTGTTACTGTAACAGAATACCTGAGATAGTACTTCAATCAGGGAGGATTTACGTTGGCTTTTCAGAGCATTCAGTCCATGCTAGATGGCTGCTTCATTATTCTGGGTGAGACAGTTCATCGTGGTGGAAGGGTGTAGTGTGGCAAGGCTGCTTACTTAATGGCAGCTATCTTCTGTTAGGAACTTTATGGCTGGACATTGATATTTATGGGTCAGGAAGAATTTTAATGAGGCTCTGTACTGAAGGGTGAACAGAAAGGTAGGTATGAGGGTGTTTGGAAGAGTTGAGCTACTGCAGAGTATTGGGAAATAGGAGACACCTGGGGTAGGGCAAAGGCAATATATGGAAGTAGGAGGTGGTGAAGAAAGACAGGTGAGAGGGTACATACACAATCAACACAGATCTGGAAATCTTGCCTCTAGACAGTCTGAGGAAATCTAGTGATCCTAATTAAAAACAGGGAGACCCTTCATAACTTTTTATAGAAAAATAATATGCACATGAATATGTCAGCAGGATTTTCTTCTCAGTTTGATTATACAGTTGTAAAAACATGAAAAGTTATTTGTCCAAATGCACAAGCCAACTCATTCTAGAGGAAATGTCTTTTAAAAAAGATGAAAAGAGGGGCTGGGGATTTGGCCTAGTGGCAAAGAGTGCTTGCCTCGAATACGTGAAGCCCTGGGTTCAATTCTCCAGCACCATATATACAAAAAATGGACAGAAGTGGTGCTGTGGCTCAAGTGTCAGAGTGCTAGCCTTGAACAAAAAGCCAGGGACAGTGCTCAGGCCCTGAGTCCAAGGCCCAGGACTGGCAAAAAAAAAAGATGAAAAGAGACAGTGTTTGAGAAAGACTGGAGAAAGATTCACATATAGGTATAGCGCTAAAAGAAAAACTAGAGAATGACACCACTGGATGATGAATCAGAATTTATATTTATCTTATGGATGAGGAAACTAAACACAGAATGTTTTAATTGGCTTACTCAATGACACACAGAATGTTTTAATTGGCTTACTCAATGACATACAAGTCATTAATAAAATTCACTTACAGTTCTGTGTGTGTGTGTGTGTGTCTATGTGTCTGTGTGTGTGTGTATGTATCTGTCCATACTGCAGCTTGAACTCATGGCTTGATTAATTGGAGGTAAGAATGTTAGAGATTTGTTGGACCAAGGTGGTTCTGAATCTCCATCCTCAAATCTCAAGCTCCTGAGTGACCATTACAGGTTTGAGCCACTGTTGTCCAGTGATCCAAGTGATTTTGACTAATTTCCATGTTCATAGTTTTTGTTTGGTGAGTTCTATTTTCAGTTCTAAGAGGCTCATACAATTTACTACATTTAATCAAACCCCAAATAAATCCATTTATTTCCCATACATTTCCCAAGGATCACCAGAAGCTCTCCTTTTTTTTTTTTTTTGGTCAGTCATGGGGCTTAAACTGAGGGTCTGGGCACTGTCCCTTAGCTCTTTGGCTCAAGGCTAGTGCTTTACCACTTTGAGCCACAGTGCCACTTCTGGTTTTCTAGTGGTTAATTGGCAGACTTTTCTATCCAGGCTGGCTTTGAACTGCAGGTCTCAGCCTCCTGAGTGACTTTACAGTTAAGAGCCACTGGTGCCCAGCTGGGTGCTCCTTTTGGAAAGAAAAATATAAGCCTGGTTTATTCTGAAATTCCTCTACCCACTGCAGCGTGTTCAAGGCCAATGACTATCTCTATCCATCTTAGTTCTTTTGTGCTTTTGTTTTTGGCTTCTGTTAATCTATGTAGCTCATATTGGCCTCAAACTCACAATCTTTGTGCTTGATCCTTCTGAGGACTAGGATTACAAGCCTGTACCATCATTCCTAGTTTCTAATCTTAGTTCTGAATCAGAGTCTTCAATTGGGTCAAGGAACCAAACTGACACAGACAGACGAGAGACAAAAAGTCATAAGTTGTTCATGGTGGTGATGATGATGATAATTGCTAGTACCAGGATTTGAACTTAGGAACTCAAGCTTTCTAGACTGATGTTCTATCCATCAGTTTTTAAAATAAATGCAGATATTGTTTCTTAAGAAACTACAAAGTATATGATGAGTTTCAATAAAAACTAAAAAAGAACAGATATGAGGAAAATTCCCAGTGCTTAAAATTTTATTTTTGCCTCATAAAGAATGATAATTACTCCTTTTCTCTCTATTTTACAAATGCTCCTTTTAACTAGCTTCCAAATAATATGTGTAATGTTCAGAATCCAAAACCTAGGACTCCTAGTTGTCAGTCACAGAGCTCAAATGGAAAAGAAAAACTGCCAAGTTCTTGTCAATTACTTCATACATCTTCAGTAGCCTTCCTTCTACAACATAAATTACTCACGTTATCTTAGGAATATATTTTATGCTGAGTAGAGATTTACTAGAGGGGCTGGGAAGATGGCCTAGTGGTAGAGTGCTTGCCTCATATACATGAAGCACTGGGTTCAATTCCTCCGTACCACATACATAGAAAAAGCCAGAAGTGGCACTGTGGCTCAAGTGGTAGAGTGGTAGCCTTGAGCAAAAAGAAGCCAGGTACAGTGCTCAGGCCCTGAGTTTAAGCCCCAGGACTAGAAAACAACAATTTACTGGAGCTAGGCACTGATGGTTCATGCCTGTAATCCTACTCAGGAATCTGAGATCTGAAGATTGTGGTTCGAAGCCAGCCCAGGCAGAAAAGTCCTAGAGACTCATCTCCAATTTAACAGCCAAAAAGTAAAAATTGGGGGCTGGGGATATAGCCTAGTGGCAAGAGTGCCTGCCTCGGATACACGAGGCCCTAGGTTCGATTCCCCAGCACCACATATACAGAAAACGGCCAGAAGCGGCGCTGTGGCTCAAGTGGCAGAGTGCTAGCCTTGAGCAAAAAGAAGCCAGGGACAGTGCTCAGGCCCTGAGTCCAAGGCCCAGGACTGGCAAAAAAAAAAAAAAAAAAAAAAAAAAAAAGTAAAAATTGGGATATGGTGCAAATGGCAAAACTACAGCCTTGAGTGAAAAAGCTAAGCAACAGTGCAAAGCCCTGAGTTCAAGCCCCATTACTAGGCACACACACTTGCACATGCGCGCGCGCGCACACACACACACACACACACACAACTGAGGACTACAGTATAAAATGGACAGAGTAAAGCTTGACAATGTTATCACTTAGCATCTCAAGCTAATGAAGATATAGACCAGACATTAAAGAGCTGACTTTTGAAAATGCCAAAGAAAAACACAGAAAGGCTAGTGGCATAACTAAGGTCACAATCACACAAGTAACTGATAGAAAGGTCTGCTTTGGAAATAACATCTACACCTAAAGAGTCTCTGCAAAGATAAGAAATATAGATGCTTATGTTTTAAGTTATAAAATTTGCTTTTTAGCTAGTTCTTAACTATTTTGTTTGTTAAGTGCACATGCCAAAATAGAAATTAAAACAGGGCGTGGCGGGGGAAGGGATGGCAGTCATAGGGAAGTGAAAATGGAGTCATCCATCTAAATTTCCACATCATCATACTGAAACTAAGTTTCTATTTAGCCTTTGAATCTATCAGAATGAAAAATTTCCTGCTGGAAGCCAGTCTAATGCCTATAATCCTAGCTACTCAGGAAGCTGAGATCTGAGAATACTGGTTCAAAGTCAGCCTTGGCAGGTAAGACTATGAAACTTATCTCTAATGGCTGGGGATATGGCCTAGTGGCAAGAGTGCTTGCCTCCTATACATGAGGCCCTGGGTTCGATTCCCCAGCACCACATATACAGAAAGTGGCCAGAAGTGGTGCTGTGGCTCAAGTGGCAGAGTGCTAGCCTTGAGCAAAAGGAAGCCAGGGACAGTGCTCAGGCCCTGAGTCCAAGGCCCAGGGCTGGCCAAAAAAGAAAAGAAAAGAAATTTATCTTTAATTAATTAAAAAGCGTGAACTAGTGTAGTATGCGGGCCACCCAAGTGGGACTCGAACTCACAATCTGGTATATTGGCCACCTCAGTGGGACTTGAACCCACATCAACAAAGTCACGAACACTCAGTCAGTCGGGTTATAACTATTTAGCTGCTCTGTGTCTGTCCCCCACCATTGGAATAATTGAGGAACAGCCTCGAGCTTCAGTACGGTTGGGTCTTTAAAGGCAAAAACCACACACAGGCCAAGTTAAACAAATAAAGGCAAAAAACAGTTGCTGGTGGCAGTGTATGTGAAAGCAAGCAGGTGTACAGAAGCAGAGCTAGCAGTTAGTGATTACAGTTCCTAATTTTGGGTTTAACTGACATTGACCAGAACACATTCTAGGTTTTCCTTTTTGGATCTAAGACCAGACCACATTCCAGGTCTCTGGGCTCCTCCTGAGTTTTACTGCTCTTTACTGAATTCCAGTAACCCAGTATTTAGCTCCCCAACTTACTTTAAGTCTCTATTCCTGGAATTTTCCCACCCTCAATGGGGTTTTGCAGGGATGGTCATTACAGTCTAGATGTCACAGTAGAGGTGTGGCTTAAGTGGTAGAGAACCATCCTTGAACAAAAAAGTAAAAGGATAGCTAGGGCCCAGACCCTGAATACAAACCACAATGACCAGTACCCAAAGCAAAAAGAAAAAAAGAAAGGTTTCCCAAATAATCCAACCAGTATGACAATGAAGTTCCCTTAGCATCATTTAATCCTTACAAAAGTAACAAACTAATCTGATTATTAACTAGTTACTTGCTTTTATGTCCTCCTGTCCCCTCTTAGCAAAGAAAATTACTTTAAAAATGGCCAACCATTGTTTGATAGTACTGGTGTTTTAATTCTAGGACAATTGCGGATTATGATATGGACTTGATTTCTTCAAAGAATGCCTTGTACATACCAGATACTCAATAAATATTTAATTAACTGAGAATTTTTTTAACTGAGAAATTTTAAAAAAGCATTGGATTGAGTTGGGTGATTGCTCATGCCTATAATCCTAGCCACTCAGGAGGCTAAGATATGAGGATTGTGTTTCAAAGCCAGCCTGGACAGGAAAGTCTGGGAGACTCTAATCTTCAATTAACCACCAGAAAAATGGGAAGGAAGCTATGACTCAAAGTGGTAGAGTGCTAGCCTTGAGGTAAAAGGCTCAGGGACAGCACCCAGCTCCTGAGTTCAATTCCCACAACTGACCCCCAAAGTATTTGATTAGAGGATAATGATGCATACCTGTAATCCTAACACCTAGAGGGTGAGGCAGGAGGATCTAGAGTTTGAAGCCAGTATGGGCTATATAGTGAGATTCTTTTCTTTTGCACAATGAAACAAAAAGCATTGTGAGGATAGCTAGATAATACTTGATAAGATTTTATAAAATTATGTATAAATGGAGTCTCTACTTTCCTAGTCCCAAAGCTCAGTGTTTATTCATGCCTTTTCCCCCCACATTGTGCTTATGCAATCCCTTTACCATAGGATTCAGAGTGTCCCAGGACAATTAGTGTGCAAAATTTCTCACTGTTATCATGATGTGGAATGCTAATAGCAAAAAGGCAGTTTGATCTGTGCAGAATACTGGACTAATCCTCCATTCCAGCTTCTGCAAAGGCACTATCAGGATTCTCATTCATCATAGTCTTCCAACCATAGGTAGGGATACTTTATGGATCACTGCTGCCTGTGAAGAGAGAGTTGGTATCCATTCATCTTCAGAGCCTCAGGGCTTGAGGTTCTTGTTTCCTAAAAACTCTCCCAGTAGTCTGTAGGTTTCAGGGGTTTTCTTGGTGCAAACTGTCTCTAAAAGGTCAGGTGTCTTATGATGTTGAATTGTCCAACAATATACTGCATATGTGATGAAGATTCTGTAACCTTATGTAGCCTAGTAACATCATAGCTGTCTTAGATTGTGCAAGTACATTTGGTGAGGCCTGCACAATGATGACATTGACCTGTGAGTCATTTCTCAAAATGTATTCCCATCATTAAGTAATGAATGACTGTACCCATCCTTTCCAGAGCAAATAAAAGCATGGTCATAATTGGACAGTTCCTTATATTCTTTTTTTTTTTTTTTTTTTTTTTTTTTTTGGCCAGTCCTGGGCCTTGGACTCAGGGCCTGAGCACTGTCCTGGCTTCTTCCCGCTCAAGGCTAGCACTCTGCCACTTGAGCCACAGCGCCGCTTCTGGCCGTTTTCTGTATATGTGGTGCTGGGGAATCGAACCTAGGGCCTCGTGTATCCGAGGCAGGCACGCTTGCCACTAGGCTATATCCCCAGCCCCCTTATATTCTTAAAAGGTCTTCATGAGGGCTGGGAATATGGCCTAGTGGCAAGAGTGCTTGCCTCCTACACATGAAGCTCTTGGTTCAATTCCCCAGCACCACATATATGGAAAATGGCCAGAAGGGGCGCTGTGGCTCAGGTGGCAGAGTGCTAGCCTTGAGCAAAAAGAAGCCAGGGATGGTGCTCAGGCCCTGAGTCCAAGGCCCAGGACTGGCCAAAAAAAAAAAAAAAAAAAACCAAAAAAACAACAAAAGGTCTTCATGATTACTTTCAACCAAAATCCTAGGCTGTAGAAATTATTTCTAATTGGCTAAGATCCTAGAGTGGGTCAGTGTGTGTGTGTATGTGTGTGTGTGTGTGTGTGTGTGTGTGTGTGTGTGTGTATGTTGAGAGTTGAGGACTGGGCCCTGGGCTTTGTACATGATAAACATACACTTTAAGGAATTATATTTCCAGTTCCCTAGGATATATATATATATATGTATATATATATATACATATATATCCATCCATCCATCCATCCATAATATAAATACATGCACTCCTGTATGTATATATACATGTGTACATATGTATGTATATATAATAAATTTTGGCAGTACTTGGGTTAGAACACAAGGCTTTGTACTTGCTAGACAAGCATTCTACTTCTGAGCCATCCATGCCTCTGGCCCTTTTTTGTGTGTGCTGATTTTGAAGTAGGACCTCACTTCCTGCCTGGACTCACTCCTAGACCACAATCTGCCTACTTTAGACTTCCTGTTGTAGCTGGGATAACAAGCACATGCTATCTTGCCCAACTTCTCCCATTGAGATTCTTGCAGATTTTCTGCCTAGGCTAGCTACAACTGCTGACCTCCCACTCTTAGCCTCCCAAGTAGACAGAATTACCGACCTGAATCATCAGTGCCCAAAAAGGAGAGTCTTGATGGCTCCCTGAAAAATTTTGTTTTCTTCCTCCTTCAGATTTAGCTTGGGGCTGGGAATATGGCCTAGTAGCAAGAGTGCTTGCCTCGTATACATGAAGCCCTGGGTTCGATTCCTCAGCACCATATGTATAGAAAATGGCCAGAAGTGGCGCTGTGGCTCAAGAGGCAGAGTGCTAACCTTGAGCAAAAAGAAGCGAGGGACAGTGCTTAGGCCCTGAGTCCAAACCCCAGGACTGGCCAAAAAACAAAACAAACAAACAAACAAAAAAACAGATTTAGCTTGCATAATTTCAAAGCCTTGGAAGTTTCCACTGTTTTTGCCTATATCTCTGCCCTTCATTAATAGCAATGTGAGATAACATCATTTTTCTATGGTATCCATTAGGAATGATTTTTTTAGAACAAAAGTTTTAAGAGTGTATGCTGTCTATGAAAAGTTCAAAATGGGGAGATTTCCACTTCTAGCCACAATTTTTTAAACAGAAAATTTTAAGAATTCTATATTGTCAAAAAACATTGGATATTAATTTCTAAGCTCTCAAATCTCAGTACATGTAACAACAAGAATGAATCTTCAAAGTACATTCTAAGTTAAGCAGGGCAGGCTTACAGGTGTTATATATTATGTGCTCCCATGTATAGGATATCCTGGAAAATAAGGTATAGGGACAGAAAACAGATGACACTAGGGCCCTGAGTTCAAGTCCCTCTACTGACACCCAAAAAAAACTACAAGTACTTGCAGTTAGAGAAAAGTATAATGAATGAATACAGCCCATTATATGATAAAAATGTTACAAACATCACTTA
Organism: Perognathus longimembris pacificus; assembly: GCF_023159225.1. Taxonomy (NCBI): domain Eukaryota; kingdom Metazoa; phylum Chordata; class Mammalia; order Rodentia; family Heteromyidae; genus Perognathus; species Perognathus longimembris. The sequence continues at coordinate 22,659,113 of NC_063171.1, forward strand.
GTTGCCATCAATAAATTTACTTACTTTCAAAAGTAAAAATGTTGACCTTTTAACAAGTTTAAATTTAGTGCTCATAGCAGGATTTGTATTTTGGACCTTATACTCTCATTTGGCCTTTTCTGCTCTGACTTTTTCCACTCAATAGCTGGCCCTCTACTACTTGATCCAGGCCTCTAGTCCACCATTTTACTGGATATATGGAGATATATATATATATATACATACATATATATGGATATATATGGATATCTTAGACTTTTCTGTCTGGTCTGGTTTCCAACAGAGGTCCTTCAGGTCTCAGTCTCCTGAGTAGTTAATAGTTTTGTTTTGTCTTTTAATGGGGCTGGGAATATGACCTAGTGGCAAGAGTGTTTGCCTCGTATGCATGTAGCCCTGGGTTTGATTCCTCAGCACTACATATATAGAAAAGGCCAGAAGTGGCGCTGTCACTTAAGTAACAGAGTGCTAGCCATGAGAAAAAAGAAGCCAGGGACAGTGCTCAGGCCCCGAATCCAAGCCCCAGGACTGGAAAAAAAAAATTGTTATAATGTTTAGCTGCTGAAACTCATGCATTGAAATGTTTTGACCTGCATTAATGCTTTATACCATCTGGTTTATATTAAAAATTTCAACACATAGGTCAGAGGCATAGCTCAGTTGGCAAAGCACAAGCCAATGAGTGAAAACATCAGGTATGGAGTTTGAGTCCCAGTTTCAGACCAAAAAAAGGAGGAAGAGGAGGAGGGGGAGGGGGACAGGGATGGGGAGGAGGAGGGGGGAGTGGAAGAGGAGAAGGAGGGGGGAAGGGAGGAGGAGGAGGGGGAGGAAGAGGAGGAGGAGGAGGAGGAGGAAGTCACTGCACCCAGCAAGAAAGCAATCTTAAATTGTTTCCCTATAAATAATAATTTACAAAAAGATATTTGTTAATAGATCCATATGCTGTAAAAGAGTTAAATCCAAAACCTCATGCCTTCCATCCTACAGCCATCCTGGCACCTACTACTGTCATAGCTGGAGATGGCTTCAATGAAGTCCGTCTGTTTGAGGAGATATGATGTGTTCCACTAGGCAGCATTTCCTCACCCTCCTGCTATGGAATCTGTGACTACAAGATTTTCCAAAGGGCTTTCAGATATAATAACCATTTAGTAGGGTTCTATCCAGCAAGCTAGATATTTGATGACCAGAAGAGTTGACTGTGGCAGAGTCTGTTCTTTTCTTCGACTGTGAACAAGACCATATTTCCTAGCCTTTGTTACTGCTAGGTGTGACCTCACATCTGAGTAATCAAGTAACTTTGAAGCTTATCAGTGAAACCTCCCAGTAAAGTGGCCTTTATGTTTTTCCTTGCTGGTGACAACTAGAGACAATGGTTTCCAGAGCAACCTTGGAAACCTTATGTTAAAGATAATAGAACCCTGAATTGGATCTTGGGTACCTTCCTCACCATTCATAGAAGGACTGCCCAAGAGAACCACTTACTGTGAATGAAAACTAAGTTAAACCACTGAGATTTAGAATGTTGGGTCCAAGGCATAGTTCTCAAAGTGTGGACTCTCAGACTAATAACATCACTATCATCTGGCAAGATGTTCGAGCTGTGACCTCCACTGAGATGCAGTCTTGTCTCCAGGGGTGACTTTGAGGAGCCGCTATTGAAGTATTTTTCATTATGAAGCCATTGGCATTTTCTCTGTTCTTAAATACCTTGTATCTTTGAAAAAGAGCCAAGAACCAGATTTCCCAGGGACTACAAATCTTCCCCTTTGACCATCTCTGTCTCTGAGACTTCTCTTTAGACAAAAGTGAGACAAAGGCTCCAGTCAAGGTGTAGGTGGCTTGGCCTGCACTCCATACACTTGGTTCGCTCTCTTTCCCTTATTTTTGTGGTTAAAATAGGAGACTTATATCTTTCTGTTTTTACCCAAAATAGGTCAGACTTTCTAGATTCCAGGGTCCTGGGTGATGTTGTTTAGAAAGGTCCTTCAATTTTTCAAGGAGCCTTCGGCTCTCCCTTGGAAACTTGGGAATGTTTCGCTGGAGATGTGGGCAGAAGGTCTAGATCTACTTCCTGATTAGACTAGAGAGGAACTGGTACAAGCCTTCAGACAGATAGAAGGAGCAGCTGGGTCTATGTCCTGTTCTCTGAGCGTTCCCTGGAATAATCAGAGGAAGTAGAACCAAGAAGAGAAGGGCTGCTTTTATTGAGAAGGTGGGTGATTATCTAGGGCTATGCAGAACTGGAATTTTTAAGTCATCACAGATTGCTAAATGCTGCTTTGGTTTTTGCTTGTTTTTGTGATCCTGGAGCTCTAACCTGGGGCTACCTGAGCACTCTACCACTGAGCTACATTGTCAGTCCCAAATGCACTGAAGTCATTTGGGGCTATTTTTTCTGCAACACTGGAGAATTAGGTGTATTATGAAATGTTTACACAAATGTATATTTTTAAAAAAATTTGTTTTGTTTTTGCTGGCCCCAAGGCTTGAATTCAGGGCCTGGGTACTATCCCTGAGCTTTCAGACTCAAGGCTAGCACTCTACCACCTTGAGCCACAGCTCGATTTCTGGCTTTTTGGTAGTTAACTGGAGGTAAAAGTCTCATACTTTCATGCCCAGGTTCACTTTGAACTGCAATCTTCAGATCTCAGCCTCCTGAGTATTTAGGAGTATAGGTGTGGGTCACTGGCACCTGGATAAATACTGTTTTGTTTTGTTTTTGTTGTCTGTGTGACTTTGAACTGAGGTCCTAGTTGCTGTCCCTGAGTTTTTTGCTCAAGGCTAGGATTTTACAACTTGAGCCACAGCTCCACTTCTGGTTTTCTGGTGATTTATTGGAGATCAGAGTCTCTTTCTTTTTTTTCTTTTTTTTGGCTAGTCCTGGGCCTTGGACTCAGGGCCTGAGCACTGTCCCTGGCTTCTTTTTGCTCAAGGTTAGCACTCTGCCACTTGAGCCACAGCACCACTTCTGGCCGTTTTCTATATATGTGGTGCTGGGGAATTGAACCCAGGGCTTCATGTATACGAGGCAAGCACTCTTGCCACTAGGCCATATTCCCAGCCCGGAGATCAGAGTCTCATTGACTTTCCTACTCAGGCTGTCTTTGAACCATGACCACCAGATCCCAGTCTCTTGAGTAGCTAGGATTACAGGTGTGAGCCACTGGTACCCAGCTTTGATACTGTTTTAAGAGCCATATTTACTATGTTTACATCCCTATTCTGGACCTTGCTAGAGATATTGTTTTGGCTGTTAATGGGATTAAAGTGTTAATCTTATACAACTCAATAACAAAAGATTGCTAAAATTACATAAATAACCAGAATATAAAGGGAGAAATAGCCCAAGTAGTAGAGTACCTGCCTACCAACTGTGAAGCTCCAAGTTCAAACATAAGTACCACCTAAAAATTACATAAAATAAAATGTCCATGGTGTGTGTGTGTGGTGTGTGGTGTGTGTGTGTGGTGTGTGGTGTGTGTGTGTGTGTGTGTGTGTGTGTGTGTTTGTAGTGAAGCTTGTATTCAGAGCCTGGGTGCTATCCCTTAGCCTTTTTGCTCAGTATTGAAGCTCTACCACTTGAGCCAGAGATCCAGAGATCCATTTTTAGCTTTTTGGTGGTTAATTAGAGATTAGAGTCTCCCTGACTTTTCTGCACAGTTTGGTTTTGAATTTTGACCCTCAAATGTCAACCTTTTTTGTAAGCTAGGAATGAGCCACCAGTGGCCAGCTCCGAAGGTAGAATTTTAAAATACAAAGTCTCCACTGATAGGCTCTGAGTAGGGGAAACATTCTGTGACTTTTGTCCATTTTTCAGTTGTAAATCCTGGTATCAGAGCAGGGAATTGAAATCCCAGCTTAACTGACTTCTCAGATCTGATAATGCTTTGTTGTGAGTCTGACCTGTGTGTCACAGGGCATTTAGCAACATCCTTGTCCTTTATCCAGTAGACATCAACAGCAATAAATGCCAGTTATGACAGCCACATATGTTTCTAGATGTTGTAAAGCATGGTGGTAGGATTGCTAAGTATAAAGAATATATGCAATATGTGGGAATAATTATACTAAAATTTCATCTGAAATCCAAATTTAACTGAGCACCTGCATTTTTATTTGCCAAATCTGGCAATTCCACCTGGAAGGCAAAATTTGCTCTTAGTTATGCTACATGAGAGCTAGGCTAGATGTGAATCATTAAAACCATAGGTAAAAATAAAATCAAAACTGGGAGTAAGAGAAGGGGTGATTTGTCCAAAAAGAAATGTACTCTTTACCTGACTTACATAACTATAATCCCTCTGCATATCACCTTTATTTTTATTTTTATTTATTTAATTAATTAATTTATTTATTTATTTATTTTTGGCCAGTCCTGGGCCTTGGACTCTGCCTGAGCACTGTCCCTGGCTTCCTTTTGCTCAAGGCTAGCACTCTGCCACTTGAGCCACAGCGCCACTTCTGGCCATTTTCTGTATATGTGGTGCTGGGGAATCGAACCCAGGGCCTCATGTATATGAGGCAAGCTCTCTTGCCACTAGGCCATATCGCCAGCCCTATTTTTTACTTTTTATATTTTATTTTATTTTATTTTATTTATTTTTTTGCCAGTCCTGGGCTTGGACTCAGGGCCTGAGCACTGTCCCTGGCTTCTTTTTGCTCAAGGCTAGCACTCAGAGCACCACTTCTGGCCATTTTCTATATATGTGGTGCAGGGGAATTGAACCCAGGGCTTCTTGTATACGAGGCAAGCACTCTTGCCACTAGGCCATATTCCCAGCCCTGCATATCACCTTTATAATAACAATTTAAAAATAAATAAATAAAATAAAATGCAATTTAATACCATCTTACTAAAAACATACTTTAAACATACGCATGAAAGAATAACATTTGTGTTATATATGCTAAAGAAATGAGAGAAAAATTGAACAAGTAGAATCAGAAATAGGACTATTACTTATAAAATAATGTATAGATTCTGCCAAGCAGGGTTTGTTTTGTTTACTGATAGATCCCAGCTGTCTTAAATAAGGCCTAACATAGTAATTATACAGCAAATATTTGTTGAGTGAATGGATGAAAACATTGATGTGTTAAGTGTGGGATGAGAATGTTCACGATTGTATACTTCTTGTAAATATTGGGTAATTGGGTGTGGTGGCACACACATGCAGTCCCAGAGCTTGGGAGGGTGATGGGGAGAGGAATCTTGCTTAGGTCTAGGAAGATCAGTTGAAGATCAGTCTGGGCAGCAGAGGGAAACTCTGTTTCGGAAATAAAAATAAAGAGCTTATTTCCCACCCCTGCATTCCAAGCAGGAGTTGTTTTTCTCTCCCCTTTTGTCCATTTCTTCTTACTTCATCTGGTATCATTAAAATAAATCTTTCCTAAAACTTCCCCCAGGTGACTCTCATTTTCACAAGACACTTTGACATTGTTTTCACTGTGGATCTCAAGTTTCTGTGATTTTACGTGGAAACTGAGAAGTTGAGGAACCCTCCTACCCTTTGTCTGGTACAAGAGGATTGGCAAGTCAGATACAGAAATTAAATGTCCAAAGTTTAGATTCTTCACTAAGTTATTAACAATCAAAGTAATGGACAACATCTCTAGCAAAATTATAACTTCTAGCTGAGTACCAGTGTTTCATGCCTGTAATCCTAGCTACTCAATGGACTGAGATCTGAGGCTTGCTGCTCAAAGCCAGTCTTGGCAGGAAAGCCTAAGAGACACTTATCTCCAATCTAGAAGTGGAGCTGTGGCTGCAATGGTACAGTGCTAGCCTTGAACACAAAAGTTCAAGGACAGTGCCAGGCCTTAAGTTCAAGTCTTTAGCTGGGTACACACACATACACAAAGAAAGTATAACTTCTAAGTATAACAATGGAGCAGACTTTTTTTTTAAGATACCAGGACACTACATACAAAGCAGGCAGAATTAAACTTAAAAATGAAAGCCAGGCACCAGTGGCTCAGGCCTGTAAGCCTAACTACAAAGGAGGCAGAGACCTGTTTCACAGGTCTCAAACTGTTCACAGTTTGAGGCCAGCTGTGGCAGAAAAGTCTGCAAGATTCCATCTCCAGTTAACTAACAAAAAAGCTGGCCTGGTCTGGGTGCCAGTGGCTTGTGCCTGCAATCTTAGCTGCTCAGAAGGCTGTCTGAGGACTTGTCAAAGCCAGCCCAGGCAGGAAAGTCTGTGAGACTCTTATCTCCAATTAATCATCAAAAATAAGTTGGAAGTGAAGTTGTGGCTCAAGTGGTAGAGCACTAGCCTTGAGAAAAGAAGCTCAGGGACAATTCCCAGGCTCTGAGTTTAAGCCCCAGGACTGGAACACATACAAAAAAGCTGGCCCAGTGGTTTGGCTCAAGTGGGGGATACGAGCAAGAAAGCAGGAGTGTGAGGTCCTGAGTTCACAATCTGGTTAAAAAAAAAAAAGGTCAGAATTTTCTGATCTGTAGACTCAGTGACCCAAATCTGGTGACTTATTTTGGTGAGCTAAGCAAGGAGAGAATCAGGCATACCCTTGCACCCAGAGTTTCAGGTAAGCCTGACTGGGAATGAGGACAGTGCCTTTTCACTTTGCTCTCTCATTCTGGGCTGTTGTCTTGCGAAACTCCACAATAGTGGGGATTTTTTCCTTTCTTTTAAAAAAATTGTTACTATAAAAGTGATGTACAAAGGGGTTACAGTTATGTAAGTCAGGTAATGAGCACATTTCTTTTTGGACAATGTCACCCATTCCCTTGTTTTCTCCCAGCCTTCTCCTCTTGTACCCACCTACAAGTTGTATAGTTCCTTTTTAACACAGTGTCTAGTGAGTTTCACTGCTGCATTTGTTTGCCCTTGGGCCCTTCATTTCTGTGCCCCACTTTGCCTCCTAAAGACAAATAAATGAACAAAAAGGACAAAAAAGGAAAGAAAGCAAAACCAGTAACAAAGAAGAGTCCCAACTTTTAGAGAGAAACTTCACAAATCCTCACCAGGACCTGGTAACAATTCCAGCCATACAGGAAACATCATGGCCCCAGACCAGCAAAAAAGTGAGAACCTGTCTGAAAAAAATAACTAAAGAAAAACATTTTCAAAGGTTGGAGATTTGGCTCAAGTCATTGTGGTGAAGCACAAGATCCTGAGCTCAAACCCCAGTACCACCAACAAAAAGAAAAAGGAAGAAAGGGAAGGAGGGAGGGAAGGAATGAAAGAAGACTTCATAAAAGGCATTGATCTAAAAGAAAGGAGTGAAATGTTTGGGCTACATTATAACTCTAGGGGAACTAACTTTAGCCTTTGAGAAATGAAAGTTTTTATTAAAATTAGGACCATTCTTCCCCCAAATAGTTCAAAACTTGCCTGGAAATGGTTTTGGATCCCTGACTTTGGAATGACATATATGTCCCTTCTTTGAAGCAAGAGGACCTGATTGTAAACACTTGGAATAAACTAGTAAATCATAAAAGCCTCTCAAAACTTAAGGGTTTAGTGGTATCTGCCCTAGCCCTGAGAATTCTAAATTTAGATAAGCCTTTCATTCTATACATAGCCAAAAAGCAGAACATGACATAAAAAGTTCTATTCAAAAGTGGAGAAAAATCCTTGGCCTATGGCTTATTTTTCAAAACTCTTAAATACTGCCATATCCATGAATATGCTTCTCTGATTTACATTTCAAGAACAAAACCAATTTTTCTTTGGCACCTTAAAGTAAAAACAGAAACAGGAAAAATTATTAAAGATAGAAAAATCATGTTCCTTGATAAAATAATTTGATGTCTTCTTGTCTTGATCCTGGGAACCTGTCAATTTAATTTCCTGCTAACTCAATTTCTCATATCTCCTCTTAATTAAGACAGGAATACGACACTCAGGTTCCATTTCTAAAACAGGCTCAGAAGCCTGTTCTTAGCACAAAGCAGCCATGGAAAACAGAACACTGGCCTTCTATAACCTTTATTAAGATAAAAGGAACCAAAGTGGGGGAATGAAGCAGGATAGACAGATAAGGTGACAAGGAAATTAAAAATATTAAAAGAGCCAGAATGAGAAATTAGAACCAAGGAAGTAAACAAACAAACAAAAAAACATCACAATCTCTGTTCCTATCACTTCCTTTTAACTGTTAAGTTACAACAATAAAGATGTTAAGTTACAACAAAAAAGGGTTGTAGGCCAACTATTTTCTCCTAGGTGTTAAGAAGCTGCAAAGTCCTTGAATGGAGAATGCAGAAAGCTGAACCAGGGGCATGTCTGGCAAATGAATGTTCTGGAACTTTCCCATTGTTCCTGTGGTTTGAGTGGGCTCAGATCATATCTCCATGTTTTAGAATAGTAAGTAGCACCCATCTTGGCCACCTGGGTCCACTGTGATGGTTAAAAGGTTGCTAGACAACGTAATCACACACATTTCCAATATTCCAAGAGAATATAAAACTCTTTAAAAAACTAGGATTACACCAGGCATGATTGGCTCATGCCTTTAATCCTAGCTACTCAGGAAGCTACATCTGAGGCTCATGGTTCGAAGCCAGCCCAGGCAAGAAAACCTGAGACCCTTATCTCCAATAAACTCCCTCCCCTTCCACCTCCACCCCCGTCCCCCAAAAGCTGGACGTGAAGCTGTGGCTTAAGTGGTTGAACATTAGCCTTGAACAAAAGGAAGCTCAGAGACATCGCCCAGGCCCCTATGACTGACACAAAAGGAAGAAGAAGAAAGAAGAGGAGGAAGAGGGAGAAGGAAAAGAAGGAGAAGGAGAAGGAGAAGGAGAAGGAGAAGAAGGAGAAGGAGAAGAATAAGAAAAAGAAGAAGAAGAAGAAGAAGAAGAAGAAGAAGAAGAAGAAGAACAACAACAACAACAACAACAACAACAACAACAACAACAACAAGGGTTTCCAAAGTCAAATGTACCCTCATGTGTCCATTCGCATTTGCATAAACTCAGAGAGCAGAAAACAACCTCCTGAATCCCTATGCTGAATGCCTTAGGTTCCTAGTGTTTCTCTGAACTCTCTTTAAAACAAAAAACTGTTTTCGTGTCTTTTCTGTCCTCTGGCTGCGGCATTCCTTGGCTTGTGGGTGTGCTTTTTCACCAACCTGTTTCCATCATCAAAGCTCCTTCTTTTACTCTGAATCTTCTTTCTTCCCTCTAAAACCTATGTAGTTACTTTGGGCTCATCTTGGATAATCTAGGACCATATCCTTAAATCAAAACTCTTCACTTAATCACATCTGCAGAATCAATTTTGCCATTCACAGGTTCTAGAGATTATGACATGGCTGTCTGTGGGAGAGAGATGTCACTTGATCAATATACTGAACAAAGAGGTTTTTTTTTCCAGTTGTACATGGTTCACATTTTTTAAAAATCATGAATAGGTAATGCTCTTTTCCCAAAGAGTGGCAGTGGACAACCTAAAAGAGAGAGAGAGAGAGAGTCAGACAGACAGACAGACAGACAGACAAATACAGTCTTTCTTACATGAAGAAATGCTACTAAGTAAAAAAGTTTCTGAGCTGGGTGCTTGGCTTATGCCTGTAATCCTAGCTACTCAGGAGGCTGAGATCTGAGGATCCAGGTTCAAAGCTAGCCCAGGCAGGAAAGTCCATGAGACTCATCTCTAATTTGCCACAAAAGCGGGAAGAGGAGGTGTGGCTCAAGTGATAGAGCACTAGCTTTGAGCACAAAAGCTCAAGGACAGTTCCCAGGCCCTGAGTTCAAGCCCCAGAACCAGCACCAAACAAACAAACAAAACAACAACAAAAAACCCTCAAATGCTTTCTGATAACATATAAAGACTGATTAAAATGCTACAGTGGGCTGGGAATATGGCCTAGTGGCAAGAGTGCTTGACTCGTGTACATGAAGCCCTGGGTTCCATTCCTTAGCACCACATATATAGAAAACAGCCAGAAGTGGCGCTGTGGCTCAGGTGGCAGAGTGCTAGCCTTGAGCAAAAAGAAGCCAGGGACAGTGCTCAGGCCCTGAGTCCAAGGCCCAGGACTGGCAAAAAAAAAAAAAAAAAAAAAAAGAAAAGAAACAACAAAATGCTGCAGTGTTGGCATTGGGGGTGGGAGGGTGTACTTAAGAGATAGTCTTTTCATCACATGTGTGAGGCCTTCAGTGCCATCCTCAACACAACAAGAAAACTGCAATGTGAAGAGCTCAATGATTCCCAGGCCACAGTAGTAACTTTTAAGACAAATAGAATTTTGACAACCTAAAAGTAGGCTACGTAGCCACTTCATGCTTTTTGTGTGTTGTCAGATAATGCATAACCATGACACGTGACTGAATTATAGCAGGACACTTAAGAACAAAGGCTCTGGACTCAGGGGAGTCCATAATCCTTGCTCTGTTATTTACTATTGGGTGACCCTAAATAACTTGTTTAACTCCTCCAAGCCTAAGTTTTCATGTGTGTAAAATGGAGATAAGAACAATTCACAGGTTATTAGGATTACATGAGATATGCTTAGTAGTGTCTTACACACAATAATTAGTATTCCATAAATAATAATTATTCTGACTGGTAAAAATATGAGGAAAGACATTAAAGTAGAATTACACCATTGAAGATCGTAGCAAACTATCTTATAATGACATATAAATTTTTCCCCAAGGGGCTGGGGATCTGGCCTAGTGGCAAGAGTGCCTGCCTCATATACATGAGGCCCTGGGTTCGATTCCCCAACACCACATATACAGAAAATGGCCAGAAGTGGCACTGTGGCTCAAGTGGCAGAGTGCTAGCCTTGAGCAAAAGAAGCCAGGGACAGTGCTCAGGCCCTGAGTCCAAGCCCCAGGACTGGCCAAAAAAAATAAATAAATAAATAAAATAAATCTTTCCCCAAAGTCCTGTTCATCATAGCAGACAAACAGACAGACTGGTATGTGTGTGCACGCGCGCGCGCACACACACACACACATTCTGTTATGTCTTTGGTAACTATGATCTTTTCTGGGTCTTTTCTTATTTCCTCTCGTACTTCTTTCAGATGCTGCTCATTTGTATTCTTAGTTAGATTTGGCCCATTTCACTTTTCTACCTAAGTATAAGAAAGGCACAGTAATGAGCAATAAAAAAGTTGCTTTCCAAGGGACCATGGGTAGCAGAAACAAGTCTGTGAGTTCTCACTGCTCTATTTTTGATCTCTTACTTCACTTGTGCTCATATTTGCCTAGCTTGACAAACTTATTTATATGTGTCAAATGCTTGCAGAAGCATCTAAGTCAACCTTATTGATGTTCAGTTTAGAATTGTGAGACATTTATTAGGCTCTTGATTTATGTTGACTAGAGGAAAGTGTATCTTCTCCGTCATGACTGTTGATGGGTAGCCTTGGGAGCTGTCAAAGGGAGACATCTAGAGGCTGCTGGTGAAGAGTTTTTAATCCTGAAAGGCTTTCCCAAATTGTCTCCCACAGATCCAATCAGGAGTCATAAATCACAAGCAGAATAAGTATTAGTGTACAGCTAATTATTTTATTTTATTTTTTGTATGTTCTGGGGCTTGAACTCTGGGCCTGGGAGCTGTCCCTGAGCTATTTCTGCTCAAGGCTAGCACTTTACCACTTAAGCCACAGTGCCACTTCTAGATTTTTCTGTGATTAATTGGAGATAAGTGTCTCATGGATGTTCCTGCCTGGGCTAGCTTCAAACCACAATCCTCAGATCTCAGCCTCCTGAGAAGCTAGAATTACAGGCATGAGCCACCAGTACCAGTCAAAACTTAACTTTTGTATTCCTTACATTGAAGTCACTCACATGGGTATCCTTTATTCTTGGTATCACTAATGCAGCACAGTAAATGCTCACAAATATTTGCTGGTGCTAAAAATTTAATAGAAAACAAAACACCAAGGGCTGGGATAGTAACACACTGATTAAGCATTTAGATGGTGCCAGGCCCTTGGTTCATTCCCTAATATTGGAGGAGGAAAAATAATTTATATGAGAAAAATTGAAGCAACCCTCATACTATGAACCTGATAGATGAGGCACATTAACCATAATGAGTTCCAAATATTTTGTTTGTTTGTCTGTTAGTCATGGGTCTTGAACTTGTGATCTGGGTGTTGTCCCTGAGCTCTTTTTGCTCAAGACTAGAGCTTTACCACTTTTAGCCACAGCTCCACTTCCAGTTTTCTGGTGATTAATTGGAGATGAAAGTCTCATAGTTTTTCCTGCCCGTGCTAGCTTCCAACAGTGATCCTCAATTGTGATCCTCAGAGCTCAGCCTCCTGAGTAGCTAGGATTGTTGGTGTGAGCCATCGGTGTCTGGTGAGTTTCAAACTTGTTAAAGACAATTTGCTCATTTTAAATGGAAAGAGGCCTTTGTAAAAAGTAAAGTCAAATTAACACTGAGCCTTTTTTGTTTTTAGGAGTTCTCAAGAGGAGCTTGTTTGGCTACCACAATGGAGACCTGAATATCCATGACAGCAGGGAAGGTTCCTCAGTGGCAGATATTAGTGCTAGTGGTATTTGTGTGTGAATTCTGAGGTTAGCTTGAAGGCTGGCAGGGTATTTCCTTTGTGCTGTATGGGCTTCCAGAGCTCTTAAGGTATCTGTCAAGCTCCTGAGTCGACACATTTTATAAAGTCCAGCAGCTGGGTCCAGTAATTCCCATGTGGGGTATCATAATAATAATCAGGGCTGGAGCCATGCCTAAATTGGTAGAGCAACAACCAATGAGTCAGTGGACAGTGAGCAAGGATTGGAGGGCAGAGGGGAGCAGGAGCTAGGGCAAGAGCTGGGGCAAGAGCAGGAGCAGGGGCTGAGGCTGGGGCTGGGACAAGTCATTGAGGGCATAGGATTCCCTCAAGGGGCTCCCTGGCTCAGGTATTAGATCTCCAAATATTAAGGGCCTGAGCCAGAAGCAAGGGCCCAAAGTCGTGGCAAGCTGTGAGAGATGCTGACAATCAGTGGGACGCATGGCAGAGTCGAGTCCGGGGACTTGGAAGTGCTAAAGGCTGAGGTCTTGAGATTTGGTGGGCATCAGAGCCAGGGCAAGAACTAGGGCAAGGAGGGGACTTGTGACTTGGTGACAGCAGAAGACCAGAAGTGGTGCTGTGGCTCAAGTGGTAGAGTACTAGCCTTGAGCTGAAGAGCTCAGGGACAGCACCCAGGCTCAGACTTCAAGTCCCATGACTGAAAAAAAAAAGTATCAGGGCTTGTATTTTTGGTCTTACTGCTGATACCTTCCCGTAGATAGCTTTGGTGTTATTTCTCCCCTGGCCCCTGGAATTGGTCTTGTCCCTGATACCCCTGAGTACACCTTCAAGGAGAAAAGATCCATGTCCTGTCTGGTCACTTAGTGATGCCCACCTTGTTGGTGGCCTCTGGTTCTGCCCCTTCCTCTGTCCTTCCATGGCCTCCATAGCCAACCCCCCCCCCCCAGGTACGTTCTTTTCTGGCCCTTGTCACGTCTTCCATGTGCTGATCTCCATTCATGGCTCCTGTTTCTCATCACAGCCCTTGCACAGTCCCTGTGGTGCCTTCTTGTGTCTGGTCCACTTGACAATAGTGTGGGCTTCTTGCCTGGGCTCCTACCTTCGTAGTCACCTGCCTGCAGAGACTTCCTAGCTCATTGTCCTGGACTCAGCTGGGTCCCTCCCATAACTCTGTGAAGTATGACCCTCTGGGCACAGCTTTCTGGCACAGCTCAGACCTATGGTTCTGTGGCCCCAATCCTGCCTCTGGACTTGGCACTTGGCCTGACCTGGGCTCCCAGTGACCCAGGTGTCCTTTCCACAGGCTTGGTAACAATCCAGCACAGTCCCCAAGCACTGTCCAGAGCCTGTCCACTTCCCCTGAGGGATGCCTTTGGTGTTTTGCCCACCATAGATGGCCAGCACCCTATCTCAAAAGGGCACCTTTGGCCAGACCTCTCCAGCAGATCTTTAGGGCCTGCTCTGCTCTTTTGCATGATCCCCTTCCTCCAATCGTCCTTTGTTCCATCATTTCCCCCTTTCTCTATTCTCCATGCTGTCCTTTCCCCCTCATTTTGTGGCTTCTCTCCCTCTCTAGGTATGCTGTCCTTTTCATTTCAGTTTATGCCTTCTCCTCCCCTGCAACCTAGCCCTTTCACCCTCTCCTCTGTACATTCTCCCCCACTCCTTTCCAGGTGCTCTATCCCCCTTTGTGCTTTTCCACTCCTCATATATTTTCCTCTTTCCAGTGTCCATCATGAATTTGCAGGGAGAAGTGTCCTGGGACATTGTGAGGGTTGGTTGCTTGAGACCTTCCCCTCTGCCCTTTGGTGGGCTGGTCATCTTAAGGAGTTTGACTTAGACATGTTCTTTTTTGTCCCTCTTCTGAGCACTCTCTTACCCTCCTTCCTGGCAAGGAAAGCCATTGGAAATGTTCCTCAGTGGACTCAGTTTTATGGCCTCAAGGCTTTGAGCTGCCCCTCAAGGCTTTGAGTTGCCCCTAGGCCAGATGTATGCCTTGACCCTGCCTTTGGAGATACCACATACTATGCTCCCCTTCCTGTCCCATCTATTTCTGATATTTTTTGTCCTTCTTCTCAATACCTAGTTCCAGTCCCTATTCTTGGTAACCATTTCATATCATACATTTTCCTCTGTCTTTCTTCTCTTGCTTTTTTTTTTTCCACCTTTCCCTTCAGAGTTTACGGTTTTTCAGAATTTATGGTTTCATTTTCCCTAAAATACACCTTTGGGGACCTCAAATTCCTCCCCAAAGTCACAAGCAGACATATGAGCTTGAGCATATCTCACCTTTCCACCATCCATCGTTCCTCCTTGGACTTCAAAATAAAAATGGCCAGTTTGCCCTGCTCCAGGTCTCCTAGAACATCTCTTCTCCAAGGGCTGCAGCTCCACTGTGAATGACATTGACTATCAATGCTGGCCTCTCTGGGCTGTCATGTGATTGCACAGCCTGTTTCCAGGCTGTTTTATAGAAAGCTTTAGATTGAATTCTTAGTACTTCCAATTTGGACATCAAGTCATCAAGCTTCTTTCCTTGATCTAGTGAAGAGAGAAGAACACTACTCCATGGTGTTGTGCAAAATGATTTTTTTTTCTAGTGAGTAAATTTATTGTCATACTTGTTTCCCCCTTCCTCATTTTTCTCCCACCTTCCCTATCCCAAGGCTCCCCTCCCCACTTTCATCTTCCTTTTTCTTTTACTTTCCCATTGATGGACATAATAATTCTAATCTACAGTGCTTATGAACCCTATGAACATTAACAATAAAACAATTCCTTCCAGGTCAGGTTATATGTACAATTCTTTCCCTTTGCTTGGTATAATCTGTTCCCTCCTTTTTCTCATTTCTTCCCTCCCCCCACTGCCCTTGAGTTGCTTAGTTTGAGTTCATCAATGTCCATTGCAGCTGTTGGGCCCCCCTCTACTGTATTTCTTTCACTCGCTTTCTACTCATTCTGTGCCTTCCTGATTTTGGTTTTATCTAGTTTTTCTTGTACTTTACTCATGGGATCTCCAGGGTTATAGTAGATGTTCATCCAGGGCTGTGTACTGGATTGTAGCAGGAGATCCTATTGGCCAGTGTATCCTGTCTTCTTGCTTGGAGAGAATTCATCTAAGACCTTCTCTAGTAATGTAAAGGCCATCCTAGAGGGGTAGTCACTACAAGACTGTCATTCAGAATGTAGACATGTACTCTTGTTCTTTGAGAGAAACTCTGCTGCCTGTTACTGAGCTCTCCACAATCCGTTGACTTGAGGAGGTCATGAATTCTTGAGCACTGGACCTCTGGAAGAAACTAAAGGAAGACATTGAAAGTGGCTTTGAGCAGAACCACCTTAGGCTCACCTTTGTAGAAGAAGCTGAGGCTGTACAACTTAATGGCACTGCACTCCCAGGCTTCTGGCCCACTGGCAGGGAGCAGAGGGCTGCACCCCTAAGAACCGCTGCCACCTCCCCCCCCAAAACCCACCAAACCACCAGGTTGCCCGTGGCTGACTCTTTTGTTGTTTGTCCTCTATGCTGGATTTTTGCTCCCATCTCCTTCATGGGTTTTGATGCTCTAGCATGTTTTGATATACTATTTTTTGCTCTTTGTATCAGCTCTATCCTTTTTTACATTAGCCTGGGTTTGGTTTGTCTATCCTTGCCAACCTCCTTTTCTATACTCCTTATGATTACTGTGTTTTGTTTCTTGGCCTTTCTTACCTCTTATTTTAGGTTGTTTTGTTTTTGTTTTTCTTTGTCAGTTGAGCTCATCATTCTACTTCAAGATTTTTTTTCCTCATACCTAGAATGTAAGTAGGGTAAAAGCTTGAATGGGTGTTAGATATCCTGTACAAATAGACTTAGATTGTGAGTGTGAAAAAGTACATATGGTGGAAATGAAGGAATATTTGCTCCTGTTTACTCCAAATATACCTTTTTTGAGAGAGAAACCATATTATACTCATAATAAAAACTTTTACAGGGGCTGGGACTATGGCCTAGTGGCAAGAGTGCTTGCCTCCCATACATGAAACCCTGGGTTCGATTCCCCAGCACCACATATATAGAAAATGGCCAGAAGTGGCGCTGTGGCTCAAGTGGCAGAGTGCTAGCCTTGAGCACAAAGAAGCCAGGGACAGTGCTTCAGGCCCTGAGTCCAAGCCCAGGATTGGCCAAAAAAACAAAACTTTTACAGACTGAGGACTTATTACTTACATTTTGAATCTACCCATGGGTTAGGTCCTGGTGTAAGTCTCTAAACACTTGGCACCTTCATAGTGTGGCTTGGCTTTGGAGAAAATGGAAAATATCAGATGGGTATTCTGAGACTGAGTGATGTTTTAGTATGCCCACCCCTCCAGAATGCTTCCAGGTTGTGATGTGGACTACCATCTATTTTTCCCATTAATAGGCAGCTGGAGTAATCTTGACTCAGTTTTTAATTATTCCATTACCACTCTATTTCTTGAACAGATGGCTCAGTTTTGATTAGGAATTGATAACTTTCCGAGGTACAATGAGGTTCTCTTTGTTCCTGGCTTTCTATTAGGAGATTCATTTTCAGGTAGTTGGAGGTAAGGCGGAAACTGAAGGAGGGGTTTGGTTTAAAAACCGAGCAACCTTATAGGAAGAAAAATAGATGAAAAACTCAGTACCTATTCTTGAAGGCAAACTTTTTAGTAATTAAGTGAATAGGCCATCTTGGAAAAATATCTTCCCCTTTGCTGATGATCAAAACTCAGTTGTTAATACTTGGCAGGTTTAGCTGGCCAGTTATTTAAGAAGAAATCCTGGTAGGTGCAGTCTGTCAAAGGTTCATTTTTAAATCAATACTTGGCCTGACAACAATGGTCAGATGGTTCCTGTCTGTTTACATCTATTGTGTTTTTCTTTAGTATCTGAAAAAAAACCATCCACAAAATATTTTGTCACATGCCTCAAAATAGGTTTTCTCAGTAAGGTCTAGTCTGACATTGGTCAAGTTCAGGCAGTCATGCTTCTGAAACTTGACTCCCCATTTATAATTTTGTTGGGTTTAGACATTTTCTAGGTATTCAATTACTCCTCTTTTTTTTTTTTTTTTTTAGTCCTTGCCTTCACTCAGAAATCTTTCAGGAATGATCTTGACTAACATCCTACTTTACTACAAAAATTTATCTTCATACCTTCTCATTTCTTTCCTACTTATTTATTTTTCCTTTTCTTAAAATTTGTGTTAAGTATCAAATTTTATAAAACCTTCAAATTTTAGATAATAAAGTATATCCAGAGACAAAATGCATCTTAAAGTTTTTCTATGCAAGAACAATTAAACACAGTTGTTCAGACCTATATATTTTAAATAACCAAATTTGAAGGCCTCATTGCAATTTGAGTTTAAATGGCTCTTTTTTTTCCTTTGAGCTGGAGTGAGACTTAATTCCTGAATGCCTGTACTTCTTTAGGCTAGATCGAGATAAGAACCACCTTTTAAAGTGATAACTTTTTAAAAAACAATAGATCATTTACAAATAAACACTAACTCATATATATATAGTAACTTGAGTTTAGATATGTAAAGCACACATAAAAAAAGTGAAGTCAGCCTAGTGCTGATGGTTCTTGCCTGTTGTAATCCTAGCTTTTCAGGAGGCTGAGATCTGACCATCATGGTTCGAAGCCAACCCTCGTAGGATAGTTCATGAGACTCTTATCTCTAAGAAACTACCAATAAAAACAAATAGACAGCTGGAAGTGGAGCTGTGGTTCAAGTGGGTACAGTGCTAGCCTTGAGCCAAAGATGCTTGGGCCCTGAGTTCAAATCATAGGACTAGCACAAAAAAGTGAGCTCAAAGTGAAAATAGGCTTTATTAATTTAGAGCACTCTCAGGTAGACCTTTTGCCAACATTATCCACAATGGACTATTTGAAAAATGTCCAAGGGTGCCTCCTTAGCTCCACTTTAATTTACTTCTTTGGGCTAGAATTTTTATTCCCTATTTTCAGCAAGTCCCTGTGTGCATGTTTTCCTTTGTACTCATCCCCCACATTGGAGGTTTCTTGTGTACTCCTTTTGTACTCAACTTCCTCTACTGGAGGTTTCTCTTATAAGTAGAAATTCCTCCCTGTGTATAGGGTCTCTGCCATCCTTCCACAGTTGGGACACATCTCTATCAAACACACATTTAACCCTTGAAAATATCCTATTACCAAGGCAGTATTTATAGCTCAACTTGTCCTTACTAGATCTTTGCATGAGGTTACCTTTTATTTTTAATTTTTATTTTTTTTGCCAGTCCTGGGACTTGAACTCAGGGCCTGAGCACTGTCCCTGGCTTCTTTTTGCTCAAGGCAAGCACTCTATCACTTGAGCCACAACGCCACTTCCGGCTTTTTCTGTGTATGTGGTGCTGAGGAATTGAACCCACGGCTTCATGAGTGCTAGGCAAGCACTCTACCTCTAAGCCACATTCCCAGCCCCGAGGTTACCTTTTGATTTCAGATCCATTGTCAGCCTTGAGGGAGACTGTGTTTACCCTGATTCTGCAAAGGGACAACAGAGTACCACTCATTTTAAGGAGGGATTCCCTAACACTTTCTGGTTACTTAAAAAATTGTAGAGAAGTCAACAAATTGTTAGAAATATCTTGAGATACTGTCATTACTTTAAAGATGATGAATTGAGATACAAAATGGTTAAGTTCCTTTGTTTCAATAGTAGAAATGGGCAGGGGCAAGTAATTGTCTTTTGAAACATCTTCCTATGTAGCCCCAGCAGGCCTGAAACTTCTGATCTACCTTCTTCAGCCTCTGCAGTGGCATCCTATAGGAAGAATACAACTCAGAAGGATGGCAAGACAAAGGTTACTTCTTTAGAATGGTTTGGTAGTGACAGGAAGCCATTTAAGCACGCCTACGTGGTGGAATGCCCTTTCTTCTAATTGGTCATAAGTAGAATCATAACCTTGTAGAACTAGTTTTAATGGAGTAAAAGTTTACTAAGGCAACCAGTCAAAATCAGGACACCTTTCCGAAGCAGGTACATGTTATAAAACTAATTCTTTCTCAGCTGACATTGACATGAGCCCTGCCTCTCCCAAAACACTTTTTGTAACACGATTTTATAAAAATTAGATGTCAACTCTTATGTCAATCAATTACTTTGACAAAATGATTCTAACTTGTGCAGTTAGGAGGTGGTTTTGCTCATAGTGATATGCTGGGTGTCTTGTAAAGGGAGTCCCAAGAAGAAATACTTATTTTTCAAGATCAAAGTATATAATTTTTTGTTAAAAAATTTAGATAGCATGTTGTTCTGTTGTCCAGGCGAGCCTCACACTCTAGGCTTAAACAATGCCCCTTCTCAACCTCCATTTTAGCTGAGAATGATGGACCCATTCTGCTTCATGTAGTGGGACAGCAAAAACAAAAACATTTCTTTCTTGCTGGTAGAGGGGGCAGAGTCTCAGTATGTCCTTAAATCACAAACTCCTTGTTGTACCCTGACCATACTCCCTCCCCAAAATATTTAATTTTTTTTCAAATTGTTATTATAAAGGTGAGGAACAGTGGGGTTATAGTTACATAAGTCAGGTAAAGAGTACATTGCTTTTTGGACATTGTCACTCCTTTCCTCACTCTCTCCCAGTTTTTCCTGTCTCCCCCCACAATTTGTGTAGTTCATTTTCAACACAAATGTTTAGTGAGTACCACTGCTGTATTAGTTCACTCTTTGTCCCTCCACTTCCATTTTTTTTTTTTCTGTTTTCCCGTACTGGTAGTAGGGATTGAACTCAGAAACTGGAATACCATTTGGGGCTTCCCCCCCCCCTCTTGTACTCACAGCCAATGCTCTGACACTTGAATGTAACCTTCAGTTTCAGATTTTAGCTAGTTACCTGAAGATTAGGCTATTGGATGTGTGTTGGGTTTGCTCCAATGCTACCTTCAGATTCCAGCCTCCTGAGTAGCTAGACTTACAGGCATGAACTAGCAAATCCCTGGCCTTTCTTTCATTTTTTTAGACCATATTAAGCTAAACATTACATGGTAGTGAATGAGAAGGAAAGTCAAAGATATGTATTTTATCCTTTAGTCAGAAAAGGAAGGCTTTACCAATTGCATACACAAAAAGTATGCCTCTGCAAAGACTTATTATGTAAAGAGAAAGAGAAGCATGTAGTCAGATGGCAAATAAAGAATTCATGTTAATGTAAGATGAGAAATAGGACCACAAATGCTTCAACGATGAGTATAGAGTGCACATAACCTTGGTGACTGCAATTTAGAGTTGTTAAGCACAGTTGCTCACACCTGTAATTGTAGCAACTGGGAGAAGTGTAGGTTGGGACAGGTTAGTCCCAATAAAAAGTTTGTTAGCAAGACCCCCCATTTCACAAACAAGTCCTTAATGGTGGTACTAGCCTACAACTCTAGCATGGCAGATTCTAAATGATAGGATCACTGTCAGAGAGACAACCATGAAACCCAGAACTAAAAGCACAAACAGACCCTGGAGGGCTCTGTTTCAACTCATCCCAGGTGCAAGGCCTTGAGTTCAAACACAAAAAGAAATAATTTTGAAAAATTAAAAATGAGCGGGGTGCTAGTAGCTCATACCTCAGGAGGCTGAGATCTGAGGAGGATGCTTCAAAGCCAGACTGGGCAGGAAAGTCTTTGAGACTCCTATCTCCAGTAAAAAGTACTCAGAATAAGCCAAAAGTGGTGTTGTGGCTCAACTGGTAGAACAGTAGCCTTGAGCAAACATTTTTCAAGAGATAGTGCTTAGGCCCTGAGTTCAAGTCCCAAGGCCAGCACCAAAACAACAACAAAAAATACAGAATACAGAATTTTACCCCCATGAATTTTGTACCATTAAACTATGACTTTGGGCTATGACTGCTAAAGATGTTTAAGAAAGGATCATCCTGTGCATTTTGGAATCCTCAATTAGATGGCAGCGAAGCACTAGGCTTCAAAAGCCCTGGCTGTGTTTGCTAGGAACTGAGCACGTGGTGGGCCCTCACCTCAGCCCAAATCATTTGACAGCTGGAGGTGGGGCCGGAAACTCCGGAGCCTCAACAACCCCAAAAGCAAGTATCCTGTGGAGCAGAACATGGAAGTAGAGGGATGAGGTGTACCCAGTCGTGGGGTGGGAGGGGGATGTTGTGTGTGTGTCTGTGTGTGCGCACGCCTCCACGCGCGTTTGTGTGTCTGTGTGAGCGCGCCCCCGCGCGCGTTTGTGCGTGCCTGTGTGTGCACGCGCGCGCTCGCGCGCGTTTGTGTGTGTGTCTGTGTGTGGCACTGGCGGTGCCCAAGAGCCGCCCTGGGCCCTAGGACTAGTAGGAGAGGCCGTAGGTATGCAAATGAGGTTGACTTAAGGCAATAACCAAGCGGGTGAGCTTCCTTGGGGTGGGAGAGACTAAGGGGCGTGGCAACACACAAACCACGCCCACAACGTCGCGGAGGTGACTGGGCGGGCGGGGAGCGCGAGACGCTCTGCCCTACCGTTTGTCGTTGATCGTTGCTCCGCGGTTTAAAGATGGCGGCGGCGGTGAAGGCTGTGGCGGCGGCGTTGAGGGCGCGGAGTCGCCGGAGGCGAAGGGAGAAGGAAAGTGTGTGAGTCGCCGAGAGGTAGCGCGGTGGTTGCTGTGAGGATTCCAGGTGCTGAGCCGCCAGAAACCCTGTCCTAGGGGCTTGGGCTGGGAAGGAGAGGCCGAAGCTGGGCGGGGAGTCTGAGGCCGGAGCCCAGGAGGAATGTGACCGGGGGTCGGCGGTGGCGCGGCGAAACGCGAGCGCCAGGATGGGGCAGCAGGTGGGCCGCGTCGGGGAGGCTCCCGGGCTCCTCCAGCCTCAGGCGCGTGGGATCCGCGGCAGCAGTGCGGCTAGGCCCTCCGGCCGCCGGCGGGACCCGGCGGGGCGTACCGCAGAGACCGGCTTTAATATCTTCACCCAGCACGGTAAGTGCATCCCGCAGCCAGCGGGACGGCTTGGGGGACACCGGGGGTGGAGGTGGGGCGGGGTTCGTAGCCCGGGGCGCTCGGGCAGCCTCGGGGGGCCGAGGGGTGGAGGGTTGTCGGAGCGTGGGGGCGGAATTTGCTGCCATCTGGGCCAGTCACTGGAGGCGGAGTGCCACCCCTCCCCCGCTGGCTCCAGCTCGGCTGGCAACGATGGGGGCGGAGGGGAGAGCGGTGGTCTTGACATGGTGGGGCTGGGTGGGAGACTGGCCTCTACGCTGGGACGCGACTCCGCGCATCTGTAAGACAGATGAAGGGAAGCTTGAGGCTGGATCCACGAGGTGGGAGCATTAACTGGTTGTTAGCAAAGAGAATTTGAGTTTTACCCCCAAGAAATAGGAAAATCAGAACTGAATTCTGGGGAGAGTGTGGCATATATGTAAGTCAGGCGATGCCATGCAGTGGCAGAGTCCTTGCCTAGCCTTCTGTTGGAAAGGTAAGGGGAGAATCTATCATTTTGTATAATTTGCTCCCAAATAGAAATAGAGGGCTTTGCCCAGCCATCCTACTTTGGCTTTGGACTGGGACATAGGATTCCCCGATGGTTGGCAGGGGCTATACATTGGCTGGTATAGTTAGGACGTTGGTGCGGATATGGAGAGGAGTTTTTCCTTTGTATCACTTTTGTGTGTGGTGTGTGTAAACACCCATACCTATGGCGTATAACCTTGGATATATAGCTATATAGTTTGGACTCCATTTGGTCTCATATTTTTAGAATTGTTTCTAAACTTTTTTTTTGCCAGTCCTGGGCCTTGGACTCAGGGCCTGAGCACTGTCCCTGGCTTCTTTTTGCTCAAGGCTAGCACTCTGCCACTTGAGTCACAGCGCCACTTCTGGTAGTTTTCTATATATGTGGTGCTGGGGAATCGAACCCAGGGCTTCATGTATACAAGGCGAGCAGTCTTGCCACTAGGCCATATTCCCAGCCCTGTTTCTAAACTCTTAATGTCATACACTTATGAAAAATTTCAGCATGTACACTAATAATTTATATATCTATTACATATGTGTTTTATAGAAGTACTATGTAATTTATAAATACAAACAGTATAGGACTGGGGAAGTACATCAGAGTTATTGGTTGACTATCTGTTTAGTGTGATAGCACTAGGAAGTTAAATCTCCAGCACCTACCTTACCTCACCAAAAAAACAAAAGACCCAAAACTCAAAATATAATAGGAGTGCTCTGTCTTTCCTTTGGTACAGCCTTGTGGATTCTTTTGCATTTCTTCAGCAAGGAACCGCCCTGCTTTTTTTTTTTAGACCAATATTCTCAAAGAATGTAAAGTAGAAAGGGAGAAAAAAGAAATTAAAACTTCATGGGACTGATATCCTAAAACTTTAGCGGAACTAGAGATATATGTCTTCCATAAAAAATACTGAAGAGCTAAATGCTGATGCTTCAAACTTGTAAACTAAGGAGGTTGAGATATGAAGGATCTCAGTTCAAAACCAGCCCTGCAGAAAATTCACCTATACTCATCCAGAAGCAAAAAGCTAGGTGACAGGCCTGGTTCCAGAGGTAGAGCAGTAGCTAAGGAAGTAAACAAGTCTAGCATGCATGAGATTCCAAGTTCAAGTTTTGGTATCTGACAAAAAGACTGAAGTTAGATGAGAAATATTGGACTTTTCATTTCACCGAAGATTGGTATAGAAAAGAATGAAGTAGAAAAGCTGGTGGGAGGGCTGGGAATATGGCCTAGTGGTAAAGTGCTCACCTCATATACATGAAGCCTTGGGTTCGATTCCTCAGCACCACATACATAGAAAAAAAGCCGGAAGTGGCACTGTGGCTCAAGTGGTTGAGTGCTAGCCTTGAGCAAAATGAAGCCAGGGACAGTGCTCAGGCCCAGAATTCAAGCCCCAGGACTGACAAGAAAAACAAAAACAAAACAACAACAAAAAAGCTGGTGGGTTTTCTGTACAATTAAGGAGAAAAAACAAAAGAGATGTGAACGATTAAGAATCTTTTTTTTTTTGCCAGTCCTGGGGCTTGGACTCAGGGCCTGAGCACTGTCTCTGGCTTCTTTTTGCTCAAGGCTAGCACTCTGCCACTTGAGCCACAGCGCCACTTCTGGCCATTTTCTGTATATGTGGTGCTGGGGAATCGAATCCAGGGCCTCATGTATTTGAGGCAGGCACTCTTGCCACTAGGCCATATCCCCAGCCCCGTGAACGATTAATTAAAAATGGAATTTTGGAGGACATAATGATAGATGCAAGTGAAATGAACCCAAAGATTTCTGATTCTGTGCTTGGACATGTGAGTAAATTGACACCCCCCCACCCCCCCGGCAGTTTTTCTTGTTTGCTGTCCCTAGGATTTGTACTCAGTGTTTCATATTGCTTGAGGCATGCCACCAACCCTTTTGCTCTAGGTGTGTGTGTGTGTGTGTGTGTGTGTGTGTGTGTGTGTGTGTGTGTGTGTGTTGGTCCTAGAGCTTGAACTCAGACTTTGTGCTCTACTATTTGAGCCACAGCTGCACTTCTGGCTTTGGTGTTTTTGGTTTTTTTGGTTTTCTGTTTATGTGATACTGAGGAATTGAACCCAGGGCTTCATGCATGCTAGGCAAGTACTCTACCACTGAGCCACATTCCCAGTCCTTTGGGGTGTTTAATTGGAAAACTTTTCCTGTACCATCTGCCTCCAAATGGTGATCCTTGAGCATCTTGTGCAGCAAGGACTCTAGGTATGAGTACCCTCTCCCACCTCTGTAGTTATTTTTGATATATTGTCTCACCTTTTTGTCAGGGCTGGCCAGAATTGTGGTCTTCTCATCGTGGGTGAGATGATAGGTATGTACCACCATGCCCCATATATATATATATATTATATATATATATTTTGAGATTAGGTCTTGAATGCTTTTTCTTGTGGAACTACTATCTTTCCAATCTTAGTTGTCCATGTAGCTGGGATGACAGTTGTTGATTGAGATCGGATCTCCGGAGCTTTTTGCCTAGGCTGTCCTCAAACAGCAGTCATTTCTAATGTCTGCTTCTTAAGTAGCTTTTGATGATTACACGTATGAACATATGAGACACCTACATCAGGCTTGGTAATTGTTTCTTGGGTTTTTTTTTTGGCCAGTCCTGGGCCTTAAACTCAGGGCCTGAGCACTGTCCCTGGCTTCTTTTTGCTCAAGGCTAGCACTCTGCCACTTGAGCCACAGCGCCACTTCTGGCCGTTTTCTGTATATGTGGTGCTGGGGAATCAAACCCAGGGCCTCATGTATGCAAGGCAAGCACTCTTGCCACTAGGCCATATCCCCAGCCCCGGTAATTGTTTCTTAATGGAGAAGATATAGGAGATTTGGGCCATCCTAGTTTTCCTTTTCTGCTATTAGAAATGTGTTTGAGAATGTCTTTCAGGTACATGACTATTTTCTGCAAATGAGATATGAGTTTATTTTTTATTGAAATCACTTCCTAAAACAGGAAAGAATGGATCAATAGTTTTTAGAAAAGAAGTCTTGTAAGTAGTTTACTTTATGTGAAATGTTAATATGCATTAAACTTGGTCCATGCATCAACAGTGACTATCTCCGTCTAGTATTTTATTCGAGACATAAGATTTTGTAGACAAGAAGGAAGTTATTAAAAGTGAAATAGGAAGAGATTTTGGCAGACGGACAAGATTTGGATCTGTGGAACAGAAAAAGAAAAGGCTTGATAGAAACAATTTGAAAAGGTAGAATGGGAATAGATGTGCTTTGTTGATGGCATAGTGAGGAGGTATCTATTATTAGTAAAGTAGCCTTATGAGTTGGGAAAATAAATTTACAGTATAAATTTTTGGAAGAGTCAAGTTCTGATCCAGACTGGTGTCTGTCTTTGAGTTGCTTTCTGTCTTTTCTCCCTTAGATTTCATTAGATGTTTCTCCTTATGTAGTCTAAGTTGGCTCAAAGTGGAAACCCTCCTGTGTTAGACTCCCACATGGTAGAATTAGGGACATACATGCCTGGCTACCATCTTTGGGTTTCTTTATCTTTAAATTAACAATACCTTACACCATTACAACTTTGTAATTGTACTGAGAAGTTTTGTGAAGAAAATGAAAAGATTGGGTCAAACTGGGTTTTTGTTTTTTTTGGGGGGGGGGGGGACTTGGCGGGCCTGCCCGCGCGCCTCCGAGGAAGCGTTCAAACTGGGTTTTAAGAAACTTTTGTGGTAAATAAGTTTTTTAATCAGTTTAGTTGATTAGTTTGTAGGACCTGTCAATGAACTTAAATATGAAATACTGAAAGATTGCCCTTGGAGGCAGTGGACTGGAGACTGTAGAAATCTGAGGGGTAAGTTTAAGGGGCATTTTGTTTATTCAGCAAACTTTCTTCGTTTTGAATACTTATTGTCCTGGGTTCTGATAATGCATACAATTAGCAAACAATAATATAGCAAACAAACGTGACATAAGTCTGTTTTTTTTTCTGCCTGGGATGGATTTATTCAAGTGCCTGGCTCAAAGCAAGAGGGAGTGGCTGACAAAGTCAGGGTGATGGGGGAATGAGCATGTGGTACCACGTGGCAAAGTCTTCTGACAAGTCTGTTTTTATTTTGTTGTTGTTGTTATGTTTTGTTTTTGTTGTCAGTCCTGGGGCTTGAACTGAGGACCTGAGCACTGTCCCTGGCTTCTTTTTTCTCAAGGCTAGCACTCTACCACTTGAGCCACAGTGCCACTTCCGGCTTTTTCTATATGTATCGTGCTGAGGAATCGAACCCAAGGCTTCATGTATAGGAGGCAAGCACTTTACCACTAGGCCATATTCCCAACCCCAAGTCTGTTTTTTTTTGTTGTTTTTTTAAAATACCAATTGATATTTACTAGTTCTGTAGATCAAGGTGTCTTAGCCTAGGCAGTATTCACATTTTAGGTTGTATAATTCTTGATGTGGGGACCTTTACATAGGAGGATGTTTAGCAGCATCCCCTGGCCTTTACACACTAGATGCCAGTAGCATTCACTTTTGTTGTCTCTGGAAAGCTTTTTTCCAGATTTCTAAACTCTTTGAAAGATAAGGGAAGGCAAAATTACCTTTAGTTAACACACACTGCTTAGAAATATGAGACAGATTCTGAATTAAAAGATGAATAAATTAGATTTGAGTGCTCTTTCTTGTACATCTCTCATAAGACGTGTGAAAAATGATCTCGATTCTAGAAGTATTGTAATATTAGTATTAGAATTAGTAATAATGAGGTTTTTAGTATGTAATTTCATATATGCAGTTTAGGTCTGACAGATTCTTGAGTTTGCATATAGGTTTAAATGGTTTATCAGAGTCAATGAATTTTTTCTCTTTAATCAAAATGATAATTTTTTCTTTGTTAATATTATGTGAGTAGTTTGCCCTGTCAAATTACTTTAGTGAAAATAATGAAGGAAGAATAATAAGTTGGTTTTTGTTATAAAAGGAGTCCTATATGACTTCAGTTAACTTTGTAATGTATTTTTGTTTGTTTGTTTGTTTGATTTTTGTTTTTGTTGCCAGTCCTGGGGCTTGAACTCAGGGCCTCAGCACTGTCCCTGGCTTCTTTTTGCTCAAGGCTAGCACTGTGCCACTTGAGCCACAGTGCCACTGCCGGGCTTTTTCTATATATGTGGTGCTGAGGAATTGAACCCAGTGCTTCATGTATATGAGGCGAGCACTTTACCACTAGGC
Source organism: Perognathus longimembris pacificus (assembly GCF_023159225.1). NCBI lineage: Eukaryota > Metazoa > Chordata > Mammalia > Rodentia > Heteromyidae > Perognathus > Perognathus longimembris. Next base: position 22,687,213 of record NC_063171.1, read on the forward strand.
CATATTCCCAGCCGGCTTTTTTTTTTGAATTGATGTTTTGCCACTACTAATCTAGGGTTGAATATGTGCACTTGTTTTTTTTTTTTTTTTTTTTTTTTGCATCTGGCATACTTTTTCACAGCTAAACGATTTTACTTCAATTTTATTATTCATTTCCTGGAAATTCTATTAAAAATTAACCATATAAGTCAGAAACCAGTGGTTCATGCCTGTAATCCTAAGCCTACTTCTCAGGAGGTTGAGACCTGAGGTTCACATTTTGAAGTCAACCTGGACAAGCAATTCCTTTAACTGAATATCACTTGTATAATAACAATAAAAAATTCCTTGAGACTCTTACTTCCAGTTAGCCACCAAAAAGCCAGAAGTGGAGGTGTGGCTCAGTCATAGAGTGCTATCCTTGAACAAAAATGCTAAGGAACCATCTGCCCTGATTCCAAGCCCCAGTAGGTCACACAGACATATATACACACTCCAATACATAACTATACAATGTGATGATTTAACTAATACAAATTTCCCCTTAAACTCATTTATTTTTATTTTAATTTTTGCCAGTACTGGGGCTTGAACTCAGAGGCTGGGCAGTGTCCCTGAGCTTCTTTGCTTTTGGTTTGCTATTTCTGTTTATGTGGTGCTGAGGAATCGAACCCAGGCCTTCATGCTTGCTAGGCAAGCACTCAAACAGGAAGCCATATAACCAACCCTATTTTTTATTTTTCATGATGTTGTTATACACACATACACATCTCCCCACTCCCCTACCCCATGCCCAAATGTGTCCATGTGTCACAGTACTGGAGTTTAAACTTGGGGACTCACAATCCTGCATGCCTATTTTGTTCAAGGTGGCTGCTCTACTACTTGAGCCACACCTCCACTTCCAGACTCAGCCTTTTAAATCATCTGATTTTTTTTTTTATACTTTGGATCTTTAGCTCATGTTATAATCTTTACACAGTGAAGGATAAAGTCTTTGTAAGTTGAAAATAATACTCTAGAAAGATACAGGGGCCTAGTATGGTGTCAGGTATTTGTTGTTATTGAATGTCTTTTGTTTCTGTTGGAATGGGATTGAAGTTTGGAGGACCTCACATTTGTTAGATAGGCTGTCTACTACTTACTTCTTTTGTGGTTATCTACATTACTTGTGCTTACTCACGTATCTGAGGATGATAGACATATCAAGTCATTGATGTGCCAGGTGGTCTTGATGTGACAAATGGTCTTGATGTGACACAGTAGTCTTTAGGAACTTCTATGTCCAGGCTGGTCTGGAACCATGCTACCTCCCAATCTCTGTCTCCCAAGTTGTTTGGACTAGCTGTTGCACCCAGCTGGTTTATTTATTTATTTATGTTTGTTTGTTTGGTGCTGTTCCTGGAGCTTGAACTCAGATCCTGAGTGCAGTCCGTAAGCTTTTCTGCTCAAGTTATACTTCTGGCCTTTTTCTTTCTTTTTGGTAGTTAGAGATAAGTGTCTCATAGACTTTTTTTTGCTAGTGCTTGCTTTGAATTTTTATCCTCAGATTATCATTCACCTAAGTAACTAGGATTACAAGTACAAGCCATTCGTATGTACATGCATGTGTGTACATATACACAGACACACACTCCACAAGTATATTGGCTAGTGGATTCAACTCCAGGAAGAAAAAAGCTCACCAAAAAAACTCATGGACTATAATATCCTCTGATACTCATCCTTCATATAGTACCTGCTACATAGCAGGTATTCTTGCATAATTATGGGAACAATTGCCTTTCTTAATCTACATAATACTCTTAATATATTTGTATAATAGTCCATGTATCCATGTCAGTTAACACTTTATTTGACAGTATGCCTGCTTAGTAACAGTTTTACTCAGAGGATTTTATAAGCAGTCTTTTTTGTTTGTAAGTTTTTGCCAGTTGTGGGGCTTGAACTCAGGACCTGAGCCCTGGCTTCTTTTTGCTCAAGGCTAGCATTCTACCACTTGAGCCACATCGCCACTTCCAGCTTTTTCTTTCTTTCTTTCTTTTTTTTTTTTTTTTTTTTTTGCCAGTCTTGGGGCTTGGACTCAGGGCCTGAGTCCTGTCCTTGGCTTCTTTTTGCTCAAGGCTAGCACTCTGCCACTTGAGCCACAGCGCCACTTCTGGGTGTTTTCTGAATATGTGGTGCTGGGGAATTGAACCCAGGGCCTCATGTATACAAGTCAAGCACTCTTGCCACTAGGCCATATCCCCAGCCCCATTTCCAGCCTTTTCTATATATGTGGTGCTGAGGCATCGAAGCCAGGGCTTCATGTATAGGAGGTGAGCACTTTACCACTAGACCATATTCCCAGCCCATAAATAGTCTTTTTATTTCTTGCTAATGGAATATAAGATGTTGGAGCTTACCTACTAGGGTATTTGTTTTGATGATAAATGTGGCTTTGTTTGGAGTAGCATTACTGTATATCATGTTAATAATAAAAATCAAGTACACTGGTAACCTTTTTTCTGAATAATTATTGTCAAAGTGATGTACAGAGGGGTTACAGTTTCATACATAAGGCAGTTGGTACATTTCTTGTACAATTTGTTTTTTTGTAAAGAAAGCATTTAATTGCTTCTCATATATTTTTGTTTGAAATTGGCCTTGTACTTGTTAGATAGGCATTATATCAGTTGAGGCAGGCTTTCAACCCTGCATGGATCTTGTATTTGTTAGTTACATAAAGTGATATATTTTATTTATTATGCAATTTTTAGGGCCATATTCATTTCTTTATTTATTTAATTATCTTTAAGTATTGGGATCTTTTTAGTTCCTGAACATCACAGGAGAACTTATTAAGCAATTTTAGCTTAACATTCAATTAATCTTCTTTATTTATGTATTTGTTTATTCTACAATAATTTACCATGTTAAAAGTTCTGAGAGAAATTTTAGATAAAATTTAGGTAGAAGTGCTGTCTAAGAGAAAGTTCTACTCAGGTAAATGTTATTGCCTATCATTTAAAAAAAGTTGAAAAAGGTGTGTGTGTGTGTGTGTGTATGTGTGTATGTGTGTGTTTGTGAGAGAGAGAGAGGAATAAGAAAGTGAGATATTTTGTACAGTAACTCAGTAACTGACTTTTTGGATTATATTTCAGAATATGTTGCAGTCAGTAGTAATTAGAACATTCTCTGAATATTGTGTTCAATTAAACTTTCACTGGAATATATGTGCATATATACACACATTCAGTATAATACTATCTCAAATATAATGTTTGTTGTTTAAACAACATTGGGCTTTAATTTTATGTGTTGAGTCTGTTGTGATGGTGCTGTAGGCTCCTCCATAGTTAACTCTGTCTATGTTCGGTTTTGATCCAGCAGAATGAACACAGACTATAGCAGGTCTAGACCGTTTGTTTCTCTGGTTTGCTCTTTAAGGAGAGGAAGAGTTTAGAAATCTTTTGTTTGATGTGGTCCGGGTCAAAGAACATGTTACGTAGTTTAAGAAATACAGTATTTCTCTTTACAAGTTTTTAAAGCATTTTTCTCACTCTGCTAATTACAATAAATTAATATGACAACGCTGAATTACAAAAGATTGTCACTGATCATTCTGTTGTTCCAGGTGAAACTAGTAAGCACTACTACTTGAACCATGAATCCAGACTAGCTTACTGCTAGTTAATTTGATATGGAATCTTGTATACTTTTCTGCCTGGGTTTGGCTTTGAATCTATCCTCTGATCTCAGCTACTGTGTAGATAGAATTATATGTGTTTACCATAGCATTTTATCTGTAAGCCATTAGTGCCTAAAGCTATTTCATTGTTGGTGAGTTATTAGTTTATAAGAATATGATTTTTAATACAGGATCTTCCTATGTAGTTTATTATTATTATTATTATTATTTTTTGGCCAGTCCTAGGCCGTGAACTCGGGGCCTGAGCACTGTCCCTGGCTTCTTTTTTGCTCAAGGCTAGCACTCTGCCACTTGAGCCACAGTGCCCCTTCTGGCCATTTTCTGTATATGTGGTGCTGAGGAATCGAACCCAGGGCCTCATGTATACGAGGCAAGCACTCTTGCCAGTAGGCCATATTCCTAGCCCCTCCTATGTAGTTTAAGCTGTCCCCATACATATCCTTATGCCTTCACCTCTCATGTGCTAGGATTGCAGGCATACATTAATATGTTTGACTAAGCTTACTTTTTTTTTCTTGCCTACTTACAGTTTTTTTGGAGTGTTTCATCAAAAAAAATTATTGTTGTCAAAGGGATTACAATTCTATTAAGTCAGATTTTGACAATTCTTAGTCAATGTTACCCTTTCCTTCATTCTCCCCTATTTCTCCCCTCCCTTTGACTAAGATTAGTTTTTAAAATTTTTGCCTTCCTTACATATATTTTTTTCTTTTCTTTGGTAGTGCTGAGGAATGACCCAGGCTTCACATAACATTGTACACATTTTATCACTGGGCTACATGTAACCTTTCCACAGTCTTTTTGTTTATATTTCTAATTTGAATTGGTACCAAATTTATATTTTTGAGGCTGGAATTACCTTAACGTGTTTTACCTCATACTACTACTACTAGTGAATAGGCCATTAATTCTTTATCTATATTGTGCCATTCCTGGGGCTTGATCTCAGTGCTTAGTTGCTGTCCAACTTTACCACTTGAGGTATAGCTTCATTCTAGGATTTTTGGTGGTTAATTTTAGATAAGGCCTTCACAAACTTTTCTACCTGGGCTAGTTTTGAATCGGAATCCTCAGATCTCAGCCTCCTGAGTAGCTAGGATTATAGGAGTGAGCCACGAGCATTCAGCTCTTACTGTGTCCAGGCAAATTTCAGTAAAAGACTTTCCTTTTCTTAGCAGTTGTTTTTGCACTTATTTGGTATACTTACTACTTGTGCCTTGTAATTACTTTAAGTATAATTTTTCTGCATTGAATTTCCTGATTGCTTACCGCTAGTATATGGCAAGAAATAGAGTTGAAATAATCACGAAAAAAAAACTGAGGCTGAAAACTTTATTCAAGCGGAATTATAGAGCTTGACACTTTTGGTTATGTCTCTGAATTTCTTTGAATCTCCTGCTTGGTTTGTTTTTCTTTTCCTTGAGAGCAAATAAATGTAATATATGTGTGTATATATAATGTGTGTAAATACATAAATGTAAATGTATATATGCATATATATGCACACAATATGTGCATGTATATACACACATAATGTGCCAGTGTTGGTAGTCATGTATTTATTTAATTATTTGGTATTGGTCCTGGGACTTGAACTCAGAACATGGTGCTGTCCCTGAGCTTTTGTGCTCAGTGTTGTTCCTCTACCACTTCAGCCACACCTCCACTTCCAGCTTTTTTTGTAGCTAATTTGAGATAAAATTCTCATGGACTTTCCTGCCCAATTGGCTTCAAACCATGATCCTCAGATCTCACCCTCTGCAGCTAGGATTACAGTGTGAATCACTATCATCTGACTGTGTGATGGTAGTTTTTAAGATAAAATTTGTTAGTTTTGTGTGAGACAGGCATAGGTATTAATGTTTGGGACTGAAAGAGTTCTTAGAAATAGTATATTCCAATACTCTGATAAGCATACAGCTATGCTGTTACTTGGAGAGCTGAAACACATTGATATGGATGTTTTCTGTTAATAAATTTAGGGGAGTAAATGTAGAATTTTTTTTCATTCATTACTATGTTTACAGCTGAGATAATTTACCACAAAAGACAGATTAATAAGAATAATATGCAGATTTCAATTTATTTGAATTGGAGCTTTCAGAAATAAAGGCTCAGGGAAATTGAAGAGTATATGTTTTTATGCTTACGTTAGACAGTCATGCAGAAATAGAACAGAACAGAAAGCAATCTATTGATAAACCATGGACGCAAAGCCTTTTGATACATTCTTTTCAGTGTGTCTATGGACATTCCTTTCTTCTAGCTTTAAGGCAGGCCCCTTTCGAGTGAGATGTTTTTGTTTTTGTTTTGCAACAGACTGTGTATGTAGCCCATGCTGCCCTCAAACTTGAAATTGTTCTCCTGAGTGTTGAAATTCTGGGTGTGCTATCACACTTGAACACAGTAGGGTCTTTTGGACAGCTTTAGACGGGAATATCAAAATTCTTCTTTGTTTTATTTCAGGATAGAAGGAAAGGTAAGTTAGAATTTCCTACTTTCTTCCCTTTCTCAAGTGCGAAGGTGTTTTATTTTGGAGTAGCCTGCAAGGGACCTTATCACAGACCCTAGAAAAATTAGAATATGAGCTAGTTTTTAGTCATTGATATGGGTATCCTGTGTGTTGTGCACACGTGTGTGTGCATATGCGTGTATGTGTGTGCATGTTTGTGTATGGGAGCATGTGGTATTGGGCCTTGAACTCAGGTCCTCAGCTTTAATTACCTTTGTTGGCATCTGTCTTGGTTTTGGTAGTATTATATAATAATACTTAATGAGCATGTGCTTGTTAACTTTTCTGCAAGGTTTAATTATCTCATTTAATCATAGCTGGTAGGCAGCAGAGCTTGACTGTGAGTTCTCTGCTGTTCCTAGGAGGCTATAGCCTACATGGATGTCACACTGTCTTTTTAAAGCCTTCATCATCCTATAATAAAGTAATAATCAACAATAACATGCAGTTGGCTTTATTAAGGGTTAATAAATTATTTGTTCATTTTGAGATTAGATTTCATATGCTATTTGTCTTAAATCAGAAATGGCTACTAAGAAATCTAGATAATTAGTATTGCCAGGAAAATATTTCTTTTAAGAAGAAATATATGTAAGAGATTAATAGAATAACTTTCCTGGCCTTGGTGTAAAGTATTTTTTACACTTAAAATTCTTGAGGCTTTTTGGTTTTCTAGTTGCATGCTTTCAAGTATAACATTGCTGTAACCATTTCTAAGCATGCTGCTAATATTTACATAGGTTTATGATTTTGGTATCTTGATTTAAGTATGAAAATAATTAGAACCTGCAGAGACTTTGAAGTCATGTCTTCCTTTTTTTTTCTTCTGTCAGTTGTGGTGCTCAAGGCTAGTGTTGTGCCACTTGAACCCACAGAGCCACTCTGTTTTTTTTGTGGCTAATAGTAGATAAGAGTTTCACAGGGACTTTTCTACCTAGGCTGGCTTCAAACCATGGTCTTCACATCTCTGCCTCCTGAGTAGCTAGGATTACAGCTTGAGCCACTGGCACCTGGCTCAGAAGTCATGTAGTCATGTAATCTTATGAGGTTATTTGTTCTATGTACTTCCTCATCTGTAAAATAGGTTAGTATTTCCTAACTCATAAGAGTTGTGCTAATTATTATCTGTAAAATTCTTTTAGACTACATGGTAAAGGTAAGTACTCCAAAAGTGACAACTGTTTTTTTTGTTTTTTTTCTTTTTACTTCTGGTTCTGGGTCTTGAACTTAGGGCCTGGGTGCTGTCCCTGAGTTTTTTGCTCACGAGTAGCATTCTGCCACTTGAGCCACAGCTCCATCTGTGGCTTTTAGAGCTTAATTGGATACGAGTGTCATGGAATGACTTTTCCTCCTTGGTGTGGCTTCTAGCCACCATCCTCAGATCTCAGCTTCCTTAGTAGGCAGGATTATAGACTGATTTTATTTTTAAAGTTCTTTTCTTTTTTTCAGTAGTGGAGATGGGACCTTTTTTGTGTTAGGCAAGAATTTTACCTCTGAGCTACACATCTTCAGCACGTTATTATCAAAGGGAATGTAACTGAGCATACTGGTGATCCTGGCACTCAGTGGATAGAGATTATTATGGGCCTTAAAGGAAGTGATACAGATAATGTATTAGAAATTAAGTCTGAATACGCCGTTTTTATTACTCAAGGGTTGTTATGTTTTTGCTCTGTTAAGTTTTTCTTTTTTCTAGCTGGCTTTTCTTGGTTTCACCTTGTCTACACATTTCAATGGCTGCTCAGCTTGGTATCTTGCTCAGGGACTTGGTATCTTTTTCTTCTGTGCATCTGTTCAGTTTTCTATTTTTTTAAAAAAATTATTCATTTCTTTATTGTCAAAGTGATGTACAGAGGGGTTACAGTTTCATACGTAGGGCAGTGTGTGTATTTCTTATCCAACTTGCTACCTCCTCCCTCACCTTCCCCTCTCCCCCAGTTTTCTTTTCTTTAAGCGGACTTATATTGGTTTCAATTTGTCTTCGTAGTACAATGGATGATCAGCTCAGCTTTATTATTACAACTCTCAATTATGTATTTTTTTGTATTCATCTTTACTATTAAATGACTCAGTTCTCAAATTTAAATCCTTCATTTATTGGTTAGTACACATCAGGGGTTCACAATTTCAAAGGATTTGGAAGTCTTCTTGCTATTCCTCTCATTTTGTCTATGCTATCTTAATATTAATATTGGTAGTCCTTATCACCGATATGTATGTGTCTGTCCTACCTACTCTTTTTTTTGGCCACACAATTTGGCAATTTGGTTTTTAAAATTTCTGCTACATAATTTATCTCTGAAATTCTTCCATTTTAGTAACTGAAGAACTTCCTTTAAAAAAAGTATTTAATGCATGGGTGAATTACATAATTGGATTACACTACAATAGTAAAAATATTTATTGTCACTTTAGATATATACTAGTGCAGCTGTAGAACAAATGCTCAGAAATGAAATTCCTTGAAGGGGTTTAGGGACTTAAAATAACAATGTATTGAATGTCCTTTTCTCTTCATTTTGTATAAAAATTCAGTATGCTTTTCTGAGATGCTTAGGAATTGAGGCATTTTTAATTTTGGTGTTAAATGAGCTTTAGAACATTCACAGATTCAGAATCAAATAAAAAATTCTGAATTCTGAAATGCTTCAATAGTGCAGTTTGTATTTTGGAGCATTTTAGATTAAACAGGCTTAACTAGCTGTGCTAATAGTCTGGCATCTGTTTCTGGGCTTTTTATTGTGTTGATTTTCTATCTTAACAGCGCCCAGGCCCTGAGTTCAAGCCCCAGGACTGGCAAAAAAAAAAAAAAAAAAAAAACCCAAAACCCCCCAAAACAACCAATAACTAGCTGTCTTAATTACACAATACTTTCATACTATTTCATTTATTGTGTCTATAGCATTCTTTATAGCCTGTTGGTAAGGATATAGAATTGAGTTAAACTGCCTATAACATTTTGTTAACTATGAAAGTGACCATAGATGAGTTACTGAACATACCTGTAATTCAGCATCCATATTTGTAACTATTTGTTAGATATCTATTGTACTTAACTAGATATTTTTCTCTCTGAGAATTGAATGAGTTGACTACACAAAATCCTTAGATCAGTACTTAGCATGGAGTTAGTGCTATGTGTTAGTTATATGCCTTCTTTTGTTGCTACACAAAAGGGCTAACTTTTTTCTCTTAGTTTAAAAAATATTTCTAGCTGATCTTATTTGTGGATTTTCTGATATTAACTCTATATAAGCAGTTGGTTTATCTAATCAGAACAGAATATATTATTATAGGTTAGTAACTAACATGCTCCTGTATAGTTGATAGGCATTTCACAAAAATAAATTTTTTTTTGGTTAAGCATGGTGGGTTATGCCTGTAATCCAAGCTACTAAGGAGGCAGAGATCACAGGTTTAGGGTTGCTCAGGCAAAAACTTACTGGGGACCCTATCTCTACATACTAGCTATGTGTGAGTTATAGATAGATAGGAAGAACACATTTTAAAGTCACCTTGAGTAAAAATATGGGAATCTATCTGAAAATAATTAAAACTTTAGTTTGGAGTGTAACTCAAATGACAGAGTGGTTGCCTTTCATACATGAGTCTCTGAGGTCAAGTCCAAATATCACCCTTCCCCCTCTTTTTTTATTTAACTAAGATTATTTTTAAGTGAGTTTTTCAGTATTACAGCCCAATGCAGAGCCTCACCTGTTTGGTAAGCAGTTATATTCAGCTATACTTCCAGTCTCCCCATCTCCTTTTTTTTCTTTTTTCTTTTGCCAGTCTGGGGCCTGAACTCAGGGCTTGAGCACTGTCCTTGGCTTTTTTTGTTTGTTTGTTTGTTTGTTTTTTTGCTCAAGGCTAGCACTCTACCACATGAGTCACAATGCCACTTTTGGCTTTTTCTATATAGGTGGTGTGGAGGAATCAGACCCAGGGCTTCATGTGTACGAGGCAAGCACTCTATCACTAGGCCATATTCCTAGCCTCTCCCCATCTCCTTTTTCATACACTGGGTCTTAAGGCTGAAGCAGAAGGATTGAGAGTCCTAGAAAGTCCTCCAGTCAATAAAGAGGATATTACACTGCTAACCTATACAGATCATAACTTCTCATTCAAGAGATCTTTTTGCCTCACTATTCCAAGTTTAGTATACAAGTGTACAATAACTCATTTTTTGTAATATTATTGAAATATTTTAAGGTTTAAATCTATTGATAGAGCAACTCTTTATTTTCTATTGATAGTGAAAAAACAATGTATAATTAGTGGCATGGCCAGAGCAGGAGCACGCCGGAATTATTCAACGTACTATTCCATTCAGAATGCCAAGATACTTTTGTAAGTGCATGGAATTCTACATATAGATTGAAACAAGAATAGAGATGTAGTTTTTGTATGTACTTGAAATTCAACAATGAGGGCTGTTAATTTTGAGAACAACCATTGGTATAGTAAGTGTTAAAATGTATAATAATCTACACAAGTTACTTTGAAGCCAGGCACCAGTGGCTTATTCCTGTAATCCTAACTACTTAGCAGTATGAGGTCTGAGAATCAAGGTTTGAATCCAGCCAGCAAAGTATATAAGACACTTTATCTCCTGTAGATCACCATGAAGCTGGAAGTGGAATTTTGGTTCAGGTGGTACCAGGTATAGAAAGCCAGACTTCAGTGAAAAAGCCAGGCAGGGACATTGAGGTATTGAGCCCCAGTGCTGCCACAAAAGAAAAAAGGGCAAAAGAAAGTTACTTTGAGAGGAAGACCTCTGTGCTATGATAGTCTGTACTGATAGGTTTCATTGCATTTACTTAATCTAAGTATAACACTTTTTATTGCTATTTGGATTTGACTGAGTCTACTCATGGTCTTTTTTTTTTTTTTTTTTTTTGTTGTTGTTTTAAATTTTATTACAAAAGTGATGCACAGAGAGGTAACAGTTACACAAGTTAGTAATGAGTACATTTCTTTTTGGATAATGTCACTCCTTAAAAATGGGTTACTTGTAATGAACATAATTAGCTCATGGTTTGGGAGATGGGAAGTCTAAGATAAAGAGAATAGCCACATCTAGAGATGGCCTGCTTGCTAGGATTACAGGCAGAAACCGCTAGTACCCAGCAGGAAGATCATTTCTTTCTCTTCTTTTTCTTTTTTTTTTTTTTTTTTTTTTTTAAATTTTTTTTTTATTATCAATTGAACATAAATTTTTTTTTTTTACAAGGTGCTGTGCAAAGAGGGTGCAGTTACATAGTAGGGCATTGTGTACATTTCTTGTGATATCTTACAACCTGTTTTCCCATCCCTTGTCTAGGTCAGGTAGACCCATATGCAGTATACAATGTATCAAGCACATATACAGTGTTCACAGACTTGGTCTCTACTGTCTCTCCATCTCCCTTTGTTAACAGTCATATATCAGGGAGATCATGCCCCTTTGTTTTCTGTGTTCTAGGCTTGTCTCACTCAACATTATTTGTTCGAGTTCTGACCATTTCCCTGCAAATAACAATATTTCACCATTCCTAATCGCTATGTAGTATTCCATTGTGTATAAGTACCATATTTTTTGGATCCATTCATCTGTGGAGGGGCATCTGGGTTGTTTCCAAATTTTGGCTATTGTGAATTGTGCTGCGATAAACATGGAAGTACAAATGTCCTTTTGATATCTTGGGTTTTGCTGTTTAGGATAGATGCCTAGGAGTGGTATGGCTGGGTCATAGGGTAGGTCTATATTGAGCTTTTTGAGAAACCTCCATACTGTTCTCCAAAGTGGCTGTACTAATTTGCACTCCCACCAACAATGGAGAAGGGTTCCTCTTTCCCCACAGCCCCTCCAGCATTTGTTGTTTCCTGAGTTCAGAGTATAGGCCATTCTAACTGGGGTGAGGTGGTATCTCAGGGTTGTTTTTATTTGCATTTCCTTTACTAGCAGGGATGTTGAGCATTTCCTCATGTGTTTCTTTGCCATTTTTATATCTTCTCTTGTGAAGTCTCTCTTTAGCTCTTTTGCCCATTTCCTAATAGGTTTATTGGGCTTGGAGGGGCTTAGTTTTTTGAGTTCTCTGTAGATGACAGATATCAGGCCTTTGTCTGTTGCTGTGCTGGTAAATATCCTTTCCCATATCGTTGGCTGTCTTTCTATTTTGGTGGCTATGACCTTAGCTGTGCAGAAACTTTTTAATTTGTAGTAGTCCCATTTGTTGAGTCTTTCCCCTATTTGTTGTGCGCCTGGGACTCTATTCAGGAAGTTCCTTCCTGTGCCTATAAGTTCTAGTGTCTTTCCTACTCTGTCCTTCAGTAGTTTCAAGGATTCAGGTCTGATGTTGAGGTCCTTGATCCATTTTGAGTTGATCTTGGTGCATGGTGATAGGCTTGGGTCTACTTTGAGTTTTCTGCATATGGCTGCCCAGTTCTCCCAGCACCAGTAGTTGAAGAGGCTATGTTTATTCCATTGTATGTCTTTAGCTCCTTTGTCGAATATCAGTTGGCTGTAAGAGTGCGGTTTTATTTCTGGGTCTTCAATTCTAATCCACTGGTCTTCCGATCTGTTTTTATACCAATACCATGCTGTTTTTGTTATGATGGCCTTGTAGTAGAGCTTGAAGTCTGGTATGGTGATACCTCCTGCACTATGTTTTTTGCCTAGAATTGCTTTGGCTATTCTAGGTTTTTTGCTGTTCCATATGAATTTATGGATTGGTTTCTCTATTTCAGTGAAGAATGTGGCTGGGATTTTGATAGGTATTGCATTGAATTTGTATAACAATTTGGGCAGTATGGCCATTTTCACTATATTGATTCTGCCTACCCATGAGCATGGGAGGTCTTTCCATCTCCTTGTGTCTTCTTTGATTTCCCTTATTAGATTTTTGTAGTTTTCATTGAATAGGTCCGTCACGTCCTTGGTTAAGTTGATCCCTAGGTACTTTATTCTTTTTTTGGCTACTGTAAATGGAATCGTTTCCATAATTTCCTTTTCTGTTTGTCTATTGCTGGTGTACAGAAAAGCTGCTGACTTTTGTGGGTTGATTTTGTATCCTGCTACTTTGCCAAATTGGTTTATTAGATGTAGGAGTTTGGGTACTGAGTTTTTTGGGTCCTTGAGATATAAGATCATGTCGTCTGCGAATAGGGATAACTTGATTTCTTCCTTGCCGATGTGGATCCCTTTGATGTCCTCCTCTTGCCTTATTGCTATGGCTAGGGATTCCAGTACTATGTTGAACAGAAGTGGGGAGAGTGGGCATCCTTGTCTTGTTCCTGTGTTTAGGGGGAATGATTTAAGTTTCTCTCCATTTAATATGATATTAGCAGTTGGTCTGTTGTATATGGCTTTTATTGTTTTGAGGAATGTTCCATCTATTCCTGTTCTCTCCAAAGCTTTTAATAGGTATGGATGTTGTATTTTGTCAAAGGCTTTTTGGGCATCGACTGAGATAACAATGTGATTCTTGATTTTAGTTCTGTTTATGTGGTGAATTACATTGATTGATTTACGGATGTTGAACCATCCTTGTGACTGAGGGATGAAGCCTACTTGGTCATGATGTATGATATTCTTGATCACTTTCTGGATCCTGTTAGCTAATATTTTATTGAGGAGCTTTGCATCTGTGTTCATTAGTGATATTGGTCTGTAGTTCTCTTTTTTTGTTGGATCTTTGCCTGGTTTGGGGATGAGTATGATATTAGCTTCGTAGAATGAGTTCGGGATTTTTCCCTCCGTTTCTATTTCGCGGAAGAGTCTGAGGAGTATTGGAATTAGCTCCTCACTAAAGGTTTTGTAGAATTCATTGGTGAATCCATCTGGGCCTGGGCTTTTCTTAGTAGGGAGGTTCTTGATTACCTCCTGTATCTCACCGTAAGTTATTGGTTTATTTAGTTGATTTATTTCTTCTTGGTTCAGTTTGGGCAGTTTGTACTTCTCTAAGAATTGATCCATTTCTGTAAAATTATTGTTTTTTGTTGAGTAGAGGTTTTGGAAATAGCTCCTTATGATTGTTTGAATATCGTGTGTATTTGTTGTAATTTTTCCTGTGGAGTCCCTGATTTTACGAATATGAGTCTCTTCTCTTCTTTTTTTTGTGAGTCTTGCAAGGGGTCTGTCAATTTTGTTTATTTTCTCAAAGAACCAGCTTTTAGTCTTATTTATTTGTTGAATGGTCTTTCTATTTTCAATCAGATTTATCTCTTCTTTAATCTTTGTAATCTCTCCCCTCCTAGTCATTTTAGATTCTGTCATTTCTTGTTTCTCCAGTTGTTTTAGTTTCATCGTGAGGGTATTCACCTGCTCTGCTTCCATTCTTTTAATGTGGGTACTGAGTGCAATGATCTTGCCCCTCAGTACTGCCTTAGCTGTGTCCCATAGGTTTCTTTGTGATGTGTTTTCTTTGTCATTGTGGCTTATGAATTCGTTGATTTCATCTTTAATTTGATCTGTGGCCCAAGTGTTGGATAGCAGCGTGGGGTTTAGCCTCCAAGAGTGTGTATAGGCTCTGTGGTATCCTTTGTTGTTGAGGGTTACCTTTAATCCACTGTGATCAGATATAATACATGGGATGATGTCAATTCTTTTGTATTTGCTGAGGTTCTTTGTGTGGGCTATGACGTGGTCTATTTTGGAATATGATCCATGGGCTGCTGAAAAGAAGGTGTATTGGGTCTCTGTAGGGTGGAAGGTTCTATATAGGTCTGTTAGATCCATTTGGGCAATGGTGTTATTTAGGTCCTCAGCTCCCTTACTAATCCTCTGGGTGTTGGATCTGTCTCTTGGAGAGAGAGGAGTATTAAAGTCACCCACTATGATTGTGTTTGCATCTATCTTGCTCTGTAATTCTGTGAGAATTTGCTTGACATATGTCGGGCCTCTTTTGTTCGGTGAGTATACATTTATCACCGTGATGTCTTGATTCTGGATTTTTCCTTGTATCAATATGTAGTGTCCTTCTTTGTCTTTTTGAGTGGACTTTAAAGAGAAATCCAGCTTGTCTGAGATCAGGATGGCTACACCTGCCGTTTTGGTGGGTGCATTTGCTTGGTAGATCTTGCTCCATCCTTTCATTCGAAGCCTGTTTTTGTCCCTTGCTGTAAGGTGGGTCTCTTGTAGACAACAGATGTCAACTTTTTGCTTGCGGATCCATTCTGCCAGTCTGCTCCTCTTGATCGGGGAGTTTAAGCCATTTATATTTAAAGAGATCAAGGATAAGGGTGTTTTTTCTCCTTCCATTTTCTTGTTGGGCTGTTTTTTCCTGTTGTTTTTTTTTTTTTTTTCTTCTTGTCTTTAGTGAGCTTGTGTTTCTGCTGGACTTTGGCTATTGAAGTTTCTTTCTGAATCTGTCTGTGTGTCTTTTACGATCTCTGTTGGGTGGGCTTCCCCTCTTAATATTCGCTGTAGGGCTGGTTTTTTATTCACATACTCCTTTAGCTCCTCTTTGGTGTGGAAAGATCTGGTTCTCCCTTCGAATGTGAACTCCAGTTTCGCTGGATATTTGATCCGAGGTTGTAAATTGTTATTCTGAAGTACTTGGATGGTGTTCTTCCACTCACTTCGAGCTTGGTAAGTTTGTGTGGATAAGTCGGATGTTATTCGAATCCTCTTCCCATTGAAAAAAGTTTCCTTCTTCGCTTTGGCTGAATTCAGAATTTGCTCTTTAATCTTGAGGTCTGTAGTCTTGAATATTATGTGCCTTGGGGTGGTTTTCCTGGGGTCTGGCCTGCCAGGTGTCCTATAGGCTTCGGTTACCTGGATGGGGTCCCCTGTGAGATTGGGGAAGTTTTCTGCAATAACTTTATTGAGAACATGATTAAGCCCTCTGCTCTGATATTCGGCTCCTTCTTCTATTCCAATTATACGCAGATTATATCTCTTGTCTTTGTCCATTAGTTCCTGGAGTAATCTTCCCTGAAGCTTCACCTTTTCTTGGAGTGTGGTCATTTTCTGGTTGTTGTCAGCTGCTTCATCGTCCAGGCGAGAGATTCTGGATTCCATATGGTCCACTCTTTGTGTTATGGTTTCAATTGCGGAGTTTATGGATGTCAGAGAGCTATTCATGGTTGTCATATCAGCTCTGATCGTGGAAATTTCTTCCTTTAAAGAGTTGTATTTTAAATCTATTTTTTCATGCATTTCAATTCTCAGGGTGTGGAGATTTTCTTTAAAGGCGGCTTGCATTGTATCCATTTTTGCTTCCATTTCTTTAAACGAGGCTTGCATTGTATCCAGTTTTGCTTCCATTTCTTTCTTGGCTTCCTGGGTGTCCTTCCAGATTTCCGCTCTAAACTCCTGGAATTGTTTTCTGATTTCATTTCTGACGGTTTCGATCATTCCTGTTAACATGTCCTCATTTGCTTTTTTATTCTCCATCTCCTCTCCAGTCGTGCTGCTTTTTGGAGCTGGCGAGTTGGCTTGTCCTTTGATGAACTGAGTTATGTTTCTTTGTGATTTGCGCATCTGGAAGTCTGTGTAGATCTTCCCTCCCTTCTGTGTAGGCGTGTCTGCGTCAGCAGGTGCTGTCGCTGTGGCCCCGCCCACCAGTGCAGGGCACGCCTATCAGAGCGGGCCCTTTCGCCGGGGCCCCGCCCTCCTGTGCACTGTGAGTCCCCTACAACAGGCACTTAAGTGGGGTCTGCCTCCCAGAGCGAGCCCTGGGTTGTTGGGTTGTGCTTGCGCCCTCCCGCGAGTCCGTTGGGTGGGGGAAGCAGTATGTGTGGGGCCCAGTGGGATCGACTGTCCGGGTGTGGCTTGGCACCCTCAGACCTCGCCTCCGCTTCGAGGAGGGGGAACGAGATCAGGCTCAGGTGACCCTGCTGGGCTGGTATTGCCCACCAGCGCCTGTGATTTTAGTTGTAAGAGTCCGCAAGGTCTAGGCGCCTCGGGTGGGGCTTGCCCTGCCGGCCGTCCCTGGCCCCTGTTGGGAAGGGGACGGGGCCGGTTCTGCCAGTTCAGGAACCTTTGGGGGCTTGGGGCTGTTCCGCCCTTCCCCTGCTAGACTGGCTTCCCAGTGCCTGCTGGGAGCTTCCCGCCTGATTTGGGGAATCTTTGTTCCCACGGGAGTGGGGAGGGGGAGGGAGGGAGATATATCGTCTTTGTCGGGCTTGGGTCTCCCGTTGGGGGAAGGGATTATGGGGGACTCACTTTTGCTGCTTTGTGTGTGTGTCCCGCACCGCCGTTGGCCCTTCAGGGGTTGGCGAAGTGTCGTGGTGGCTCCCCCGTTCCCTCTTTCTGCCGCGCTGGGTTCCCTTGTCCGAATCCGGTGTGGACCCGAACTTCTCGTCGCTGCTGGGTGTGTCTTGGTCCGCACCCTGTTTTGTGTCCGTGGGGTCTCCCGCTATATGGATTCTGCGCTCCTGGCAACCTGTCTGCCGATCGCCGGGTTTCCCTTTCCCAGCCTGACCCTGTTTGGGCCAGGGCCGGCTGGTGGGGGGAGGGTGCCCCGATTAATCTCCGGCTCCGTGTAGGTTTTCGGTTCTTCTTTTTTGCTCCTTTTTGTTTTCCTGCGTTTCTCCACTGCTTCTGGATGCTGGTTTTGCTGGGTTCTTGGTGGAGTGTTGGGTGTTGGAGTTCCCAGCTCGCTATTCAGTTGGTGCGAGTCGGGGTGCCTCCCTATTGTCTCGGCGCCATCTTTCTCCTCTCTCTATCTACTCATGGTCTTGATCCCTAGCTTTATATCATTTATTGTAATTTTATTTCCAAATCAGTATTTAATGATAATTTCATAGAATTTTTTTTTGCCCCAACTAGCTTCAAACCACAATTACAAAGGAATAAAATTTGAAGAGATAGGAAGGAAAATTCAAATGTTTCTACAATTCAGTATAAATGAACACATGAAATACCAATTCCTTTGGGAGATAGATAGCAAAGGTAGTAACTACATGGGTAACTACATGAAATTAGAGAAATCTCAAATCAATACCCCTAATGATCCCCCAAAGCTCCTGAAAAAGGAACAAGCCAAACAAAATTCTGTAGACAGAAATAAAATTGACCTGAAATAGAGAACTGAGAAACCACACAAAGTATCAACAAAACAAAATATTGGTTCTTTAAAAAAATTGACAACATTGATGGACCCTTAGAAAACCTAAGAAGAGAAATCACCCACATATAATTAGTGATGAAAAAGGGAATGTCACAAAAGAAGCCAAATTCAAAATATTTTAAGGGAATACTTTGCAAACCTTCATGCCAATAAATTGGAGAATCCAGCAGAATGGATCCATTCCTAGAGAACATCAAGATCCCTAAATTGAGACAAGAAGATGTGAACAGATTAAATAGATTCTTAATAAGCTATGAAATTGTAATGCAATGTAATTGCAGTCCAAGCAAATCCTAGGACTCGATGGATTTACAGCTGAATTCTATAAGTCCGTCAAGGAGAACTAACACCAATACTCCTCAAACTCTTCAATGAAATAGAGAAGAGATTGAAACATTCCATGAAGCAAGCATTATGGTCATCCCAAAACCAGATAGGGATCCATCAGAAAAAGATAACTATAGACATACCTGTGTGATGAAAATAGGTGCAAAACTTCTCCGTAACACTTTGGCCAGCTGACTAGCCAAAAACATCATACACTGTGATCAAATGGGATTCATCCCAAGGATGCAATGTTGGTTCAACATATGTAATTTGGTAAGTATAATACAACAAATCAACAGAAGCAAGGACAAAAATCTAACAGAATTTCAATAGTAGCAGAAAAAGCTCTTGACAAGATACAACATCCCCTTATGATACAAGCTCTAGATATCCTAGGAATATATGGAACGTTCCCCAGTGAAATAAAGGCTGTTTTTGACAAACCTACAGCCACCATCATACTTAATGGTGGAAAAACAATAAAAGCTGGGCACCCAGTGGCTCATACTTGTAATCCTAGCTACTCAAGAGCCAGCCTGGGCTGGAAAGTTCATGAAACTCTTATCTCCAATAAACCACCAGAAAACCAAAAGTGGTGCTGTGCCTAAGTGGTAGAGCCCTGGTTTTGAGCTGAAGAGCTCAGGGACTACTCCCAGGCCCCAGAGTTCATGCCCCACGACTGACCAAAACAAAAAAGAATTTCCTCTAAAATTAGGAACTAAACAAGGATGTTCACTCCACTACTCGTTAATATAGCACTGGAATTCCTAGTTCAGATGACTTGATCCTGTATTTTAAAAACATGTATACTCCTTTTCCAAACTACTAGAGTTAATTAAAAATATGGCTAAAATAGTAGTGTAGAAAATCCACAAAAATCAGTAGCTTTCTTATGTCAACAGTCAGATGGAGACTGAAATTGAAAGCAACTCCATTTGCAATAGTCTCAACAACAACAACAACTTAGTAATTAACCAAAGATGTAAAGGACCTGTACAGTGAAAATTATAAAAATGTGAAGAAGAAAATATTAAGATAAAAATCTTAAGATAATGGTTTGGTAAGAATGGTATTTCTGGAGCATAGAGTAATTCCATATGAGTTCAATTTTTTAAAAATATTTTTTTGGCATATATTGAAGCTTGATCTCAGAACCTTGTACTTACTGGTCTTCTACGTAGCTCTTTTTGCTTTATTTTGGAAAGTGTGTCATGATTTTACTAGGGCCAGCCTCAGATCAACATCTTCCTACTTAGGCCTCACATATAGTTTGGATTACAAGTGTATACCACCACACTCACTTTATTTGTGAAAATGGGATCTTGCTAACTTTCCCAGGCTAATTTCGAACTTCTATCCTCCTCATTTCTGCCTCCTGATTAGCTGTGGTTGTTACAGGACATATTTCTATCCCTGTTCAGGTTTTTGTTTTTCATTTTGAATATTTTCAACCTTATAAATGAGAAATCTTACTGGAAAATGATTATTCATTTGTACTTTTTAGAATTTTTAATATTTATTCATAGTTCTGCCTTTAATTTTTTAGTATTTTATTTCCTCAAATGTGTAGCCCTGATTCTGCTGAGCTAAGTTTATTGAAGGACAAAAAGTAAAACCATTTCAACAATTATTTTGGCCTACACTTATAATCCAGTGTTGCTTAATTTTCCCAAACACCTAAAAATAAGGTAGTGTTATTTCCTTATACATAGATTTTTTTTAAAGTCCTTTTAGCAATTTTTAAACGGAAGTGAAATGTCCTTGTCATGTTGAATGTTTTTGTGAGACCCTTTGAGCAGAATATAATGTAAGGCATTGTTAACTACTGAAAACAAAAATGTGGAGGATGACATCAAGGTTCTATTCTAGTCTTTTTTAAATGTTATGAATTTAATTTCTCTCATGTTGAAGGAAGCGTAGGTTTCCTGTGTAGTTTTTAGGTGGTGATTTAAATTGCAGTAGCACTCCATGATGTTATTAACTAATTTGTAAATTTATATTTACTCAATTCAATTATTACTTTGGAAGTAACTGGCAATAAGTCGAAGTATGTTACAGCTAATGCACATATTTGTTCTTTTCCTTCTTACAAATGTACTAGCAGTTATTTCTTTTATGATGTAGATGACCAGCATGTATTAAGGTGCATCAAGTAACATTTATAATTTATGAAGTGTCCTGAGATTGGTTTTGTTTTACCTTCTTTAAATCTTTTTTTGCCGGTCCTGGGGCTTGGACTCAGGGCCTGAGCACTGTCCCTGGCTTCTTTTTTTTTTGCTCAAGGCTAGCACTCTGCCGCTTGAGCCACAGCGCAACTTGTGGCCATTTTCTGTATATGTGGTGCTGGGGAATCGAACCCAGGGCCTCATGTATATGAGGCAGGCACTCTTGCCACTAGGCCATATCCCCAGCCCTACCTTCTTTAAATCTTAAAGGTATCCTATTTAAAATATACAGTTAAATGAATTCTGTAATGTATTTGTTATATTTGTTGATTGGAAGAGTTTTTAAAGGCACGCATAAATAGGTGCCCCTCAAAAGATAAAAATTTCAGTAAAGGACATTTTCATTAAAATTGCAGTTAAATGAGGACACTTTTTGTACAGAACACAGATGGTCAAAACCATTATTAAAGCCTGTTATTTCCAAAGTAACAATTGAATTGAGTAAAAAGTACACTAATGGCAAGCATGAAACTCAAATCCTTAGGAAGGCCTATTTGCAAGGTTGGGCTGTGGATGGCATCTGCGAACTTGGGTTTGGGAAGGTTACACATCATTCTCAGAATTGTATTGAAAGGCAGCACACTGCCTAAAGCATTTGGACAATGTGCTATATGCAGAACATCTACCTTCTTCCTCAGAGTCTCATAATTTTGTTTTCATTTTTGGAGTACTGCGTCTTGATTTCAGCCCTTTGTGCTTGTTAGGCATATGCTGAGCCACACTTCTCACTTTTCATTTATTTTGGAGATAGGGCCTTCCATTCTATCCATATACATGTCTAGATTGTGACCCTACTCTTTTACTTCTTGTAAGTAAAATGACAGGTGTGTGGCACCAGACCCATCTCAGGCTTTTACTGAGATGGAGTTCTGACAAGTTTTCTGCTGGGGCTGGCCTAGAACCCTGATTCTCCCCAACTTATCCTCTTCCATAGCTCAGATGATAGACTCAACCCAATATACCTCCCTATTGGTTATGAAAGGGTCTTGCATGTATTCCTAGGACCTACAAAATGTGATCCTCCCAATCTTAGCTACCTTTGTAGCTAGGATTATAAGCATGAGCCACTATTGGTGTCTGGTTTTAGTCTGAAATTTTGATACAGAAGATCTGACCACTTCCCTAGATAATCCTTGAGTTACTAAATCTCTTAAGAGGTTATTTTGGACACAACAGTTTACATAGTTTCAAACTCATTGTTGGAGGAATTAAGCAAGTCTTAGAATTCTAGTAGGAAGAACTTTTTGTAAGCTTGTCCTGTTTTCCTTCATGTTTTTTCTCTTGACAGTTTGGCTTTTGCTATAATAAGTCACAGCCATGTATACAATTACATGTTGAGTTTATTCTGTCATTTTGAATGATTGAACCATGGTCTAGGGGTTAGAACTTCGGGCCTGGGTGCTGTTCCTGTTTCTTTTGCTCAGTAGTACCATTTGAACCACAACTATATTTTTGGCTTTTTTACTAGCTTATTGGAGATAAGACTTTCATGTATTTTCCTGCCTGTATTTGGCCTTCAGACCTTGATTCTCAGATCTCAGCTTTCTGAGTAGCTAGGCTTATAGGCATGAGCCACCAGCACCCAGCTGAGCGCTTCTTCATCCTGAGGAAAAGGTGCTTTTGAGTTGGGATTGTGAGTAAATTTATTGTGATGAAAATAACTGTTCCTTACCAGTCCACTAGGGGATACTGCAGTACATAGGAAGAAAACTGAATTATTACAACAGCTTAAGATTTATCTTCTTTTCAGCATAAGAACCACTCCCCTTCTCCCATTTGTTTATGTGAAAAGTATTGTTTTGGGGATGACTTGGAAAATTAATTTCAGAAGAACCAACCTTTATGGAGGTTTTGCTTTGATTTTAAAATTTTGGAATTCCTATTATGATTTGTTTGCCTTGGTTTGTTTTCTTTTGTTTGTTTCTTGGCTGTGTTACTTCCAGATGCCTTCTCTGAGCACTTAAAAAAATGAATGGACAATTTTTCTTAAAAATAGCATAGTATGAGTAATATAATTTTGCTTTTTAAGTTGTGCTTTTTGTGTTGAAAGGTCAACAAGTCTAGCACTCAGTTTGTGTCTGTTAATTCCTGTAATATGTATTTTTAAAATATTCATCTTATGAAGTGTGAAATATTTGGCCTTAGAAACATACAATACAGAGGAGAATTTATGTAAGCTGGATACATTCCCACCACTTGGGAGGATGAAGCAGGAAGATCACATGGTCAAGGCCAGCCTGGGCTAGAAAACTCGACTAAATAAATGGTTTTCAACAGTTTATTTTATTTTTGGGTGCTGTTCCTGGGGTTTAATCCCAGAGTGTAGGTGCTGTCCCTTAGCTCAAAGTTCTACTTGAGTCTATTTCCAACCGTTTTGGTAGCAAATTGTAGATAAAGTATATCATGGACTTTTTGACCTGAACTGGCTTCAAACTGTGATTCTCAGATCTCCACCTCTGAGTTGCTAGGATTATAGTTATAGGCTACTGTTTAACTGTTTTTTAAAAATTTATTCCTAGTAATATAACAAATATAATGCAGCATGATTTATCCTTTAAAAATGTATAGAATAGGGGCTGGGAATGTGGCCTAGTGGCAATTGTGTTGCATATTTAAAACACCAAAATAGGTTTATGGGAACTCTAATTTTTCTGAATGAGTTATAGTTCAAAAAATATATGGTAGCCTTTCAAGGATATAAAACTGATCATTAAAAAATGGAGTTCATGGGGCTGGGGATATGGCCTACTGGCAAGAGTGCCTACCTCATATACATGAGGCCCTGGGTTCGATTCCCCAGCACCACATATACAGAAAATGGCCAGAAGTGGCACTGTGGCTCAAGTGGCAGAGTGCTAGCCTTGAGCAAAAAGAAGCCAGGGACAGTGCTCAGGCCTTGAGTCCAAGCCCCAGGACTGGCCACAAAAAAAAAAAAAATGGAGTTTACCTGTACTAAAGTAAGACAAAAATATATTGAAGTCTGCAAAAGTAAAACAAATCTCACCAAGGAAGCCCCATTTTTTAAGGTGATAATCAGGAGAACAGGTAAGGAAGAATAGTTAAAGCCTGTGCTTGTAGTTGTCATCTTAAATGCGGAGTAGTTCTCTGAGATTTGGTCCATTGTTCTTTGGCATTTCCAGCTAGTGTTAGAATGGAGTTGAGCTCTAGGAAGGATACTGACTCTTCAGTGCCATTCCTACAGTGTGAACTTGGTTGGTTGGTAGGGAAATACCCATTATATCTGATGTCTAAAGGCTTGTGTTGAGTGTGTATGGAAAGACACTTTGGGGTAATATCTATTTCCTCTTCTACTTGCAGTTTGTTGACTGTCTTACCTCAGATAATTGAACTAACGGGTGTAGCTAAAGATTTTCTAGTGATAGATGGATGGTAGTTAAAATATAATATGATACAAGTGTAAGGAGCATTTGAGAAGGAAAGCATTTAATTTAACATGCTCTGAGAAATTCAACAATCTCATTAAATGAGCCAAGTACAACATGAAAAAAATGTTTTACTTTTGCCATTAGTGTTCTACATCTTGAGAATGCAGAGTTTAAAGTTAATGCAGCTTAAGCATTATTGTTAAGTTAAAATTGCACATTTTATTAAAATTTGAAAAGTTAACACATAGTTCAAGATTTAAGAAGTATACAATTAATTTTCATTCTCTTTCTTTAGCTATCAAGTTTTTTCTCTAGGAGGCAGTCAGTATCCCACTTTTTTATATTTAATTTTTTATTGTCACTATAAAGGTGATGTACAAAGAGGTTATGATTACATAAGTAAGGTAAAATACATTTCAGGGGCTGGGAATGTGGCCTAGTGGTAAAGTGGTTGCCTCGTATACATGAAGCCCTGGGTTTGATTCCCCAGCACCATGTATATAGAAAATGGCCAGAAGTGGTGCGTGGCTCAAGTGGCAGAGTGCTAGCCTTGAGCAAAGAGAAGCCAGGGACAGTGCTCAGGCCCCGAGTCCAAGGCCCAGGACTGGCAACAACAACAACAACAACAAAAAACTACATAGCATACAAAAGTACATTTCATTATGCACGTGTCACCCCTTCCCTTACTCGCTTTTTCCTCCCATCCCCACCCACAAATTGGACAATTCATGTTCAACATAGAATTTAGACACAGAAAACTTTCACAATGCCAGGACCTCGGGCAGCGCAAACATTGACACAGATCAACAACTCAAGACTGCAGCATCCAGAGGCAGAAAACTCAGAACCAACACCAGGAACTCAGAAAACCAATACTGGTTGGGCACTAGGACCCTACCCTGGCTGCTGGCAGGAAAACTTGATCTGCTAAAAGACAGCAGGGATAATGCCCCCACACCTGGTGAGGCCCCCCTCCCCCTTTTGAAGCTCACACCCACCCTGGAGGCCTTGATCTAGCCCCTCAGGTTCCCACCGCAGACCAGACCAAGCACCCATTAGTCCGTCAAGAGTGCACCAGCCCAGGGCCAACCACACACCAGCTCACCGGGTCTGAGTGAGCCAGCCTGGGGCCACAGCCCCTCACACTGTGGGAAGTAGATACCAGTCTGGGACTGAGAAGGTGCCAACCCGGTATTTGAGTGAGGACAGTTTCCCACACCACCCTGAGGGAGTTTATACCCTCCGAGGCCCATGCCTGTCCCAATTCAGGGCTCTGGGGAGGACAACCTTCCATAAAAGCAGAGTGGGACCTTACTTCCTTTCCCAACCCCCAGGGCTCAAATGAGGTTTGAGTGCTGGAATGCTGCTCCCAGCCCCTCTGGAAATAGATGCCAGTACATGACTTGGGCCAGAATGAGATCCCCACTATGACTAGTGGGAATCTGATATACATACTAAAATGAATTCAAGATATGAAAATAATAGACATGTCTTCTTTTTTTTTTTTGGCCAGTCCTGGGCCTTGGACTCAGGGCCTGAGCACTGTCCCTGGCTTCTTCCCGCTCAAGGCTAGCACTCTGCCACTTGAGCCACAGCGCCGCTTCTGGCCGTTTTCTGTATATGTGGTGCTGGGGAATCGAACCTAGGGCCTTGTGTATCCGAGGCAGGCACTCTTGCCACTAGGCTATATCCCCAGCCCGACATGTCTTCTTTTTAAACATTTTTTTAACTTTTAAAAATGTTTGATGATTTCTTCTTTACCTTATGTATGGTGTATTCAAGAGTATCTTGGGAAGGGTTCAGGGGAGGGTATAGAACTTGAGAGAAAAAGGGTGAAAAAGTGCAGCAGTGGAGCTCACTAGACGGATGAAAGTGAACTATACAACTTGCGGAGATGGGAGGGAGGGACTGGGAGAGAATGAGGGAACAGATGACACTTTATGAAAGGAAATATACTCATTGCCTGACTTACGTAATTGTAAATCACCTCTGTAATGACAGTAAATTAATTTTTTTTTGCCAGTCCTGGGCCTTGGACTCAGGGCCTGAGCACTGTCCCTGGCTTCTTCCAGCTCAAGGCTAGCACTCTGCCACTTGAGCCACAGCGCCGCTTCTGGCCGTTTTCTGTATATGTGGTGCTGGGGAATCGAACCTAGGGCCTCGTGTATCCGAGGCAGGCACTCTTGCCACTAGGCTATATCCCCAGCCCCAGTAAATTAATTTTTTAAAAAATCTAATGAGTACCACTGCTGCATTTATTCACCCGTTGTCCCTCTATCCTTTTATGTTCTTTTTGGCCAGCCTGGGGCTTGAACACTCTTCCTGAGCTTCTCTTGCTCAAGGCTAGCACTCTACCACTTGAGCCACAATGCCACTTTTGGCTTTTTCTGCTTATGTGGTACTGAGGAATTGAATCTAGGGCTTCATGCATGCTAGGCAAGCACTCTACCACTAAGCCACATTTCAGACGTAAATATATTTTTAGCACTTATTTAATGGACTTTCTTGGCATGTATAAATAACAGTTGCCAACATAGATTCTAAATTCAGACATTTAGTTTTTTCATTACTTAACAATTACTGAGCCTCTATCATGCACTTTTAAGACAATGAAAATATAGCACTGTTCAAGCCATAGTTCTTGCCCTTCTGGATGTTACATTGAAATGTGTGGAGACAGGCACTAAATAGATATTCCTTTATTATAGCATGTGGTGATAAATTCTTTAGATGAAAATAAGGCAAATAAAATGGAGTTATTTTAGATTGTGTGTTTGAAACACAGCCTCTGATGGTGTGACATTTATGCTTGGAAGATGTCAGACCTGTGACTTTCCAGAGAAACATCCCTGGGGAAAAAACTTGAAGGGAAAGTTCTATTAAGGCTTAGTAAACATGTGTGTTTATGTATTTCCATAATTTAGAAGCAGCTAAGTTGCTGGGAAGGACTGACCTCAGTTTTGGATGGAGAAGACTTCAGAGTAATACATAAAAGGAGATAGTGGATAAATGAGTTTAATAGAATTGCAGGTGGCTATTTAAATAGGGCTGTGTACTATCAGAAGGAATTTAGATTTTCTTCTGAGTGGGACAGGAATCTGCTGGAGGATTTAGATAGGAAAGAGTTAAGTCTGGAGAATAAATTCTTGGGGTAATTAAAGGAAAAATGACCAGTTCCATGTAACAGTAGAATATACAACACTGTGCTCACAGTGTGAGCTTTATCACGTTTATTTAGGTGATGTTTTTACCCTAGATTTGTATTCTATTTTTGAAGATTGTAGTACAAAATAAACATAACTCAAATAATGTTTTTCCCCTTTATTGTCAAAGTGAAGTACAGAGGGGTTATAGTTTCATATGTAAGGCAGTGAGTACATTTCTTTTTTTTTTTTGGCCAGTCCTGGGCCTTGGACTCAGGGCCTGAGCACTGTCCCTGGCTTCTTCCCGCTCAAGGCTAGCACTCTGCCACTTGAGCCACAGCGCCGCTTCTGGCCGTTTTCTGTATATGTGGTGCTGGGGAATCGAACCTAGGGCCTCGTGTATCCGAGGCAGGCACTCTTGCCACTAGGCTATATCCCCAGCCCGTGTACATTTCTTACTCAATTTGTTACCTCCTCCCTCATTCCCCTTTCCCCCTTTTCCTCTTCCCCCATGAGTTGTACAGTGGGTTTACACCAAATGGTTTTGTAAGTATTGCTTTTGGAATCATTTTGTCTTTTTATCTTTTGTCTCTCAATTTTGGTATTCTCTTTCCCTTCCCTAGTTCTAATACACATATATACAGTATCCAGGGTACTAAGATGAGATACAGTGATAGCTGGGGTTAAACCATAGGAAGGGAATACGAGAGAAAAAAAAAATAGGTATGGTTTCTTATGGCATGTTGAAAATAATTATAGCAATGATATAACACTTGTTTCCATAATGTGGAGTTCATTTCACTTAGCATCATCTTTCAAATAATATTTGTAAATGGAAACTTTAGTACAGTTTTACAGTTAAATTCTGTTGTTATTTAAAGTTGCGCAATTTTCCTAAGTATCTTGCAGAAATATGGTAAGATTTGGGAGCACCGTGGGGGGTAGTACCTTTATGGTTGTATAGCATGCAATACATTTTTATAGACCATAAAAAATTCAGGTGACTATGTTATCCTATTCATTTCCACTACATTTTTTTGTGACATTTGTAATTAGAAACTCCTTTTTAAAACGCCAATGTGTATAAAAAAAAACCCTTTAAATAAAAATCTAAAAGGCCAAATTCTTACCTTAAGTAGTTTGCTAGTGCTGAAATTAAATGTAATATAAAAAAGGTCAGCATGTAAGTTTTAAGCTTCAGAATGTCTGAATATATCTGTAATTTTTCTGACAAGCTTGCTAATAAGTGTGATATTGTTGGAAAAGGAGGTGAACATAGGAAGTAAACCTGGAGCTGAAACCTCTTAATACTTAACTGGGTGAATAGGAGTACTTTAAATTAGTAAAATCATGAGTAAGGGAGATATGATAACAGAAATACAAAGTCGACATTGTGAAACATGTTAAAATATAGTGTTGGAGAGAGAAAATAAATAAAGTTAAGGGCAAAGCCCCTGGTGTTTAGAGTTCAGTAAAACTTAAATAAGGGTTTATTGGATATAGTCAGGTTTGGGAAAGACATGAAAATCAGTACCTTGCTGTACTAGTATGTGCCAAAACAAATCTGAAATGAATTCTAAGACTATTATATTCATTATATTTATTTATGAAGGAGTTTTAGTCTAAAAGATTATCACTGATTTTGTCTACTATTGATTCTCTTAATTTGGTTCACTTACCTTGGCTTTACAAAATAGGCTTTTGAAGTTGAGAATATAGAAGATGATGTTAGGAAAGCTTTTTAAGATGTTTACATCCAAATGCAGGTGATTCACACCTGTAATTCTAGCTACTCAGGAGACTGAAATGTGAGGATCTGGATTCAAAGTGGATCTGTGCAAGAAAGTCAGTGACCCTCTTAGCTCCAATTAACAACCAAAAAGCTAGAGGTGGAGCTGTGGGTCAAGTGGTAGAGCAGTAGTCATGAGCACAAAAACTAGGACATTGCCTAGGTCAAGTTCTAGCCATATTGCCTGCGTCAGTAGAGGGGGCTGGCATTTAAGAATGATGTTTATTCAAGAGGAGCAGTGTTTTTAAAAAATAAAATTCTTTTTATTGTATTCATGGGTATTTTTTTTACCATAATCTTTATGTACAAATACCTATTCCAATGAAATATAATGCCATCTTTTATTTCTAGATAAAGTAGAAAATAAGTCAGTTTGGTTGAAGAAAGGGTTTTTTGGTTAATTGGAGGTCAGAATCAGAAGGATTTGCTTGGCTTCAAATTGTGGTTCTTAGATCTCAGCTTCCTGAGCACCTAGGATTATAAACATGAGACATTGTTACCATGCCAAAAGCCCTTATCTTTTTGATAGGACTAGGGTTTGAACTCTGGGTTTTATTCTTAGAAGGCAGGCATTTTACCATTGTTCCACACTTGCAGCTCATTCTTGATACATATTTAAAGTAACTAGAGAGTAATCTCCACTCTCCCTTAATTTTACAAAAGGGGAAATGAAAACACAATGGTAAATTACCTTGTGTAGTTATGGTGGAAAAAACACAAGAACTTGTCATTGTTCTTGTTGAGTGCTCTATAACAATTTGCCTTAGCTTCCGTTTTATTTTGAAATAAATTTTTTGTTTGCATTTTTTGGCACATCTCTCTCTATATATATAGCTCAAGTGAAATTCAGCATATAATTTCCTAGACTCTTTTATGTATGTAAACCTTAAAAAATTTTTCAGCTTTGTGGTTACGTTTATGGGTTACTTATTAACTTTGGTTTGAATTAACATTTTATCTATCTAAATTTGTCTAGGAATTTTAAGGGTGCAAAGTGAAACTAAAACCTTTTCTCTTAAAAGCTGTTATAGAACCTTATTAAATTTAATAAGAAGGACCAGTTTGGTTGAGATGTCTGATTTATGTGATATTTTAGGACATTTGTCACTTTTAGAAAATTTATTGTTATAGAAGTGATTTGCAGATAAATTACAATTTCATGAGCCAGGTATGAGTACATTTCCTTCCATACAGTGTCTTCTGTTATAGTATTCTTAGTCTGTTATACTCTTTAAGTATTCCTTTTAAGTATTTAAATGTGTTCTTTTTCACTATATTCCTTGTAAGTATTCTGTTGTAAGTATTCTAACACTGTTATTGTATTTAAGAAAAAAGTGACACTTAAGTATTATACACACAAATTTATGTAACTTGTCTTTTGTCTTTTTTTATTTTTTTAAAGAAAAAGAGAGTCAAGGCCTCATTATATTATTTTGTCCACCCTAGCTCCAATATCTGGGGCTCAGGTGTGTTTCCTGCTCTTAGCCTTCCAAGTAGGTGGGATTAAAGATAGTCCATCACAGTGAATGGCTGTTTATCTTTTCCTTTTCTCAGCATTATGTTTTGAACTCAGGACCTTGCCATGCAACCACTATACCACTTGAGAAGAACTCTTTTGCTTTCATAGGATTTTGCATTTTGCTTGGGCTGTTTTGGACCGTGGTCCTCTTACTTATGGTTTATTTGTTGCTATGAAATGGGAAGGCTGGGTCTAGCCAATGCTGTCTTGGCTATGTGGTGGATGCTAGGGAATTGGGTTTAACTGGCACCATCTTGTCTTAGTGGAGGAAGGTGAAGTCCCACCTCCCAGGTGAGGGGTGTGCCTGAATTCCAAGAGGGAGGAGTGGGGACTTGACAATAGGTTACTGGACCTGTGCAGTCCTGTGCCTTGAACTTGAGAGACTCTTGAGTTTTCTGAGAACCTGCCCCCTGACACACTATCTAGGCACAGACCACCTCAGGCACCATTATGCCATGCCTCATGTCTCCTGTGTCTCCTGGCTCTCCTCAGGTCACCATGGTAACCCACTTCAGTTCTTTACTGGAGCTGATCTGATTTGTTGGTATTGTTTTTCTGCTTTTTCCTCTCTAGCTCCCATAGCTCAGTTTTCTATTAGTGCTAAGTTTATTCTCAGGGCTGCAGGTCTTTGTGACCAAGTCTACCTGCAGACACTGGCTTTCTAATAGACTCCCAATTCAACCTCTCAAAATGAGGCTTCTCTGCTTCTCGAGACTGAGTTACCTTACAACAGCTGGAGTGACAGGGAGTCATGTCTTTTATTTATTGAATGATTAGTATCAATTAATGCATTTTCTGCTCTGGGATAGCCTTGAATTTCCCAATCTATCTGAGTCATTCATTTCTTTTTTTTTTCCTTTCTCTTTCTCTCTTTTATTTCCTCTCTCTCTTCCTCCCTTTCTCCCTCCCTCTCTCCCTCCCTTTGCCCTCCTTTCCTTCCCTTTTTTTGGTAGAAGTTTTATTGGTCATTGAAACCAGCTTATGTTTGGTTTTCCTATTTATAAAACACAGGTAATATTAGTGATTTCCTCACAGGATTATAAAGATGAGCTACGATAATGATATTCACGATGGCATTTAGTAGGTACTTGTTAAGAATGTAGACTCTTTGGGTTCAAATCTAACTTCTGACATTTAGTTGTTTGGGGTTTTTTGTTGTTGGTGGTGGTGTTTTCATTTTTGTTCAAGTCAGGGACTTGAATTCACTGCCTGATGCTTGCTTTCCATTCGTTGGCTGGTGCTATATCTTCTGAGGCACACTTCCAAACCTACTTAGATGTTTTATTTTATAAAAGTTATGTGTTTTTGTTCTGTTCTCTTGAGTCTCCCTTTTTGATAAACATAGCTGTATGGTTTCAGCTGGGTCATTTTCTCATTTCAAAGGTTTCTTTTCATCTTGTCCTTTTTTCTTTGTGTTCAACCTGGCACTGTTTATTGTTTTACTTTTTGTATGCTAGAAAGTTACAGCCTTTACATGTATTGAAGGAAATAATCTGGAGATATTGAGAAAAGGGAATTAATGATTAAGTTGAGAATATCTAGAGCTAATATCCTGTCTTGGTGACAAGTATTAGAGTTAGCACACAAAAGAGCGATCACATAGTTTATTACAATAAGGAAGATATGGCATATACGTATAAGGAGATCAATATAGTAATAGTACTCTTTGTAAATTCTATTCTGGTTGGTTTAGTATTCTAAGTCAACTCATAAGCTATTTTTTTTTAAATGTGGAAGAAATATTAAAAGTTTTAAAAGAGGAGAAAAAGCACACAATACTCATTTATGTCAGTGGGAGAGTGAATGGACTA
This sequence comes from Perognathus longimembris pacificus, assembly GCF_023159225.1. NCBI lineage: Eukaryota > Metazoa > Chordata > Mammalia > Rodentia > Heteromyidae > Perognathus > Perognathus longimembris. The sequence continues at coordinate 22,719,648 of NC_063171.1, forward strand.
GGGGAATATAGTACAATTACTAGGCAGTGCCCAGGCCCTGAGTTCAAGCCCCAGCACTGGCGCTCCCCTCCCCCCCCAAAAAAAAGTAAGTTAGTGGAACAAGGGTAAACAAACACAACTATGATACTTACTGGGCACTATGTGGAAAATGAACTGGACATCTTTTTGTTTTGTTTTTTGCCAGTCCTGGGGCTTGAACTCAGGACCTGAGCACTGTCCCTGGCTTCTTTTTGCTCAAGGCTAGCACTCTACCACTTGAGCCACAGCGCCACTTCTGTCTTTTTTCTATAAACCCAGGGCTTCGTGTATGTGATGCGAGCATTTTACCACTAGGCCAAATTTCCAGCCCCTGAACTGGACATCTTGTGTGTAGGAATGGGAGGTCAAAAAACTGGGAGAGTGAAAGAAGTGGAGACATGGTTCAGAAAAGAATTGTACTTATTACTCATTACCTGATTCATGCAGCTGTATAACCCTCTATATCAACTCTATAATAACTTTTTTAAAAAGAACACTTAAAAATAAAACTTTAGGAAGGTAATTTATCTTTCAGAATTTAAAATAAATACTAACTTTTATTCCAAAGAAAAGATGTTAGGAGATCAATTCTGTTGGAGTCAAATAAGTAAAAGAATAGTATTCAAAAGGGATTGCAAGACATATATTTTATGTATGCTGAAGTGTTAGAGTTCTGTAATTCTTAGAGCTTCATTGCAACCCCAATATATTGATGTCCTAAGCATTATTATTTGTTTTATAGGTGAAAATCTGAAGCTTAGATCATTTGAGGGATTTCTAAGATCTTAGAGCTATTAAGTTGGCTTCTTAGGACTACTAGTACTCTTCAATCATAACAAATTAATTTTCTTGCCTGCTTGTCAATCTCAAGCGAAGACTCTTTCCCCATGCCTCCCATCTCCAAAACTGGAGATTGAACCCAAGACCTTTCATATGCTGGTTATATGCTCTACCATTTAGCTATAACTGGCCCGATATGTTTTAGAAATTAGTTTTTTTTTTTTTTTTGGCTAGTCATGGGGCTTGGACTCAGGGCCTGAGCACTGGTCCCTGGCTTCTTTTTGCTCAAGGCTAGCACTCTGCCACTTGAGCCACAGCGCCACTTCTGGCCATTTTCTGTATATGTGGTGCTGGGGAATCGAACCCAGGGCCTCATGTATATGAGGCAGGCACTCTTGCCACTAGGCCATATCCCCAGCCCCTAGAAATTAGTTTTAACAAAATCATTTTCCTGGCCTGGACACTTCACACTCTAGGGGGTGATATTAGAGGAGTTTACTGCTCCTATTATTACCTGCCTTGATCTTGCTGAAAACACTCCCCACCTGGAGGTTTAAAACACTACAGTTTTGTTTAAAAACTCTTTCTTCACCAAAGAACTTAATAATGTGGGTGGAGGTCAGATTCCCAAGGAATGTTAGCAGCTTGCCTGAGCAGACAGCTGTGCATTTAGAATGTCTGCATGGTCCAAATACATTCTTTTTGGTGGCGGTTTGCACTATTTAACAATAGTGAGTTATTATTGAATGTTTCCTATTTGAAAATTTTCTCCTTTTTATCTATAGAAATGTACTTCTTGCTGTTGTTGTGGGGCTTGAACTCAGGGCCTGGGCACTATCCTTTAGCCTCTTTGTGATCAAGGCTTTGTGGTCAAAGTTTTTGAGTGGTTAATTGGAGATAAGAATCTCACAGAGACTTTTCTGCCCCAGCCGGATTCGAACTGCAATTCTTGGATCTCAGCCTCCTGAGTCGCTAGGATTACAGGCATGTGCCACCGGCACCTGGCATGTTGTACTTTTTTCTCTTTGTTTTTGCACATTTATCTTTGTGATGGAGTCAGGGCCTTTAAACAGTTCTTTAAATGTGAAAGAAAAATAAGGGAATTATTAATATAATATGAACTAACATTTTCCATTTTAAATGTTTACCAAAGTGGAAAAATAAAATGCCTGTGTTTCAGATAATTATTTTCTTTTTTATTTTATTGTGACAGAATACCCATAATGTTAAAGCTACCATCTTGTCTAAGTCCTTAATATGTTTTGTATAATATCCTGTTTAAAATAGGAATAGTTCTCTGGACCTGGCTTGCATCTACTTTGGTCAAAGAAAATCTCTGTTATCCTGTTTGTTAACTCCTACTACTTTACTGTTTACTCCATTATAATGGAGAGCCTAGTGATGACAGAACGTGATGTAGAAGTGATAGATATGAGAAAGTGATCCTTGAGAATACAGATTCTGTAAATAGGACATAGCAGCCGCACCCTTCTTCCTTCCCTCTCTCCCTTCCGCTCTCCCTGAAGCCGTTCTTGGAGCTCCTCTGAGAGGTTGTATGGGAAAGCACGAGTCATCATGTATAAAATTCTGATTTTCTTACCTATTTGTTTACCATCTTTAATTTATTCCTTGCCATCTTTAGGAAACAGTCCAAACTCCTTAGAAGAACATCAGAGGCTTTCATACTTTGGTACAGGGTCAGTCCCATACATGCTCCCTAGGTTCTCCTGTAAAGTGTACATGAACACAACAGGCCACACAACAGGTGTGAGACAACACACACAGACATTTGTTTTATTGTTTTAAATGTTAACTTATGTTTAGTCACCAACTCTTAACTTTTAAGATATAGGCCAAGAATACCTTTTAAAAAGGCCTCTCCAGGGCTGGGAATATGGCCTAGTGGCAAGAGTGCTTGCCTCCTACACCTGAAGCTCTTGGTTCGATTCCCCAGCACCACATATATGGAAAATGGCCAGAAGGGGCTCTGTGGCTCAGGTGGCAGAGTGCTAGCCTTGAACGGGAAGAAGCCAGGGATGGTGCTCAGGCCCTGAGTCCAAGGCCCAGGACTGGCAAAAATAAATAAATAAATAAATAAAATAAAAAGGCCTCTCCTTTTGTCTGTATTAGTAGATACTCTTGCTGTATGATACCACAAAACATTCAGATTACATCTCTCTTTTCTTAAAATGAATGGCTGACATTTTTGTTTATGTAAGTTCCAAAGACCATGTCTTATATACCTTTCTACCCCCTAAATCTGAGCCTATTCTTCATAGACTTGGGATTTCAAAGAAAATAAAATAATTTTTTTAAAACACTGTAAGATAGCCGTTTCTCTTGTTCCCTAATAATCACAATATGTAATGTTGCAAATTTAATAGCCCTGTTTTTTTCTTTTTTTTTTCTATACCTACAGTATGCTTGGCAGGACTCTACCCCTTGAGCTCCCATTCTGTGCCTTTTTAAGGTGAAAAATGCCTCAGCACTTGACTTGTACAGTAATAAGCATGCCAATGGTTATATATTTTGGTTTTAATTAGAATTATGTGATTGCCTGTTACAGTATTGGTGGTTTGGGGCAGGACCTTAGAATTATAGAGTTCCCCTTCATTTTTAGGAATTATCTAAGCACACTAAATAATTAGGCTAGATTATGTAAGCCCTTACCCTTCTAGATAAAATGCACCTCAGTTACACACATTTTAAACTCGTGAGTCATTAAGTCACATTTTTGCTTAAGATGTAACTATTGTTAATACAATTTTATTTCTGAATCTCTTACTGCTTTTATCAGTGCTGCTTTTCTTTCATAGTCTGACGTCAAAGGTTGTGTAACCTGGGTCCTTAGAATTAATGATGATAAGTTAGTTGGTGATAAGATTTTTTTCTACAAGAAATCTTTTTTTTAAATTTAATTTATTTATTAATTGAACACAAATTTTTTTGACAAGGTGTTGTGCAAAAAGGGTACAGTTACATAGTAGGGCAGTGTGTACATTTCTTGTGATATCTTACGCCCTGTTTTTCTTTCCCTTCTCTAGGTCAGGTATACATATATACAATATACAATGTATCAAGAACATATACAGTAGCCACGTGGCCAAGTCCAAGAAAATTCACCTAGGACTTTAAATGTAATGTCGATATTATACAATATGTCGACAGTAGTCTTATATGAACGTACATACATAGCTTTTGAGCTATTGTATTCCACTGAGAGGTCAATTTTTTTTTTTTTTTGGCCAGTCCTGGGCCTTGGACTCAGGGCCTGAGCACTGTCCCTGGCTTCTTCCCGCTCAAGGCTACCACTCCGCCACTTGAGCCACAGCGCCGCTTCTGGCCGTTTTCTGTATATGTGGTGCTGGGGAATCGAACCTAGGGCCTCGTGTATCCGAGGCAGGCACTCTTGCCACTAGGCTATATCCCCAGCCCGAGAGGTCAATTTTTGACCTTTATATGTTGAGTAGTTGTTTGGTTTTAGTTACATACTGTTGGGTCGCTGCCCCAATCCTGTGGGAAATACCATTTAACAAGCAGTTTTTGGTTTCACAGACCTGGTCTCTACTGTCTCTCTGTCTCCCTTTCTTAACAGTCATATATCAGGGAGATCATGACCCTTTGTTTTCTGTGTTCTAGGCTTGTCTCACTCAACATTATTTGTTCGAGTTCTGACCATTTCCCTGCGAATAACAATATTTCACCATTCCTAATCGCTATGTAGTATTCCATTGTGTATAAGTACCACATTTTTTGGATCCATTCGTCTGTGGAGGGGCATCTGGGTTGTTTCCATATTTTGGCTATTATGAATTGTGCCGCGATAAACATGGAAGTACAAATGTCTTTTTGATATCTTGGGACTTGCTGTTTAGGATAGATGCCTAGGAGTAGTATGGCTGGGTCATAGGGTAGGTCTATATTGAGCTTTTTGAGAAACCTCCATACTGTTCTCCAAAGTGGTTGTACTAATTTGCACTCCCACCAACAATGGAGAAGGGTTCCTCTTTCCCCGCACCCCCTCCAGCATACAAGAAATCTTTTTAAGCTCAACATAGACATACCCTGTGACCCAGCCATACCACTCCTAGGCATCTATCCTGAACAACAGGGCTCAAGATATCAAAAAGACATCTGCACTTCCGTGTTTATCGCTGCACAATTCACAATAGCCAAAATATGGAATCAACCCAGATGCCCCTCCACAGATGAATGGATCCAAAAAATACGGTACCTATACACAATGGAATACTACATAGAGATTAGAAATGGTGAAATATTGGTATTCACAGGGAAATGGTCAGAACTTGAACAAATAATGTTGAGCGAGACAAGCCTAGAACACAGAAAACAAAGGGGCATTATCTCCTTGATATATGACTGTTAAGGTGGGGGGAGGGGGAGACAGTAGAGACCAGGTCTGCAAAACCCAAAAACTTCTTGTCAAATGGTGTTTCCCTGAGGTTTGGGTCAGTGACCCAACATTATGTAACTAAAACCAAACAGCTACTCAACATATAAAGGTCAAAAATAGACCTCTCAGTGGATCACAATAACTCAAAAGCTATGTATGTATGTTCATATAAGACAAGGATAAGCAAACTCTATTGTTGACGTTACATTTAAAGTCCTAAGTGAATTTCCTTGGCGTAGGCCACGTGGATACTGTATATGTTTTTGATACACTGTGTATTGTATATATGTCTAACTGATCTAGGGAAGGGAAAGAAAAACAGGGTGTAAGATATCACAAGAAATATACACACTGCCCTATTATGTAACTATACCCCTTTTGCACAACACTGTGTCAAAATTTTTTTTAATTAAAATAAAAAAGAACACAGAGGCTTTTCATATTAAAAAAAAAGAAATCTTTTAAGTGTTCTGCCATTTTTAAAAGAACTTTAATCTTTTTACTATAAAACTTTTTATGTGTGTCAAACAGTAATTGGGCTTGAACTTGGCCTTCGTGCTGTCCTTTAGGTTTTTCATTCAGGACTAGTGCTCTACCACTTAAGTCACAGCTCCATCTCCTAGTTCTACCATTAGTTTTAAAATTCTGTCCTTTTATCATGAGTGTAGGTAAAACACTAGTCAAACTTTTTTTTTTTTTAGCACTGGTACTGGGACTTTAATTCGGGGCCTGGGTGCTGTTTTTAAGCTTTTTTGCTCAAGGCTAGTGCTCTACTACTTGAGCCACACTTCTACTTACAATTTTGTGGTTAATTGGAGATAAGATAAGAGCCTTACAGACTTTCCTGCCCTGGCTGGTTTGGAACAGAGATTCTCAGCCCCCTGAGTATGTAGGCCAAAGATCAATTTTTAAAAAGTTGTGAACCATGGCACCTAGCAGATGGAACTTTTAAGCACATTAAAAATTGTTGTGGTATTTCTTTGTTTGCCTGAATCTAAGTACAATAGAAAGTTATTACACATGATTGAAGATGCAATTATTGGAGCTGGGAATGTGGCTTGCGGTAGAGTTGCTTGCCTAGTATGCCTGAAGCCCTGGGTTCGATTCCGCAGCACCACATAAACAGAAAAGAAAGCAGCATGTGACACTGTGGTTCAAGCAGTAGAGTGCTAGTAGTCTTGAGCAAAAAGAAGCCAGGGACAGCGCTCAGGCTCTGAGTCCAAGCCCCAGGACTGGCAAAAGATAAAAAAATAAATAAAAGAAAAGAAAAGAAGATGCAATTAGTTTGTCTTAGGTTTCTTATCTAGCATGGGTAAGATCCTAGGATCCCAGCACTGAAATTTTTTTTTTTTTGCCAGTCCTGGGCCTTGGACTCAGGGCCTGGGCACTGTCCCTGGCTTCCTTTTGCTCAAGGCTAGCACTCTGCCACTTGAGCCACAGCGCCCCTTCTGGCCGTTTTCTGTATATATGGTGCTGGGGAATTGAACCCAGGGCCTCATGTATACGAGGCAAGCTCTCTTGCCACTAGGCCATATCCCCAGCCCCTGAAATTTTTTTTTTTTAAAGAGAATGTTTTATTTGTTTATTTGTTTTGTTTTTTGGCCAGTCCTGGGGCATGGACTCAGGGCCTGAGCACTGTCCTGGTTTCTTTTTGCTCAAGGCTAGCACTCTACCTCTTGAGCCACAGCGCCACTTCTGGCTTTTTTCTATATATGTGGTGCTGAGGAATCGAACCCAGGGCTTACATGTATACAAGGCGAGCATTTTACCACTAGGCCTTATTCCCAGCCCTAAAGGGAACGTTTTATATGTACACTTGTGTGAAATCCCATCCCAAATTTATTTAGATAATTTTTAATAATCAATGTAGTTTATATATAAAACAACAATAGTCTCTGTTGAAATTTTTTTAAAGAATGTGTGGGTAGTGGGATGGGGAGATTGAGAGAAGAGTATACATGAATACATTTTATACATGCTTTACACACCTACACACAGTATTGGTGGTCTGGGGCAGGATCTTAGAATTATAGAGTTCCCCTTCATTTTTATATATAGAAACAATATATAGACATGCCACAATGAAACCTACCTTGAAAAACTAAAGTATACCTGCTAAAAAAGAAAAAAGGAGGGTGGGTGGGAAGAAAGAAGGAAAACCGAATCCTGAAAGTGAATAGGATGAGACCCTATTTTTAAATTTCAAGTCAACTACAAATAATGTATCTATGAGCTAGGAGATGAAGGGGCTTGGGATTAGGGAGCGAGAGTGATGGAGGACAAATAATACTGGTGTACATTTGTCTATATGCAGATGGTAGCTCATTGGAAGCTAACCTGATTAGAGGTTATGAAGGATAAAGAAAATGGAACAACAATTGACGTTAATCTGACTTATTATATATGCACATGTGAATTACCATAGTGAAAGCTTTTATCCAATTATACATAAAAAAGAATGTCACGAGTTGGGTCCTGGTGGCTCATACCTATAGTCTTAGGTACTAAGGAGGCTAAAATCTGAGGATCTCAGTTTGAAACCAGCCCAAGTAGAGAAGTCCGTGATACTGTTATGGCCAGTTAGCCACCAAAAAAATCCAGAAATGGAGCTGTGGCTCAAGTAGTCAATTGCTACCCATGAGTAAAAAAGCCCAGAGTTCAAGGCCTAGGTCTGGCACCAAAAAAAAAAAAAGACAAAATAAATTAAATAGGTTATGTTGGAGGATGGGTATTAGTGGGAGAATGGGTGGCCAAAGGAAAGAGCAAATATGATCCTTGTACTTTGTGTGTGTATATATACTTTACATAGAGCAGTGAAACAGATGACATTTGATTAATGTGTAATATAAACTATACATATCAATGGAAATGTCACAATGAATCTACTCCCAAATATACAACTGATATATCTTAATGAAAGAATCTTTTAAAAAGTCATCTGCAATTTGAAAGACAATACTTTTCATCATGGCCTAAGAAGCCTTTTGGTTTCTTTTTTTGTGGTATGAGGGATTGAACTTAGGCCTTTAGCTTGCTAGGATGGCTATTCTACTGCTGAGCCATACTTCCAGCCCTAGGGATATTTGGTTTTGGTTTTGGTTTAGGGTACAGGTCCTGGTGCTTAAACTCAGGGTCCATGTGTTGTCCTTAAGCTATTTTGCTCAAGGATAGTTCTACTCCTACTTTGTGTGTGTATGTGTGTGTGTGTGTGATTAAAGATAAGAGTCTCAAGGCCTTTACTGCTACTGCCCGGGTGTTCTTGAATCGTGATCTTCAGATCTCAGCCTTCTTGCAGGTGTGTACTACCAGCACCTGGAAAAGTGGCATTTTTTGAAATAGGAATTTTAAATGTAACGTGGAAATGACTTTGGCTTCCACAGCTCTACTTGGGAGAACCAGTGAGCACTTGGGACATTTGTCCACTTCTTTACTCTGGAAGGCTTTGGCTTCACTTCTATGACCTTAAAGGAATGGTAAATATTTGAGAAGAGCTTGAATTCAGGGACTTGGTGCTGTCTCTGAGCTACTTTTGTTCAAGGCTCACACTCTTATCACTTGAGCTACAGCACCACTTTTTCTGAGTAGTTTATTGAAGATGGAAGTCTCACAGACTTTCCTGCCTGGACTGGCTTCAAACTGTAATCCTCAGATCTCAGCCTCTTGAGTAGCTAGGATTGCAAGCTACCGGCACCTGACATGTTTGATAATTTCTAAAATTAAATTGTTGGATTAAGAACATCATGTGAATGCTGGGTGCTGGTGGCTCATTCCTGTAATCCTAGCTACTCAGGAGGCTGAGATCTGAGATCTGAGGATTGCAATTTGAAGTCCAGTGAGATCTTATCTTCAATTAACCACCAGAAAACCAGAAGTGGCACTGTGGTTCAAAGTGGTACAATGCTAGCCTTGAGTGAAAAAGCTCAGGGACAGTGCCCAGGCCCTGAATTAATCCCCACAATAGACACCCCCCCCCAAAAAAAAAGAAAAAACAAGGTTCATGTGATTACTTTTTTGTGATGTAGGCCCAACTTTTTCCATGACAGAGATATTTGCTTATAGATCAGCTTTTGTGAGATTCTCTCTTGAAAAGACTCGAAATTATTATAAAATATGTACAAAATGAAAACTTTCATTTTGGGTAAAATTTCAGTGTTACCAATTACATTCATAATGTTGTCCCACTACCATTGCTATTTCCTAAATTTTATTAGCCAACATGGAAACCCTCACGAGTGAACAGTGATTTTATTCACCCTCTTGGTTACCTGTTTTCTATCCCTGAGAATTTGCCAGTTGTAAATACAGAAGCCAAGCTGTTTGGTCAAGATCAAACCCCCCTCTCCCCCCAAAAAATACTGCAAATTTTCAATCTGAACAATTATAGTTCTCATAACAAAAAAGTAGAAAACTTCCCGTGGAAGTGTAATTAATTGGCATAAGAATAAGAACTTGGGGCTGGGAATATGGCCTAGTGGTAAAGTGCTCGCCTTGTATACATGAAGCCCTGGGTTCAATTCCTCAGCACCATATATACAGAAAAAAGCTGGAAGTGGCTCTGTGGCTCAAGAGGTAGAGTGCTAGCCTTGAGCAAAAAGAAGCCAGGGACAGTGCTCAGGCCCTGAGGCCACACCCCAGGACTGGCAACAAAACAAAAGAATAAGAACTTAAGTCAGTATAATGTTTGATCTTGTTGAACAGACCCACATTTCTGGAGTATTGAACTCAGGGCTTCTCATGCTTGCTTGTTTCTTTGTTCAAGGCTTGTACTCTGCTAGCTGAGCCATATCTCCACTTTTGACTTTTGGCTAATGAATTGAAGGTGAGAAGTTTTCTTTCCTGACTGCCTTGAAATTTCTATCATCAGATCTCAGCCTCCTGAGTCCATAGTGTTACAAGTGTGAGCCACCAGTGCCCTACTCAGTATACATTTTAATTGTTTTATTAGTAGAGTATGGGCATATTGGAACTTGAATTTTGTTATTGCTTAAAATTTATATTGCATTCAATGTAGTTATACCTCTGAAGATATACTAATTTAAGTTCATTTGCAAAGCACCATGAATAGGAAACCTATTCTGTATTATGGCTGTCCTTAAAATGGTTGGCCAATCCAATATACCTAAAAATACTAAATAATAGGGGTTTGAATTCAGGCCTTTTATTTGCTAAGGTACTCTGCCACTTGAGCTACATTCTACAACCCATTTGGCTTTAGTTATTTTAGGTGGGGCTTGGTGTTTTTGCACATGGCTAGCTTGAATGCTTGCCTGTGGCCTTCTGCATTACTGAGATCATAGTTTTGTTTTGTTTTTTGCCAGTCCTGAGGCTTGAACTCAGGGTCTGAGCACTGTCCCTGGCTTCTTTTTTGCTCAAGGCTAGCACTCTACCACTTGAGCCACAGCACTACTTCTGGCTTTTTCTATATATGTGGTGCTGAGGAATCCAACCTAGGGCTTCATGTATACGAGGCAAGTACTTTACAAGATTTCAGTGTGGTCTCACTTAACTTTTGCCCTGACTAGCCTAAAATCTTCCTGAAAAGCTGAAATTTTTTGTAGAAAATGTTCCCCTGACTACTGATGACTCAATAGGGAGGTGGCTATGAATAATTCTTACAAAATGTGTTAAGATCCAAAAGCCACTTTATAAATAATAGTCTACTGTAAGTTTGCAGAGATTATACTGACCACCTTTTATGTGTTTTAAAAGTTGATTTTAGCACCTATGGTTTGCCAGAGAATGGTTGAAGAGATCAGATTTACAAAAGAGATAGCCATTTAAACTGCCTCCTCTTGAATCAAGTTAACTCATTACTATTAAATGAATTAATTACTGTTAGATTTGGGTTGTTTTATATATTTATTTGAGTTTTGGGATAAAGTAGGAAGCAGAAGTGTAACAACTGACTGCCCTTCTTTACCTTGTGCTTAGTCCTGGACATAGATCCTTCCTCAAGGACCTACAGTCTCCTGGAGGATGACTATATTGAGAAGTGGGTTGGGGTTGACATCAAGACTATTCTTGGAGCTTGACTTGATTGTTTTGTGAGTCTTTGGCAGAAGCTGAAAGGTTGGGTTGAATCTTAGGGTATCTCGTGAAATAATCAGCTTTTGTAGCTTAGCAACATTCTTACAACTAGGCCTGGATATTTTATAGGGTTTATATACATATTATTTTTGCTTTGTTGTTTTTATTTCTTAATAGTGTTTTTAATCCTTGCTTAAAAATTAATTTTATTATTATTAAGGAGTTGTACAATGGGGACACTACTCTGTAAATCAGGTGATGAGTTCATTTCTTTTTTGAACAATGTCACTCCTTCCTTCTCTTTCCTTCGGTTTCTCCCTTCTGTTCATACTCAAAAGTTATCTTTTTTTCCCCTAACTCTTGCTCTTTTTGTTTGTTTGGTTTTGTTTTTTGCCAGTCCTGGGGCTTGAACTCAGGGCCTGAGCACTGTCCCTGGCTTCTTTTTGCTCAAGGCTAGCACTCTGCCACTTGAGCCACAGTGCCACTTCCGGCTTTTTCTATATATGTGGTGCTGAGGAATCGAACCCAGGGCTTCATATATACAAGACAAGCACTTTACCACTAGGCCATATTCCCAGCCCACTCTTGCTCTTTTTGTTTTATTTAGAAATAGAAACCCTGTTCCTCATGTTTTCTCCTAGGCTACGGTACTAAATTAAAATTTATGTTTCTGCAGATTCACCTTTAAGGTTTTTATGTCAAAAGTAGAACTTCCAAAAAAGATGTTCAAATGCTTGCATTTATATTAAGCTAGAGAGATGTAATATTAAAAACTACTAAGAATTATTATTATTATTCTGAATCCAGAGTCTTGAACATGCTTGCCAAGCGCTTTACCATTTGAGCCAAGTCCCCAGCCTTTATTTTATTGTTGAGCATGGGGCTTGAACCAATGCCTGGGCTCTGTCCTTGAGCTCTTTTGCTTGTACCGCTTTGAGCCACAGATCCACTTCAGTTTTTGGTGGGGTTAATTGGAGATAAAAGAGTTTCAAGCAGGCTTCAAATCTACAGTCCTCAGATCTCAGCCTCCTGAGTAACTAGGATTACAGGCATGAGCCACTGGTGTGCAGTTTTGTTTTTTTTAATGGCACTGGAATCTGCTTTGTAATTGTCTTTATCTCTCAATGAGTCACATCTGAAAAGAATTTTAAGAAATATGTAATGCATGTATTTAAAAAGGAGTGATGATTGGCTTTGACCAGCTTCCTATAACTGCTTTATAACCTACTCTGCTAAGCAGATTTTCTGGGGCAGTAGCTCACATTGTCATTTATTAGTGGCAGGCTATACAGTAGTAAAATTTTGGGGGATATCTGTCTTCCAAGAGACTAAAATTAACTTAGATGTGTTATTTCTTAAGGACATTCATTGAAGGAGAGTTGTTCCTTAAATTGCTAGCTTACTTCCTTTAGATAATTTCAAAATTGTTCTAATAGTTGGGTTGAGCCTCTACTTATATACTGAGTTTTATTATGAAACAGTCTTGGCAATGGTAGTGGGCCCTGTAGCGGTTCAAGTAAATGGAAGTAGGTTTTGTGTTCTAGTAAATGGAAGTAGGTTTTGTGTTCTGGCCCAAGGTGGGGAAACAAGACTCATTCTGAGGACTTGGGAGTGGCGCAAAGGAACTTAGCTGAGATTTTTTGTTAGCCTGTTCTAATATCTTTTCCCTCTTTATTTTCTCTCTTTGACTTTCATTTCCTGTTGTTAATATAACCATGTATGTTTGCCCATTGCTAGGTACAAAGAAAAAGTAGATAATAAAAAATCTCAAAAAACCCAACCCTAAAACAAACCATCTCATATATTTCTCCTGTTTTTGGAATTTACTAGGAATAACAAAGGGGAAAGATTTGGGGGAAGCTCCTCTGTTTTTCTCTCTGTTTTCCTTTTTTCCTTTTTACTTAGAGCCAGTAGGAAAATTGAGGATATGAAAAATGCTGTAGATTCTTTAGAGAATAGACTGTGGATGGAATAAAGTAATTGAAACGCATTTAAAGATTTCATTTTTAGTTGTACATGTAGGTCTAGGGGATAGTAGGAATATCAAAGAACATTATTACTAGAAAGGCATTGATCTGCATATTTGAAAGTAGGTGAAGTTTCTTATTTAATCTTAAGCATGAAGAAGTAGGAATTGGTTTATTTTTGTTTTTTTATTTTTATTTTCAGGTTTACTTTTATTTTTCTTACTTATTGTCAAAGTGATGTACAGAGAGGTTACAGTTTCATACGTTAGGCCTTGGGTATATTTCTTTCTTTCTTTTTTTTTTGGCCAGTCCTGGGCCTTGGACTCAGGGCCTGAGCACTGTCCCTGGCTTCTTCTTGCTCAAGGCTAGCACTTCTGCCACTTGAGCCACAGCGCCCCTTCTGGCCGTTTTCTGTATATGTGGTGCTGGGGAATTGAACCCAGGGCTTCATGTATACAAGGCAAGCACTCTTGCCACTAGGCCATATCCTCAGCCCCTGGGGTATATTTCTTGTACTGCTGGTTACCTCCTCCCTCATTCTCCCCTTTTCCTCTCTCCTCCATGAGTTGTTCAGTTGGTTTACACCAAATGGTTTTGCAAGTATTGCTTTTGTAGTTGTTTGTCTTTTTATCCTTTGTTTCTCTATTTTGATATCCCCTTTCACTTTCCTAGTTCTAATACCAGTATATACAGTTTCCAATGTACTCAGATAAGATACAGTGATAGTGCGGATACAACCACAGGAAGGGGGATACAAGAGGATCATCAACAATAGAAGCTATGGTTTCACATCGCATGTTGAAAGTAATTACAACAGTAATATAACAGTCATCTCCATAACATGGAGTTCATTTCACTTAGCATCATCTTATGCATTCATAAGGGCATAGCTATTAGGCTCTTGTGGTCCTCTGCTGTGACTAGCCTAAACCTGTTTTTTAGGTATGGTCTTGTGCTTCTTAAGAATCATTGCATTTTTTTGTAGCCAGTATTACAGGTACTCACTGTCACACCAAGTTATTTTATCCAGCTAGGACTTCCCAACTTTTCTCCCAGGCCAACCTGTAATCACTATTTTCCTAATTCTGTCTCAGGTATTTTCAACTTTTAATTCTATTCTTTGCTATTGGAAAATTCTAATGAGCTACTACTTTTTTTTTTAAACAGTAAATTGCCTTGCTTTTTCTTTGCTTCTATTTTTCCCCCCAGGTTTTGCTTTCCAATTAATTTCTGTGAATGTTTAAAGCCTTTATATGTCTGCGTTTTTTTTCTTTAGGGAAACAGACGAATCAACAAGCAACATGTGACCAACAGTAATTAAATTTGAGGGTTTTTTTTGTTTGTTTATGTCAATCTTGGGGCTTGAACCCAGGGCCTGGGTGCTGTCTCTGAGCTTTTTTTTGCCCAAGGCTTGTGCTCTACCACTTGAACCACAGCTCCATTTTGAGCTATTTTTTGGTAGTTAATTGGAGTTAAGAATCTCTTGGACATGCTTTCCCTGGCTGGCTTCAAACTGAGATCCTCAGATTTCAATCTCCTTAGAAGCTATGATTTATAGTTGTAAGCAACCCATACCCAGAAGAGTTATTTTTTGCTTTCTTTTTTTCTTAATCTTGTCAATGATTTTACTGTTTTATAGAAATGAAAACAATTGAGAGAATTTTTATTGGAAACATGAACATAAAAAGTCATTCTTTTTTTTTTTTTTTTTGGCCAGTCCTGGGCCTTGGACTCAGGGCCTAAGCACTGTCCCTGGCTTCTTCCCACTCAAGGCTAGCACTCTGCCACTTGAGCCACAGCGCCGCTTCTGGCCGTTTTCTTTATATGTGGTGCTGGGGAATCGAACCTAGGGCCTCGTGTATCCGAGGCAGGCACTCTTGCCACTAGGCTATATCCCCAGCCCCTAAAAAGTCATTCTTTGGGAATTTAGAGTTCCGTACAGAATTTTATATCTATTTCTTTGAACTTCATGTAACATAACTAAGTACATGTTGTACATTATTTCAAATAGTATAAAGATGAACTTATCCTAAACCTCTTATACTAAGCTGTTTGACAGAGGGGAGCTATGTCTTTCATATTTTTGTTTCTCATAGTATCTAGCTTACTGTTAAGCAGCCAGAAGTGGAACCAAAAAATGTGGGTAGTATTAGGTATATTATTAGTGGGATGATAATTGTTATGCTTCACACATGATCACACAGATCAGTGTGATCATCCATTGTATCTTACAAAGTAGTTGCTCAAATTTTTTGTAACAATGAATTCTAATGTAAATTATTTAAGTCCTCACTAATTCATTGCGATTTTCAAAATCAGCTATCTTGGGGGATTTGTGTTCTAAAGTCTTTTAGACAAAGACATTTAGTATTTCATCATAATGACTAAAATAACTCACTTTTGTTACCAGATTTTTCTAGTTTGATAGTTTTAAACTGATGTTCTTAAATAAACAATAAGAATTACTTCAATTTACTTTCAATACTTGTTTTTTCCTCATTATATCTGATAATTTTAAGATACAGTACTCAGATTTTGTGCTTCTTTTAGTTGTGTGATATGCCAGGTGCTTTGAGAAAAACTGGTTGAACCCTTTGCTTTCCCTTTTTTGTGCAAAGGTTTTGTTAGTGTACATCTTTACTATTTATTTTATTTCTTTTTAATGATGTTATTTTGATATCTAAGTCTTAATTTATCAGAAATTAAGGCTAACAAAATGGGAAAAAGTTCTAACTTTGAGCTCTCTTACTTTTTATTAGTATATAGTAGTGTTGTAAGGAAACTCAGTCACAAGAAACAGGGAAGCCACCACTTAAAAGGCCAAATTATGAATGTTTATTGGAGAGCCTGACAACTGTTGGTAGACCATGTCTCAAAGACTAGCAGCCCCAAATGCAGCTAGCACAAAGCTTATATAGACCAAAACCGCCCCAAATGCAGCTAGCACAAAGCTTATATAGACCAAAACCACACAAGGTATGTGGAATCAAACCCAACAACAGTGTTATACATTATTAGTAAAGTAAACCAGATGAGGACATTTAAACCTAATAGAAAAGCAAGCCATCTAGGGAAACAGAATCAAAGGCTGATTATCTAAGGGAAGCATAGACCCAGTCTCCTTATGTCAGTAGCTATACAAAGGGGAATTTGTGACATTTCTTTGCATAAGTACAATGCACTCTTATCAATACACTCTCCCCCCAGTCACTCCTCCAAATTTTCTGTTGGTACTGGTGTTTGAACTCAGGGGCCTTAAGCTAGCTGATAGAAGGTACTCTATCATTTGAAGCTTGTCTCCATCCCTGAGATCCTCTAGTATTTTCAGTATAACCAAACATTTCTGTTAGATTAGTTTCCCAGTATCTTCCTCTATGGACAGTGTCGAGAAACTTAGATTTTATTTGTAGTAGAGAGCATTTAAGTTAGTAAGTACATGAATTAACTCTTAATATTAACTCTTGATTACTGTGTATATTATTTGGACCAAAAGTAGATCCAACCATTTCTTCCCCCCCCCCCTTTTTTTTTTTTCTCGTGAGGCTTGAACTCTGGGGCCTGGGCGCTGTTCCTGAGCTCTTCAGCTCAAGACTACTGCTCTACCACTTTGGGCCACAGCTCCGCTTCTGGTTTTCTGGTGGTTAATTGGAGATAAGTTCACTGAGTGAACTAAGATTGGTTGAAAATTGAAAGCTTCAGTAAATAGACTATGAAGTCATCCTACCATTTTTTTGCTTCACATATTGACGGCTAATTCCTTGGTGCAAGCAATTTTTCAGGTATGAGCCTTTGGGGAATTGATTGACTCTTGAGGACTTTTCATTTAATCGATTTAGAATATGAGTAGACTACTGGAACATAGTGCAACTTTAAACGATGGGGCCTGGCTGAAGGAAATAGGACACTATGGACATTTTTGTTGTCTTTTTTTCCATGTC
Source organism: Perognathus longimembris pacificus (assembly GCF_023159225.1). Taxonomy (NCBI): domain Eukaryota; kingdom Metazoa; phylum Chordata; class Mammalia; order Rodentia; family Heteromyidae; genus Perognathus; species Perognathus longimembris. The sequence goes on from NC_063171.1 coordinate 22,736,792, forward strand.
TCCCCATTCACAGTACAGATCAGGCACAGGGCCTGGCCTGAGGTTTACTTTTTGTCCTCTTTCTATACAGTTGGTGTAGGATTACAGCCTGAGGAAAGTACCAGGAGGCCTAAAAATGTTTCTGAAGCTGTCTTTCCTTGTTCCTCCTTGTCTTATGAGGTAAACAAACTCAGCCACATATTATTGTTGAGGAGATGTTCTTCCTCACCTCTGACCCAAACTTGATTGAGCTGGATATGGACTGAAAGCCTGAGCTGAAATAAATGTTTCCACTTGTCAGTTGCTCACTGTGACCAAAAGAACTTAAAAAAATATCATATACCAGGTTCTTTATACTTAATTTCATATGTATTTCTTCAAAGTTCCATATGCCTAGCTAGGGAGTGAATGTGTCTGTAAACAAGATTTATGTGTTCTGTGTCCTGTTCAGACAAATGATGATTATATGTACTTATATATGCATTAAATTTATATAATTTTACATTAAGAGAAGAAGTTAGCTACTCTTTCACATGTTTTGGGTGACATAAAATTCTTTCATTACAGGATTAATTGTAAATTATTTTTCCTATGCTATAAACAATGATTCTATAACATAGAGCTGTCATTACATTATTTTAAATAAATGCAGAAATCTATATACCTCAGCAGTTATCTACTTTTCAAAAATACATGAAGAAGCTGGGAATGGTGGTCCGTGCCTGTAGTCCTAGCTAATCTGGGACTGAATTGGAAAAATCACTTGAGTTCATGAAATTGAGACCAACCTGAGCAGCATGTTGAGACTTCTCATTTCAAACAAAACAAAGCAGCATTTTTATGCACAATGCAAACGAGAATATGAACAAGTCCTGGTATTAGTTGCTTATAACTGTTAATACTAGCTACAAATGAAGCTGAGACCTAAGAGTCTTGGTTCAGATACAGCCTGCACAGGAAATTCTGTGAGACTCATCTCACAGACTAATCTCAGCCAGAAGTAGAGTTGTGGGTCAAGTGATAAGAGGCTAGCCTTGAGCACAAAAGCCTTGGCACACACACAAATGTGAACAGGCCTTCCTTTTTAAGTTTTAAAGAATATTTTGTATTACCATACATTACATTGTTCAAAGAATGCTTGCATTGTGATTCTTCCAAACAAGCATAACATGTATCCCATCAACCTCAGTCTCCTCTATCTCACTTCCTTATCTTCTCTGCAGCTGGTTTCACTGCTCTGTTTTTAAACTTACATATCATGTATGTACTTGGACCACATTCATCCTCACTTACCCTGTCCATTCACACAGTCTCCCTCTCTATGAAGAGCATGTCTTACCATTTGATTACTCATTTTTTCAGTGTATATTAATTGTATCAGGGTGTTTTGCCAAGGTGTTTTGAATGTTCATGTGTTACATTTTAATGAAATAAATCCCCTTTTGCTCCTGTTGAGGACAGTGCTTAGCTGTTGTTGGGGACAGGGACCTGTGGCAGGAAGGGTCTCTCCTAGCTAATCCCAATCAATACCCAACAGTTTCCCTTTCACCATTACCTGCCAAGACTAGCACTTTACCACTTGAGCCACAGTTCTACTTCTGGCTTTTTCTATATATGTGGTGCTGAGGAATCGAACCCAGGACTTCATGTATGGGAGGCAAGCACTCTACCACTAGGCCATATTCCCATTCTCCATGAGATTTTTTTTTTTTAATGCTCACAGATAGTATTTACTAGGATGAGATACTAAAACAGATCTTACAGACAAAACAGGAGTAGAGGCAGTCATTTGATAATATCTTGAGATGCCTTAATAAAGTATGTCCAGTATATGGAACACGTCGGTTAAACTATCAGTTTTTTTTAATCAAAAATAAATGAAATTAATGGTGAAAGACCTTGCAAAAGAACCTTTTGTGTCACGTATGAAAGTTAAGACTTACTTGAATGTTGTGGTGAGAAAAATCAGTGAAAAATTTTAAAAATAGAATAGTTACATGCTTAGATTTGCTAGTGTCTAGACAAAAAATAAATAAATCTTTACTGCCTTTGCATATTGGCTTGGTGTTAGATCAGACCAGTGGGTGAGAAAGTGGTAGGTAGACCATTATAAAAACTTGGATGAGGAAGAATTAAACCTAAACTGAAGTTATGACATTAGAGCCAGAAAAATAATTTGAAACTTTTTCAACCAGCTACTAAATTAGTGCCATTCTCTTATATATATTTTGAATAGTGGAATAACATTTCCAATTCACATATACCCTCAATATTTAAGTGTGTGAATGTTATGGTGCTTTTAAAATGATTTGTAAAGAGTGTTTACTAAAAATGCCAATTTATTATACAGAATGTTCACTTTTAATACTTAATGAATAAATATTTTCTTGAGTCTAGTGAATTACTGTTTAGCTGTTATATGAATTGAGTGAAAATATGCTAATCTACTCCCATTATCATGACAGTTAAAAATGCTTTAAAAAGAAAAACTGGAAATTTTCACTGCTCTTTAATGTCTCTAGCTGTCAAGCAAGATCTGAAATTCTTGGTGTGGTGTTCAAGGCATCCAGAACTCTTCTGTTTTCACTTTCTTAGCACCATATTCACATATTCTGTACCCCAAATGAACAGAAATCCTAAGACAATAATATATTTTCTCTTCACTTTCTAAAATTTATTAAGATGTTAATGTTGTCATTTGCCACTCTTGACCTGGAATGCCTTTACTTTAGATGATTGACTTTTTAGTGTATTAGATTGGAGGTGGTACATGGGAGCACAGATCTCTTATTTCCAGTTTACTGACATATCTGTCTCTGGTCTTATTATATAGTACTTAACATAAAGTAGATGTTTAGTAAGTATTTTAAAATTAATACATTGAAGTATTATTGATATTTTTTGTGTGTTCACAGATACATTCCATTCATATGTGTGTATAAAAGCAGTTGTTGCATGCTTCCATAACCCCAGTGAAACAGCTGACTGCTTAGATTACAAAAGATTGTTTATAGATCCTTAGGAATGATGGAGATTTATTTGATAGTCCCTCCCTAGGAATGTGCATTGAAGTCATTGTACCAGGTGGTAGCTACGTTGACTGAGAATTCCAGGAGGGAAACTGGATTATAGCACATTCCTTTTATTTCATTGTCTTTTGGATTAACATAGGCAACAATCCGTTTCTGCTAAGAGGAAAGAATCTTAGATTGCTGAACATATATATATGTTAATGTTTAGGAAAGACCTTTTATTTAAACCTGTGTTAGAATTATGAGCAGAAGGCCTATTATAAGTTTTGAAACTTAAATTCGGGGTAGGTTGCAAATTCTTACCTATAAGGATTGCTAATATTTATTGTTCTTTGATATGTCCTTTATATTATGGCCTTTCATATAACTGGTATGAAAATATGCTTTAATACATTCATTGCTTTTTCCCTCTCTTTTAGAAATAATTTCTATCCATTTGGGAATTTTAAGTGCAGCATTAATGGCCCACACATGGAAATCTAACTATGCAGGAGGCTGATATCTAAGAATCCTAGTTTGAAGCCAGCCTGGGAAGGAAAAGAACATCTCTAATTTACTAGTAAAAAAACAGAAATGGAGGTGTAGCTCAAGTGATAGAGTAATAGCCTTGATCAGAAATAGGTAAAGACAGTGGTGAGGCTCTGAGTCCAAGCCCCAGTACTAGCATACATGCATGTATACAGGTGTGTGCATATACATGCACATACAAACACAATCCTTCTTCCTTTTTTCCAGTTTGTTGTATATTTCTCTTTGGTTTTTTTTGTTTATGAGAAAGTGCCTCACTGTATAGTGCAGGTTGGCCTTCAACACTAGCCTTGCCCTCCTGAGTGCTGGTATTACAAGTATGTAGCACCTTGCCTGCCCAGCAATTTCTTAGTAAATTCACATGACCTTATTACCAAAATAATTACATCCACCCAAGGCATGATTACATTACATGGGATCCCTGTGTATATTTCATAATCCCCCTGTAGTCACCTTTTCTTCTAGTCTTGCCTCTTCACAACCATTATTTCATTCTCCATCACTATAGTTATAGCTTTTCAACGGTCATAAATGGTGTCATATAACATACAGCATTCTGAGAACTGTTTCTTAGGAAAATGCACCATATTGTCATTGGTGTTCATCCAACTTGTATGTATCAAATCCTTTCTTTTTATTGCTCACTGTTATTATATGGATATACTTTATCCTTTCGTCCATCATTTAGATTGCTTTCAATTTGAGAGGAGTGATAATAAACATATCTATGCAGGTTTCTGTGGGAACTTAAGTTTACACTTCCTGTGTAGTTAGGAATGGATTGCCTATTTGTAGTGCCTGTGTTTTGCTTTGTGTGGAAGTGCTCATTATCCTCAGCAATGTATGAGAGTCCCAGTTTGTTTGCATCTTCATCACCACTTGGTACCGTTGGTTTTTTTTTTTTTAATAGTAGCCATTATAATAGTGGTATCTCATTGTGCCTCATACTTTACAGATGTTTGGTGTTCAGTAAAAGGGAGTTATCACTAAATACTGCTAAACATAACAACAAAGTGTGACCTAGAGTTGCAATACATATTTAAATCAAGATTGCTTGCTTTTAAATTGTAAGTGTTCTCATATAAAAAGAATTAAGAATTATATTGGAAAAGGTTATTTTGAGATGATCATTTTTGTTCTTATTCTACCCATATGGTATATTACTTTAAAAATATATTTTTTTTGCCAGTTATGGGGTCTTAAACTCAGGGCATGAGTGATGCTCCTTAGCTTTTTCACCCAAAACCAGTGCTCTACCAATGGAGCCATGGCTTCACTTGTGGCTTTTTGGTGGCTAGAGATTAGAGACTCATGGACTTTCCTCCCTGGTCTTTGATCTCCCAGTTGGCTTCAAATCATGTTGAAATCAGCTTCCTGAGTAGCTAGAATTACAAATGTGAGCTACCAGCACCACCCCCTCCAACCACACACACTCAATCTCCAAAAAAAAAAAAAAAAAACCAACAAAAGTGGGTAGTTCTCTTCCTTCGCTTTCTTTTTCCCTTCCAAAAAACCATGAATGCATTACTAGTAAACTAATTCTAGTCGCATTATTAAAATAATTACACAGTAGATGGAGTGAACTTTATTCCAAGAATGGAAAGCCATTGAACATATGAAAGGGATGAGGGAAGTGAAGAAATTCCCTTAAGACTTGTAAGTGCTAGAGACTGGATTTCAGTTCCTACTTCAAAATTCTAAATCTGTATCACACCATATTACTATAGGTTTGACCTTGAATGTTACAAAGGCTCATGTGTTTAAAGGCATGTTTAGTTTCTTGTTGCCAGTGTTAGGAAGTGGTGACACTTGGAGAAAGTAGGGCCTATTTCTAGTCCTTACAATCTTGCTCAGTATTATGGAAGAATTTTGCTTTGTCTGCTTTACATTGGCTCTCAGAATATTCTGCTCTTCTTCCCACCATTAAGATAGAATCAGCTTAGTGCTGAGGTTCATACCTGTAGTCCTAGTGACTCAGGAGACAGAGACCTGGGAAATACCAATTTGAAGCTAGCCCAGGAAGAAAAGTCTATGTGAGACTCCATCTTTAATTAGCCAGCATGGCCAGACTTGATCAAAATGTAAAATGACAGCCTACAACATGAAAGCTGAGCCTTGTGTTCAAGTCTTTGTAACTCACCATGAATTAATATTATTCCACCTCCAGTATTCTCTTTTCTTTTTTCTTTTTCTTCTTATTTTTGATGTTAGCAGTTGGTCTGTTGTATATGGCTTTTATTGTTTTGAGGAATGTTCCATCTATTCCTGTTCTCTCCAGAGCTTTTAATAAGTATGGATGTTGTATTTTGTCAAAGGCTTTTGGGGCATCGACTGAGATAACAATGTGATTCTTGATTTTAGTTCTGTTTATGTGGTGAATTACATTGATTGATTTACGGATGTTGAACCATCCTTGTGACTGTGGGATGAAGCCTACTTGGTAGTATTCTCTTTTCTTCTCCTACCATCCCTTCATTCCTCACAACAATTCAACAATTGCAATCATGTTATATACACACACAAGCACATACACAGCACTCACAAATATCTGTTAAATCTAGATTCCACACATAAGTGAAAATATTCAGTGTTCATCTTTTTTATGTTTATTGTTTTTTGTAATTTATTAATTAAACAAAAAATTTTTGACAAGGTGTTGTGCATAAAGGGTACAGTTACATAGTAGGGCAGTGTGTACATTTCTTTTTTTTTTTTTTTTTTTTTTTTTTTTTTGGCCAGTCCTGGGCCTTGGACTCAGGGCCTGAGCACTGTCCCTGGCTTCTTCCCGCTCAAGGCTAGCACTCTGCCACTTGAGCCACAGCGCCACTTCTGGCCGTTTTCTGTATATGTGGTGCTGGGGAATCGAACCTAGGGCCTCGTGTATCCGAGGCAGGCACTCTTGCCACTAGGCTATATCCCCAGCCCACAAGTGTGTACATTTCTTGTGATATCTTACACCCTGTTTTTCTTTCCCTTCCCTAGGTCAGGTAGACATATATACAATACACACTGTACCAAGAACATATACAGTAGCCACAAATGTTCATCTTTTTTTTACCTTAGTTTATCTCACTTAACATGATGTTTAGTTACAATTAAAACGCATGAAATATGTTATTTTGCTTTGTTTAGTTCCCTGTGTAGGTGTCATCCTTGGAAGAGGATATTGAATAAGTGAATGATCTGGTAATGCTAAAACATTCTATGATAGCACATTCTATTAGTAGATGAAATTGTTTTAAGGGAGACTAATAAGAGGTGGTAGTGTTGGGCTGGGAATATGGCCCAGTGGCAAGAGTGCTTGCTTGCTTCGTATACATGAAGCCCTGGGTTTGATTCCCCAGCACCACACATATATAGAAAACAGCCAGAAGTGGCACTGTGGCTCAAGTGGCAGAGTGCTAGCCTTGAGCAAAAAGAAGCCAGGGACAATGCTCAGGCCCTGAGTTCAAGCCCCAGGACAGGCACAAAACAAACAAACAAAAAAAAAGAGGTGATGGTGTTGATAGTTATATTATGTCCAGCTATGGAAATGACAAAATAAATGCCTCTTGTACAACTAATGTATGCTAATTTAAAAAATATAAATAAGTAAAACAAGTAGTGCTCAGGTAGCTAATGGCTATGATCCAACCTACTCAAAAGTCCAAGATCTGAAGACCAAAGTTCAAAGCCAGCCCAAGCAGGAAAACCCTAGATGTTCTTATATCCAATTGACTATAAAATGCTAGAATTGGAGCTCCGGCTCAAATAGTAGAGTGATAGCCTTGAGTGAAAAAGCTCAGGGACAGCACCCAGGCCCTAACTTTTAAGTCCAGTACCAGCAAAAAACAACAACAAAAAATTTAAAAAGAATTTTAAAAAACCAAGCAAACCATTTTGATAACAGTAGCTTGGCCTCAAGTACCTTGAACTGATACCAATATCCAGAATTGAATTATGTAGATTTTACTTATGCAGTTGGATAAAAAGGCCATACTTTCTACAGCTCAAGCTATAGAATGTTTGCCTGGTAACTGTAAAGTCCTGAGTTAGGGCCCCAGACTTTAAAACAAAATAAAAACAAAAACTAACAAATAAAAACTCAACTTATAGGAGACAGGGAGAAAATAGTAAGACATAGTAAATGATGGGGCTGGGGATATAGCCTAGTGGCAAGAGTGCCTGCCTCAGATACATGAGGCCCTAGGTTCGATTCCCCAGCACCACATATACAGAAAATGGCCAGAAGGGGCGCTGTGGCTCAAGTGGCAGAGTGCTAGCCTTGAGCAAAAGGAAGCCAGGGACAGTGCTCAGGCCCTGAGTCCAAGGCTCAGGACTGGCCAAAAAAAAAAAAAGGACATAGTAAATGTTCACCAATGAGCATCTCTGAATATAATAAATCTTCTGTTGCTTTGACAATGATATTGAAAAGATTCTCCATAGGGTGGTGGTGCACTAATTGTTGGGCTCGGGTCGCCTCCCCTGGCGTGGGGATCAAGGCTCAGCTAAGCTTCTAACAGCCCCCTTTCTCACCCTCTCCCCTGGTCACCCAACCCGCAGGCAAAGCCAGGGTGGAGCGGGGGAGCCAGCACAGACCTCACGTGCACGCGGCCGAAGGAGAATGCTTTGCCCACCTCCTTAACAGTAAAGAAAGCCAGGCATACGCGGGTCTCAGAGAAGCTGCAAGAGCAATCTGATTTATTAAGGTGGGGGCAAGGACTAATGATAGGAAGAGAAGAGAGAAGGCGATTGGCCAGAATGCTGATAGGCTGCGGGCTTGTCATATGACCCCCTCATGAGCTAACATCACTGGAAAGCGCAGTGCCAGGGAGAGACTGGGGACGCATGGGCTGGCGAGAAAGTTGGGGGCTGTTTGCAAAGCCGGTTCTTCTGGTTCCGGACCCAGAGAATTGTGGCCTGCTTCCGCATTCCCCAGGGCTGGGGGAAGGGCAGCGGCTCGGGTGCGCTCTCCAATGCCCTTTCCCCGTCAAGTCCAAAGGCTGGATCCCAACACTAATGAGGCTCTGCCTCAAGAAAAGAATTTTTTAAAAATACCTTGATTTACCCTTGTGGAAAGAATGAGAGAAGAGAGGAAACTTTAAAAAAAATTCTCCTTCATAGAAATAAGTACATAATTGAGCATGGTGTTTAAAATGACTGAAAGCATAGGCTCATTAGAATAAATTTCACAGACATTTTTTGGCTTAGATTATTTTGGGATTAGGTTTTGGATTTTTGTCCAGGCTGGCCTGGTACTGTGATCCTCCTACTATGCCCCCCACTAAGGTAGGAAGTCACAGGCATGTATCACCACATCAGTCTTGTTAAGATAGTCTCCTTGATGACCTCAATACTCCCAATCACCATCTATAGAGGACCTGGAATTATAGGCATGAATTATTGTACCTAGCCCCACGGTCTTAAATTTTACTTCTTCTTTCATCTATATTAACAAAGATTAGGCTTTTATTTTTTTCTAGTTTTAAGTGGGGCTGAACACTGGTGGTTTTTAACTGTAATCCTAGGTACTCAGGAGATAGGAGTATCAAAGCCTGTCCAAGCTGCATAGTCTGAAGACACTCTTTTTTTCTTTTGCCAATCATGGGGCTTGAACCCAAGGTCTGGGCACACTGTCCCTGAGCTGCTTTTTGCTCAAGGCTGGCACTCTACTACACTTCTTTAAATTTCTGTTTATGTGGTACTGAGGAATTGAACCTGGGACTTCATACATGCTAGGCAAGCACTCTACCACTGAGCCCATTCCCAGCCTAAGACACTCTTTATCTCCAATCAACCACCAAAAAACCTGGAAGTGGAGCAGTGGCTCAAATAGTAGAATGGTAGTCTTGAGCACAAAAACTCAGGCAAGAACATAGGCCTAGAGTTCAAGCCCTAGGACTGAAAACAATAAAGGAAACTCACTGGAAGCTTTTGAAAAATAGAGGAGTGAAACTTGGAAAATGACAGCAGTAAATGAAGTTACTCCCATACTAAAGTATAATAGATGTGTGTGTTGATTGCCACAATGCCCTTTTTACAATTAATATATACTGACAAAAAAGAATGACAAGTAAAACAGCCTATGTTACAGTGTTGTACCAGCAGGAAGGAGAGTGTGAATGAGGGTGAATATGCTCATAATATTTTAAATGCATGTATAAAAACAAGAAAAATGAAACTGTAGAAGTTGCTTTAAGAAGGGAGATAAATGGGGCTGGGGCACAGATGGATGTGTGAGAGAATGATTGGTGAGTTGATTGTGATACATCATGTATATTTATGGGAATTTCACAACAAATACCCCTTGTAGAATTAATATTTGCTAATCTTTTTTTTTAAGTTTTAATATTACAGTTTTTCAGGCCAGGCATGGTAGACACTCTTGAAGTTACAGTAGTTGGTAGGTTGACATAGGAGAGAGAGGCCATCTCTGTCTCAAAAAACCCTAACTCCCAGGTTGTTGTTTTCTAGCATTGTGCCATCTTTTTTAACCTGTATTAACTACGTAGATAAAAAGTTTTGAAGACTTCTGACTATGCTTATGAGTCATGTAACTATTAACTTGGTTGGTGTAAATGATAAGTTTTTCTAGGGCTTTTTTTTTTCTTTAAAAAATGTTCTCAGTGTTTTACTGTATACAGGTTTTCTCCAAGGAAATGTTCTGGTACAATCTTACCACACTTCCTTAAGATAAAAGCCTTTGTATGTACTAATCCGAAGTTTACATTATTGCTGAGCTATTTATTTCTCAAGAATGTGAGTACATATATGTATAAAACATTCCTGAGCTACTGAAGTAGTTCTCTTTCTGACTCAGTCTTTTGGGGTTTACTACATTTCCCATTCAGTTATTCCACCCCATGGGTTGTAAATGCTTACATTTCATTGGTTCCCTTTGGCCACTGCACATCCACATGCCATTGTTTGTCAGACAGTGGGATTTTAAGGGTTGCTCTTTGCTTGGGACACTTTAACTTTTGTGCTTCTGGTTGGAGGTATGATGCTAGGGACAGTTCTGCTTCCATCTCATGGTTATGACAGGGATCAGGACACTGCACTTTGTTGCCTATGCCATGAAGTCTCAGAATCTCCTCTATCCAACTTGACAGATACAGGTATGGATATTTAAGAGTTGATAACTTGGGGGAATCCCCATAGACTGCTACAATAATCAAGTGTCAGTGGAAATATTAAAATAATTTACTACCACTTCATTCTTGGTCAGCAAGGCTTATCTGCTTGTTCTGCTGTTTTGTAGTAGAATAAATACTTAATGATAGAATATATGTAATATGTCTTACTTTGTGATGGTAATATATGCATGTCTTGATTGAAGAATTTAAGATATATTGAAAACTTTAATTATTAAATAAACACAATTTTAAACAGAAGTGTTTAAAATGTATTAGTTTCTTAGAAAATATATAATCAGGTTGTAATTCAGGCAAGATAAATGTCTATAAAGTACTTAAAATGTCTAAACTGAAAATGTGATATTTTAATTTCTCCAATTATTGTATGACATATTATTAATTAAACTGAGGAAAATTTCCATAATACTAATTGGTGAAGTGGCTGCAATAAGGTTAAAACATTAAGTTCTAAATTAGGCCTGAATTTGTGTTTCACTTTTATTATTTTCAATTTTAATTTGTTCCATAGTAATAGTCCTAACTTTGCTTTTTCTGATACTTTGTTTTATTTTTCTTGTATCCTTCATGTGTATCAATAAAACAAGATGTCATAATTACATTTTTAATTGTCATAAAGTGTTTCTGCTATACCCGAGTTCTTTACATATATAAAAGTCAGGGTCTTGTATTCTTAAGTCCATGATCTACCTCAATAGAAGTGATTCATGGAAATTAGTTCAGTTGGTATCTAAGTAATCTAACATGCAGTAGTCATTTATATTGTTCAAAAATAAAACATTCCCAGCCTACACACTTAAATTCCTGTGGTACAGTACATCTGAGTCATCTAGATATCACTGTTTTAAATGAAGAAAGTGGTTAAGACGAGACTCCAGTACTCTCTGTGAAACACTTTGACATTTGCTCATTCTTCCCACAGCTTTTGTTTCATTTTGGTTTAGCCTTTGTTCCTCAGCTGGTTCTCCTCTATTTAGTTCTTTAATTCCTCTTCAATACATGTTCTTTCTTGGCCTCAGAAAGTTTAGGATTTTTTTTCAAGTGGTTTTCTTTTTGTTTGATTTTAGTAAAGAGGATGTCCTTTTGGTTGATAGCCAGTGCAGATGGATTGGACAGGAAAATGACCCTTAGTTCTATGAGAACAAAAGAGTGAGGGGTAAGAAAGAAGAGCTTTTCTTTCAACCAAAAGGACCCAGATAAGAAGAGAAATAAAGACTGAAAAATATTGTTTTCTAAGTTATAAGTTGTTTGCGTTTTTTGCCTCAAATATAATCTATATCTTCTATTTAGTACTTCATATGTTTAGAGCATATATGACATTGTTTGACTTGGATATGTCCTTTAATTTACACAAAATGGTTGTATAAGTCTGTCTATTTTGTTCTTTTGTCAAATAATAGAATTTTTAAGAAGTTGACTCTTTTTGGGCTTGGAATTCCTCCCTTGAAGCACATGTTCTAGACACATCATCTCACATTAACAATCATCAGTACAGAATCTGTATTCATCTTACTTAGATGGTTATCCAATTTAAAGTTTTATATTCTGTCTTATAGCATCCTCTATGAGTATGGCAGTCCATATGATTTATTCGTTCAGTAAAGCTTTTTTTGAAAGTCTCACTATTCTGTTAACAAAATAGAAAATTTTCTGTCCCTCTGTTGGAGTAGTTAGATAATATCAGTTAATACAATAAGTAAACAAGTTAGCAGTAATAGATGCTATAGTAATAAAGTAAATGAGGAAAGGGAATTTGGGGATGTGGGAGTCTTATTAGGAACAACATTATTCTGTACTTTTAAACACAATAGTTAAACATCATACTGACAGGATAATACCTGAGTGAAATGTCTTGAGGACCAGGCTTTTAAGCAGAAAGTAAAGCTATTAGGTAAAGCCCTTCGGTAAAACCAGTACAAAGATCCTGAAGCAAGAGTGTGCCATCATATTCTGACTATATAAACAGCAAAGCTGGCGATTAGCATGAGGCAGGCTAGGGGAGTAGTTCATTGAGCTGGACTGGGAAAAGAAAATGTGAAAGTCTTTTAGGTTTTTTATGACTTTGGTCTTTTACTGTAAAATTGGGGGACTAATTGGTTTGCTTGTTTTTTAAATGTGTGTGCGTGCGTGTGTATGTGTATGTGTATGTGTATGTGTATGTGTGTGTTGGTACTAGACTTAAAGTCAGGGCCAGGGTGCTGTCCCTGAGCTTTTTTGCTCAAGGCTGTCACTCTACTACTTGAACTACAGCTCCAATTCTGGCATTTTATGGTAAATTGGAAATAAGAATGTCTTGGGTTTTCCTGCTTGGGCTGGCTTTGAACTTAGCTCTTCAGATCTCAGACTTTTGAGTAGCTAGGATCACAGCCATGAACCACCTGAGCCCTACTTGTTTTCCTTGTTTTTAAAAGATACATTGGTTGTACAAGAGCCGTTCATTTTGACATTTCCTTAGTTGGATGATGTACCCATCAATATTGCCACCTTTTATTCTCCTTCTTCCTTCTTAAAACAGTTTCAACTGGTTTTATTGTTTCATTTCATAGTTTTAAGCAGAATAACACAATCTGACTTATGCTTTAAAAGATGGCCAATGAAAAATGCCAATATCTATTATTATTAAGAGTTGTGCTAAGGGTTTATAAGTCAGATTATGAATACAATACTTCTTGGTCATTGTTACCCCTTCTGTTGTTCTCTTCATTTTCCACCTCCCATTCCTAACCCCAAGTTACGCAATTTAATTTTCAAATAATGTGCATTGGCAGTAATGACTACATTTTCGCACCCTCCCGTCCTTCATTCCTGTGACCCTGTTTGTCATTTTCCCCCGAATATTTCCATTTCAGTTTGTGTTTATATGCATATAGCCCTGTATGTGTTATTACACATATTGTACTTTAGATCCTGCTCCTACATATGAAAGAACACATGTGGTATTTGTCTTTCTAAGCCTGGCTTTTTATTTCACTTAACATGTTGTTCACGTCCATCCGTTTCTCTGTAAATGACCTTTTTTTTTTTCTAATGGATGATAAAATTCTATTGTATATATGTTCCACATTTTCTTGAACCACTCGTTTTAAGGCAACTGTGCTCTTTCCATAACCTGGCTATTGTGAATAGAACAGAAATGAACATGGATATGCAAGTGTCTTTCCTGTATCCTGACTGGAATTGCTGTGGTATCACTGGGTCATAGGGTAGTTCTATGTTTAGTTTTTTTAGTAATCTCCAAACCACCTCCCAGAGTGGTTATCTAGTTTATATTTCCACCAGCAATATAATAGCGTCCCCACTCCAATCTCTGCCAGCATTTGTTATTGTTTAATTCTTGATGCTGGCCAATCTTGCAGGGTGAGATTGAATATTAATGTTGTTTTGATTTGTATTTCTTTTATGGCCAGAGATGTTGAGAATTCCTCATGTATTTATTGGATTTTTGTTTGTTTGTTTGTTTGCCATGTAGTGACTGGTATTCATTGGAAGAGGGGAGGGAGGCTTTCGTTTCTTGAGCTCCTTTTATATTCTGGATGTTAGGCTTTGTCAGATGTATATTTGGTAAATATCTTCTCCCAATCTGTTGACTCCTTTTTTCTTTTTTGTCCTTTACTGTGCAGAAACTTTGCAGTTCAGTCTTGTCAAGTTTCTTGTATTTGCTGAGCCCCTTGGAGTGTCTTCAGAAAATTTTGCCAGTGTAGAAGATGGCCAGTATTTTAAAAATAAGCAGTAGAGAGCAAGTATATAGAATCATGGAAAACAGTTGCTTTCTGACAAAATGTAGGTGACAGATGAAGGTGATGATAGGATGTTGGTAGTTGAGAAGGTGAGGCTTGGGGTGCCTTTTTTATGATGGGGGCTTGAACTCAGGGCCTATGTGCTGTCCTTGGGCTCCCCCCACCCCCCAAGGATAGTGCTCTGACACTTGAGTCAAGGCTCTATTTCTACTTTTTTGGGGGTACATAATTGCAGATTAGAGTCTTTTGGACTTTCCTGCCAAAGCTGGCTGTGAATCACCATTATTCAAATTTCATCCTTTTGAGTAGCTAGGATTAGAGGTTGTGAGCGACCCCAACCTGGGTTGGGTGCATTTTTTAAGGCGAGTACACTGGATATGGTATGCAATAGTAATAAAGGAGTCATGAATTATTACCAAAGTTTTGGCCTCAGTACTTAAACCAGTAGAATCACCATTAGCTAAGACGGGGAATTCTGTGGGGGAAGCATTTTTGTGACTGAGGTTAGAAGTGCATATGGTATGATTTGCAAGGTAGCATTTTAAAAAAATATCCTATTAGGATTAACATTGGCTTCAGTATTTGCTTATGATTTCCTTATTTGGGTTATTAATAATGCAAAACTTCTGAGTTCAGGTTTTCTCCTTATAATTTCAAACAAGGAGAACTTTGTCCTGTGAAAAAACAATGAAATGTAATTAGAACTATTTAAAATCATTAGATACAGTAGTAATAAAAATTGTAACATACTACATAATAACAATGTTTTGTCCTGGTCATGGAGTTCTTTATGGACAGTAATACATGTGAGTGTGGTTTTCTTTTTAAAATAATTTTATTTCAATAAAGGACAATCTTTAGTCCAGTAGAAATTTTGCTGAGGTAGATAATCTTTTCATTGGAATAAAGAAAAACAGAACATGTGAGCAGTTTAAAAGAATTTTCATTTATTTATTTATTGCCAGTCCTGGGGCTTGGACCCAGGGCCTGAGCATTGTCCCTGGCTTCTTTTTGCTCAAAGTTAGTACTCTGCCATTTGGGCCACAGTGCAACTTCTGGCCATTTTCTATATATGTGGTGCTGGGGAATCGAACCCAGGGCTTCATGTATGTGAGGGAAGCACTCTTGCCACTAGGCCATATTCCCAGCCCCTTAAAAGAATATTTCTTAAAGTATGATGTTTCATTTGTTAGTTCTAAATGCATTATCTTTGTGTATATATACTTTATCTGTTCCATTCACTGTAACTTTGTAACTCTATGTTTAAACACAAGAACATATTTGCTTTCAGTTACTTTTCAAAAATATGAACATGTATTTTAGAAGTTTAGCATACGTGTTTTTTTCCCTCTTGGTGATTGTGGAGTTTTAACTCAGGACATTGTGCTTTGTAAGCAGGCACTCTTTGTCATTTGTTTCATACCCCCTGTCCCCTATACTAATTGGTTTTGGTGGGGTTTTTGTTGTTTTGCATTTTTAAATTGTTACTGTTAAGGGATTACAGCTCCCTAAGTTAGATTATGAGTAGAATGCTTTTTGGTCAGTATCACCTCTTCATTTGTTCTCCCCCATTGTTGTCCCTCTCCCATCCTCTACCCATAAGTAACATAGTTCTTTTTCTTTTTTGGCTCAAGACTAATGCTCTACAGTGGTAGAGCCACTGTCCCTCTTCTGGCTTTTTTTGTGGTTAATTGGAGATTAGAGTCTCATGGACTTTCCTTTCCCCAGCTGGCTTCTAGCCAAGATTCTCATATCTCAGCCTCCCCAAGAGTGAGTTTTATAGGCATAAGCCATTGGTGCCCATTCATAGTTTTTTTTTTTTTTTTTTTGCCAGTTCTGGTGCTTGAACTCAGGGCCCCTGGGTATTGTTCCTGAGCTTCTTTTGCTTAAGGATAGCACTCTACCACATGAGCCACAACACCACTTCTGGCCTTTTCTGTTTATTTGGTACTGAGGAATTGAAACTAGGGCTTCATGCATGCTAGGCAAGCACTACCACTAAGCCACCTTTCCAGCCCCATAGTTCATTTTTCATATAGTGTACCTTGAGTATAATGTATTTTCTCACCTTTTCTCTCTCCATTTCTGTACATTCCCTTTGCCCACTCCCAAAACATGTTTCTGCTTTCTGGTGTTCATTTGATGAGCAGTCATTCTTTTTTTTTTTTTCTTTTTATGGCCATTCTTAGGCCTTGAACTCAGGGCCTGGGCGTTGTCCTTGAGCCTCTTTGTGCACAAGGCTAGCACTATACCACTTGAGCCACAGCACCACTTCTGGCCTTTTCTGAATAGTTTATTGGAGATAAGAGTTTCACACAGACTTTCCTGCCCAGCTGGCTTGGAACCATGATCCTCAGATCTCATCCTCCCGAGTAGCCAGGATTATAGGTGTGAGCCACTAGTGCCTAGCCCCAGACAACCCTTAACGTAAAACAAAATTTAATTACCTCTAGAATTTTAAACATGTATTCCTTCAGAGAAGGAAGAATGTGATGGAGTGAAAGAAACTAATAAAACTGCGAGTTGCAGATTTACCTTAGAATGGGAAATTCTGTCTGTATCATGTAGATAGTCATGAAACTAATTTTTAAACATTAGTTAATGTGATTTGTAGATTAAGATATACACCTCAGTTTTCTATCATTTATGTTTTTGTACAAATTGGGAATTCAAGCAAGTGTTACTTAACACATTTTCAGAATTCTTGACAAAAAATATAGCTTTTAAGGCTAAGCAATATATTGAGCCTTGGGAAACAAACATATAGCATGTCAGGTTTTAAGAGCATAGGAAAGAGACATGTGAAATTTTTAGGGGAGCTGAATGTTGTTCAGTAAGAAATCAATTAAAAGAAGAATTGGAAAAAAAACCCTTCTAGGTGTCATGGACCGCAAGAATAAAGGCCAAAATGTGGGAAAGCATGGGGTGTGTGTGTGAAAGGTCAATTTTAGGTGGGAAGAGGAGATATGAAGCTAGAGAAGTAGGTGTCCACTTGCTGCTTATGGATGGTCTTGAAGGCCATTACAAAGGAGTCTTCAGATTAATGTGAACCATTGAAGAAGCTTAAGAAAAGTGATATGGTCAAATTTTTTTCTTAAATAGATCACTTTGCCAGCTGTGTGGAGGATGGATTTGAGGGAGACAAGACTGGAGGCGGTAGTCCAGGTGAGATCTGTTGGTAATCTGCACTAAGGCTTTGGAACTAGAAGTGAAGGAAAGGGAATGGTCTTGAAACAAATAAATCCACAGATCCTGAGGGGTTCTCTCCTTTTCACATGTGATTATTTTTTAAAAAGCAGTTTTAAATTAATGAAGTGAAGAAGCAAGCATAATAGAAAAATGTTATTTGAGATAGCTCGCTAGTTTGTGTTGACAGCCATAAAAGCAGTCTCTGGTATCTAGAATTCCATAACTGGAAGAGCAGTGTATTTTTGTGTGTGTATAATCTACCTGGGCTATGGGAAGGAGGTGATCTCCAATGAAAGTAGTACAAGGATCACCTGTCTGTAGCATGAGCAGATTTTGAAACTGTAAAGCCTTGAGGAAGAAACGATTACAAGGCTTTAGCTACTGCATATGGTAGAAACTCAAATATCCAGTGGTGCTGGTATTTTCTAGAACTTCTGCAGGAAAAATAATTTTTTTGCCTTTTATTGGGGGGGGGTGTTGGTTTTTGTAGTGGGACTTGAACTCAGGGCTTTAACTTTTTACTCCAGATTAGTGCTCTGACCCTGAAGTCATAGCTCCTCTAGTTTTTCTTTCCCTCCCATAGTTAATTGGTGATAATAGTCTTAGAGCTTTGGTGTTTTGTTGTGTTTGTTTGTTTTTTTAGTCTGGGCTGGTTTTGAAATTCCATCTTTAGATCTCAGTCTCCTGAGTAGGAAGGATTGTATGTGTGAACCTCCAGTGCCCAGATAACAACTAGATTTTTTTGCCAGTCCTGGGTCTTGAACTCAGGGCCTGATCATTGTCCCTGGCCTCTTTTTGCTCAAGGCTAATGCTCTGCCAACTTGAGCCACAGCGCCACTTCTGGCCTTTTCTATATACGTGGTGCTGAGGAATCTAACCTGGGCTTCGTATATAGGAGGCAAGCACTCTTGCCACTAGGCCATATTCCCAGCCCAACAACTAGATTTTTAAAAATTATATCAAAACAATGAAAAGTTGTAAATTCTTGTAACATTAGACGATATTTTGGAATGTCTAGATAAAATGTTTTAATATTAATATAAAGCATGTTGGACTATTTACATTAAACCAAATCTTTTTTATTTTTTTGCTAAGCAGATAATTTTAGGGTCATTTTAATAGACGAATATTTCTATCTTTTTTTTGTCCAGTCCTGGGGCCTGAACTCAGGGCCTGGGCACTGTTCCTATGCTTCTTTTGCTTTTGTTTTGCTTTTTCTATTTACGTCATGCTGAGGAATGAAACCCAGGCCTTCGTGCATGCTAGGCAAGCACTCTACTACTAAGCTACATTCTCAGCCCCCCACTGTTTCTATAATTATATGAAACAGGGGGTCTGGATTTATATATTTTTGAAGAAAAGAAAACCCTTTCTCTGTAATTTCCCATGGCAAGAGTAAGAATAAAAAAGGAGTAGTTTAGGATGACTTATCATATATAACTATTCCTTATTTTAAGATAATCCTAATAGAGCCTATATGCATCTTTTTGCATTTTTGTTTTGCATTTTGAGAAAACTGTACTTTTACTATTTAGGTCTGATTTAAGTGAATGCATGTAAGTCAGAGCTAAAGTGTCATTTTGTGGTCTTTCCTCTGGCTGCCTTTTTATATTTTCATCTAGTAAATTGCTACCTCATAGTCAGGAAACACAATATCTAATTGCTCATTTTTTATGACTTTATAAACCATACAGTTCGGTCCCCACTTTGGAATCGTATGGATCAGTTTTGAAATAGTATGAATGTTCAGCTGCTGAACTGATTGTGAATTTTTTTGCTTTTTCGTGTCTTTCAGAAGCTTTGCACCGCCCATATGGTTGTGATGTTGAGTCCCAGGCCCTGAATGAAGCCATCAGATGGAGCTCCAAGGAAAACTTGCTTGGAGCTACTGAGAGTGACCCTAATCTTTTTGTTGCACTTTATGATTTTGTAGCAAGTGGTGATAACACACTCAGCATTACTAAAGGTAAGACTTCTATGTAGCATCCTCTCACTTTCTAGTTTTCATTAGTAGTTAAGAAGTAATGAGCCTTGGACTAGCTTCTGTCAGTGACTAAAATTAGCCATGTGATTTGGTACTTTCAGTTCATTCTCTTTTGTTTACATGTATATAGATATGGTATGTAGGTATATATAGTATATAAGTATATACATATATATACACTTATACTATATATATATATAGATACACATCTTCTGTGTGTGTGTGTGTGTGTGTGTGTGTTCCAATTAGTCTTGCCCCCTCTATCATTCTTACTTCCTAGATCTGCGGTGGGGGATGGTGGTTTTGTTTTTTCCCTTTTTGAGGTGCTGGGACTTCATACATCCTAGGTTAAGGCTCCACTACTGAGCTACATTCCCATGCTCTGAACATCAAATTTTAACATTCATTCAGATTCACCAATAGCAAAAATTAGTAAAACTGAGTTTTTCAGATTGAGGTACAGGTATCTCCTAAAGTGGGTATGATTACATGAATGTCAAGAGTTTTCAAAGACATAGGTAAAATAATATTGTGTTGTCTTGTGTCAAAATCTTTGGGGCTGTATTGGGGACAAGATAGTAGTAATAAATTGTGGGGCAGATTATTGTATTTATGCAATTGAAGGAAAATTTGCATAATGTTAGGATACAGTGAAAGAATTCAAAGAAAATTTCTTTGGATGACACTGCAATCTTTTAATTTTACTGTTACTTCATAGGAGAAATTTGCAAAGCAATGACTCAGATATGTTTTTCTAGGTATAATTTTCTTGTTAGTGTTTTCTAAGATAATTTAGTTACCAAGAAAATGTTGATAGTCTAGTAACTTGTTGGTTACCAATTAAGGCACCAACTAGTCTTTTGCTCAAGGACTTAGATTTCTTTTTTTTTTTTCTTCAAATTTTTATTATCAAAGTGATGTACAGAGAGGTTACAGTTTCATACATTAGGCATTGGATACATTACTTGTACTGTTTGTTACCTCGTCCCTCATACCCCCCTCCCCTCACCCCCTTTCCCCTCTTGAGGTGTTCCATTCACTTAGACCAAACAGTTTTGCAAGTATTGCTTTTGTAGTTGTTTTTCTTTTTTTTTACCCTGAGTCTCTCAATTTTGGTATTCCCTTTCAATTTCCTAGTTCTAATACCAGTATACATGGTTTCCAATATACTCAGTGTTACAGAGGTAGTGTAGGTACAACCACAGGAAGCTGATACAAGACCATCATATATAATAGATGCTACAGATACACATGGTACGTTGAAAGTAGTTACAACTGTGATATAACAGTCGTTTCCATAACACGAAGTTCATTTCACTTAGCATCATCTTATGTGTTCATACGGGTATAGCTAATGGGCTCTTGTGATCCTCTGCTGTAACTTGCCTAAACCTGTACTAATTACTCCCAATAAGGGAGACCATAGAGTCCATGTTTCTTTGGGTCTGGCTCACTTCACTTAGTATAATTTTTTCCAAGGACTTAGATTTCTTTTATCTACTTCAACAATGGTTTGTGATTAAACATCCTTAAATATCAGATTTTTCTATTATTATATTTCTATTATTTTCTATTAATATAAATGATGTCATAATAAAGATAGTTTATTTTAAAAGATTAAGAAAATATTTTAGAGGGAAAATAAAATTTTAGTTTCTTCTCAAATTTTAGTCCCATTTTCACATGTTAATATTATGATATCTTGTTTTAATTAAAAATATTTAGCAAGAGATAGTGCTTGCATTTATGCCCGTAGTTTGATTCTATCTTAATTATGAGGACCAGTAATTTTTTACTAGTTCTCTTTAAGGAAACAGCAGTATAAAACTGCATATACAACTTTGTCTTTAGTTTTTATAGACTTAGCTACAGTTTAACAATTCTTCAGATTTTCTGTCTGTATACAGTATATATTATATACATATTTGTGGGGGTTGTGTTTGTTTTTGTACACTGGTGCTAGGGCTTGAACTCAAGATTTGTTTCTTTGAAGGCCTGTGCGCCTTTCCTTTTGAGTCACAGCTCCACATCTGCCTTTTTTTTTTTGAAAACTGGTTAGTTGAAGAGAATAGTCTCAGGGATGGTCTTGCCCAGGCTTGCTTTGAATCATTGTTGTCAGATCTGAGCCTCCTAAGTAGGCAGGATTGTGGGAATGACACTGTTACCCTGCTAAATTCCTCATGATATAAACATTTCTTCAGGCCATTGAAAAAGATAGATTTTGATTATTTTGAGTTATTCCTTTACAAAGTCTTCACTGACCTGGTAACTTTTGAGACTTATGCCTTTGATTAATTTGCCTTTCTTCTGCTTTCTGATACTAGGAAGTAGATGTCATAGCTCCAGAGGCATATGTATTAAAGATAAGAGACTCTAAGGTGCTGCAAATATTCTTTAGCTTAACATTCATATATTGTTAATGATAGATACCTCTTTCACATCCCTTCTCTGTTTTGACAGAAAAAAGCTTCTATCTATGCACACATTTAGACCATGGAAGTCTAAACTTGAGGCTAACAACTTTAATGGGGAAATTAACAACATTGAAGTTGCTAGCACAGATACAGTGAAGAGAGTAGGGTTGTGGTTCCAACTAAGGAGTCTGCTTCCGTTTCCATGTGCTAATTTTAGAGGAATGGATAACAGTGAGTCATTCTTTGTGGGGAATAGCAGGGAAACTGGGAAACAATTACGGTTTTAAATCTTGATTCCTGGAAACTTAGGTCCTTTGGGAATCCTTACTGCATACTTGCATACTTCCAGCTCTACCTAGCCGTTTTCTTGGTGTAAATTAATTGTTTACTTTTATCAATGGCTTGTTGCTTTGGTGCCAAGTGAAAATTAGAAATAATTTTATATTTCACATTTCTTATTTCTAATCTTATTATCATTAATACTGAACCATATATCTAGGATTTTTTTGTTTGTTTTTTATTGGTACTGAGGGTCAAACCCTGCCTTGCGCTTTTTTTTTTTGCTAGTCCTGGGGCTTGAACTCAGGGACTTGAGCACTGTCCCTGGCTTCTTTTTGCTCAAGGCTAGCACTCTACCACTTGAGCCACAGCGCTACTTGTGGATTTTTCTGTTTTTATGGTGCTGAGGAATCAAACCCGAGGCTTCATGTGTGCGAGGTAAGTACTCTACCACTAGGCCATATTCCCAGCCCCTTCCTTGAGCTTCTTAAGGCATTCTACCACTGGAGCCACAACCCAGTGAAAATCAATGTATTTCTTTAATGTATTTTTCTTTTGAAGAGTGAACACTATTTGTTTCTAGCTATTTTGTAATCTTTCTATCTCTGTATGCCATCTTACCACAATACATAATTTTAATGAGGATTTTTTAAAGGTTGTATATAATTCCTTTAAAACCTATAGTCAATACTAGAGACAAACCATTTCTTATTTCTTATTGTGTTTCTGTGGTTGTAGCTACAAACTAAAACAGTAGTCAGGATGTGAATAGCCATCTATGATTTCAGTTTTTTTCTTGACAACATTGTCATAAATGTTTGTGATTCATTTTTCAATGAATTTAAACACTTCTTCAGTTTGAAACAGTCTTAACGTCTTTCATTCTGTGATAATTCATGGCCAGGTGAGAAGCTACGAGTCCTTGGTTACAACCAGAATGGCGAGTGGAGTGAAGTTCGCTCTAAGAATGGACAGGGTTGGGTACCAAGCAACTATATCACCCCAGTGAACAGCCTAGAAAAACATTCCTGGTACCATGGACCAGTGTCACGCAGTGCAGCAGAGTATCTTCTCAGCAGCCTGATCAATGGCAGTTTCCTGGTGCGAGAAAGTGAGAGCAGCCCTGGGCAGCTGTCTATCTCGCTCAGGTATGAGGGCCGTGTGTATCACTACAGGATCAATACCACCACAGATGGCAAGGTAAGAGTTACCAGTAACTACCTCTAGATGTGGACTGGCTCCTTTGTAGAAACAATACTCAGAGTAACTAAAGTGGAAAGTACTTTTTTTTTGGCCAGTCCTGGGGCTTGGACTCAGGGCCTGAGCACTGTCCCTGGCTTCTTTTTGCTCAAGGCTAACACTCTGCCACCTGAGCCACAGCGCCACTTCTGGCCATTTTCTATATATGTGGTGCTGGGGAATTGAACCCAGGGCCTCATGTATAGGAGGCAAGCACTCTTGCCACTAGGCCATATCCCCAGCCCGGAAAGTACTTTTTATGCATGAAATGAAATAAAATAATTTGCTAACTTTGTGAGTTAGAGCTTGCACTTTTCAGAAGTTTATTAATGCTATTTAGAAATTGTATATTAAGAGTATGTGGATAAGCTAGATTTAAAGATGAAAAATGAAATTTGTTGTATAAGCTCTTCTAATCACCAACACACAGATGTATACTCAATGTGTTGATGTAAGGCTAGAGGCATGGCTTGGTTGTTAAAGAGCTAGCTAGTGAGCAAAAGTGTCAGGACAAGAATCAGGACAGAAAAAAAGGAAGGAAGGAAACCAATACATTAATGTAAATGTATTCTTGAGAATTAGAATTACCTCCACTATAAGGTCCACAGAGGAAGAATTTAGGCTTCTGAGATTGGCATGTATTGCTAATCTATGTTAGTATAAATAAATAATTCTGTTATGTAGCAGTGTGCATATTAGGAAGACCAAGCATGTTAGAATGGATTCTTGTAATATAACTGCTATATTTTACAAATTATAAAGCCTGAGCTTAAGTAAGGTCTTATGTTGAACAGCAAGTTTAGGTTGAATCCTACCCCCACCCCCACTTTTTCTTTTTATATGATAGGCACTGCGGGGGGGAAGGCATTGATTTTTAAAGCCAGCAGACCCAGTTTGCTTTTTTAAGTATATAATTAATTAAATTTCTGGCCTTACATAAACCTCAATTTCCCTGTCACTTAGTAAATCCCATCCTATAGGATTGTTGTTGGGATTAAGTGAATAATTTTGCAAAACATAGTAACTCCTATGAAGTAGGAAATAAGTAGATTTCTAGCTTTCTTTTTTCTTTTTGTACCACCATATGGATATAGTATATTATAATGTGGCCCAAGCAAATAAAATCAGATAATTCATAAAAGAGACATAGTAGATAGTTTTTTTGTTTGTCCCTTTTCTCCCACCACTGCTGACAGAACAATTTCAATGAGGCATCATTTATTTTGCCTCATAGTTTCAGAGTTTTCAGTTCAAGGTCAGCTGGTTCAATTACTTTTAGGCTGTGGTAAAGCAGAATATCATGGTGAGGAGTAGGGAGTGCCTCAAAGGTGGCAGGAAGTAATTTGGAACATTATATGAACACCCCAGTGACTTGCTTCCTTCAGCTGGGTTTCATCAACTCCAATTTTGGAAAAAATGCCGTTGAATTATGAGTCCATCAATATACAATCCCCCATTGAGGTGAGAGTACTCAGTTCAATGATTAGATCCACCAGCTAGAAACTTCAACACTTGTGCCTTTTTGGAATACTTCATTTCTAAGCCATAACATATAAGTGCATGTGTGAGTCAGAATTCATGTGCAGGAATTTTGCTAGCAATATTATTTGTGATAGTACCCTCTTTTCCCGCTCCCCTTTTCTGGGGTTTGGACTCAGTATCTCATGCTCTCAGCTTATTTGAAGTTGGTGCTTTCCCAGTCTTTATGGCTCTTTGGTTATATTTCGGCAGCATCTCATATTTTTACCTAAGCTGATTTGGCCTACTTGGAAAGGATGATAGTCACATATCATTACACCCAGTTTTATTAGTTGAGATGTGGCCTTATGAACTTTTTGCTTAGGCTGATCTTGAAATGCAGTCCTCACTAACTCTGCCTCCAGTGTTGCTAAGATTGTAGGTGTAGCAACTGTGCCCATCCTAGAACATTTCTTTTTCACCTATTATATATATGAGGGTTCTACAGTCTTTACATTGTCATCATTGTTGACAAAGGATCTGTGTATCATAGACTGGCCTCAAACTCAAGATCCTCCTTCCTCACCTCTTGAGTTCTGGCAATTAAAGGTATACATCACTATGCTGGTCTCGGTTCTACAGTCTTGACGCTCAGAAATTATATGAATAATGAGCTTGATGATACATTTGTACCCCAAAGCATGGTTAATTTAGCAAGAGGAAGCAGGGAGGTTTAAGCTTAACTTGGCATTCTGTTTCCCCTCGCTGTGATCATTTAACTCTTTTGCCGTAACTCTTATTATCCTGTCTTTGTATTTCCAGGCAACAATGGCTCACACCTAGCTACTGAGGAGGCTGAGATCTGAGTATTGGTGTTTGAATCCAGTCCTGCTAGGAAAGTCCATAAGACCCTTAATCTCCAATTATCCATCAGAAAATAAGCCAGAAGTGGAGCTGTGGCTCCAGTGGTAGAGCACTAATCTCTTTTCAAATTATTTTGTCTCCTTTTCTCCTCAGGTATATGTGACTGCTGAGAGTCGCTTTAGCACCCTGGCAGAGCTTGTTCACCACCATTCCACGGTGGCTGATGGGCTGGTGACAACATTACACTATCCAGCACCCAAGTGTAATAAGCCAACAGTTTATGGTGTGTCCCCCATCCATGACAAATGGGAAATGGAACGAACAGATATTACTATGAAGCACAAGCTTGGAGGTGGTCAGTATGGAGAGGTTTACGTTGGCGTCTGGAAGAAATACAGCCTTACAGTTGCTGTGAAAACATTAAAGGTGGGTTGCTAAGAATTACAGTTTTCAGGCATCTTTTTGTGTGTGTGCTGAGTCACTTGGAAATAACAGCATTCCCTTTAACTTTGGAACTCTTCCACCCACTTGTGCCAAACACGTCTACAAATTGTGGTGATTAAACATAGAGCCATGCTGACAGTGCAGGGGCACAGTATTCACTGCAGTGCAGTGAGACCCACACATGGGACAGATTGTTTTTAGAAGCTGTTGATGTACATTTCAGTAGGAGTTTAGAAGAAAATTGTAAGTTAGTAAAGTAAATCAAGCTGTTTTGAGAAAGACCCCTGGTAGACAGAATTCTTCATGCATTATCTAAGAATCATGAGGTTTCTTATTCTGTTCTTTATCTCCCTTATATGCAATTAGATCCCCCCCCACTCCTTTTTGGGGGGAGTTGGGGTGATTTTTGAAGACATTATACAAAGAAGTCCAGGCTAGACTTGAATTCCTAATCCACATGCTCTGGCCTCCAGAATGGCTAGATTACTTCTGTTCTAAAATCTACAGAAATCTTTTTTATTCCCCAGATACTGTCCTTTCTCTTCTTTAAACATTACAATATAAAAATTACAGGGTTATCTAGCACTCAGTTCTTTGAAGATTTGCATTGTTTCTGAAGCCCTACATATCTCTCACATAGGCTTATTCTTCAGGTGTGAGTGGTGGTCAGTTCTGTTTATTAAGTATATCCTACATGTCCAGCAATGTGTGATGCTTGCAAATATGCATTGCTCCTTAAGAAATCTGTGGTCAAATCAGGAAGAGAAAACTATAAGCAGCTAATTATTCTGTCTCTTTATTCTAATACTAAAGTGTCTACAGAAATAAAAAAAACTGAATCATCCAGTTAAAGTCTCCCATGCTTCAGTTGATTACAGGACATAATTGTTAAGTTTTCTAGCCCTACTAATTTTTACTCCATTTTCTAATATTGTATAAGCTTAAATACATTATTCTTACTTGAATTTCTATAAAACATATTATATTGTAATAAGCTTTCTTAAATTAACATGCTAATATCTTCAGAAAAGCTATTCCCTTTGAAACTGAAGATGTGTGAGTTGACTGAATTTGGATGGAAGTTTTTCCCCTCTTCTCCCACCCCCCCCCCATTTCCCCCTTTTTAGGAAGACACCATGGAAGTAGAGGAGTTCCTAAAAGAAGCTGCAGTGATGAAGGAAATAAAACATCCTAATCTGGTACAACTATTAGGTGAGAAAGCCTGAACCACAGATTTCCTTCCTCAGATATTTTGTATATCCCCCAACCCTTTGTTACTACCTTCAGTTGCCTTTTCTATTTGAAAGAGAGAGAGAAAAAAAATAAATTTTAATTATTGGCATTGCTAGGATCTAGATCTAGGGAGGTGGCTCTACCACTTCAACCATGACCCTAGTCCTTCAGACCCTTTTTTTGAATCACTATTTGGAAGCCGCAAGTATGATTTACTTTTACAAATTATTTTTATAAGCTGGAGATTAGTCGTAATGTATCTGATATCATGTATGAGTCCTTATGTTCAACTCTTATCACCACACACACACACACAAATCAAAACCATTATTTTCATCAGTTGGTTTTGTGTTTAAAACAAAATAATAGTGGCCTGAGTTGATTTCACTGTATATATATATGTGACAAGATACCATAGCAAGAACTGTCAAATACTTTAACAAAATGCAGATATTAAATACAAAGCTATCAAAAAGAAGCAAATTAAAGATTGGGATCACATATATCAGCTTCCCTAAAGAAACCTTTGAATAACCCTTTTTCCATTTTTCAAGTTGGGTTTATTCAAATTGAGCTAAGTTTACCCAAGTTCTTGTTTTTCTTAATAAGGAATCTGCCTTTAGCATATCAGATCATTTCACTGATTACAATGTTTTTTTTTTTTTTTTTTTTTTTTGCCAGTCCTGGGCCTTGGACTCAGGGCCTGAGCACTGTCCCTGGCTTCTTCCCGCTCAAGGCTAGCACTCTGCCACTTGAGCCACAGCGCCGCTTCTGGCTGTTTTCTGTATATGTGGTGCTGGGGAATCGAACCTAGGGCCTCGTGTATCCGAGGCAGGCACTCTTGCCGCTAGGCTATATCCCCAGCCCTGATTACAATGTTTTTACAAGGAGTTTGAACACTTTCTAATAAATGAGTTTTATCTTTCATCTGTCAGGTGTGTGCACTTTGGAACCGCCGTTTTACATTGTGACTGAATACATGCCATATGGGAATCTGCTTGATTATCTTCGAGAATGTAACCGAGAAGAGGTGACTGCAGTTGTACTCCTTTACATGGCCACTCAGATTTCTTCTGCAATGGAGTATTTAGAGAAGAAGAATTTCATCCATAGGTATGTAAAACCTGGTTATTGCCTGAGACTAATCAGGAAAGCACTTTGCTTGATATGATCATAAAGAAAAGTAAACTTCCCAGATGATTTAAAGGAAGTTGTTCTCTCTTTCACAGGACCTTTTATGTCATTTCCAACTTTTAAAACCTGTTGTGTTCTGTTAAAGTCTGTAGTTTGGAAACAGAGATCTCTATTTTGTCCAGCACTATGATCCTATTGCTCCATCTAGTGGCTGGTTTTTAAAAACATCATCTCTCTTTGAGTAAAACTTTGTAGGAAAAAAATCTGTAGTCCACTATATCCTATCTTGATATGAAGACAAATTTATTTTTATAAAACTCTCCTTATTCAGTATTATATAATTGCTTCTTGATAAATACTGTACAAGTGATACAAATTAGGCTTTCTATCACGTTAGTGATTACAATAAAATACATCTTTGTTGGTTAGTCCTCTCTTACCAACTCTGCTTATAGCACAAAGAACCAATAACAAAGCAAGCATTCATGGCCATTTTTCTCACGATCTGAATGGGTCCTATTTCTCACAGAGATCTTGCAGCACGCAACTGCCTAGTGGGAGAAAACCATGTGGTTAAAGTAGCTGACTTTGGCTTAAGTAGACTGATGACTGGAGATACCTATACTGCTCATGCTGGAGCCAAATTTCCAATTAAGTGGACAGCACCAGAGAGTCTTGCCTATAATACCTTCTCAATTAAATCAGATGTCTGGGGTAAGGTTGGCATGTTTTCCTTGATGTTATTTTATTTTTCTCATAACGAATCTCAGTTCTTTTGAGAGCCTGCCTACCTCCCTCCTTTCCTCCTTCCCTCCTTTTCCTTCCCTCTGCCTCCCTCCCTTTTTTTCTCACTCCTCCTCTTGTATACCTGTACCATGTACCATATCCTCTTCTACCTGTATCATGTCTTGATCTCAGGGCTTCAGGCTCTAACTTGACTTGCTTGCTCACAGCTGGTGTAATACCACTTGAGCCATGCCTTCAGTCTGACATTTGGCTGGTTAATTGTACATAGAATCTCTTGGACTTTTCTGCCCAGGCTAGCTTTGAACCTCAATCCTTTGATCTCAGTCTCCTGTGTAGCCAGGCTTACTCACATGAGCCATTAGTGTGTGGCTTAGAGCTTCTCTTTTATATGATACTGAAAACAGGAAGTGTCCCGTCCCCCTCCCCCCCCCCGCAAAAAAAAATGCTGGACATGACTGTACATGCCTATAACCATAGTATTTTGCAGGCTGAGGTGGGAGAATTACAAGTTTGAGGCCATTCTAGGCTACATATCAAAACACTGTCTCAAAAATTCAAGGGATGCAGTTCATCAATAGAGTACTTGCCTAGCATACAAAATAACTGGATTGGGCTGGGAATATGGCCTAGAGGCAAGAGTGCTTAACTTGTATACTTGAAGACCTGGGTTCGATTCCCCAGCACCACTTATACAGAAAATGGCCAGAGGTGGTGCTGTGGCCCAAGTGGCAGAGTGCTAGCCTTGAGCAAAAAGAAGCCAGGGACGGTGCTCAGGCCCTGAGTTCAAGGCCCAGGACTGGCAAAAAAACAAACAAACAAAATAACTCGATTAAATTTTTTAAAAAGAAAGAAAAAACAGTACTAGAGCTGGGAGCAGTAGTACATGTCTATACTTCTAACTATTCCATAAGCTGAGCTGGGAAATTATTTAAGCCCAAGAGTTTGAAACCCACCAGGGCAACATTGTGAGAGCCTCCCCTCCCTTCAAAGACTTGTAATGTACATCTCACATTGTTTTGAACTTTTAATAGTGCTTTGTTAAAAGCCATGGTAAGTTTTTTTTTTCTTTTTCTAGAATTTTATCTCGTTTCTAGTAGGAACCTAATAGTTAGAACAAGCTGGTATTTGGATTATGAGCCCACAGAAATAAAGGAGAGAGAGAGAGAGAAAGAGAGAGAGAGAGAGAGAGGGAGAGAGAGTCCCCGTCCGCCTGCCTCCCTGTCTGCCTGAGAGAGAGAGAATGTTTATGTGTATGTTGGTCCAATGGGTAGAATTCAGGGCCTCTGGGCACTGTCCCTGAGCTTTTTTGCTCAAGGCTTTATCATTTGAGCCATAGATCTACCTCCAACTTTTTTTTTTTTGGTGGTTAAATAGAGATAATAATCTCAGGGGCTTTCCTTGATGAACTTGCTTAAAGCCATGATACTCAGATATCAGCCTCCTGAATAGCTACAATTATAGGTATGAGCCACCACCTAGCCTAAGTCTTTTTTTTTTTTTTGGCCAGTCATGGGCCTTGGATTCAGGGCCTGAGCACTGTCCCTGGCTTCTTCCCGCTCAAGGCTAGCACTCTGCCACCTGAGCCACAGCGCCCCTTCTGGCTGTTTTCCATATATGTGGTGCTGGGGAATCGAACCGAGAGCTTCATGTGTAGGAGGCAAGCGCTCTTGCCACTAGGCCATAGTCCCAGCTCCGCCTAAGTCTTTTTTTTTAAGCCCGTGCTGGGGCTTGGACTCAGGGCCTGAGCAATGACCCTGGCTTCCTTTTGCTCAAGGCTGGGACTCTACCACTTGAGCCATAGCGCCACTTCTGACTTGTTTCTGTTTGTGTGGTTCTAAGGAATTGAACCCAGAGTTTGCTGCATGCAAGGCAAGCCCTCTACCGTTAAGCCATATTCCCTGCCCCCTAAGTCATTTGACTAAAAATCTCATTATGAAATTTGGTTACAACTAAGTTATAACAAAATAAGCTCCTTCCTTCCTCCCCTCCCCTTTCCCTTTCCCTTTCCCTTTCCCTTTCCCTTTCCCTTTCCCTTTCCCTTTCCCTTTCCCTTTCCTCCTTCCCTTTCCTCCTTCCCTCATCTCTTCTCTTCTCCTTTTCTCCTCTCCTTTTTCCTCTTTTCTCTTTTGGATACTACTAGAGTTGAAACTCCAGAGCCTATGTATGGTTACTTAGCTTGCTTGTTCAGCTGGTGCTCTACCACTTGAGCTACAACTGAGTTTTTGCTGAGTATGTTGGAAATCAAAGTCTAATGGACTTTCCTGCTTAGGCTGTACTTGAACTTTGATCCTTTAGCTTTCAGACTCAAGTGTGTAATTTTACAGGCATGAGCCACTAGTAATAGCTGTGATTACTTTTCTCTGCTGAAATTTTTATTTGCTTTCAAATGAATTGTTCTTTGTGTTATATTTTACTAGCTCATTTTAAAATCATGAAACTAGGGGCTGGGGATATAGCCTAGTGGCAAGAGTGCCTGCCTCGGATACACGAGGCCCTAGGTTTGATTCCCCAGCACCACATATACAGAAAACGGCCAGAAGCGGCGCTGTGGCTCAAGTGGCAGAGTGCTAGCCTTGAGCGGGAAGAAGCCAGGGACAGTGTTCAGGCCCTGAGTCCAAGGCCCAGGACTGGCCAAAAAAAAAAAAAAAAAAAAAAAAATCATGAAACTCATTAAATAGATCAAAGACTATTCTGGGGCTAGAAGCATGGTTCAGCAAGTATGAGACCCTGAGACCAAACCCCTAATAGAGTAAAATAAAATTACAAAGACTGTTCTATGAGTAGTTGGATTATGCCACATACTTTTTATATTGGTCATAATTTATTATCCCACATTGTACTAAAGAAAACCTAAATAAAAGTTAAAAAAAATTTCTGCAGTATTACTATAGCAGGAACCTTACCAGTCATTAAGAACTGGTATAGGATATATTAATGTTGTAATAAGCATTTATAACTATGACTCAGAATTTTAAAGAGTAGTTACTTAATGAGAATAAAGTAACTAATACAAAAGATGAAAAAATAAGCTTTTTTTTTTTTCATTCCTTCATGTAGCTTTTGGTGTATTGTTGTGGGAAATTGCTACCTATGGAATGTCACCATATCCAGGAATTGACCTATCTCAGGTTTATGACCTATTAGAAAAAGGATATCGAATGGAACAACCTGAAGGGTGCCCTCCTAAGGTTTATGAACTTATGAGAGCATGTGAGTATTTTTGCATAGTTTAATTTTGAAACAGTAATTCAGTATGGTTACCAAAATTGGAAACGTTTTGCTAGAATTGAATCTAGACTCATATTTAAAGGGCTTGTTATTGGTTAGCCAGCTGGCACAACATTTGATACACCATTGAATCTTATTGGAATCCTAAGAATAGTTGTCTATGGCCCAAAATAATTGCACTGTTATTTTTTTAATTGTATCTTTAGTAAGAAATTGGGTGCACAAATTAAGTTAAGGAAGGAATGCTAGATAAAATGTTTGCTAAAGCGTATAGATAATGTATAAAAGTAGCCTCAGTGATGAGTGAATAAAAAGATCTGACTGAAGATTATAAATAAGGCAATGAATAGTAATTGCAGCTGTTTGAACATAAATCTTTATATTATTTTCTCATTAAATATTGACAAATATGAACTGTACTTTTCTCATTTCCTGTTAAATTTGTACTTGATTCTGTGTTACATTAAGTTTGAAAACATGATTCATTTGCTTTATCTTTCTACTTCTTCAAAAAAAAACTTGGTCATTTTTCTCACTTCCATTCACTTCTGTATAGTGGAGGGAATAGCAGCCAAGATTAAATGAAAGGACCAGCATTGGGGAGTAGGCTCTTATATTTATATGTCTGGAACTGAGAAGCAGTTTCATTAGTACCATAATGAGCATCCCTTAGCTCTACTTGATGATGAGTGGACTTCATTTTCTTGGCTGCCACTGAATATGTAATCCTCATACCGAGAAAGGTCTTGATATTGTGGTATTATGACATACAGGCTGGAAGTGGAGCCCTGCTGACAGACCTTCTTTTGCTGAAACTCACCATGCTTTTGAAACCATGTTCCATGACTCCAGCATTTCTGAAGGTGAGAATCTAGTGGACTTACCATTGACTACTAGGTGGATGGTAATAGATTGATGGCAACTAGCTCGAACTACTTTGCAAAAATAGTTCTTAAACTTTCTATCTGTTTGAAGATCATGAGTTAACTTTTTTCAATGAGTTTATTGCCCTTTATTGTGTTGTTGCTTCTTTTTCACTTTTCAATTATATCTCATTTTTGCAATTATTATCTCACTGAAACTACATTTTAACTTGAAATTAGTTCAGTCTCACTCTAAATAAAATTAATAAATTTACTAGCTCTCTACCTTTTGGTACAGAGAAAAAGAAAAATATTTCGCAGCTGCACCACCTCTAAAATACTCCAACTAGGTGTTTGTAATCCCACGTACTTGCATGGTTATAGGAAGATCTCAATACACTGCCAATCATGGGCAAAAACAAGAGATCCTATCTGAATAATAACTTAAGAATAAAAAATTGTTGGGGGCATGGCCCAAGTTTTAGAGTACCTGCATGTCAATAGTAAGATCCTAAATCCATAGTACTCCCCCAAAAAGTCAGCTATTTTTTTCTTTTTTCCTTTTTGGCCAGTTCTGGGGCTTGAACTCAGGGCCTAGGCACTGTCCTTGAGCTTCTTACCACTTGAGCCACAGCATCACCTCTGGCCTTTTCTGGTTATATGGTACTGAGGAATTGAATGCAGGGCTTAATGCATGCTAGGCAAGCACTCTACTACAAAGCCACATTCCCAGACTCAAAAGTCAGCTTTCTAAACTACAGATACCAAAACAGAACACAGTCATAAAGGCAATATCTGGAAATTCCCATTTCTACAAATATCTGAAGAAAATCAGATAAAAATAAGATTTAGCTACAAGAGCATAATTGCTTATATTGAAAAATATGGATTTGATGTGGTGATGTATGACTGTAATGCTACTTTCTTGGAGGTACAGACAGAAAGATCTTCTGTTGTTGTTGTTGTTGTTGTCCTGTGGTTGAATTCAGGAACTGAGTACGGTCCCTGAGGTTTTTGTTCAAGGGTAATGCTCTACCACTTGAGCCCAAGCTCCACTTCTGCCTTTTTTCTGGTCTTATAGACTTTTCTGCCCATGCTGGCCTTGAACCGTAGTCCTCAGATCTCAACCTACTGAGTAGCTAGCATTACAGGCAAGAGCCAACAGTGCCTGGATCTTGAGTTCAAGGCCAGTCTGGGAAAATTTTTGAGACCATGTCTTAAAACAAACTAAAAAACGAAAGGACAGCCCAGATATCCTACAGTAGATGAATGGATCCAAAAAATGTGGTATCTGTGTTGTAAGGAAATTCAGTCACAAGAAACAGAGAAGCCACCACTTAAAAGGACAATGTATGAGTCTTTATTGGAGAGCCGGAGGACTGCTGGTGGATTCACGTCTCAAAGACAAACACAAAAGTTCAATGCGGGGCTGGGAATATGGCCTAGTGGCAAGAGTGTTTGCCTCCTTAGCACCACATATATAGAAAACGGCCAGAAGTGGCACTGTGGCTCAAGTGGCAGAGTGCTAGCCTTGAGCAAAAAGAACCCAGGGACAGTGCTCAGGCCCTGAGTCCAAGGCCCAGGACTGGCAAAAAAAAGTTCAATGCCTATTTGCATCTGATAATAAAATAATACTTATCGAGATAAACTCCAGGAGATGGAAATAAGAACTTTTTCCTTTGTTGTTGGTTTCTTTTCTTTCCTTTTTGTCTTGTTTGTTTATCTGTCTTTGGGAATTTAAGGAGGGCACATAAATAGAGGGACTAATGGTGAACAAATGGTACAAAGTGGTACTCAGTAGATGCTTTGTAGAAAATGAACTATACAACTTGTGGGTGGGGATGAGAGGGAAAAACTGGGAGAAAGAAAGGGAATGGGTGACGTTGTTCAAAAAGAAATGTACTATTTACCTGACATATGTAACTAAACATCTAAACATCACCTTTATAATATATATGTACATATATATACACATACATATATGTGTGTACATATACATATTATGGTTGGTTGTGGGGCTCGAACTAGAGGCCTGAGTGCTATACCTCAGCTCTTTTTGCTCAAGGCTAGCACTCTTCCACTTGAGGTATAGCACCACTTCCAGTTTTCTAGTGGTTAATTGAACATAAGAGTCTCACAGACTTTCTTGCCCCAGCTGGCTTTGAACTGTGATCTTCAGATCTTAGCCTCACGAGTAGCTAGAATAACAGGCGTGAACCACCATCACCTGGCTATAATAACAATTATAAAAAGAAAAAAAAAAAGGACAGGGATCCTGCCTCATGAGGAAGAATACTTGCTTGCCCAGTATGTGTGATGCCTTAGGTTCAATCCCCAGTACAGAAAAAAAAAATGATCCAAATGATCTATATGCATTTGAAACCATGCTTAACATCACTTGCCACAAGATGTACAAATTAAACCACAGTCTACCACAGTGTGCCTATAAGAAATTAAAATCACACAAATAATGCCGACAGCATCTAATTTGGTAAACATGACTAAAATTTTTTTGTATACTGCTAGTGTGAGTCCAGGTTATGATAGCTGTTTTTGGACAATTTAGCATGACTACATAAAGCTGAATTACATGTACTGTGTAACCTAGCTGGGACTATATGCATGTTCCACTGTACCTAGCTGCAACTATACACTTTTCTATTCTGTTATCCATTGTTCGTCAGTTGTATGCTTTTTCTGAAGAGAAAAATTCTCTTTCTCTGCCATAAAATTGTCTTCATTGACCCTTTTGTGGTTTTCACAGAGGTAGCTGAGGAGCTTGGGAGAGCTGCCTCCTCCTCATCTGTTGTTCCATACCTGCCCAGATTACCTATACTTCCTTCAAAGACAAGAACACTGAAGAAACAGGTAGAGAACAAAGAGAACATTGAAGGGTCCCAAGATGCCACAGAAGATCCTGCTTCCAGTTCAGCACCAGGTAGAATCAGAATAGAAACTGCCTTACTTAAAGAGTTTTAGGGCTTGGTGCTGTTGTCCCTGCTTTCATGCACTTTTTGTCTAAGAACAGCAAGGTGGCTCTGGTCTTTTGTCCCTCATTGCTATTACTGGCAGTCCTGTCAAAGGCCTAGTACATAATTCTGTCATCCACTCCATTTCTTAAGCTCCTGGCTCCCACATAGATCCCATGCTTCCAATTTGCAGGGGCATAGGGGGAAAGCACTCCTTTACTGAGCCTTATAGATAATGCCAGGTTTATTCACTCTAAGAGAAAAGATGAATGCTAAAGTGATAATCAACAGGTTATTTCTCCCCATCAAAATCTGTATCACATTTGGAACAACAATCACTATGAAATGATAGTGTGTTAGTTAATTTTTTCTGAGTAATGACAGCACCTGACAAGAACTGACAGATCTTTTATAAGGGAGCCTTAGTCACTGTAATAGTTTCACTTCTTGTCTTTCACATTATTGATTTTCTGTTTCTCATCAGGGTTCATTAGAAGTGCACAGGCCTCCTGTGGGTCCCCAGCCCTGCCTCGAAAGCAAAGAGACAAATCACCCAGTAGCCTCTTGGAAGATGCCAAAGAGACCTGCTTCACCAGAGATAGGAAGGGGGGCTTCTTCAGCTCCTTCATGAAGAAGAGAAATGCTCCCACACCCCCTAAACGCAGCAGCTCCTTTCGAGAAATGGAGAATCAGCCCCACAAGAAATACGAACTCACGGGTAACTTCTCATCTGTTGCTTCTCTACAGCATGCTGATGGGTTCTCTTTCACTCCTGCCCAGCAAGAGGCCAATCTAGCACCTCCGAAGTGCTATGGGGGGAGCTTTGCACAGAGGAACCTCAGTAATGATGACAGTGGAGGGGGTGGGTGGTCTGGCA
Organism: Perognathus longimembris pacificus; assembly: GCF_023159225.1. Taxonomy (NCBI): domain Eukaryota; kingdom Metazoa; phylum Chordata; class Mammalia; order Rodentia; family Heteromyidae; genus Perognathus; species Perognathus longimembris. The sequence continues at coordinate 22,774,123 of NC_063171.1, forward strand.
TCACAGGCTTCTTTACACCTCGCTTAATCAAAAAGACACTTGGCTTACGAGCAGGTAAACCCTCAGCCAGTGATGACACTTCCAAGCCTTTTCCGAGGTCAAACTCTACATCTTCCATGTCCTCAGGGCTTCCAGAGCAGGACAGGATGGCAATGACCCTTCCCAGGAACTGCCAGAGGTCCAAACTCCAGCTTGAAAGAACAGTGTCCACCTCTTCTCAACCAGAAGAGAATGTGGACAGGGCCAATGACGTGCTTCCAAAAAAGTCAGAGGACAGTGCTGCTCCAACCAGGGAGAGACCAAAAGCCAAACTGTTGCCCAGAGGAGCCACAGCCCTTCCTCTGAGAGCTCCCTCTGGGGATCCAGCCATTACAGAGAAGGACGCTTCAGGGGTGGGGGTGGCTGGAGTAGCAACTACCCCCAAGAGTAAGGAGAAGAATGGTGGTTCACGACTTGGGGTGGCTGGAGTTGCAGAGGATGGAGAGCAGCCAGGTTGGTCTTCTCCAGCCAAGGCTGCATCTATCCTCCCAACCACTCACAACCACAAAGTGCCAGTCCTAATCTCACCCACTCTGAAACACACTCCAGCTGACGTGCAGCTCATTGGCACAGACTCTCAGGGGAATAAATTCAAGCTCTTATCTGAGCATCAGGTCGCATCGTCTGGAGACAAGGACCGACCTCGACGGGTAAAACCAAAGTGTGCCCCACCTCCACCACCAGTGATGAGACTACTGCAGCATCCATCTGTATGCTCAGACCCTGCAGAAGAGCCAGCTGCCCCAACTGTAGGACAGCCCACTTCAGAAACCCAGGAAGGAGGAAAAAAGGCAGCTACAGGAACTGTGCCCAGCAGTGGGAAACCTGTGAGGCCAGCCATGCCTCCACCTCAAGTGCCTCTGCCCACACCTTCCATCTCGCCAGCCAAAATAGCCAATGGCACAGCAGGTACTAAAGTGGCTCTGAGAAAAACCAAACAGACTTCTGAGAAAATCTCAGCAGACAAAATCAGCAAAGAGGCCCTGCTGGAATGTGCTGACCTACTGTCCAGTGCGATTACGGAACCTGTACCCAATAGCCAGCTGGTAGACACTGGACACCAGCTGCTTGACTACTGCTCAGGCTATGTGGACTGCATTCCTCAAACTCGCAATAAATTTGCCTTCCGAGAGGCAGTGAGCAAACTGGAACTCAGTCTGCAGGAGCTGCAGGTTTCTTCAGCAGTCACTAGTGTACCTGGGGCAAACCCTGTCCTTAATAACTTATTGTCATGTGTACAGGAAATCAGTGATGTGGTACAAAGGTAGCCACTGTTAGCCTAACAGGAGATGCACACATTTCTGAGGGAGAGGGACTTGTTTCCCTTTGATCTTGTTTTTAAAAAAGTGAGAGACTGATACTTGAGTGTGTTTATGTGAAGTACCTCAGATCCCTGGGTTCTCACGTTTACAGGTTCATCTCAAATCACAAAAGGCAAGCCACATAAGTATGAGAGTGGTAAATTCAGTGAGGGAAAGACGGTGGAAAAGGTTGGAAGCTGCACTGGAAAATCAGGGAACTTGCATCTGTCGTAAAAAGAAGAAACATAGCCCTTTTCCTGCCTGGAAGAATAAACATGCAAGTCTGGGCTACACTCAGTCAGGCACCTGTCTGGGCTCTGGTAGTGTAATTGTGCTCCAAGTCTCTCAATGATTGTGGAGAAGAATAGAAATGTAACATGAGGTTCTATTCAAGATTGTTGGAGGTGGCTTTTGGCCTTGCTTCCACAGGTCATTGCTGCTGTAGTAAGAACTGCAAATCAGATTACATGAGTTCAAAACAAGGAAATATGGCCCTGTCTTTCTGTTCCTATCCTGATTTTTATTGTTGCATTAGTTGGTGCAGGAAAGAAAGAATGCTGAAAAATTTAAAGCAGTCATTTTCCCCAGTCTCTAGTGCATTGTTTACTATGGACCAGGATTGACGTTCTGCTTTGTTGGTGACTATTGGTAAACTTTATGTATAACGGTCTACTTAATGGTTCTTCTCTGCCCCTTGCCTGGCAAACTGTCTCCCTTTATTTCTAGCAGCATTCAGGGCATTAAACCAACATTGATTTTGAAAATAGTGGCCACTACAGGTTTTCACAGGGAATCCTTTTTTGTGTCAGTACCCTTGCACAATGATAAATTGGCCAAGGACATGAGCCGTTGTGTACTTAACTAAGATCTAGCTAAGCCAAGAGGCTTGCGACTGAAAGGAGCTAGGTTGGTCAAAATGGCTTTTCCTCTGTACCTTTTTTTCCCTTCTCATCTTAAAGCCAATCTGGGTGGACCTAGGGAAAGGTATTCTCTCAGTTACCCGCACATATTTTCACATGCTCTTCTCTGACCACTTTTTTGTCCCACCCCCATCATTGTGCTTGTTTGTGTCATTCACATTGGGAATATTATTTATTTTGTATTTCACCTCAATTTAATTACAGAGTGCAGATTTGGAGGAATCTGGGTTTTGGAGTAACAGACCCTGGGGAACTAGTAACTTAATCTTCAAATGTGTTTGCCCTCAAGAAATAGGCATTTTTCTCCTGCTACTGAAATTGTGGAAGCTAAGTAGGATGGCTTAGAACTGAATCTGATGGGTTAGACATTAATAATGTTCTTGGTATCAAGTTTTGCTCCAGTTTCTCCTTTTTTTTTAATGCTTTATGAACACTGTACTCCCCAAAGAGAACCCAATGCAAAATATTTTAAATTTTTTTCTTCAGAATAATTTCAGATGTATGATAGGAATTCAACATTGAACAGCATGTTTTCTTCCTGGCTTTGTTATTGTTCTCCTGCCAAACCACAGCCCCATATCATAATCTATTAAATGAAGGTAATGGTACATGTTCTCAAGGGTGTTTTGCAAATAAGTATGTAGCTATCCCATGGAGGGTGTCTCTGGAGATCACTTGTAGTTCAGTGCTGTTACAGTGATTTGTTTTTTATTTTCTTGGCCAAGCAGCAGATACTGTTGGTTGAGCTTATATTGAGAATAGTATACTAAGGGTAAAGCTATTTTGGATAGAGTTGGGCATCTTTGTCTAGGGAAGAAATTTTCATTTTCATTAGAAAGAAAGGCAGTAATTCTGCTGCTCCAGAAGAGGCTCAGATTAACAGAAGGACTGGGAGGAAAGATGCAGTATTGGTCACCTTGGTAGATTTTGGATGACCTCTGTGAATTGGTTACCTGCAGCTATAGTACAGGCAACTAGTGTGTAGCTTAAGTTTCCTTACAGTAGTTAGGAGAAGACCTGGGATTTAAAAATCCACATCTTAACCATTTTCCTTGGCCTCCTCATCCCCATCCATGTCCTTAAACTTGAACTTATTTTACCAGTTATCAATCTTTTAATGTTGAGCAGGAGGAAGCTCAAATTTTACAATATTATTATGCTGCTTTTTAAATTTATCCCTGTCATTATGGGATGTGAGTTAAGGGATTATAATTGTTTTCAGGGGATTTTTTTTTTTTTTTTAACAAGGGCTCTGTTTTTTCCTTAAGAGTTCTGAAACTAAGCCTTGGAGAAACACTACTTATTATAATTTGAGACCCTTGGTTTTCTCACCATAGGTGAGAAACAGCCAGGGCTGTTTCTTACTCAGGGCAGCACCTAATTGCTTCTTGCTTACAGTCGGTGCTCAGTAAATTTGTAAATTTAATTTTCAGTTTAACTGTAAGTCTGTCATGGTTGCCATCAACATATTCTATCACACCCATTCATGTAATGCTTGAACTGTTTAACTTCACGGGTTCAGGGTTTGGGATTCAGGTTAAAGAGGCACTGTCAACTTGTTATAAAAGTATCTCTTAGGTGGTTCATTTTTCTGCCTTCAGAGCACCAGCTTAAAAGAAAAAAGCCTCGTGTAAATTAAAAGGTTTCAATTCAAGCCAGAGAAAACTGCTTTTAGAAATTGAAAATGCAGTTTAATTTTATCTATTCTAAAAGCAAAGTAGAGAAAATAAGAGAAAAGGCTCTTGTATAGCATGGCTGCTAATTCCTAATTGGTTATATGCACACCTGCATTTTGGATGCTATGCTACAGCTTGATTCCTTTCATCTACCCTTAATAGGATTTCAGTTTAGATTTCAAATCTGCCTTAAAATTCATTGTTTTATCTTGAGTTCTTCTTGGTTGTGCTTTACACAGATTACTCTCTTGGAAGGCTTTGTGTAAAATTACAATTTAATATTTTAAGTGAAAACCTCCCATCATTATTTCTAGAGATACGGCCTTAAATTCTTTTTTGTTCTCAGCCAGGAGCGGTTGGCACATGCCTGTAAACTTACTTACTCAAGAACTTGAGATCTATGGATTAAAGGCAGCCCAGGTTGAAAGTCTGAGATTTTTTCACTAGTAAAAAGTTGAAAGTGTTGGTAAGGCTCAACTGGTAGAACGCCAGTATTAGGAGAGTGGTCAGAAAAGCTGAATAAGAGCACAAAGCCCTGAGTTTGGTACACACACACACACACACACACACACACACACACACACACACACTTGCTGTCTCATTAACAATGTATTACACATGTTCTTTCAGTGAATTGAACACGGTACCAAGCCGTGAGCTCTATTACGCAAGAAATTTATTCCGTCTTTTTCTAGTGACATCTGCAGAGAGGTCATTATAGTTACTACAGGCCCTTTCCTAGCCACATTTCTAGGCTTAAATTGGAAATTTTCTTACACTATTTAAAATTTGGCAAGTAAAACAGTTCATAATTAGCACAACATGCTGCTTCTGGTAAGGCACAGTTCATAATTACTTAAACCACAGAGATTTTTTAGTTTAATGGCTAAGAACTTGCGCTTTGAAGCCAGTCTAAAAGGCACATCATAATAACCTTCCTAAGCCTCAGTTTCCCCAATGCAAAACAGGGATAATAATAGTAACTACCTCAGGGTTGTTGTAAGGGTTAAATGATAGTGTTTTTAATATGCTTAGCTCAAGTGCCTGGCACACAATGAGCACTCCATAAATGTTAACTACTGTTATGAATACATAATCCAGGACTGCAATAGCATCATTCCTTATGGTTTTGTTTTGTTTTGAAGAAAAACAGATAAATTAGCCCCACTCCACATCAGAATTCCCAGTGGAGTGAAGTCTCAGTCATTGTGTTGTCCAAGAATCTCTTCAGGTGGGCTGGGAGTGTGGCCTAGTGGCAAGAGTGCTTGCCTCCTACACATGAAGCTCTCAGTTCGATTCCCCAGCACCACATATATGGAAAACGGCCAGAGGGGGCGCTGTGGCTCAAGTGGCAGAGTGCTAGCCTTGAGCAAGAAGAGGCCAGGGACAGTACTCAGGCCCTGAGTCCAAGGCCCAGGACTGGCCAAAAAATAAAAGAATCTCTTCAGGTGTTTCAAACTCCCATCACTGAACATTGTCAGTGCCCTTTGCTTTATAGTCTAAGAAACTAGAGAAGAGGGTTAGTTACTTGTCAATGATCTCAAAATAGTAGCAGACTCAAGGATAGTATTCAGTCTCCTGACTTTTGGTTACGATCTTTCTACCATATCTTCTATCTTGTGAGACACTGCTAAGAAGTGACTCTTGTTAAAGAGACAATCAGCCCTCAGTGGTGCACATTCTGTAAAGCACATATGCTCCCTGGCATACTCTGACCTTAGGGGCTTAAATGTTGAGTAATGGTAACATTATCAATGCAAACAACCAGCAAACCTAGTGACTTAATGATTATCTGAGCTTTTTCTCTTAGCCCTCCACAGCAACAGCAATCTGCACAATGGTCTTAAAGAATATCAAGTACCAGCTTAGATTTAAATGAAAAAGTTCAGTATCTTAGTGACTATTAAGATAATATATATAAAAGCACTTTGAGAAAGTATCAAATGTAATATAATATAAAATTGTATAACATTTGATTAGATGCTGATTGACTTAAAGGCTCTCATGTGTTGGGGACATGCAGAATATATAAAGAATCACCTATAATTTATTTCATTTGTAAATATGAAAGTGCTATTAATATGTGCAAGTATAGCAAATGTTTTACTGAAGTTACAGCTCCAAGCTGAATAACCTCAAAATATTTGGAACCAATATATTGGTTTAATTCTTACCTTTAAAAGTAGTATAAATGATGTCACACACTTGTAATTACAGCACTTGGGAGGTTCAGGCAAGTGGATCATAAATTTGAGGCCAGCATGTGCTACAGAGAAAGACCATGTATTTTTTTTTTAATTTGGAAACTAGTTAAAATATTCTTTTATTGGCATGTCAGTTTACTAATTGCTTTTGCTTAGTTAGTAAATCCTCCCATAAGTTTTTAATTTCTAATTTCATCTGCATTACTTCCTTATACAATTCTTCAGTACCCTTCTCTCAGAATTCTCATTCTCTCCTCACTGCATTGAACTGATTCTGATATTTGAGCAGCGGTTCTCTCATTTTGGAGACCTTGGTGGAGAAGGCTTCTGGGATGGCGTCGGCTTGCTGCAGGTGGAACTGCTGCTCCTGGATCTGCTCAGCGTACCGTTTGGCATCCTGCAGCAGCTGTACCTCTGACTCCTGCGTGCTTATCACAGTGTCATGCAGCAAAACGTATTTGGCTTTTAACTATGCCATTCTGATTCCAGGAAGTTTCCCCAAAGCATGTAACATGTGCAGAAAAATGAACGCTGGAGTTTCGGATAAATGAACAAAGCTTCCATTCATAGCGGAAGTTTGTTGTGGGAATGATGGCATAAGGAGACCCTCTGTGTCCTTTCCATCTTCCTCTTCTTTCTATTCCTCTTCCTTTTCCGTGTCCATGGTATCATTTTCCATTTTTCACAACTCTTCTCTTGCAGAGGGAGTCTACATGCCCATTTTTTTTCTTCAAGACCATGTATTTTAAAACAAGAAGTAAAGTGTACGCTATAAAATAGAGGGTCCAAGGGATTCTAAGGAATAGGGCCCTTAGAAGCAATCTTTCTTCATCTTGGAAATTTCCACACTCCATGTTTAGCTATTAACTAGCATCTTCAGTGTGATAGGTGCAGACTCATTATCCATGGTGTTGACAGTTGTTTTTAACTTATGTCCTGCATGGTCTTGTGGGTTGTTTTCTTTTGTGGTGGTGGGGAGCTGGATGACCATAGAACCAGTGCCCTTGAGGAATTACTTTCTTAGTTTCCTACTATAAATAACATTGACATTTATCATCTTTTTTCCTATGAGGAGTAGCTGAACTTAATTCACTTATTCCATTATTAAAATCTTCACAGACAACTTGAGTAATGGCGATTTTTGAGTTTTAGCTGCATTTCTCCCTGACTTTGCCTTCCTTTCTACTTCTGCTGTTGATATCATCGTTATTATTAGGCTCTTCTCACCTTGCACTTCCAGGAGTTCAGATTGGGCTGATGGGGCTATCTCTGGTTTTGTCCTTGATGATTTTTATGTTTCATTATCTTGCTTGCATTGATTTGCTCTGTCTCTATGTGGTGTCAGTTTCTGTGCACTGTGCACTGTTTATGGCCCATCTTTTTTTTATGTAAAAAGGCCCTAATCACTACATGAACACCCCCTCTCTGTATTGATAGACACTAGCTGCTGATATCCCTAACCTTTTCTTCCTTCTCTTCAGTAACACAGATACCTTGAAGAGGTTCACTTCCATTGGGGAATGGTGAACATTTAAGAGAGCTAGAGAAAAGCAGCTTTAAAGGAGCCCATACTTTGCTGATACAGGTTGACCCAAGGGGCCTGTACTTTCCATGTGACAACCTAGGAAACTGCTGCTAGCCTTAGCCTCACCAATCAGAGAGGCCAGGCCTTGGCTGCTTCTAAAACTTGCCTACTCCTAACAGTCAGTGTATCTATACTATTTGAGTAGTTCCATTTTTTTTTCTAACTAGTAGACTTCAAAAAATCAAAGGTGGCTTTCTGGGGCACGTGTCCGCACTGCTGTAGCAGCTACTGTTACCTGCCCTGCTCAGTGCAAGCTTGTGGTTGCTGGAATATACTGCCATCCTCTATGGTCTGTTACTGATGGGCTGCTCCCTGTTCCAGAGCATCCTGTAGCTGATGTCATCCGCTCTGCTTTGTCTTTTGTAAGGTTCAGTATGATAACCATCTAGACAAGTTTCTACCTTGGGCCTATTGTTTTCCATGCCTCCCTCCTGAGAGGCGTGGTCTATCTTGAGTGTGTGAGGAAATCCTTCCTTCTGACTTATGATCCTAGATCCTAGAGGTCAGGAAATGAGGGCAGGCTCCCTTGTGTGGTCAGGATAAACAGAACTGTGTTCCTCCCGGAGGAAGGAGGCCTGGAGCAAGTTGTCTCCATTCTGAGCAGAGTTGGAGTGGTCAGCAGTAGAGATAGGGGCCTTCAAATGTGGGTTCATGTGTGCCGCTGCAGCCGGGAGCAAGGCCGGGAGCAAAGCAATGATGGAGACCAGACCCTGGAATTGATTTCAGGGTACCGGGGGACCTGCTGCCTCTCTCCAGCATCAGATGCTTCTGGTCCCATGGACAGGGTTTTTATTCATTATCAGACAAAAGTACACGCAGGAAGATGGCTACATCAAAGAGACTACTCCAATAAGGGCAGAAAGATGGCTACATCAAAAAAGATAAAGGTGTCAGTTAGGGGGGGAGAAATAATTCTAGGATTGGCAATTACCCGTAAACAAGTAAACAACCAATTTGCATAGGCCACCTGCCTGGCTCCAAGGTCTTGTGATGTCTGGGAATAACAGGAGGATGAAGACTGGCCATTGTAATGCCAAACACAGTAGATCTTGACTGGCTGCCCTCAGCCTTCTGAGGGACAGAGATTGAGGTTCCAATTCTCCTAAGGCCAGCCTTATGGCTTTGCGTTTACTGTTTTCCACATTCATGAGTCTTGCAGAGGAAAAGACTTTCACTGTGTTGATTTTGCGGGGAGACATGAGCTGCATCAGAAGTTAGAAGTCCATTCAATGAGACTCCCTCATTTGTGGTGTTCTCCCATAGAATGCCAGCTGGCCAGTGGCTATACCCTTCTCCATCCAACTTCACTGAGGGAAGGAGGCTCTCATTTAATTCATCCTCCCTCCCTCCCTCCCTCCCTTTCTCCTTCTTTCTCTTCCTTCTTCCCTTCCTCTCATTTTCATTCTTCCTTTCTTCCTCATGCACATACTTCCTTGCACCTGTGTCTTATTTAACTTTTTCTAGAAAAATTGTACCTTTTAATTGGCCGTGTTAGCTCAGCCAGATGTATGTGCAGTCTCAAAACCTGCTGATCATGTAATAGGAAATTATATCTTAAGTTGAAAGGCTAGGTACAACTAGACCATACACACCATCTTTGGGGCAGGATTGTGATGCCTCTCCTCTGTTCTGTGAAATCCTTTGTTGGAAGTTCTTGGGTGCTACATTTCACTTCAAACTATTCAGTTGTACACAGAGCTTGGTAGCTTTGACCATACTACTTAATACTAAAATCATGGTGGAGGCAAACTGTCAAATGCTAACAAGCTTCGTGGAAGGGAATGCAGAGAATTGTGTAGTTGGAGTTTGCTAGATTTGCTTTTCCTATATTTAGGCCCTATAAAATTTCATTGAAGAATGAGACTTGTGGCTAATACAACTATCACATGAGTACCTAATTTTCAGCATTTACAACAAAATAGGATATTTTGCAGTACTTTAGGATCATCGCTAATATATCTGAAATAGCACTCTGTATTTTTTAAGTACCATACTGTGTATTGGAAGTGGCAAGAATGCCAGGGGCCAGTTGCTTCTGAGAGATGGAGGCCATATAAGCCAGCTTACTTTCATTTTGACATCTAGTTTTCACTCTGCACTCCACTGTGAAAGAATTTTCTGAGATCTTGGGAATTCTCCTTGTGTTGACTAATTAGACAGTCTCCTTAATTTAGAAAGATTATCCTTCAGGAAAATTAGTATTCAGAAATCTGGAAAGAACAATGAGATGCTTTATTTCATAAAATCCAGTAAAGGAAATCCCTCACTTCTCAGATCTGTGTAGAGGCTACAAGTTTATGGGCACAAATAATCTTATGCCCATTAATAGAGGGGGAGTTGGAAAAAAGAGGAGTTACATATTTGCTTGTGGACAGAAGCAGTAGCATGTTTGGTGTGCTGCATGAACAGGCCGACTGAGCTGTTATATGTGCACAAAAACTCATCCCCCTACAGACCCTGTACTTATTACCCCTCTTTCTAATCCCCCTCTGTAGTGACTCTCATTGCAGAACCCCCAGTTTAGTGCTTGCTTGGTTAAAAAAAAATGATGTTTGAACATTTCATTGTGGTTGAAAGAACTTTGTCCTCCACTATGCTAATTGAGTCTTGAAAAATCTGAGTTTATACCAAAGGTTCCAGTCTACAGGTGTATGTGGGGCACAGAGGGTGAGGTCTGGAGCAGGCATTGTGTGCATTGCCAAGGGACACAGTACACGGTGAGACAACATGGGATCCAACTGAAAACACGTCAATCATGGGTCACACTAGCAGTGTTGGGTGTTTGTTCTTAATTGTTATTGTATTATATTTTCAGTTTTTTGTTTTTCTAATTTAATTCTCTGTTGTCTGACTGTGAACTGCTAACAGTGTTAAACTTGATGTAAATAAATTATGCCCTTAAAAGGACTGCTCTTGTTGTCTCACAAGGTTTGCAAGTTGTGTTTTGTTTTAAATAAAGTTTCCAATATTTCATTGGCAAAGTAGGTTTGAGATTGGAATATTTCTCCGATGACTTTATGCGAGGGTATCTGAGCAGAATCTATATAAAATAGGTAACTTCAAGATAAAAAAGATGATTTTTAAAAAATCACATTCTTTCAAGTGTGAAGGTGTGACCACTCCTCGTCTGATGGATTACATTTGTTTTACATAAGACTTCAGCTGGAATCCGTACTGGTGTTCACAAGGTAGGTTTTGTTTTGTTGTTTCTTTGAATAATGTTTTAGTAAAGCATTGGTCTCCCCTTTGACCATTTCTTTGTGATGAAAATATTCAAAATCCTGTCTTGTAGCATGTGGAAATCCATACTACATTATTATTGTCTATAGCCATCTTACTGTGCCGTAGCACAATAGGGAAATTACCAATGTAGACTCAACTTCTATTAGATCAACTTTTGTAGATTACACATCAGAGTGAGACTATGCAGTACTCCTTCTTGCCTGATACAACATAGCTGATGTCTGCTCCCATACATGTTGTCATGAATGATTTATTGTTTATCTCCCTATTTATTTTAGCCAGTTCTTGTGTGGTTTTGTGTTGTATTTCTCTTATATGTGATACTGAGCAGTTTCTCATATGCTTGCTAGCCATTTGTATACTGTTGAAAAACATGTCATTGCTTTCGACTGGAGTGGTGCTGGGGATTGAAATCAGTGCCTCACATTTGTTACACAAGTGCCTTACTACTTGAGGCACACCTGCAACTTCTATTTTGCGTTGGTTATTTTCAAGGTAGGTCTTGCTTTTATGTCAGGCTGGCTTGGGCTGCAGTCCTCCTAATTGTGCTTCCTCTGTAGCTGGGTTAGCAGGTGCACACTACCATCCATGCCCAACCATTGAGTGAGATGGAGTCTTGAGTATTTTTATGCTTGGACTGGCCTTACACCTCAGGTTGACAGTCGAGTTTCTGTTGCCCACTTTTTTTCTTTTCTTTCTTTTTTTTTTTTTTTTTGCCAGTCCTGGCGCTTGGACTCAGGGCCCGTGCACTGTCCCTAGCTTCTTTTTGCTCGAGGCTAGCATTCTACCACTTGAGCCACAGCGCCACTTCTGGCCTTTTCTATATAAGTGGTGCTGAGGAATTGAACCCAGGCCTTCGTGTATATGAGGCAAGCACTCTTGCCACTAGGCCATATTCCCAGCCCCCCATTTTTTAATAGGGTTATGTGGGGTTTTGTTAATACATTTTCCAAGTTTCTCATATGTTCTGGATTCTGTATCCTTTGCAAATACTTGCTCCCATTCTCTGGGTTATTTTTAATTCCATATAATCTTACTGGTCTATTTTCCTTTTGTTTCCTGTGCTTTCAGGGTCTTGTCCAAGAAATACTTGTACATTCTAATGTCTTGAAACAGTTCCTATATCTTTTAGTAGCTTCAAATCTTGCATTTACATACTCAATTCATCTCCAGTTATTTTGTATAATTGGTGAGATACTTTTCATGTTGATTTTTAATTTTTGTGTTCTGTTCTGCAATGTTGGGGATCAAACTCAAGGCCTTGCACAAGGCTGTTCAAGCTTTCTACCACTGACCTCCATCTCTAGCCCCTGTTTCTTTGAGACAGGATCTTCCCATTTAGCTTATGCTGGCCTCAAACTGAAGATCCTCATGCTTCTGCCTCCCAAGTGCTCGGGTTCCAGGTAGGCACCACCACACCTAGGTATTCTTAGTTTTGTGAGGACTATCCCTGCTGTTTTCATTGTGGCTGTGCCAATTTATGTTCCTGGTGTGTAGCAGTTTTCCTTTCTCCACATCTACATCTACACCTGGATTCTGATTTTCTTTGGGTTTTTTGTTTTTATAAGAACAACTGTAATTGGGATATGGTAATATCTCACTTTTGGGTTTGATATACATCTTCGATGGGTATTGATTTTCAGCATTTTTCATGGAACTATTGGCTTTTTGTGTGTGTGGTGGCGGTACTGGTTCTTCAGCTGAGGGCCCAATGACTTGCTAAGCAGATCCTCTACCACTTGAGCCATGCCTCTGTTGCTAATCACATAGCACATGGAGAAGCAGCAGGGACCAGGGGGCCCAAGGCTCACCAGCTCACCAGGCTCACCAGGGAAGGTTATCATGGGGAAACAGTTTGTATAATTAATTGGCTCCCTTATTATTTTGAAAGTGAAGACTACAAACCAGGCAGAATCCAAAAGCATGTTCTACTTTAACTTTCAAGGTCTAGCTCTCAGCCCTTCCAGCACTAAGGAAGGAAGGGGTGGCATTGTAGCCTCTTAACCTTCTACAGAGCTGTCTGTTTTAACTCTTTCATGGCCAGCATTCTGAGTACTGTCCACATGGCATTCCAACCTCTCAAACCTTTTCCAGGTTTCACAGCTTAAGAGTTCCCTACTAGGGGAGAAGGAGGCAGGAAATGAGGGAGGAGGAGGTAACAAATTGTACAAGAAATGTACCCACTACCTTACGTATGAAACTGTAACCCCCTGTACATCACTTTGACAATAAATAATTATTCAGGAAAAAAAAAAGTTCCCTACATGCCTCCACCTTTTTTTTTATAATGGAAGGACTTTTTTGTTTTGTTTTGAAATAGTCACATTTTGGCCCGCCTCAGTCCATGATCCTCCTACCTATTTATTCCTCCTGGTAGCTGGGATTACAGATATGTACCAATTTTGCTTTTGGTTGAAATGAGGGTCTTGAAAACCTTTACCAGGGTGGTCTCAAACTGGGATCCTCCTGAGTAGCTTGGATCTTGAGGATTCACCACTGTGTCCAGCCCTTTTGCTCACTTCCAGGTTCTTCAGTTATTGGGTTTTTTTTGTTGTTGTTTTGGTTTTTTTAACGGTACTAGGGCTTGAACTAGCTCAGAACTAGCTTGAACTAGCTCAGAACTTTGTATTTGTACTCACTAGGAAGTCACTTTACCTCTTTGGTCACACCAGCAGCCCTTTTTGCTCTAGTTATTTTTGAAATGGAGTCTTGCTTTTTGCCTGGTCTGGCCTGGAAGCTCAGCTTGATCATAGCAGTAATGTTTTTAATGTTAAATTGGGCAGTATTCTGTTGAATATTTTTACATGTATGATAATCAAGATAGTGACCAGTAATTTTTTTTTGTTGTTATTTGGTTGATTGTTGTGTCTTTGTGTAATTTTGGTATCAAGGTAATGCTTCCTGGAATAAGTTTGGAAGTATCTCCACCTCTTCACATTTTAGAACAGTTTGAGTAGAATTAGTACGTGCTTTTTTTGTGTGTTGACTTTCTGAGACAGGTTCTTGTTATATGTAGCCTGATCTGGACTAGGACTCAGTGAGTGTAGAACTATCAAGCTGGCCTTGAACTTTGAACCTCACATCTTATTCTCTTTTTTAAGTCCTAGAATTATAGGTTTATACCACCATACTTGGCTTTTATTTATTTCTTTTTTTTTTTTTTTGGTTTTTTTTTTTTTTTTTTTGGCCAGTCCTGGGCCTTGGACTCAGGGCCTGAGCACTGTCCCTGGCTTCTTCCCGCTCAAGGCTAGCACTCTGCCACTTGAGCCACAGTGCCGCTTCTGGCCGTTTTTTCTGTATATGTGGTGCTGGGGAATCGAACCTAGGGCCTCGTGTATCCGAGGCAGGCACTCTTGCCACTAGGCTATATCCCCAGCCCCTATTTATTTCTTAAATGAATTTAATGTGACATCATAGGTCCTGGGCTTTTATTTAATGGGAGACATTTGTACTGATTTAATTACACTAAGTTGTATGTGGCCAAGAATTTTTCAATTTATACAATCCAGTTTGTTAGTATGAAGTTGTTCATAAAGTTGTTAGGATCTTTTGTGTTTCTGATTATTAGTAGGTCAGTCTTTTTTTTTTTTTTATGTCTGAGAGTCATTCTCTAGTGGTAAGGTCATCAAGTGCCTATGTAGGAAGCCTTAAGTCCCTGAGTTCAGTCCCCTCTATTCAAAACAAAAAACCACAGAGTTCTTTTTTTTTTTTTTTTTTTGGCCAATCCTGGGGCTTGGGCTCAGGGCCTGACCACTGTCCTGGCTTCTTTATGCTGAAGGCTAGCTAACACTCTACCTCTTGTTTTTGTTTGTTGCCAGTCCTGGGGCTTGGATTCAGGGCCTGAGCACTGTCCCTGGCTTCTTTTTGCTCAAGGCTAGCACTCTACCTCTTGAGCCACAGCGCCACTTCTGGCTTTTTCTGTTTATGTGGTGCTGAGGAATGGAATCCAGGGCTTCATGCATGCAAGGCAAGCACTCTACCACTAATCCACATTCCCAGCCCGAGTTCTATTTTTATTTAAAAAAAGAACAACAAACACCTTTGTTGCTGCTACTTTGCATTTTAGCGTATTTATATTTACTGTGCTGTTTATAATTTTTTTCCTTTTAGGTTTAGTTTATTTTTGTTTTCTAGTTTCTTTACATGTAGTATTAGGCAATATGAGCTCTTTCTTTTTCTGATGTAAACATAAACATATATTACTATAAATTTTCTAATTAAAACTTTCTTTGCAGTGTTTCATAGATTTGAATATGTAAATTTATGTATTTCATGCGTGTGTGTGTTCTAGGGCTTTAAAACAGGCTTGAGCTCTTGCTCAGCACTTGCCCACAGCTAGTGCCATGCTTGCTGTTTGGCATTTTGCTGGTTAATTGGAAATGAGTGTTAAATTTATAAGCCTATACTGGCTTAGAACCAAGATCTTCAGATCTCAACTTTTTGAATTAGCTAGGATAATAGGTGTGAACCACCACTGCCCAGAAAGATAAGATAGTGTGTTTTCATTTGTGTCAAGTAACGCCAAATTCCGTGCGCCACCCCCTTTTTTTGTGCCAATCCTGGGGCTTGAATATAGGGCCTGGATGTTGTCCCTGAGCTTTTTGTGCCCATCCCAGCTCCACTTCCAGCTTTTTGGGTTAATTGGAGGTGAGTTTTACACTCTTTCCTTTCCAGACTGGCTTCAAGCTGTGATCCTCAGATCTCAGCTTCTTAAGTAACTAGGGTTACAAGTGTGAGCCACGAGCTCCTGGCCAAATTTTCCCTTTTTAATTCTTCACTTGATCTATTGGTTGTTCTTGAGTATGTTATGAATGTCTATGTTTCTAGTTTCCAATTTAATGCCATCATCAGAAAAAGTTAATGATTTCAGTCTTTCTAAATCATTTTTGGTCTAATCTGTCTTACTCTGGAGAATGTTGTGTGTTGCATTTTGCAGCTGTTACAGTATAGTAGGCGTTTTTGTTTTTATATTTTGCTTTGCTTTCTTTTGAGCAGTCTTGCTGGGTAACCAGTGCTGGCTTGTGACCTAATGTAGCCCCCAAAATCATGATCCCCTGCTTTACCCTACCAAGTGCTGGAATCATAGATGTGTACTACCAACTTGAAAATTTTGACAGTTTTACTAGACTTGTCTTTCCCCCCCCCCTTGGTCCTGGGACTTGAACTCGGAGTCTGGGCACTATCCTTGAGCTTTTTTACGTAACACTAGTCCTCTACCACTTGACCCACAACTCCACTTCCAGCTTTTTTGGTGGTTAATTGGAAAAGTCTCAGGGGCTTTTCTGCCCCCAGATGCCTTCAAACTGTGATCCTCAGATATTAGCCTCTAGATTAGCTAGGATCACAAGCATGAGCCACCTGTGGCTGGCTAGTCAACTTTAATATCACTTTATGATGTGCAGTACATATTTGATCTTCAGCTTTCCCTTGGGACTTCCTGTGTACTTTGGTAGCAAGAAGGTCTTGTTACTCACATGCTCCTTTCAAACATGCCTATTGTGCTAATAAGTTGAATACAAGAGGATGGGGTTTGGTGCTAGGGGAAGCAGTCATAGTAGAGGTTTAGGGAAAAGGCAGGAAACAAACTTAATCATTGGTTAAATGATTTTACATATTGTAAATCCTGCCTTGGGTTTGGAGAGCTACCAGGGATGCTGAGAGGGTGGCTCCTGAAGAGGGCATGGGAGAGCTACCCCACCGTCCCTCCCAGTGCTTTTTTTTCCTCTGCATCTCTTCCATCTTGCTGAGTTGTATTCTGAGATCTGAAGATCCTGGTTTGAATCCAGTCTGAGCAGGAAAGTTTGTGTGACTGTTATCTCCAATTAACCACTAAAAAGTTGGAAGTGGAGCTATGGCTAACATGGTAGAGCACCAGCCTTGAGTGAAATGGCTAATGAACAGTGCCCAGGCTCTGAGTTCAAGCACCAGTACTGGCACATTCAGGGGGGAAAAAAAAGAAAACTAGAAGAACTGGGTAGAAGTCAGGCTTATTTAAAGCCACCCTCAAGAAGATAGCGAGGTTTCTTTTTGCTCCAAACCTCTTAGGAGGCTCAGGAGCATGGTGGCTTGTTAGGTGGGAAGGTACAGTCGCTGTGTCCCCTAGAACACTGAAACAGACCTCAGCCCAAGGTATTTATATGAGGTGAAGGAAGGAGTTGGGAGTATCAGATGAAAGGTGTGAATGTGAGGAGGGGAAAGTATGTTATAGCTTCTGAAGGGAGCTGCTGTCATATGACTGAAGTATGACTGGAACTACGTGCTCTACTTCTGTCTTTCTCAAGATGTGACGTTCAGATCCTGTTTTTATGACACCAAATATGGCTGGCCTGTGCCTGAAGAACATTGACTGATTCCTCTGAAACTGCTATCACATACTTTCTATATTGGGTTTGAAGCATTTACAGCTGGTATGTATGGTGTGTGATATGAAACCAAGTTCCTTTAGCTTATTTGAATGTTTATCAAGTACCTGCCTTGGCTAGGCGAGGTACTCCCCAGCCTTGGGATGGCTGAGTGCTTAAGCCCAGCACTTCCATTTTACAAGTGCTACAGTGAGAGGGATGAAGAGCGCTTGAGAGTATGCGATGACATAGAAAAGACCTGTGCGTTACAGCAGAAGTGCCCTGAGGAAAGAACAAAAAAAAAAAAGGAAAAACTGGGAGGTGTAAAGGTACAACACTGCAAGTGTCCAACTTCCAGAAGTCACTAGTTCCATGTAGAGGAGCACTGGGCGTTGGAAGTGCTTTCCCATTTGAGCTGGAAGGGCAGGAGTGAGTGGTTCCATGTGCAGGCACACTGGTGAGCAAACAAAGCGCAGCCTGTACACAGCCTGCCCTGTGAGGCAGGTTTGCCCCTTGCCCACCAATCCCATCAGCATCACTTCGGTTTTGCTAAGTGACTAGTAAGAAAGGAGACCAACAATGTTAGAAAAATACAAAAGTTTAATCTGTACGTGTAACATCCAAGGCTCCTATTTTTCTCAAGATAGGCTTATTCTTGCCCTTCTGCCAGAATTACTGGTATGCATATCACCACACACAGCTAAGACCCCTAATCTTTTTTTTTAAGTGTGGGTGCCTTACATTTACCTGATTTATTTATTTTTCCAGTCCTGGAGCTTGAACTCAGGGCCTGAGCACTGTCCCTGCCTTCTTTTTGGTCAAGGCTAGTACTCTACCTCTTGAGCCACAGAGCCACTTCTGGCTTTTTGTGTGGTGCTGAGGAATCGAACCCAGGGCTTCATGCATGCAAGGCAAGCACTATACCTCTAAGCCACATTCCCAGCCTCATTTACACGATTTAAGTTTTCTCTGTGCACCTTTCCTTTTAGCCTAAAGTCTTTGCTGAGCTGCTCATCCACAGCTCAGTTGTCCTATAGGAGGAAGAACTGTAAGGCAGACCTAGCAGCCTGCAAACTTGGGCTGTACTCACTACCCTTGGGCTAGAACTTCCCTGTTCTGTAACCCAGCAACCCTCCAAACTCTCCAGTCTCTTGGCCCATCTTGGCAGGTCTTTAAGGCACCATGGGATTTTATGAACTGTCTCTGCTAATTACAGGCCATGCTTGTCCACACAAGTCATGTGTTAGTGATTGCTGGACACTACCTGATGCCTTGGACAGGTCACAGTAGTAGAGACAGGCAGCTTCAGAAAGCCCTGGTGTAGCCATCAAGGCAGGAAGTAATTAATTCTCTGGGAAATCAATTTGCAACCCTGGGAGGAGAAGAGTTGCACCTCCTTGGGGACATAGATCATCATCTTGGCGATTTCATCCAGAGCTGCTTCTGTGTACTGGAGCTCCCGACTCACGAAAGCATCACGTACGCACAGCCTCACATGACGGTACTCCAGTGGCAGGAAGGGGACAAAGAAGTCAACCAGGTTTTTCTTCACAAGACAGCTGTGCCCAAAGCCACTGTCTGAAATCAAAACCCAAATTTAGCTGGACACTGGTGGCTCGTGCTCTAATCTTAACCACTCAGGTGGCTGAGATCCAAGGGATGGCAGTTCCAACCCGACAGAGAAAAGCCCACCAGATTCCATCTTCAATTAACCACTAAAAAGCCAGGCAGGGGATAGGACTCAAGTGGTAGGGCAGTACCAACAAGAAAGTTGAGCAGTCGGGTGCTGGTGGTGCATGCCTGTAATCCTAGGTACTCAGGAGGCTGAGATCTAAGGATCAAGGTTCAAAGCCAGTCCAGGCAGGAAAGTCCATGAGACTCTTATCTTCAGAAAACCGGAAGTGGCACTGTGGCTCAAAGTGGTAGACCACTAGAATTAAGCTGAAGAGCTCAGGGACAGCACCCAGGCCCAGAGTTCAAGCTCCAGAGCAGACCAAAAAATAAAAAAATGAGGCTGGGGATATAGCCTAGCGGCAAGAGTGCCTGCCTCGGATACACGGGGCCCTAGGTTCGATTCCCCAGCACCACATATACAGAAAACGGCCAGAAGCGGCGCTGTGGCTCAAGTGGCAGAGTGCTAGCCTTGAGCGGGAAGAAGCCAGGGACAGTGCTCAGGCCCTGAGTCCAAGGCCCAGGACTGGCCAAAAAAAAAAAAAAAAAAATGAGCATTTGCAAGGCTCTGAGTTCAAATCCCAGTTCCAGCCAAAACAAGAAAGTCAAAGTTACCTAGAGTCTGAACCTAGCTGGAATTTTAAGTCATCCCTACCCTAAGGCCAAGCAAGAGCTGATTTCATATACCAGCCCCAGGACAGCGTCTGTTGCAGATGCCAGGAGCCACACCACTGTGTCTTCTTGAGGTAAAGAATACCAGGTTAAAAATGGCTAGTACAGACACCAGGGAGGGGCACAAGTGCCAGGGGTGTGGCTTGCTTTGGTGGAAGTGAGGTTCTGAAGCTTCTGTCTGCATTTGCAGGGCCGTGGCCACCATTCTCTTTAACGACATTTACAAGAAAAGAGTTAAGTCTTTTTTTTCTCTGCGGCAGGGAGATGGTCCTTTTACCTGTGGATTCTGTGATGTCAGCCTGGAGGTAGGGCTCCAGGTGCTCCATGGTAATTTCTTCCCGGGACTGTCCAGACAGAAGCAAATTCAGGACTCCCTCATTGATGACACTGCCCCCAAGGTTGCTGAAAGAGACCAGGGTTGCTTAATACATTTTAATTTTTCCTTTTTTGTGTGTGTGGGGTTTTTTTGGCTGTACTGGAGTTTGAACTCAGGACTTGGTGTTGCTAAGCAGTTGCTCTACCACCTAAGTCATGCCACCAGCAATAGATACCTTCATTTCCATACTTCCTTCCACCTGAGTTACCTGACCACCAAGAGATGGCGGCTGTCGGGCCTGGGCCTGTACTCCACAGGAGAGCTGGTCACAACTCAGTGGCTTTCAGAAAGACCATGTCCTTTGCCACCCACCCTGACTCTGTCACTCCTATAAAGCGCTCAATATCATTTGGTACATGACAGACAAATATGCTTCTTGCTTGCTGCCTATATTAATAATTTTGTATGACTCATGAATGATGTTAAAATATCCAAATGATTTTTGGCTAAAAGATTGCCCACCCCTGCTATATATAACACTTGAGAAGGGGGTGCCAGCTACTCATATCTGTGGCTACTCAGGAGGCTGAGGCTGTGAGGGTCCCCAATGGAAGCCAACCCAGGCAGTCAAACCCAAGAGACTCATCTCCAGTTAACTAAGACAAAGCCAGAAGTGGATGTGTAACTGAGGTGGTAGAGTGCTGGCCCTTAAGTGTAAAATCTAAGCAAGAATGTGAGGCTTTGAGTTCAAGTACTGGCCCCCAAAAAGAAAAACTTGTAAGACTGGCTAAGTTAGGTAAGACTGGAATCTTCCCTTTGTGTGCTCTGAGGTATGCAAGCCAGATGTGTAAGGTTCCAGAACAGTGTGGTAAGTGCTGATGCAGAAATAGGTTTCCTTAGGATACTGCTTCCACACTGTCCACAATTCATACTGGACGAGACTGTCAGATGCCAG
The DNA here is from genome assembly GCF_023159225.1 of Perognathus longimembris pacificus. NCBI lineage: Eukaryota > Metazoa > Chordata > Mammalia > Rodentia > Heteromyidae > Perognathus > Perognathus longimembris. Next base: position 22,795,046 of record NC_063171.1, read on the forward strand.
GAGTGTGAATGTGTATTATGGACAGAAGCGGTCTGGGGAGCAGATGGGACAGCTAGGCAGTGACTGGAAGAGGCGTAGAGTTTGTGTTGACGAGTGGGTGAGTCAGCTCTGAGAGGCTGCACCAAACAGGCATGAGGTAGTGACAGAAAGGTAGTCCCTAAGTTTTTTTTTTTTTTTTTTTTTAACCAACAGTCTGTGTTCAGAGATGATGGAGAAAGGATGGGAGAATTGGAGAGTTTAGGACAAACACCGTTGATAGGCTTTGGCCCTTTTTCATGTCCATCCAGTGCAAAGAGCAGGTGTTGCCTTGGGCACTTTGCTTCTCTCAGCAAGTGAAAGATGGGGATGAAGCTTGGTTTATGCAGCTTTTGGAGATGCTCCCTTTTTGCCTTTCCCCTTCTCTCTCCTCCTTTGTCTCCCTTTCATCTGATGTACTGAAATGAGGTTAGAGACTGGAGGAAGGAAAGAAGACAAACCCAGAGAGCCAACTGAGAAGCTGAAAGGAGGCACTGGGGACCTGGAGCCAAGAACGTGTCCTTTGGTTTCCTCCCTGGAGCAGCCCTGACCCTTCTGCTGGATGGGGGTGGGGCGCCTTCCCCTTCCACACTGAAAAGGCACTCATTTTTCTCTTCCTGAACCTATGGGCCAGGAGCAGGGCTGTAGTAACAGAACAGGGAAGGCAAGCAGCAAGTTAAGGAATGGAATCTGCTATCTCCTTTCCTCTCCTCAGAGGTTCTTCTCTTGACATCTTCTGGTGCATTAAGTCATTTCTGTTCCTTTCCCCCTGTGGGCAAGGCTCCCTCTGTCTGTTCCCTTGTTTGTGGGAAAGAGGCTGGCTTGGCATCTTTCCGGTGAAGGATGTTGAAGCAGGTAAGCCAGACTGCCTCCTTCCTGAGGCCTGACATCTCTCTGCTTGAGGAGCCTTGAGAAAATGAGGGCAGTGCCTTTCCCTAACTCAGCTAGATACTTGTCCATCTGTCTGTCTGTCCATCCGTCCCCTCCCCAGATGAAGAAGCTGCTTACAATGCTCACCGCTTGCTCCCTACCTGTCCTGGAAGGCAGCTCACTAAGGCACAGGCCTGCAGCAGCAGCAGAGGCAAAATGGGCTGCATTTGAGGCTGTAGCCTCCCCTGGCCAAGGCTCCACCGACAGCAGGCTCCAGGGAGGTAGAACACCAGTGGAGTCACAACAGCCCTAGGAACATTGACTCCAGTGTCTTCCCATCTCTATCCAGAGACCCAGCAGACCGTAACTAAGCTTGTTCTGAGCAGGAAGCTTGAATTCTTTTATCTATAGAACCCCAATACCCAGCTTGGTGCTCAGCACACAACCGGCCCTCAGTAAGCTTTTTAGATGGAGAGCTATGAAATTTGCCTGTATGTCTCACCTGGCTTCTGGATTTCCCCTCCTGTTTTGTTCTAGCTGATACCTTCTTCCCTACCATGTTTCAGTTGGCTCTCACCACAGGACCTTATCTGGGTGTTCCTGTCTTCACGGCCCCTCCTTCATCCTCAGTGCGGTGGCTCCGGCACCCACACGCCCTCCCTTCTCCCTGGCAGTTCCTTGCTGCCACCTGATTCACAAGCCCCCTGTAGCAACTCAGTTCCCCTCCACGTCCTCCTGGCTACCGACCGCCATCTGAAGCCGCCAAAGGGCCAGTAATAAACTCAAACGCCACCTGCTCAGTCTTTCCTAAAAAAAAAACAAATAGGTTTAAGTGATGTCTTTGCACTTTAGTTTTCTCTTTGGGGAGGAAGGGTTGACTTTTCTTTTTCTTTTTTTCTTTTTAGTCTCACTGCGTAGCCCAAGATCCTCCTCCTTCACCTTCTCATGTGCCATCCCATGCCTAGAGTTTCATCATTGGTAAAATGAGAGAATCAGGCCAATCTAAGGGGCTCCCCAAGCAAGGCAAATATGCACGGATCATTTTTCACATGCTGAGGTACAAAGCCTGGGAATATTACTCAGAGTTCTTCACATTTTCTCTGCCCTTTCTATCCTGATAGAAACTGGCATTAGTAGCCCTCTTGCAGCTTCAGTAAGACAGCTCCCCCCTCCAGTCTTGTCATGTGACCCCAGGGCCTTTCATACTTGGTAGAAATGCACAGAACTAGTCAACACTGGTGATAACCAGGTACTGGACACCCAAACACGAGGCACCCCAATTCTTCCAACACAGATGAGGGATAAGCTGGAACACCCCAGCCCAACACACACAAAGCTTCCTGTGCATCAAGCCCCACAGTAACTTCCCTACTCCTAACACCCATCAAGTTGTTCAGGTTGGAGGACCTTAAGAACCGACCTACAACAACCTTGAGAGCCTGTGGAACCCAGTGTCCAACAAGTAGAGCCCGAAGAACAAGAACCTAGATTAGAAGCAAAGGATGGCACCAGGACTGAGCAGAGTTATCTACTTCTCTACAAGTTCCAGCTGGACCAGTTTAACAGGTGTGACAAGGCTGCTGACTCCCAATGACAGCCAAATAGCTACATTCTCCTTCCTTGGTACTTCCCCTCCCTGCCACCCAATCCACAGAGTTTGGAGGCCTTTTTGGTGGACCACCAATAAAGCTTGCTTTTTCCAAAATCCCAGTGCCATCATTTTGACTTGTCTGCATGCATGGTGGGCAGTGAGCCCTGCCTGGCATTCTCTCTACTTGCTGATGACAGCCACATGTGCAAGTCTCATTTCAAATAGAAGGTTCTGGATATTTCCCAGGATCAAACTGCAAATCCTGCCCTAGTATATGATTTGAGCCACTCAAAATTCCAACAACCTTTACTGTAAAGAAGAATCAAGTCCAGAGACTCAAATCTGAAACACACTTTCTTCCCCTCCCATCACTAGAGCAGCTGAGAACCTTCAGGGGGGTTAGCGAGGGCCACTGCAGGGCACGCTAGCCCATGGTGGGTGGGATATGAGCACTAGTAGACATGGTTCCACGCAGTATGAGACAGACTGGAAGCCTAGCTTGTGCTGTATCCCACTGAACAAGTCCAAACCAGAGTCACTGGAACCCGAGAGCACATCATAATTCGAGTGGCCCTCTGAGGCCTTGTCATACATTTCCTCACTGGAAGGCAGTAATGACATCTGGTGAGCTTTTCCAAAGCCAAGATTCCACCCAGGCGAGCAGGCTGTATGACAGCATGGCCCATCATCCCACCAAGGTCAGTCACTGGGGGAAAGGGCAAGATTGTCCAGAGGATAGAGGGCTTTCTCATTGGGGCAACAACCAAAATACTACAAAGGCCAAGTCATTGCATCACACTAGGAAAATAGCCCAGCCAGGGGTCTGCTAAACAGGTGAGTCAGTGCCACAGCTGGTGGTACAAGTGGGGGAAAGGCCAGTTGCATCAGGGCCAGGGCACTGGCCTGAGTGGGGGGGGGGAGGGGCGTTAGGGAGGAGCTGTGGGAGGTGCTTCTGTGCAAAAGTGAAAGAATCCAACAAATACAGAAGGTGCCAGCTACAGACTTCCATTCCCCGGGAAGGACTAGCATCTGTAGCAGCAGTTCAGGGCTGTGCCAGCCCCTCCTCCACCTTCAAGAAGAAGCCTCAGGGCATTCATCCATCCTCTCTACATTCTGGGGCCTCCACCTAGTTCACAGCCACAATCCATCCCAGCTTATGCAGTAGACAGTGGAAAGCAGTACAGAACCTGGGGAAGGGAACTGACCTGATTCTGGGCTGAGTCATGCAGAAAATACCTCTTTTCTCATAAACTTCCCGCCTTGGGAGCCTCGCCTCTCACCCATCTCCCATTTCAAGGTCAATGGTAAGCTCCCAAGCCTGATTTGCATGCCAGGAAGAATCTAGAAACACAGTCCCCACAGTGGTTTATACCTTTTTCATCCTGTCTTCAGGGTCTACAGCTCATCCTCCAACTCTCCAGATCTGGAACAAAATCACTCCCCCTCTTCACTACAGCCAGGGAGGAGGTAATTGTTTTGAGTATTAAGGCACTCAAGAAATGCAGAGGTAGGCCATGTGCAGGTGTCTCACGTCTATAATCCTAGTTACTCAGGAGGCTAAGATCTGAGGATCACAGTTTGATGCCAGCCCAAGCAGGATTAACCTCCAGTTAATCACTAAAGAGCCAGAAGTGGCTCATCTGTAGAACACTAGTCTTGAGCACAAAAGCTCAGGAGAGCACCCAGGCCCCCTAAGTTCAAGTCCCAGGACTGGCGCAAACAACAATAAAAACAGACAAAAACAACATACACACAAAGTTGAACAGTGACATCTAAGTTTGCTTCCTGCAAAGCAATTTCAAGGGCCTGATACAAGATAAATGAAAGCACAGCTGTGCATACTTGTGGTTAAATTCTGTGTCCAGATATCTCAACACTAAGAGCTCTGAGGTTTTGGAAGAGTACTGGAGTTTGAACTCAGTGTCTTGTGTTTGCTAGGCAGGTACTCTACTACCAGACAGGGCCACAGCTTTTGTCCTCAACTGCAGTCCCACCTCTGTTCCCAGCTTGCTGTGATTACAGGTACATTACCACACGGGGCCCCACACTGAGTATTAAGCTAAGGATTTCTCCAGACCCGAGAAGAAATTGACCTTCCAAGTCTGGAGGGAGCACTGGCCGTGTTGGACTTCTGGGAGCTATGCTGTCCTCTGCCCAAGCCTTCCTTGGGAATTTTCACTGCTGCTTTCTACTTGCTTTGCAGAATGCTTTCACTGTGGGAGTAGCCTCCCTCTATCAGAAAGATGCACTGGACTGAGAGGCTCCCCTTTTTCTTGCTTGGTCTTGCAGTTAATCCTCCAGCCATGCCCTGGGCGGCCTTGGCCTTGGCCCAAGCCCCTCTGAAGTGCTAAGGGGAATAATGGGGCCTGAGGGCCCCAGCCTAGCTTTTTAAGCAGTGAGGCTGTTCTTTCTTGAGCAGGTAGGAGCTCCTAGACCTGAAACCCTCACGTTGTCAGGAATGACCCCTCCTCCCCAGTCCTGACCCTGCTCCCCTGACCTCACCTGAGAAAGAGAAAGATGGCTTTTGGAGGCTCGGCCTGTGGACCCTTGCTGACCCGGGGCTCCAGGTATTGTCCAAGGACCTCCAGCAGCTCGGGGTGCAGCTTCTCAGCCTCATCGAAGATAAACAGGCTCTGGTGGCAGCTCCACTGGGTCCTCTGGATCTGGCTCTGCAGCTGCTCCTGAACAGGAAGTGGAGAGCTGGCAGGAAGTGGGGTGCAGGCAGCTGGGGCTCAATGACTGTTTGCCCAGCATGGTGGATCACCTGGGACTGGGCTCCACCCCCAGATCTATCCAATCAAGCCTCTGGGTGGGCTCAGGGCTAACAAGTTTCCCAGGTGACTCTCATGTACCTAAGGTGGGCAATCTCAGCTTCAGTAGAGGGCAAGGGCCTGAAAGTTAGTGAGAAACCCTCCCATACTTGGGAGCAGGCCCAACTCCAGCCCTACTGTATCCTCTCCAGGATTAGGTCCTATGCTGGAACTAGAGGCCACCTCACCCACCCCCAGAGCCAGGAGTCCATCTCTGCCGTAAGAATGAAGTCAGAGAAAAGGCTCAAGGGCCAGGGGCAGCCACGGTCACCAGCCCTGCCTTCCATGCTGGGCTGAGAGCTCAAAGGAGGGAGCCTGTAGCCTACGCAGGGCAAGGCAGGGGGAGCAACCTGAAACTGGGGGACTCCTACCAGAGGCAAGACAGCAAGCAAAATCTCAATTGGACAGTGCTTCTTTGTGGTGTTCACCAGAGCAGAGCACAGGATATATTCCTTGGAGGAAGCTCCCAGCAGTCTACTCCCTGTCAATCTTTATCAGTCACCCAAGATGTGGGATGTGCAAGTGAGTGTACACATGTCAGTTTTCCCATCAGACTTTGGGATCCATAGCAGTTTGGCCACAAAAACAAGTAATTTTTCCTGGTAAATCCTGCTGATCATCAAAAAACAAACAGCAAGCACAGGCCATAAAAACTTCTGCCTAATAAAATAACAAGTTTGTGGTTGCTTTGCTGTTCTTGTAGCTTGAACTCAGGACCTGGGCATTTTCTCTGAGCTCTTTTGCTCAAGGTTAGTGCCCTGCCACTTGAGCCACAGCTCCACTTCCTGCTTTTTTGGTGATTAATTGGAGTTAAGAGTCTCGTGAACTTTCCTGCCTAGGCTGGTTTTGAACCACGATTCTCGAATCTCAGCCTCCTGAGTAGCTAGGTTTACAGGCGTGAGCCACTGGTAATTCTGTGGAGGTTGTCTGGGCTCCATGTGGCTGTTGTAGAGGCAGAGCTCAAGGGAGCTGCTGGGAGCATTGGTCCTTCCTGGGCTGCGCAGGGCCTCTGCTGTATGCAATGGACTAAGTAGAAGTCTCCATTACAGCTTCCCCCACCACAGCCACCTCTCCACGGCTCCAGAGCCCACCCCTTGCAAGCACAGGCTGGCATCAGGGTCTCCCTTTGGGCCCCACCTACCACCTGCAGTGCCCATCCGTACCTTATACAGGTCCACATACTTGGAGTGTGGAAAGTGGAAAGTGGCAATAAACATCTTGACACAATCACTCCTCAGCCCGTCCCGATACAGGTTCTCTGCCAGAATCCGTGCCACGAAGTTCTTGCCTGTGCCAGACCAGCCATGGAATGACAGAACCAGTGCCTTGTCTGGTTGGGGCATCTCTAAGTAGCTCCTGACTGCCCTCAGGACCAGATCTCTGGCCAAATGCTGGCCATGCAGTCGTGCTGTCAGGTCCGATTCTAAGCCTAAGGGCAGGAAAGAGGCCACATGAGAGTCAGATGGCATATTCCCCCTGGTATCCCCAGCCACCTCTGAGGTGAAATCAGTTACTCTTCATCCCATGAGCTTCAGAACAAGACACTAGAGGGCACACCTCCTGAAAGCAAGGACACAAGTGTTATTTTTGAAGAGGTTACAAAGTCAAGATTGAACTCAAGCCAGGTGCCAGTGGCTCATGTCTATAATCTTAGCTACTGGATCTAAGGATCTTGGTTCAAAGCCAGCCTGGGCAGGAAAGGCCCTAAGACTCTTATCTCCAGTTAACCACCAGAAAACCAGAAGTGGTTCTGTGGCTCAAGTGGTAGAGTGCTAGCCTTGAGCTAAAGAGCTCAGGGGCAGCACCCAGGCCCAGAGTTCAAGCCCCATGATGGACCAAAACAAAAGATTGGATATAGGGTAAGAGCAAATGACCCATTCTGAAGACACCCTAGAACAGGTGACAGGGAACAGTACAAGTGGATCCTGCCCACACTCTGAGATGCTTCTACTCCTTAGTTTCAAGTCTTAAATATGTCAAGAAGTGAGGATAGCATCCTATTTCAATTTGGTACAGGTATGGTGAGCCCATACCAAGCTGCCCTTCAGATTTGGAAACCAGGAAGCTGTGCTGCTGTCTGAGGTGTGGCAATCACCAACTGGAGTTCTGAATCAATCCATTTGGCATACTACACCAGCCTAGAGGGGACTGTGGAGTCTGGAGTGAAACCCTGCAAGCATCATATTTCCCAACCACAGTGTCACAGAAGGGAAAATTAATATTGCTTCCCTCTCCTCCACCCTCAGAACCGCGTTGTGGCATATTTAATTTTCACACCAATTCTGTAAGGCAGACAGGAAAAAACTTCCTAAAGTTTGTCTGCTGGGAAGAGATGATGAGATAGGAATTTCACATGGCTCTTCTGGTTCCCAGACAGAACAATTCCAATATCCAGTCCCTTTCACAATAATTAGGTTAAAGGCAGAGAGGCAACTTGTTGACTGTATGCTTGGGGTCTTACTCTCAACCAGCTGAAACTACAGCCATACTTCCCCATCTATGTGCAGTCCAAGGTTCTGTCCTATACCAAACCCTATGGCACTGGCACTTCCAATGAAGAGACCTAATATCTATGTGAGCCTCATTTATAGAGTTACAAGAGAACTCTGGGCAAGAAATAACTCCTGGGAAAAACAGAAAAGCGTCACAAAGGACTTTGTGGGCCTTTGTCAGCTGAGGTTGGATGCTAAATACTACTGTCTGGGAGTTCAAATCCAAATAATCAACAATATGCAAGTAAAGCCACCTGAGGGAGGTTCGTAAGTCATTATTTGAGAGAGAACTTAAAAGCATAATGGTGGGGGCTGGGATGTAGCTCGGTGGCAAAGCGCTTGCCTAGCAAGTGCAAAGTCCTGAGTTTGATCTCCAGTACTAAAAAAGAAAAGACCCCCCCAAAATATAGTTACCCTGCCCCCCCATAAAAGCATAATGGTGGGGCAATTTTCACATTATGTAATGGTTAGTATGAATTAGTTTATAACAACAACAATCTTTGGTTTGGGTATGCTTGCCTATAATTCTAAATAATTAGGAGACTGAGATCAGGAGGATGGAGGTTTGAGGAGATCTCATCTCTACTAACAAAATGGTGAGTGTAGTGGTACAAATTTGCCACCCTAACTACCACTTAACCAATACAGGAGGATCATAGTTTAGGCTAGCCTGGGCAAAAAGCAAGATCCTATTTGAAAAATAACAAAAGGGCTGGGTAATGGCTCAGGTAGTAGAGTACCAACCTAGCAAGTCAAGGGCCAAGTTCAAACCCCAGAAATGGAAAAAAAAAAAAAAAAGGGTGGCGGGTGGGGGGAAGGAAGAGACAAAGAGCTGGGCTCTAGTAGCTCACGCCTGCAATCCCAACTACTCAGGAGACTGATATCTGAGGATCAGGGTTTGAAGCCAGCCTGGGAAGGAAAGCCTGTGAGACTCTTATCTACTTAAGAAAGCTGGGAGTGGTACAGTGGCTCAAGTGGTAGAGCGCCCAGGCCCTGGACTGCCTAGGACTGGCAAAACAAATAAACCCAAAACAAACCCCAAACCAGAAAGAGACAAAGAAAATAATTGCTTATTGTTCTCAAGGTATGAAGCCACTAAGTTATCGTCACTGAACCCTAGAATGCATTTTTCATTCTGCAGACATTTGTTGGCTATCAGTTTGAAAGGGACAGTTGTCTTTTTTTTTTTTTTTTTTGAGACAGGAGTTGCCATCTAGCTGAAGCTTAGCATTAGACTTTCAATATTATTTCCTCAGCCTCCCAAGTGCTGGAATTATAGGTTTACCACCATGTTCTGGGAGACAGGGACATTAGAAAGTAATGTTAGGTCTGCCCAGGAGAACAGAACAGCCCCTCCCTTAATATTTACCTGAAAGCAGGAATCATGTGAATGCCAATCATCCGACTGTGTGTAAGTAGCAAAGGACCCCAGACTCTGAGGTCACTTCCTCATCCACTTACGTCATTTCCTGAACTTCCCTGGTCATAACTCCCTGGGACAGTGGGAGGTTTCCCAGGCTCTGAGATCACTTCCAAATCTGCTGTGGTCCCACCTCCCACCTTCCCCTAAGATGTGGGGCTTGCAGTTTGCCCCCCTCCCTCCCTGCCAGTGAACTCTTTTCTGCCTGACCATGTGGTTTCCTTTCCGGCGAACCTTACAATCAGCCCAAATTTTTGATTGGTTCTCTTTCTCAATAATGCCAACCATCCTTAACAGGCTGCTGTTCCACATTATAGACAGGTATTCTGGGCCTGATTCTCGAAGGGTCATGTAGATTTGTTGGATTATGAGTTCATCCCTGTAAAATCTTCAGTATAGGGCCTGGAAGATTGTAGGGGTTCCCTGGATTTGTTATTCTGCTTCCTTAGACCTACTGCTAGGGCCGGCAGGAAGGTGTGGTAAGGAGTGACAAATGAACAGAGGAAACCTCCAGTGTAGACAGGATGGACACTGACAATCAGGGGTCTGGGCTTCTCCGACATCTGGTAGTGTCCCTTCCTCAACAGTTGTCTTAGCTGGGTGTGACATGTTCATGGTATTCCCACGGACTCTAAGAAGCTCTGAGCCCTTAAACTGATGGTAAATGGGTCTCTTGCACCATTAAAAACAAGTAATAGGTTTATCTTCTCTGATGAAAGTATCTTAGTGTTGTTTCCAACAACAGGATGGAGGGGTTGTGTAGCTGGAATTCTATCCTTAATCTAAAAAAAATCCACACTTAGGATGGAAGTGCTTTGATCTCAGGTCCCAGACAAGAGAATGCAGAAACCCACTAATTGCACCATTAAAGTTGGTGTGGTAGCTGGGCAGCAGTGGCTCACCCTGTTAACCTAGTTACTCAGGAGGCTGAGATATGAGGATTGCAGTTCAAAGCCAGCCTGGGCTGAAAAGTCACCAAACTCTTATCTCCAATTAACCACCAGAAAACTGGAAGTGGCACTGTGGCTTAAAGTGGTAGAGAGCTGGCCCAGGCCCTGAGTTCAAACTCCATGGCTGATAACAACAACAACAACAACAACAACAACAACAACAACAACAACAACAACAAGTTGATGTTTTTCCTAATGTTGGAAGTCCTGGAAGCTCAGTATCTTGCCCAAAGGTCCTCAAATATCTACAGATTTCGATTTATCATGACAGTTCCTGCTTGGAGGGGAGGTTAGCTGGATGGTAGAAGGTCCTTGCACCCCAGCCATCCTTCCCCACAACTCCCCCCCCCCGCCCCCGCCCCCATGCGGGTCTACCAGTCTAACCTGAAAAGTTGTTGGAGATCCTGCAGTCTCGCCCCTCACAGCACTCCTGGAAGCTGCGGAACCACGTGGTCAGCCGCTCTAGGGACCATTTGCCCCACCGGGGAAGGTTCCAGTCTGGAAAAGAGCCATGAGATGGAGAGGAGAGTCTCTCATCCATGAGACGGACGAAAGAAACCCACCACTGAATTGTTCAGGGACAGCGCCAGAATCCAAACGGGAGGCCCGACCCCAGCTGGAAAGCGCGCCGGCCTCCATCAGCAGCAAAGGAGCGGCCGGTGGCGGGCGCCGCACTAGCGCGCCCACCGCAGACTTTCCTCCACGCGATCGGGTAGGTGGAAGAAGACCACGCGGTAGTTGATGGCGGAGTGGGCCAGGGCAGGTGTGTGTGTGTGGGGGGGGGGGTGTTTGAGGAGCGGGGGCAGGAGGGAGGTCCAGGGCAGCATGTGGAAGTGGCTGCACGCCAGCTGGTGGGCGTCCGCCAGGTGGTCCCCCGGTGGCGGCCGGGCCCCTAGCTCCCCGCTGTGCTTTGCCTCCTGGAAAGCCAGGCTCTTACCCAGGGGGGACGAGGTCGCCTCGTCATTGTCCTCACAGTGGTCGGGCCACACCTGGCAGCTGAAGAGTGTCCAGTACCGCCTGGAGAGGGCACCGGCCGCCCCCAGTTGCTCCTTCAGGCGCCGGACGCCAGGCCAGGCCCACGATGAGCCGGGCTCGTCCTCGCGCTCCCGCGGGCTCTCGAGGAGGCCGCGGTGCCCCGGCGCCCCCGGGAGCAGCAGCAGGAGGAGGTGGAGGCAGAGCCAGCGCGGGCACCGCGGGAGCCGGACGCGCTCCATGGCGCCTCGGCGGGTCCCGCTCGTCTCCCCTAGCTGCTGGGAGACTGACTGGGAGGAGGGAGACAAGGGATTGGTGTTGCCATGACGACTGGCTGGCCGGGTGGGGCTAGTGAACCACAACTTGCCAACTCTCCCTTCCTTGTGACCCGATTAGGGAACCGAAACCTAGCCTGGGACACAGGCAGCTCGAAGCCAGTTTTAGGCCTTCTTCACAGGCTTCCAGGAAGCAGTCTATTCTGGGGGTGATTGTGGTTGCAAAGGTGACATCAGGTCCTAGGACCTGTCTATCACTCAATTACTTTCGTGCAGCTATGGTAGCCCTTGTGAGAACAACTACATAAGGACACCCTTTTGTACCTTGTTTCTGGTTGCGGGCCAACTTCCTCCCAACCCAATAAGGGAAGCTGTTGAAAGCATCTTAGGCAGCCAGCAGCAGTTGGTTGCAAGAGTCAGCTGAGTGGAGAAGCCCTGAGAAGAGTTGGGCACTAGAAAGCCGGTCTGGCCAGGTTGCTCTGGCTCTTCTGCAGAATATGAAACCAGCGAAATGAAAACCCGTGGCTTACACTGATGCAATCTGCCAAAAGAGGAAGGGATAAGCTCCGTAGTGGAGGTATTTGGGTTTTGGAAACCCCCAGAATCACAAGGAAATCATACCATCTCCTGTAAATAATTATATTGTGTGAAAAATGCTTGGGACTATAAAGAGCCACTACTTCCCCTTCAGCTTTCTTCCTAAATGGGAACAAAGGAGGAGGCAGATTTCAGGGGAGCTTAGTGTATTGTTAGCATTTCCCTAGCCTCAGGTCCTCAGCTCCTCCCACTAGCCCCCAGATCCACCCATACCTAATGAACTACTCCTACTCACTACCTACTTACTTCCCCTTTACCCACAGAGAGAGAGAGGGAAGCTGCCACCTGGATAAGGTGCAGACACGCCATGTAGCTCCCATGGGGACTATGGCCCCACTAATAAACCTCCTTATGAACCTTCTTCTCCGGTCTGTGATTATCTGCACGTGGTCCCCTGGGATGGCCATTCATGTATTTTTCAGTATCAAGTTAGGAGCCATCAGTGGCCTTGGAGCACTGTGTGCTGGCTGGAAACGTGGCTAGTCATGGTTAGTGGATGTCCAGAGGTAAGGTGAATCTGGGCACTGTGCCTCACAGGAGTAGGTATATGTCTGTGTCTTCAAGCACACACTATTTAGGGTTGTTCCATCTGCAGCAGGGCACCAAATTTGTCCCCCCCCCCCCCCCCTTTCAAACAAGCCAGGGAAGCCAAATCAGCATCTTTGTTAGAGTTAGGTTGAAAAGTAACACGTGTTTATATTGTATCTTAAACCATCAGTGCTATCAGAACGGAACCTAAGTTTTCTACGGAGCGACAGAGCATCAGTGCACCCCAAACATGTGGAATCCTTCACTGGTAGTTATCCTTGAACACACCATAAGCTTGTCTTATTGGGAGGTGGTGGAAACCTCTTAAGAAGCGGAACCTACTGCAAGATCTTTCAGTCACAGGGGTGTTCTAGGGCGATTGCAGGAACCCAGTCTCTTCCTCCTATTTTCCCCTCTGATTGTGGTAAGCAGTTTTGTTCCATCATGAGCCATACCCCTACACACACACTGAAAGGATATACACAATGGACTATAAACCTTCAAAGATATAAACAGCCTCTAACACTGAAAATCCAAATTAACTACTTCCTTTATAAATTAACTATCAGGTTTTGTTACAGTGACAGAAAGCCAGCACACTATCAGTACTTATCTGAAAACATTAAAGGGTCCTGCCATTGTCTGTATAGCTCCAGGCATTGCCTACTTGCACTATGCCTCCACTTCCTCCAATGTCAGTCACTTCAGCTGGGCACTGGTGGCTCATGCCTATAATCCTACTCAGAAGGTTGAGATCTGAGAATCGAGGTTCAAAGACAGTCCAGGCAGACAAATCTAAGAGACTCTTATTTTCAATTAACCAGGAAAAAGTAGGACCTGAAGGCATGATTCAAATGGTAGAGTATCAGTTATGAGCAAAAAAGCTAAGTGAGAGCTCAAGGCCTGGAGTTCAGGTCCCAGTACAAGAGCGTGCACATGCACACACACGTCCTTTCATGGTGATACTGTCAAGACTAACTCAATGACAGCCAGGCGTCACTAGTTGATGCATGAGATCTGAGGATTGCAGTTCAAAATCTAGCCCAGGAAAGTCCGTGAGACTGGTAACTCCAACTAACCACTCAAAAACTGGAGTATTTGAGTGTTTTGAGATGTGGCTCAAATTGGTAGAGCACTACCCTTTAGCAGAAGCGCTCAGGCCCAGCATTCAAGCCCCATGACTGACCAAAAGAAATTCAACAAGTGCTTCATCTCAATAACATTTCCATATCTATCTATCTATCTATCTATCTATCTATCTATCTATCTATCTATCTATAATATGGAGGTCAGATCTGGCCAGCGAAAGATGGCCAAAGCTGACTCCATCTCCCCAGCCCCATCAGCTCGGGAAAATTCGCTCTCCCAGTAAACAATAGTGTCCCCTCCCCAAATCCACGCTTTAGTTCTTGATGGGTGTGCCTGGATTCCTACTGGAAGGGAAGCCCCATCCTCAGGTAATGGGAGTTCATGAATCCCAAGAGACAGGGGTGGGCACATGGCCCATAGGTTACTGAACCTGTCAAGTGCTTGGAACTGGGAGCTTCCTGTGACCCTGCCCCATGACCTGACCCTATTTAGGGGCAGGCCAGCTCAGGCACCATTACGCCATGCCACATGTTCGAGTCTTGCATCTGTGGTCCCCATGGTGTCCTAATTCAGCTCTCCATTGGAGCTAAATTGGTTCGATGGTACTTGGAAATCCTCCGCAAGTCTCTGTGCCACTGTCCTGTTCTGTGTTATGTTTTTCTGAAACCTGGGACCAGTCCATCTGGAACTTCCCCAATAAATCCATCGTTTTACTTAAGACTGTCTCTGAGTGGTGGACTCTTGGAGGGACAGGGGATTCTCCCCCTCGGACGCCACTACACTGTATTTTAAAAGGACTATTGAATGGCTTTAGTTAGTACTGGTATGAATTTATGTTGATAGAATTACTAACCACTATGACTAGCTAATCGTTTTGAGGTAGAATTCTTGCTTAGCTTACCACATGCTGCCCCCCAAAAAAGATAGAGATAAAAGTTGCTAATTATTGTTTATTAAAAAAAAACTTGTGGAAAAAATGATCTCTGCTTCTAGGTAGTAATAGTTCCTGAGAACTGGTTTAGAGTGAGCAATTCAACTTGACTCCAAGACATTCCTTTTCCTTGGGAAAAAAAAAAGTTTTCTCCAGAATCAACTTTACACAGAAACAAAAAAATGGATACACTAACATTTAGCTAAGTCTCAAGTATTTCAATAAGTTTCTCCACTTCATTCTCAGGGAATGGAGGCTACTGGCTTAAAAATTTCAGGATTTAAGAGCACATAGAGGATGGAGACCTCTAGAGGCTACTGTGGAAACCACAAGCATGGTGTGGAACCATGTTCATTGCAGCACTATTTACCACAGCCAAGGTATGGAAACAGTCCAGATGCGCCTCAATGGACAAATGGATCAAGAAAATGTGGTATATATGAATTTTCTATCTATCTACAGATTCAACTATTGGACATACCTAAATATAACTATCTTACATAGACAAGAATTATTTTTTTTTGGCCAGTCCTGGGGCTTGGACTCAGGGCCTGAGCACTGTCCCTGCTTCTTTTTGCTCAAGGCTAGCACTCTGCCACTTGAGCCACAGCGCCACTTCTGGCCATTTTCTGTATATGTGGTGCTGGGGAATCGAACCCAGGGCCTCATGTATATGAGGCAGGCACTCTTGCCACTAGGCCATATCCCCAGCCCATAGACAAGAATTTTATTTCTCCTGTAGGAAGAATATTTCATCACTTGCAAAAAATTGATGGACCTGGAAAAAATTCTATTAAGCGAAGTCAGGCCTAGACAAAGGCTGCATGTGTTCTCTCATGTGGAAGGTAGATGTAATTTAAAAATATACAAGCAGAACATCGATGAAGTCTTATGTAAGTATACATCATAAATGTATTAACCAACATATGGCATATGCAGTAGAGAATTCAAATGGTATAGCTCCTTAGAAAAATGAACTCACAGTCCAACAAAATAGCAGGAAGCTGGTACTTGAGATGTGTTGCAGGGAGGACATAGGGAGAGAGGTAGAAAGATGAAGGGAAGAAAAGGGGGTGCAAATGCAGTAATAATATTCAATTCACATCCCATGAAACTAGGAAAATTGAGGGGAGGTAGAGCTGGAAAGGATGAGTGAGAATGCTTAAAGGGGGTAGTACTGGTCAGGATGTATACTGACATATTGAATAGTAACAAAAAAGCTAAAAATCTGAGTTTCCTAAGAGCTGTAAACAGGGCAACTTACCTTGTCTTCGTGTCTGTATGGTATAATCTGCTGACACGTTCTTTAGGATTCATAATTCTTTGCTGCTAAAAACTACAATGTTGGGCTGGGGATATAGCCTAGTGGCAAGAGTGCCTGCCTCGGATACACGAGGCCCTAGGTTCGATTCCCCAGCACCACATATACAGAAAACGGCCAGAAGCGGCGCTGTGGCTCAAGTGGCAGAGTGCTAGCCTTGAGCGGGAAGAAGCCAGGGACGGTGCTCGGGCCCTGAGTCCAAGGCCCAGGACTGGCCAAAAAAAAAAAAAAAAAAAAGGAAAAAAAAAAAAAAACTACAATGTTGACTGGGTGTTGGTGGCTCAGGCATGTAATCCTAACTACGCAGGAGGCTGAGATTTGAGGATCACAGTTTGAAGCCAACCTGGGCAGAAAAGTCCCCATGAGACTCATCTCCAATTAACAACTCAAAAACTGTAAGTGGAGCTGTGGCTCAAAGTGGTGGGTAGAGTGCTAGCCTTGAGCAAAAGAGCTCAGGGACAGCACCCAGGCCCTAAGTTCAAGCTGCACAAGTGACAAAAACAAAACAAACCTACAAAGTTGGAGTCAACTGCTAAACATTATAAGAAGTCTTGAAGAATGATCCTATGGAAAACTCTGGTGCAGTTACAAGCTATGGACCTTCTGAAGACCAGTGAGAAGATTAAACTTCTTACCCACTGGATGCTATGAAGCAATCCCTGTGGAAGGTTAAGTGGAGGCAAAAGAGGCAAGCGGTCCCTTATGAAACAGGCAAGAAATTGGTATAGGAAAAAGGGGGGAATCCTGACAGGGAGAAAAAAAAGGTTAACAGAAAAAGATGATACACATAAATATGTATTAAAATCTTTATTTTCTGAATTGAAACCCATAGAACACAATAGAAATTTGGGTGTGCATCTGCTGTTTGGCATCCTACCAAGTATAACCTCTACTTGTACAGCAGCAATGAGGAAATCCTTGGCAGACCAAATGAGCGTAGTGACTCCTATATCTCCCTTTAGGCAAATAAATTAACTTCCCAAATTAGCTTCCCAGTAAGTTATTTCCAGTTTCCTAATGTTTTGCTTGTGAGGAACACCTTAGTTCCTAAAACCTGTGACAGTCCCTACCCTACTCACCACCCAGACTGTAGCAATGAAAGGGCAAGAAGCCAGCCTGCCCCACAGAACAGGTCCACAGAGGCAGGCTTACCATGTGCACAGCCACAGCTGGCTCACCAGAGCTGCACAGCAGCTGTTTGCTGAGCAAATGGTCCTTGTCACTTAGGATCCACTCATAGACTAAGCTTTATAAAGTCTACTTATAGTCTGAGTTGAAGCTAGCTTCAAGTCCTTCTGTAATGTAGATCAGTATTTCCTTGTGTCAAAATAAATGCTTTCCTTGCTAGAATACATAGATAGCTATATATTCATACACCTTTGCCCATGTTCCTAGAAGCCCACACTCACAGGATGACCACGCACAAGACAGCTTGCTGACAGAGGCTGTTCTACCATCTTGGAGTGTGGTCAGAGGACACAGAGAGAAAAGATGCTGGAGGGACATAAGGCGTGGGAAGGGGAAGCCAACATTTGTATATTTTAAAGAAAAGATGATTTCTTTGGATGACTGAACCTCCAGGTCACATTGAGAAATTGCTATGTACAGAATTCAACTTTCTCAAAAAAGTATATAATAAATGTTCCTAATTCCTTTTTCTTCTTAAAATTTGACATGTTAGCCCTGAGGATAAACAGGGAGAAATGCCTTAAGTATACATGGAACAATATTCTGAGCAAATCAGAGCCTAACGTCTTGCAGAAAAATTTTTCTCCTGTCCCCAAACCACAATGCAGCCTCATATTTAAGAATAGCTTTAGAATGAAACCATATATTCTTGTGCCAACTCAAACCTCAAAACACACATTTTTAAGAGTGAGAGTAGAAAATACTCATTGGTTCTGATTTTCCTAATATTAAAACATATCCATATCTTTACAGATGTAATGTATCCATGGAGATACACTGAGTTGGAATATCCAATTTAGAGTTGACTGAAATTCCTCCAATGAGTTGATTTCACTATCCCAAGCTTTTAATAAATAAGCAAACCAAAAGAGGTTGGTGTCACAAAACTTTAAAAGAAGATACCTCTTTTTTTCAAAGAAAACTTAGTGTTTATGAATTTTAAGGCCACTAGCTTTTCTGGTTGGTTTTCTTCAAGTTTCACCCAGATACACTCTTCCAGCTAGCTAATCCAGTCCTAACGAGAACACAAATAATACCCTCAGTGTCATGTCACACCATTTTTAGCTGTGGATCTGAATACCTCTTAGTATCCTGGGGGTAAAAATAGGGAAAAGAATAAAATGACACTTTTTTGTAACTTCTTTGAAGAAAAGACAGATATTTTTTCAAAGCAGCTTCCCTTCCTGTGTTTTTCCTCAGAAGAATTTCCTGCTTCCACATTAGGAAAGAAGTTCCCAGTTTGAGAGTGGTTCTTCTTTATTTGTGTGCTATACTAAAGGCAATATGTCTGAAAAGACACTGAGCCATAATTTAGTTCAATCAGAAATTACTCAGGAGAGCAGAGCTGACTAATATTCTATCTACTGTCTCCTAACAGTGGCTTCCTAAAGCTCTGGGGTGAGCACTATCCAAGCTGAACTGAGAATCACTCTGGACACACACAGCAAGCAAGTAGCCTTAAAACTGCAATCAATGCCTCCTTTGGTTAACATTGTGTTTTGTGCTAATGTTTGTTGTCTTAAATTCAATACTCCTTAAAAAAAAAACCCAGCTCATTCTTATATCCACCTCAAAGTACATATAGACAGTATGGAAGTTTTATGATTTCATTCTATTTTAAAGTGTTACAGGGCAGTCAGTTAAACTGGGGCACAGATGCAAATGCTGTTTTTAAAAGTATAGCTGCCTAAAACTGCTAAGCAATGGCTGGCATTAATAAGTTCAAACACGCTGCTTAAATATAGTCTGTTTGACTGAAGTACAGAATCAGAACCACATCTGGACTAGTTGGGAGGGAAACAGCTTTGAGAACACAGGTGAGTGGGCAACTCAGGCCTGTCCCCTTTGCCCTGTAATTTAAGCAGCTGCTTCCATGTCAAAATCACCTTGCCAGAACCCAAAGCTAAACTTGTGGTTTAGCAACCGAAATCTGACAGTACTATGAGGAGACAGAAGAATACTACTACATCATGAGCTAAGAGCTAACTCCAAATGAGATTAAATGATGAATGTAGGATTTGGAATAAATAAAAACCTGAATGCTCTTTCTGGTAACTTCTTTAATTTCAAGACTTATTCTAATTCTTATTTCAAGATTTATTTTAATCTTCAAACAGTCTAAATCACAAGCTAAGCTGCCATCCAGCAGGATGTATGTTATCTGCTGTAGCACAGCTGCCTTTCTCACATGGCAAGACCAGGACTGCAGATCTGCCAGACAAAGCAACTTTCATGACCAAATGGTGGAAATTTACTTAAGAAGAGAAATGAGGATGGCAGAGACAACTAGAATTCCTGACTCTTACTCAAGGTATTACCAAATGTTTGCTTTGTTAATTTGGAATTTGCCTACTTTAGGCAAAAGGCAGGAAACAAACAAAAAGGCTCCATAAAGATAATCATGCTTGAGCTGTAACAGTATTTTCTACAGAAATAATGTTTTGGTTAATTTGAATGTGACTGTAGCTCTGCAGCTTTTACTTACCCACAAAGTCACATTGACTTTGTATATACCTAAGAACTGAAATAGAAGGGAACTTGTTTTTCACTAATTTAGCCACTGATTCTGATTCTTCAAGATGAGTCTCTCCTTCCCTGAGTTAGTCGAAACTATACTACCCAGTTGTTTAAAAGCCTGAACATCTTCCTCTTTGTCCTTCCCTCCAATTCTATCTTAAAAATGGATCTCTTCAACAGAGTGTGCTATTTTGGCTCAACAGAATGAAGGTTTAATTTGCTGCCATTCTGAAAAAGAAACTAAGCTTTCCAATTTGACTAGTCCTGGGACAAAAAAGACATGTCTGTGAAACAGTTCCATAAAATCCACAGGTGTGGTGAAAGACTGAAAAGTTTACCTCAAAACACACTCTGAAGCCAGTACCAGCATTCACCTATCCAAATGCCACACCTCTGTTTGTCCTTTGGCATGGGATTTATAAAGACTGACCATTGCTAGAAAGCACAACTGCCAAGGAAATCAGCTGATTCTGTAGAAACAGCTCATGCTCTAATGGTCATGGTTTTTGTTTTACGCCTTACTTACTACAGAAAACCCCAGAAACACCCGAAGACACCCTCTCCATTACCAACAGAACTTTTCACTGGCCAGCTCCAAGCCATCTCATGCCATTAGGAATTGTTTGTGCTGTTTTTCTATCTTTGTAAAAATGTTTCACTAATTTTTTGTTGAAAATCACAAGTGGGAGAGAGGCATTCTATCTTCCACCAGCACAGTGTCCATCCCAAATTGGTCAGTGCACTGCTTTATGGTGGCCAGGACATTCAGGAGCCGCTGGTCCACAGCATCCAGGTGAAAATCAGACAGCACAGGGGAGATGGGGTCATGGGCCAGGGCAGATTTTAAGGCAGACTTTAGCACTCCATTCTTAAGGTAGTTCAGTCTGTTCCAGGTAGAAACCCGAATGCTGAAAGAAAAAGTTTTAAGACGTTACATTAAAAACTATCAAGCTGAGTTTAAAGCCTACATGACAAAAGTTAAAAAAATTATGTACAATATTTTAACTAGAAAAAACATTTGTTTCGGAATTACTTCATGAGAAAGCTACATTATCATGTTTTGGTCTGATTTATGGGTAATTATACGTACATACATACACACACGTATATTCAATAAAGGAAAATCATGAACTAAGGAATGACACTGATTAAGATGCTTGTTACTCATAAACTGACATGTTGACAACTTGAGTAAAAAATAAAAAAAACAAAACATAAACCAATTTGAATGTCCAATAATTGGAATAGTTAAACAAATCATGTCTCACTCACCAAGGAAATTATGCAGCCATTAAAAAAAGTTTTGAAAATTTAGTGTGGCATGGAAAATTTAGAGGAAACACATCTTTTACTTTAAATTTGTAGGATAGCAAATGTTTGGGTGAAGACACTCTATGTGATTAGGATGAAGCACATAACAATGTTAACAGGCATTATTCTTGGATGTAAATGGGAGACTTAATTTCCTCCTTCAGGTTACTAAATCTATATTTCTACCATAATGGGGATTTATTTATTCATTCATTATGCCAGTTCTGGGGTTTGAATTTAGGACCTGGACTCTGTCCCTGAGCTCTTTTGCTCAAAGTTGGAGCTCTACCATTTGAGCCACAGTTCCACTTCTGGCTTTCTTTTTTTTGTGTCAGTCCTGGGGCTTGGACTCAGGGCCTGAGCACTGTCCATGGCTTCTCTTTGCTCAAGGCTAGCAGTCTACCACTTGAACCACAGTGTCACTTTCAGCCTTTTCTGTTTATGTGGTGCTGAGGAATCAAACTCAGGGCTTCATACATGCAAGGCAAACACTACTGCTAAGCCATGTTCCCAGCACCCACTTCTGGCTTTTTGGTGGCTAAGAGTCTTACATACTTTCCTGCTCAAGCTGGCTTTAATCCGTGATCCTCAGATCTCAGTTTGCTGAATAGCTAGAATTACATGCATGAGCCATCAGTGCCTGGCTTTATTTGGTTTCATTATCTTCAAAGGAGATGCCATTTAACAAAGTACTTTGAGTATAATGCATCTTGACCAATGTCACCCCTTTCCATATTCTCACCTATCCCTCTCCCTTGCTTTTCTTAATTTTGTAGGCTATACATTGAATTCTTGACTGTATTTCTTCCACTTCTCCTACAAGAAAAATTCTTAATAAAGCAGAGATTACTAAGTAAGCAGAAATGTCAGATTGCACATGGAAACCTATTCTGCAGCTACTTAGAAAAGAAGACTGAAGCTTGCATAAAACAGAAAGGATGGGCATGCAGATTTCTTATTCTAAATTATTCTATAAATTTTGCCCAAAGCATCAGTTTCCCCGATGTGGACTACATGTACTTTATTGCCTCTCAGATACAAATTCACCCTTCAATATATAGTTTCTCAAAGAGGATGGAATTCATTTAAGATCTTTCTTCTTTTAAGTTTTCTGGGTAGAGGGGTTGGGAATATGGCCTAGTGGCAAGAGTGCTTGCCTTGTATGCATGAAGCCCTGGGTTCAATTCGCAGCACCACATATATAGAAAATGGCCAGAAGTGGCACTGTGGCTCAAGTGGCAGAGTGGTAGCCTTGAGCAAAAAGAAGCCAGGGACAGTGCTCAGGCCCTGAGTCCAAGGCTCAGGACTGACCAAAAAAAAAAAATAATAAAAAAAAAAATATGAGTAAAGCACAAATAATATTGGGCTGGGAATATGGCCTAATGGTAAAGTGCTCACCTCGTAAGTTTTCTGGGTAGAGGTATACTGCAGGAAGAAGGAGGCTCTCTGGATGCTTCTGGCTAAAATATAGTGGATTGGTGATCTCCCAGAAGACAATCTTAAAATCTCAGCTAGGACGGGTGATAACTTTTCTGAGGCTCTCTTGACAAAGGAACCAGAGCCTTGCAGGCTATCTACCCACCCTAGTTCAATCTGCAGGCCCCAAATGTGCTTTAGTGGTGGCCCAGCAGATTCCTACTGAATAACCTCTCCCTCTACAGACTGCTGCCTGCCTACATTCCACCTGCACTCAAGAGGGTTGCTATAGCTTGCCTAGCTTCCATAAATGAGCAAATTTCACTGCTAGCTAGTGGCCTGACTGTCCCTCCTTCACTGAGGCCTAAATTCTTGCCTTTTATGTTTTCCTTCCTTGGGTATTTTCCTTCATCCCCTGTTTTCTCTTATGCTAGCTATTGCATTAAAATTTAATAATGTTTAGATACTAAGTAACCCAGTTTAACACAAGGCAGAATCTCCTGGTTAAATCAACACTGATATTAGCAACACAAAATACATCTTCTTTCACTTCTTAATTATATGTATTGTTATTTCCCAGTATCAATAAGCATAATTACGGATTACCAGAGTAAACTATTTTTCTGTTGGTACTAATGATTAACTCAGAACTTCTAATTTACTAGGCAAGTGCTCTAACACTTTAGCCAGGTGTGGGTAGCCTATAAATGTTACTTTTGGCACAAGTTTGTTGAGATTGAAAAAACAAAAGGTGTGGGCTTAGCTCAGTGGGAGAGTACTTGTTTAGCATGTGTAAGACATTGCTTGAATTTGATTCCTACCACTGCAAAATAAAATTTTTTTTTAAAAAAGAAAGGGAGTGAGGGAGGGAGGGACTAAAAACAAAGCAGAGAAAAGCAAAGCCAATCAGTTCCTAGGAGAGGCAGGCAGTCTCACTGCCATGTGAGTGCTTCTGGACTTGCTTTTCTGTATGGTCAAGCAGGTGAATCTCCATGATTCTTGATGTACATACTTTTTTTCTTCTACAGCACTTGCTAAATCTTATTTTCACAATCCACTATTTTTTTGCATACCTTCCATACATCATTTCATGTCATCTTAAACTGGTAAACACAGGGTTTTCTAGCTCAAGGACATATAGCAAGCAACTGGTAGATCTAGGACTCCAAACAGTTGCCTTTGCAATGTCTGTTTCTGTAAGGGGGCAGGAAGGCCTTTGCATTTGTTCAGGAAGAGCTGCCATCTTCTGACTAACACTGAATACTTACTGGCAGTCAGTCCACTTTTCTACGTACTTTTCTCCATATTAGATTCAGGAATGCAAGGATCTCACTCCATTCTAGAGCTGTCTATGGACAGAAATCAGGAGATACATTCTGACCAGTTTGAGTGGATATGTGCACCAGATACATAATGACATAAATACTTTAAAATCAGGTGTGAACTAATGACCTAAGACAGGAGCTCCTTAGAGCCCAGTTTTTAATCTCATTTTCTTGATTTACCTCTCAATTTCTTTGTTCCCAATAGAGACATAATGATTAAATTCTTATGAAAAGCTGCTTATGGTTTATACTATTGTAAATTGAGATATATACTGGGAGCTGGTGTTTAATGACTCTAATCTTATCTGTTTGGTAGGTGAAGATCTGAGGATTGAGGCTCTAAGCCAGTTGGAGCAGAAAAATCCATTAGACCCTTATCTCTAGCCAGCAAAAAGCCAGAAATGAAGCTGTGGCTCAAATGGTAGAGTGCTTGCCTTGAGAGGAAAGGGATAGCACCCAGGTGTGTTCAAGTCCTAGTACTAGCACAATAAACAAAACAAACAAAAAATAAAGATATGCAAACCTAGGAGGTATATGATGGGTGAGAAGACTTAAAGCCTCAAAGAAACCAGGCTATAGCAACTTAATATACAGATTTTACTTAGATTTTTGAGGGCAAGGGTAGGAAGGGTGAGCAGCTGATTATTCTGATATTAAACCAAGCACAGATACATATTACTAACAAGATTATGAACTTCTATTTGTACAAAATTAAAAATGAATTGTAAGCTTTGAATTACTTCTACCTTTCCCCGATTCAGGGAGATCTTAGGATATCTAAAAGTTCTAGATTGGAAAAGTATGAAAAGCCACTGCTCAGGTAACAGGAGGATTTATAATCAAGAAAACTTATGTACTATTCTGCAAGCCTGAAAATGAAGGCAGTGCAGGCACATGTGTTTGCTATGCATAACTTACATGCAACACTGATAGAGAGGGGCAAGAATGCTTCTCTCATCCAGCGAGGGGTTCCCAAAGCTGAAAATTAAATTAAAACTTAGTGAATTAGGTCGAAGTATCAGTTCTCATCTCATTATCAAAGCAACAGGAAATTCTGTATGAAACCCAAATGTAATCCTAGATAATTTCATGCTCTATCAGCTAAAATCATTTAAATTAAAAATAAGCAGGGCATGACCAATTAGACATAGTATCACTAACAGTCTGTACTGAAGTATCTACAAATAACTCATCTACAAGGATCCTATTTCTTGCTAAGATAATATATGCAAGCTGCTAGAGTCTAAGTATGGCAACAGGAATGTGAAAACCTCTTAACTTGATGAACTCTTTACTTTGTGTGTTCTCCTAAACAAGCAGATGGCCATTAATTATAAAAACAAGCTAATACTGTTCTACTCCAAAATTACCAATATCCTATTCCCTAAGATATAAATATATGCAAAGTTTCAAAGTGAAAAGACTGCAGACAGAGTTTTGAGAAAACATTGATCCAATGCAGACATAAAAATAATATTAGAGGGGCTGGGAATGTGGCTTAGCAGTAGAGTGCTTGCCTTGCATGCATGAAGTCCTGGGTTCGATTCCTCAGCACCACATACACAGAAAAAGCCAGAAGAAGTGCTGTGGCTCAAGTGATACAGTGCTAGCCTTGAGCAAAAAGAAGCCAGGGACAGTGCTCAGACCCTGAGTCCAAGCCTAAGGACTGGCAAAAAAAAAAAAAAAAAAAAAAAAGATATTAGAGCTGAGTGCCGGTGGCTCATGTCTGCAATCCTAGTCAGTCCTCAGATCTGAGGAGTGTGGTTCAAAATCAACCAGGGAATGAAAGGCCATGGAACTTTATTTCCAGTTAACCACCAAAATGCCAGAAGTTGAGCTTTGGCTTAAGTGGTAGAATACTAGCCTTGAGAAAAACAAAAAACAAACCTCGGCCAAGCACCAATTGCTCACACCTATAATCCTAGCTATTCAGCAGGCTGAGAGCTGAGGATCCAGGCTCAAAGCCAGATTAGGGCTGGGAATGTGGCTTAGTTGCTAAGAGTACTTGCCTAGCATGCATGAAGCCCTAGGTTCAATTCCTCAGACATGAACAGAAAAAGCCAGAAGTGACACTGTGGCTCAAGTGGCAGAGTGCTCGCCTTGAGCAAAAAGAAGCTTAGGGACAGTGCCCAGGCCCTGAGTTCAAGCCCCAGGAGCTGCACGCACATGCGCACGGCACACACACGCACACACACACAAATTTTTTTTTTATTAAAAAAAAGGAAGTGGCGCTGTATGTAGCTCAAATGGCAGAGCACTAGCCTTGAGCTGAAGAGCTCAGGGACAGCACCTAGGCCCAGAGTTCAAGCCCTATAACAACACAAAAAAAAGGAGAAGAAGAAAAAAGATATTAGGAACCAAGCAATGGTTACTCATACCAGTAATCCTAGCTACTCAGGCTGAGAGCTGGAGGATCATGGTTTGAAGCCAGCCAGGGCAGAAAAGCTCATGGGACTCCATCTCCAATTAACCAGCAAAATACCACAATGGTATTTTGTGGTCAAGAAAGCACCCTGATTCTACCAGTGGGAGGTGGGGGGAAACAATTCAGAATTGGGAAAGGAGAAGCAATTATGGAAAAGTTGTCAAACTTTCACTTTTTTCTCCAAAATTTACCTTAATGGTTGGAGAATCTGCTATCTCTTAGGACACTGTAGGCTCTCCAATAATAAAAGGCAAAGCGGCTGCTACAGTATAAGATAATTGTATCTCCAGCCCATAAATTCATGTTAACACCTAACCCCCATGCAACCGTATTAAGAGTTTGTAAAGCCTTCAAAAAGTGACTAAATGATGAGGACAGAATCTCATGCACAGGATTTATGGCAGTAGGAAAGAGGCCAGACAGAGCTTGTACATCTCTTCTACTGAATGAGGACACAAAAGGTACCATCCATGAGGAATGGCTTCTCACTTGATAGTGAATCTGCTGGTACCTTGTTCTTAAACTTTTTACCCTCTTCGACTGTGAGCAATAACATTTTGCTGTTTCTAAGTCAACTATGGTAAGCTATGTTGTTACAGCCTAAGATAGTAACTGTTTTGGGACATATAAAATACTATGTTCAGGGCTGGGAATATGGCCTAGTGGCAAGAGTACTTGCCTCATATACATGAAGCCCTGGGTTTGATTCCCCAGAACCACATATATAGAAAATGGCCAGAAGTGGCGCTGTGGCTCAAGTGGCAGAGTGCTAGCCTTGAGCAAAAAGAAGCCAGGGACAGTGCTCAGGCCCTGAGTTCAAGGCCCAGGACTGGCCAAAAAAAAAATAAATAAATAAATAAAATATATATATACACACATATGTATATATGTGTATATATAATATATATGCATATATGTATAAATATATATAATATATCTATTATATATATTATGTTATTATGTTCAGCAGGGAGTTGGTGGCTCACATAACTATTTAAGAGGCTAGATCTGAGGATTATAGTTCAAAGCCAGCCCAGGCAAGAAAGTCTATTAGACTCTTATCTCCAATAAACTACTCAGAAAAAGCTGTAAGTGGCACTGTAGCTCAAGTAGAATACTAGCCTTGAGCACAAAGAGGCTCAGGGACAGCATCCAGGCCCCATGACAGGCAAAAACAAAACAAAACAACAACAACAAAAACCCTACCATTTTCACAAGTCCTTACTTGTTTAGGAGTAAATATAGGATATAAATATAAAGTTTAGGAGTAAATATAGGATTGATGACTACTGCTGTGTTGGTTAGAGAGAGCGGTAATGTTGCTTACTGGCCCTTTACTTTCTATAACTGCCTGTTGCTCAATAGAAGATGGTGGCATCATGTACAAAAGTTGCTCAAGCATTCTTTGCTGAGGAGCCAAGCCTCATCTTATTCCCAGCATCCTGGGTTACGGCAGTAACCAGGGGCTAGGTAATTCTGGGTTCCAAGGAAGCATTCTTCCAGCAAACACTTATAAAGTGTAACTAAAGTATATCTTTAAACTGAACTGCCTACCCTGGAGAATGCAAAGGGCAAAATGGAAGTACAATGTGCTCTCTAAATAACTCAGACCTAAAATAATAAGGATATTCTTATTTGTTCAAAATGAATAAGCTTCTCTTAGGACAAAAGTTAACTTGTCTTTATATAAAATCACTGTGCAACTGCTCATGAGAGCAAGTCTGGGCCTTGACTGTCCTAGAAATAACAAAATATATTATCAAATGCCTGAAATGCACAAACCTTTGTATTCCATATAATCATAAATAAATTCCATATTCTGTTAAATCTGAATTTCTCAGATTTGAGGTTATGTAAACATGATAGCCAAGAAAGAATGCTACAGATAGGGACAAATTGGCTTTTAGATGTCTGTAAAGAGGACCACTTTCTAGTTTTCAACAGCATTTCAGGGTGCATTTCCTGTACTCTGAAATTATTCAGGGTGAAGGGAATGAGGTTTACCAAGAGCTAAGGCCCTATGTGGAAAAAGGACATTTTTTAATTAATTATACTCTGGATACTTGCTTTTAGTGTAGATCTAAAATGTCCCCTATGGGCTGGGGATATGGCCTAATGGCAAGAGTGCCTGCCTCATATACATGAGGCCCTGGGTTCGATTCCCCAGCACCACATATACAGAAAATGGTCAGAAGTGGCGCTGTGGCTCAAGTGGCAGAGTGCTAGCCTTGAGCAAAAAGAAGCCAGGGACAGTGCTCAGGCCCTGAGTCCAAGCCCCAGGACTGGCAAAAAAAAAAAAAAAAAAAAAAGTCCCCTAAAGGCTCATATACAAAGGTATATGTGGTGTTACTAGAAGTTGGGAGAACCTTTAGGAGGTGGAATAAAGTTAGGCTATTAGGGATATATCCCTGAAGAGGGCACTGGGACTCTGACCTCTTTGATTCCCACAGGTTATGAAGTGAGCACTTGGTTCTACTACATGCTTTAAGTCTCATCCCAAGCCTAGATGCATCAGAATTTATCAACCACTGATGGAAATCTCTGAAACAGTGAGGCAAAATAAACGTTTCATACTTACATTGGTTTATCTCAGGTATTTGTCACAGTGATTGAAAGCTGACTAACACAATGCCCTAGAAAATATCCTTTTGCATATAGACAAAAGGTAGTCCGTAGTCCTTCCAGTCTTACCTTTTGGCATTATCAAGAAGGATTAGCATACTAGCGCCTTCATCATCTTGAAAGCTCTCATAGTGATGGCGGTCAGCATTGCCAATCAGGTAATCAAAGACTGCAGTGTCAATGATGTCTAAGAGGCGTGGGCCTGAGTCATATGGGGACGTTTTCTTCACAGCATCACAATAGCTCTCATCATACTCCCACCTGGAGCCAAGGAGCATTACAAGGGTTATTACTGAGTGCCAATAACTATACCTAGCTATTTAGTTTTGATCTTAGAAGTCACTCAAAAACCATATGCTAAAGCATTGGTTGCCAGCCTGTGATGCTACTGAAGGAAAAGGGCTAGAGGAAGGAAGTTAAATCACTGGGGGCATAACCAGAAGGGGAATATAGAGACCTGAGCTCCACCTCTTTTACCACAACGAAGTAAGCAGTTTTACTCTACAACAGATTCCCTACAGTAATGCTCCGCCTTTCCATGGTCCCAAAAGCAATGGAGCCAATCAAGTATGGGATAAGAGATCTGAAATGTGAGCTAATAAAAGATCTCTTTTTAATTTACTTATCTTAGGTATTTTAGGATTCAGAGGTCTTTGAGTTTGGGAAAGTTTGGGGAAGTAGGCTGAAGAAAGGCTGGAATGCAGGCTGGGAATATGGCCTAGTGGCAAGAGTGCTCATATACATGAAGCCCTAGGTTTGATTCCTCAGTACCACATATATAAAAAAATGGCCAGAAGTGGCGCTGTGGCTCAAGTGGCAGAGTGCTAGCCTTGAGCAAAAGGAAGCCAGGGACAGTGCTCAGGCCCTGAGTTCAAGGCCCAAGACTGGCCAAAAGAAAAAAAAAAGAAAGGCTGGAATGCTAGAAGCAAAAGTTAATGGATGATTCTGGGATAGTAAAGGCTCTGCTGATTGAAATTTCAGATGGAAAGAAGGGTCTACTGGGGATTAGATTAGAGGCCACTCACATTACACTTGACAAAGAAGTTGTCTACATTGTTTCCTATGCCCTTAGACTTAGCAGGAAAGCTAAATTTAAAGGTACAGAATGTTTTGTAAGTTGGAGGAAATGCCAAGGCAGCAGAACTGTTGCTTTTAACTAAATTTACTATGAGAAACAGGAGTAGACATAGAGCAGAATGAGTTGTATAGAAGAAACTTGTAGTTTGACCAGAAAACAAGGGCACCATCAAAAAGGTCAAGAACTTTGCACTGGACAACAGGGGAGATGCCAGGTTGAACACAGGGCCTAGGGAATTATTCCACCATTGAGAGAGACAGTCAGAAACTACACAGTTCAAGGAGTCTGGCTACTTCTTAAGATGGTGATAGAAAGCAGCAGCATCCCTGTGATGCTGCTTTTTTTCAGGCATGTAGAATGTTAGAATTATGGTGCTATGATGGTTTCCACTGAGATTTCAAAGGAAGGCCTGGGAGTTTCTGCAAGTAGCCTCTAGGAGGGTAATACATAAAACTGTAAAAGTGAAGCCAAAGCTGCACTGGAGACTATAGGAAATCATGAGATGCCAGAACAATAGAATGCCTACCTGCCAGGGAAGTTTTAAGCAGTAAGCCAAGCCACAGCCGAAGAGGGTGGCCATATTGACTGTAGCTAGCAAGGCCACAGGGATGGGACTAACCAAAGTCTTTGAGACTCATATCACAGTGTGCTCTGGATGGTGTCCATGTTGTTTAAAGGATTTAATATTTGCCCCTTTGGAATTCAGTCTTGCTTTGGTCCAATCCTTTGATTTTCCTATTCTTCCCTTTTTGAAATGGGAATGTTTTATTTACCTTTGCACCATTTTATCTTGGAAATATATAACTTGTTTCTTTTTCTTATTTTTGCAGGGGATAAGAGTCTGCCTTGAGTCTTGGAGGAGACTCTGGAACCCTGAATTTTTAGAAATACTGGCACAATTAAAGACTTTGAGGACTCTTGGAGAGGGGGCTGAATGCATTTTACATTGTGAGATGGGACAAAGCCTTTGGGAGCCAAGTAGAGTGTTATGGTTTGGACTTTACTCTCAAAGACAATGTGCTAAAGGCTTGTCATCTTGTGGTATTACTGGGAGGTGATAGAACATTTTTAAGAAGCTTATGTCATTGGGAGCATGTCTGAAGGGGATATTAGAACCTCAGCCCTTCCTTCTCTCTTTCTCTCTGCTTCTCAATCACTGTGAAGCAAGCAGCCTCCTCTACCTTGTGCTTCTGCCAAGATGCACTGTACCATTACAGCCCTGAAGCAATGTAGTCAAGAGACTATAGACTAAAATCCCTGAAATTATGAGCCAAAAGAAATCCCTCCTCCTTTAAAGTTGATTGGCATCATGTATTTGTTATCAGTGACAGAAAGCTAACAAAGTGGCACTACTAGAAACAGAGAACAAAGTCCTTGCTTAACAGAGTTGCCTGGCTCCAGAATTCTTATTTTGGGATAGAATAGCTGGCTTCTATTTAGGACTGGCATGTGGCCTGGCACTGGGAGAATTAGTAGTGGCTCACAGGAGCATTTACCTGGCCAATTTGCCTTCTCTGTAAGTTCTCCCCCAGGGGTGTCGATGTTTCTGCAGAGGCCACACATCTGGAAGCCAAAGTGTAACAGATCCCTCCATTGTGTCTCCATCAGCACATGCTGGCTCTGTTTCTCGGCAGTAATAGCATTTCCCATAAAAACAAGTATTGTTTCCTAAAGAATGGAAAAGGACCCAAACACACTTAAAGAAACAAAACAAAATTCCCAAATCTCCCCAAACAGGAAAACAAAAGTGGCAATGTAAGCAGGCATTAAGAAAATGAATATCCTGAATTACTCTATTTCACATATTTATTTTTCTGCATAGGTAATAAAAGCAGATGGTATAAAAAAAATCCAAGAAGTATAAATGAGCATATATTAGAAAGTAAATCTTCCTTCCTGTCTTTCTTCTATCTAGCATCTGTCAGAAATCAACTACCACCACAGTACCTTTGTAAACTAATCTTATTAAAGAAAAGCAGTGTATGCTTGTTTTTCAGCAGGAGTGAGGTTCTGGTTAAAGTGCCAAGGGGAAGAGAGTGGGCATGTGCTCAGTTCAGTTATATATGCTGAGGAGAAGGGGAAGTACATAGATTGAGGATAATGGAAACCAAGTTTCTCATAGATAAAGCAGTTGAACACACAGGAAGGAAGATGGCCAGTCTAAAACCTATTACCAATAGAATTGGAAATATTGGTTTTGATTGAAAATCTTGAGATACAGAAAAAGATATATATGTGTATGTGCAGATGTACATATATACATATGCATGCACATATATGTGTATATATACGCACACACATATAAACATACATACACACATATATTTCCTATGCTGTCCTAGAACCATGGAACTCAGGTAGTAACGGGCACACTCACACTGACTTTCTAAAGACCATATCAATACTATGTTTTAAAGAACCTGGACTCGGGCTGGGAATATGGCCTAGTGGCAAGAGCACTTGCCTTATATACATGAAGCCCTGGGTTCGATTCCTCAGTAACACATATATAGAAAAGGCCAGAAGTGGCACTGTGGCTCAAGTGGCAGAGTGCTAGCCTTGAGCAAAAAGAAACCAGGGACAGTGCTTAGGCTCTGAGTCCAAGCCCCAGGACTGGCAAAAAGGAAGGAAGGAAGGAAGGACGGACGGAAGGAAGGAAGGAAGGAAGGAAGGAAGGAAGGAAGGAAGGAAGGAAGGAAGGAAGAAAGGATGAACGAACGAACCTGGGCTCCCTGAAGAAGCAGCTGACTCTAGGACCAAGGCAGGGAAGGAACTGATGTGCCTGGACCAGTGGCAGACCAGTTGTAAGAAAGTATACTAGAATAATACATATATCTAGTGGAAATGGTTAAATATACATTTTGAGTCTGGTAAAACAAAGAGTGAATCTTTCATATACAATATGGAGAGATTTCCAAGATACTAAATAAAAATAAGATACAGAAATATGTATGCCGTGCCATATGTTGTATAAAATGGTAAATGTAAATATATATTCATGTTTCATATAAAAAAGTCAAATTACTAACAGAGTTTATCACTAAGAGGAAGGATGGATGCAAAAGATACAAGAACTTGTCTTTGTAGTTCTATTAATACCTTAATTTTTTTTTTTTTGGAGAAACTACAGGTGTGGCTCAGTGGTAGAGTGCCAGCTCTGAGTGAATAAGTCAAGAAAGAGTGTAAGGCCCCGAGTTCAAGCCCCAGTACCAGCACCAAAACTTTTTTGTTTTAATTATTTGAATGTATTACTAGTTTAAAAATGAATGACAATAACAAGCACACAAAACACAGTTTATATGAAACCTGTTATCTGTGCCAATCACTAGTGGCTCATGTCTATAAACTACTCAGAAGGTTGAGATTTAAGAATCCCAGTTCAAAGCCAACCTGGGCAGGAAAGTTAATGAGACTCTGACCTTCAAATAATCATCAAGAAAAAAAATTAAAAAGCTGGATGTAGAACTGTGGCTCAAGTGTTAGAACACCAGCCTTGAGTTTGAAAAAGCTAAGGGACAGCACCCAGGCCCTGAGTTCAAACTCAAGTTCAAACTCCTGAATTTGGTAAACTTCCTAACTACATGGGATGGTATTGTATTGGTTAAGAATTTGGAGTCTGCATCAGATTTCTACATTTATATTACTAACTAAGCATATCTAGATTTATATATAAAATATGTATTGTGTTATATATTAATATATATATACATACACACACATATATATTTCTCCTTTGGGGGTACTGGGATCAAACCCAGAACTTCATGAATGCTAAGCAAGCATTTTACCACTGAGTAATTTTCAGCCTTAAAACATAAAGGATTTAAGAGACAACAAGATTGGGCATGTCACTGGTACCTGGTATTGAAAAACCTTATTAGGTAACAAAATGTCAAATTTTATAAATTATTATAAATAAGGAATATTGAATGAACTGGTCAGAAGTAAATTTGAAAGTCAATTAAAACATATCTGAATCTCAAAAAAATTTAAAAATATTGGGTATGTCCTTTCATCTCTACACATATTCTTTAGAAAATGGAGATAACAACAGTGCCTCAACTGCTGGGTGTGAAGAGATAATCTATAGTGCTGGCGGTACAGTACTGAGTCATATCTCTTAGCTGAGAAACAATTTATAAAATTCAACAACATGAAAACACCCAACTTGATTTTTTTATTTAAAAAAAATTTTTTTTTTTATCCTCTTTTTTTTTTTTTTTTTTGGCCAGTCCTGGGCCTTGGACTCAGGGCCGGAGCACCGTCCCTGGCTTCTTCCCGCTCAAGGCTAGCACTCTGCCACTTGAGCCACAGCGCTGCTTCTGGCCGTTTTCTGTATATGTGGTGCTGGGGAATCGAACCTAGGGCCTCGTGTATCCGAGGCAGGCACTCTTGCCACTAGGCTATATCCCCAGCCCCCAACTTGATTTTAAAATAGACTAAATTGCTGGGCACTGGTGGCTCACCCCTGTAATCCTAGCTACTCAGGTTGAGACTGCTGTTCAAAGCCATCTGGGGGAGGTAAGTCTGTGAGACTCTTATTTTCAAATTAACCAACCAAAAGCCAGAAGTGGAGCTGTGGCTCAAGTGGTAAGAGTCCTATCTAGCCTTGAGCAAAAACAAACAAAACTCAGGTACAGAGCTCAGGTACTTAGTTCAAGCCCCAGGTCTAACACACGCATGTGTGTGTATATGTACACACATGCACGCACACGTGCATATACACACATGCACGCACACACACACACACACACACAAGCACAAAGCCAAATAGCCAAGCACTGTGTTGTACACCTATAATCTGATCACTCAGGAGGCCATGGAAGAAGGATCAAGTTTGAGGTCATCCTGGGCTACACAGCAAGACCCCATCCCTTCTTCCACAAAAAGGAAAAAAAATCGCAAACAGAAGTACATAAAAAAATGCCCAGCATCAGGGGATGCAAATAAAAAAACCACAGTGAGGCATCATCTTATACCAACTAAAATGGTTATCATTAAAATGTTTTTTAAAAAAAGAATAGAAAGAGGGACTGGGAATGTGGCTTAGTGGTAGTGCTTGCCTAGCATGCACAAAGCCCTGGGTTTGATTCCTCAGCACCACTTAAACAGAAAAAGTCTGAAGTGGCGCTGTGGCTCAAGTAGTAGAATGCTCGTCCTTGAGCAAAAGAAGCTCAGGTACAGTGCCCAGGCCCAGAGTTCAGCCCCAGGACCAAACAACAACAAAGAAAGAAAGAAAGAAAGAAAGAAGGAAAGAAGGAAGGAAGGAAGGAAGGAAGGAAGGAAGGAAGGAAGGAAAGAGAAAGAGAGAGAGAGAGAGAAATGAAAGGAAAAAGAAAGAAAATACCTGAAACAAGCCAGTGATACTATGCTTTTGTGATGTATAAGAAAACCATAGTCAGCATGAAGAGGAAACAAGGACATACCTGTGAATTTTTCTCATTCTCATCAGAACAAGGATGAGAACTTTAGCTCAAGTCCCTTGATTGAGAGTGAAATAATGGAAGTTGGACCCTGCCCTATATATATAGTGAGCCACAAACTAACCCTAGCTGAGTAGGAAAGGCAGTGGTGATCTTCCAGGCTCAAAAACAACCCTACAGGGAAGGTCTCATTATCTTATAGAGTTGTCTCAAGACTTATTCAGTTCTAAGGAGACAGTTTCCAAAAGAGCATGCAAGTATGCGCATGCACGCACACATGCATGCACAGACGTATATGTATGTATGAGAAAATAACTGTGCCAATGATATGAAGACAAGACTAATCTTTGGTGAAATACTGAATTTGAGACTTAGTAGTAAGACTAAACAGAAGAAAATGAAATCATCATTTACTTTTACTACCAGTAAATAACTTCACACTTTCTACTTAGAAGTACTACAGAGAATACATTGAGAAATTTCCATTTTCCGCTATCTACTTTTATATTCAATTCTCCCACTAACCTGAGTCAGGTTGCCTATCTGCTTTTACATTCCCTTGAGTCCTTCAAGTCCTAAAAGACATAAATCAGCTTGCTCAATGATGCCTCATTTAACTTATTGTCTCTTCCCCTATCTAAATGTCCTCTATAGTCTTCTTACCTACAGTTAGGAAGGTGCTCAGCAGCTGCTCCGTGGCGACAGGCTTGATCTCTGTTCGAAGATTAACAAATCTGCCAACCACCAAGGGGGCTCGGCGGAAGCCCAGAATCCTGGTTTGGAAGGTTGAAGAAGAAAAGTGAAAAATCTTTGGGGATGAACTTTACATAATAGTCTCAAAAATTATGGTGAATCATATTAGATGTGTAAAGGCATCTTGTTTGGGGGAATAAATATGTTTATGAGTCTCATGTCAAGATGTTTATAATTTATTTTAAAATCCAGCAAAAAGGTGTAAAAGGCAAGCTGTACCAAATGTGAACAGCTGTTGAATCTAGGGGATGAGGGTATGGGGTCATTATATTATCCTATCCAACATTTCTACCTCTATTAGGAAATCTTCCTAGTAAAAATTTAAACAAAGCATTAGAAAAACTTGGGCTTAAATTCATAGGTTAAAGCTTTAGATAAAATAGTAAACTGACAAAACTACGCAGACTGACCTAAATAAAAGAACAAACTCACAGGGCAACTCACATTTAAAGGTACTGGGGAGGGGTTGAACTTAAGAGACTCACACTTGCTAGGCCCTTGTGGTATTCTACCACTTGAAACATGCCTCCAGTCCAGCTTTTTGCTGGTGATTTTGGAGATGGAGTCTAGTGAACTTTTCTACCTGAACTGGCCTCGAACCACAATCCTCTAGATCTCAGTATCCTGAGTAGCTAAAATTCATGTGTGAACTATCAGTACCAGCTGAAACAATTTTTTTTTAAAATGACATTGCCTGGCTAAAAACTCTACTCCTTAAAGAGATGCAGAACCTGAAGCCCACAGAAATTCGATAGAGTAGAAAATAAAAATCACCCCAATGCAACAACCCAGAAATAGCTAATGACATTTTGTCATATAAACATGTTTTCCTTACATGTATATATAAACATCCACTACAACTTATGCATATACACACAATGGAGCTTATACTGTATACAGTTTTGTTTTGTTTTTTCGCCAGTCCTGGGGCTTAAACTCAGGGCCTGAACACTGTCTCTGGCTTTTTGCTCAAGGCTAGAACTCTGCCACTTGAGCCAGAGCACCACTTCCAGCTTTTTTTATATATGTGGTGCTGAGGAATTGAACCTAGGGCTTCATGTATACGAGGCGAGCACTTTACCACTAGGCCATATTCCCAGCCCCTGTATACAGTTTTGTATCCTGCTTTTTACTCATTATTGTATCATGAACCTTTCTCCATGTCATTTGAAAGACTTAAATAATCTGTTTAGGCCTGGTTCTATCCTAAACCTAAGCTTAGAAAAGCCACAAAAGCAAGATGATGAATGGAATTGTGAAAATAACACAACAGAGAGAACCCTGCAGCAAGAGAAGGCAGCTAGGTTTGAGTGTAGTAGAGAAATACAAGCCAAAGCAGAAAAGTGTCAGGAGTCATAGATGGAAAAGAAGGGTGGAAAATATTCTTTCTAAGCAGTGACCACTGCCAGACCAAAGAGCAGCCAGCTTAGTGATAAGGGGACAGTTTCACAGAGGGACCTGAAGCAGGCTGGGTGGCAGCACAGTAGGCAGTGAGACTGGCCATAGAACATCTAGATTTGAGCTAGGGAAGAATAAAAGACACTCAAAGTACAAGTCATTATATTCAATTCCATTATGTTCAATTCACATTAAAAACAACCATTTCTATACAAGAATATCTCACTCTATTTAATAAATAGGTGTACTATAAAGAAGACTATCTTTGGGCTGGGGATATGGCCTAGTGGCAAGAGTGCCTGCCTTAAATACATGAGGCCCTGGGTTCGATTCCCCAGCACCACATATACAGAAAATGGCCAGAAGTGGCACTGTGGCTCAAGTGGCAGAGTGCTAGCCTTGAGCAAAAAGAAGCCAGGGACAGTGCTCAGGCCCTGGGTCCAAGCCCCAGGACTGGCCAAAAACAAAAACAAAAAAACAAAAAAAAAGACTATCTTTGCACATAACTGGGGAAATACAAAATAAAATAACACTTTTCATATATACATAGATAATAAAAATTAATAAGTCAGATAATAATAGAATATTTGTCTGGAAAGAGGGATCTTCATGACCTTCTGGTAGGAAATAGGCAAATAAACAAAATCTGAACTCTAGTGTGCCATGGAGGGGGAGTAGGATTTATCCAACTCTCTGCTACTAGGTCTTACAAAGAAGCAGCAAAAAGTCACAGCACTATAAACATTTATTTAACTTTTTTCATATTAGGAGATACTTACGTTGTTATTAGCTTTTGACTACTACAAAATGCTACAGCTATGAGAGGTGTATCTAGCTTTAAATTTGTGTGATTATTTCTCTGTAATATGTTCTAGGTGTATCTTACGTATATGAATAAAAAGAAATTCATTCACTGAATGGGTATGAATATTACATTTTTGACATAAAATGCCAGAGTTCTTTTTTGTGTGTGTTTGCTGGTATTGAGACTTGAACTCAGAGTCTGGGTGCTGTCCCTTAAATTCTTTGCTCAAGGCTGGGACTCTACCACTTGAGCCATACCTCAACTTCTGGTTTTTTGATGGTTAGAGGTAAGAGTCTCCCAGACTTTCCTGCCTAGGCAGACTTCAAAACAGGATCCTCAGATCTTAGGCCTCCTGAGTAGGTAAGATTACAGATGTAAGCCACCAGAGCTCAGTAGACAGAGTTCTTAACAGAAGGCTGAAATTTAACACTATCATAAAAAGCATATGAATTTCAATGGATTCTTGCCAATTTACAAAACTTTTTCTTTTTTTTTTGGCCAGTCCTGGGGCTTGAACTCAGGGCCTGAGCACTGTCCCTGGCTTCCTTTTGCTCAAGGCTAACACTCTACCACTTGAGCCTCAATGTGACTTCTGGCTTTTTCTGTTATATGGTGCTAAGGAATTGAACCCAGGCTTCATGCACGTTAGGCAAGTATTCTACAGGTAAGCCACATTCCCAGCCCCACAAAACATTTTTAAACTGTGCTATTTTCAGCAGGTGAAAATAGTAACTGGATTCTTAAACTTGATTTTTAAAAGTTTCTAGTGAGGAAAGGCTTATTCTCATATGTATCAGCAACTGACAATTCCTACTATTTTGTTAACTGCTTAAGTTCTTGATCCATTTTCTACTAGAGTTTCAGTGTATATGTGGATTTGTAGAAACACATAGAAATCCTTCCCAATCAAGAAAAAGAAAGATACCTCACCTTTATTTTTCCTGGTTTCTTTATAAGACTAATTTTTTAAACAAATGTTCTGAATCATTTCTTTTAAAGTTTGTCAATATATTAGCCAGGAGCTGTTGGCTCACACCAGTAAACGTAGTTACTTGGGCATCTGAAGTTGGGAAGACTGTTGTTCAAGGAAAGCTCAGGCATACATGAAAGACCACTTCTCAACAAACGGCTGGACACAGTGGCGTGTATTTGTCATCTCAACTATATGAAAAGCTAAGATCAGGAGGATCACTGTTCCACCAGCCTGAGCAGAAAAATCTGCAGAGTCCATCTCAATGGAAGAAACTGAGTATGCTGGTATGTACAAGACACAACATGAAGTGTAAAATAGGTAGATCATGGTACAGTGCAGACCCAAGCAAAACGTGAGAGCCTAACTGAAAAACAACAAAACCAGTGCAAAAAAAGGTCTTGAGAATGGTTTGAGTGATAGACTGCCTGTCTAAAGCATAAGGCCCTGAGTTGATGCTCCAGTAAGATCAGATACCAGGCAGTTTGGCTAAGAGACTCCTAATTAGCATCCTGCTGAAAAAATACATTCATTTCCCTCATTATTTAATAAACTTGAATTCATACCTGTTCTTATAAAATCACTTTTTTTTAAGTTGCACATATTTTATATAAAGGACAATCAATTTAATTATGTATTCCATGTTGTGTAGTTTCAGTAGAAAAGGTAAGTCAGTATTACAACAAAAACAAACAAAAATATAATGAGATTGCTAGATCCACTCAATGACCAAATCATTCAGGGATATGAGTTCAATTTTCAGCATGGTGTTTATTTACCAATGATATCTTAACTCATGATAATAATAAGTAACTCATCTTAACAACAGAAGGCATGCTAGGTTGAACTGAAAGTAAGTAGAAGTCTATAAAATATTTAACTTGGTATTCCTGGTGTCACCCAAATTAAGTATTCACAAAATTACAAGCAAGACTGTTAGTGTGTTACTCTTTAGAAAAAGTTCATTAGTACTCTTCGAGAGAGATTTTTTTGTGTGTTTGTGCCAGTTCTTGCCTTTAATCTAGGGTCTTGACACCGTCTGTGAGCTGTTTTACTCAAGGCTAGCACTCTATCACTTGAGCCATAGCTCCACTTCCAGCTTTTTGGAGGTTACTTGGAGATAAAAAGTCTCACGAACTTTCCTGTTTGGTCTGGTTTCAAACTGTAATCCTCAAAGCTCACACTCCTGAGTAGGTAGGATTACAGGCATGAACCACAAGTGCCTAGCTCAAGCAATTATTTTTTTCTTTTTGTTTGTTTGGCTTTGGTTTTTTGGCAGTCCCGGGGCTTGAACTCAGGGCCTGAGCACTGTCCCTGGCTTCTTTTTGCTCAAGGCTAGCACTCTACCACTTGAGCCACAGTGCCATGCGGCTTCTTCTATATATGTGGTGCTAAGGAATGGAGCCCAGGGCTTCAATGTATACGAGACGAGCACTTTACCACCAAGCCATATTCTCAGCCCCCTCAAGTGATTTTTTTTAAAGGCAACAAAGTAAACATAATTTGTTAGGAATACACATACCTGTCCAAATGAAAAGCTGCAACTTCTGCATTGTGTCTATCATAACCAGCATATGGCTCTCCTTCTACTATATAGTCTCGGCTATACCTGCAAAAAGAATGGGAAGCACAGGTACAGATATTAATTGCATCAGTATGAAAGGTGAGAGTACAAAAGGTAGAAAACAAACCTTATCAAGTCTGACTCTGCTCCATACACATCTCCTTTGTCAATTCCAAAACAATTTTGTAACCCACAGTTTGCTGGTAGATGGCATGAAAATAAGGCAGAGACAGAAAGTAGAATTCTTTATCAGGCTCAGCAATTACTCAATGAATAAAACATGCAAGAAGTTGTTTGTTTTTTTCCGGTCATGGACTTGAACTCAGGGCCTACGTGCTGTCCCTTAGCTTTTTCTGTTCAAGGCTAGTGCAACTACTACTTTGAGCCCACAGCACCACTTCCAAGTTTCCAGGGGTTAAATGGAGATAAGAGTCTTGCGGACTTTCCTGCCCAGGCTGGCTTTGAACTGTGATCCTCATGTATCAGCGCCCCTGAGTAGCTAGGATTATAGGTGCAAGCTACTGGCGCCCAGCACAAGAAGTTATTTTTGCCTCTCTAAAGGGTTTTCAGTGTAGTTTAAGTACAACCACAAAGTAATTTTCTGGAAGCAAAAATAATTTTCATAGCCAGAATACTTAATAAATGTTGACTAAAATGTTTATTAGATAGAATTAAAGAAATAAAACTTTGCTTACTAGAATAGTTGTGGTAAGGTTTACAATAGAAGTCTGTTTCCTGGGTACTGGTGGCTCACACCTGAATCCTGTCTACTCT
This sequence comes from Perognathus longimembris pacificus, assembly GCF_023159225.1. Taxonomy (NCBI): domain Eukaryota; kingdom Metazoa; phylum Chordata; class Mammalia; order Rodentia; family Heteromyidae; genus Perognathus; species Perognathus longimembris. The sequence continues at coordinate 22,836,476 of NC_063171.1, forward strand.
AGAGACAGAGATCTATAAGATCATGGCTTAAGTAAAGCCAGCTCAGTTTTTGTTAATGAGAAGGCAAAGGTGCTTCTGAAAAAAATTGCTAAAATAATTATTCGTCTTCTCTTCGTCTTCTCTTTTTTCAAATTCACAATGATAAGGTAGAAGGAACCATGGGCTGGCAGTTATAGGTTGGGTTAGCTTTGAGCAAAACTGTTCTCTTCTCTGGGTATCAGATTCCCTATGTGCAAGACTAGAGGCTGAACTAAGAGGTAATTTCTAAGGTCTCTTTTACCTTAAATGCATTCTGGTAATTTTACACCATAAACATAACCAAAAGATAATAAAACTGGCATGTTTTCCTTCTACTATCATCTTTAAAGATGCTATTTCACCAGGTATAGTGGCACATGTTTATAATCCCAGTTTTCAGGAGGCTGACACAGAAGGATTTCAAGTTTAAAGTCAGCCTGGACTACACAGGGAGCTCTGGGCCAACATGGGCTTCTTAGCAAAGGAGAGAGGAGGGAGAAAGAAGAGAGGGAGGAAGGAAATAATTTAAGCCTTTTTATTGGGACGAAATTATTTAATTTACCTATGACCTTTAATGTTCATTTTCACTCCTGAGTCAAAAGGAAACCTACTGGGCTTTACAAGGATACTATGAACTGTGGAGTAGAAATAAATTGAGATTAGAGTGAAGACTAGAAGTTCCACTAAGAACAGTAGAAATTCCAATGCTGAAATAGCTATGGAGAGATGGGCACTGGTGGCTCATGCCTAATCCTAGCTATTCAGGAGGCTGAGATCTAAGGATCACAGTCCAAAGCCAGTTTGGGCAGAGAAATCCAAGAGACTCTATCTTCAGTTAACTAGCAAAAAGCCAGAAGTAGAGGTGTGGCTCAAGCAATGCTAGAGCAGAAAAGGCTAAGCAAGAGCATGAGTTCCTGTGTTCAAGCCCCAGTGTGTGTGTGTGGGGGGGGGTGTCCTAAGAAGTAAAAAATGTTACTATAAGAGGTGACCTTCAACTTAAACGACCTTAGAATAGGAAGTCAAGTCTCATATCTTCAAGGAAAAGTGATGAAGCATTTCATGTTATCAGACAGTCAAGTGTTACCATCTGATGGGCAACTACTCCATTCCCTGCATGGCCAATAAGTTGCCTCTAAATTAAAGCAGTTTTGAAATACCACTGCAGCAAGAGCTGATGCTGTAACAAGCACTTTTCTCTTTACTGCAAGTGTAGGATGTCATTCAGAGGGGAAATACTATTTCAGAACTTCAGTGGAGTCACAGGAAGGTAAGAGATAATGCACAACACATTCTGTACAGTGAAATATTACAAAGCCTCCCAATGCATGTAAAGAATGCTCAGAGTGAAATATAAAAACCCAGGAATTTGGGGCTGGGGATATGGCCTAGTGGCAAGAGTGCTTGCCTCGTATGCATGAGGCCCTGGGTTCAATTCCCCAGCACCACATATACAGAAAATGGCCAGAAGTGGCGCTGTGGCTCAAGTGGCACAGTGCTAGCCTTGAGCAAAAAGAAGCCAGGGACAGTGCTCAGGCCCTGAGTTCACGGCCTAGGACTGGCCAAAAAAAACAACCCAGGAATTTTTTTTTGGGGGGGGGAGGGGTAGGCTAGCAAGGAAGGAGGAAATCAGAATCAAAAGAACTGCATCAAAGTCATGAGAGCTGAATCCTTAGCTCATTTTGGCTACATGAGATATGAAAGGTCAGAATTCTGGGTCTCTTTTTCTTCCCCTTTAAAATGAATAGTTAAGACCATCTATCTGGTCTCTAAGGTTCCTTTCAGTATGTCCTAAGATCATTCCTTCACTTCTACCCAGTCCTAGACCCCTGCTTTATGTTCTTTTCCCACTGTAACTTAGTTTTGCCTATATAAAATAAATTTACTCCCTGAATGGATACAGTAACATTAAAAAAATCACTTTGATAATGTTGAGGGAAAATATATAAATAATAGTGTCTCTATATCCTAAATATGTCATCTACCTATACACACCTTCTCTCTCTGAGAAGGATGTGGACAACCAGGTTCCAGAAATGCTGAAACCACAGAGGCTATTAAAGAAAGATACATGTATTGACTTGGCAGTGAGGACTTGTACTCTCCTTTCAGCAGAGAGTGATCCATCTTAAGTCACTGACAGAGCAGCAAAAATCATACAGTAACAGCCAATAAATCATTCCTATCATTCTTGTGAAGGACACCAGAGTCTGACCAAGGGCATTAACTTGCACTTACTGCAAGACTAAATAGCTGTGAGGTCTGAGAGGGTCAGAATAGCATTTTGTTGCGTGTTCAGGGACTACAGTCCATTTCTACACAAGTATTTAAAACCTACACCTATCTTATTCCTAGCCTATGACAGAGCCCAGTATAAGTCAACACAGGGCAGCATGTACAATGACTGAGGATGATAACACCTTCTTTCTGCAGAGGCTCGTACATCTTGCTGGTGGCCAAGGAAGTTGCCTGGGAGCATGAAGACATAGGCTATTTAGGAGATGATAGAGGAGAGCAGGGGTCCTGCAGAGAGAGGAGGGCCAGACTGTAAGGTTCTTGATCACTAGGCTGTGGAGAGTAGGTATTGCCTGGTGGGTAACAGGAATGCCTGAATATATGAGCACTTTCAGAGAAGAGTGGAAAATTTTTTTTTGGATGATCTGGAAGAAAAGGTAAAGAATGCAGAAGTAGGAAGAGGTATGAGGTGAAGCAAGAAGTAACTATACTATTGTTGCCACCTCCCCTGTAGTCTCTAGTTTCTCCCACTTAAATCTTTAAGACTTACTTGTTTAAACACATCAGGCATCAGGCCTGTCTGCAAAGCACTGGATCAGAAATATCTGTTTTCCAATACATCACATCTTTCTCTAGTGTAGAAATAGTGCATGTTTAGAGGAACCCCTCTTAGTTAAACACAAAATGCTCATATTTCTTTTCTTTCTATACAGATTTAAATTTTAGTTTTTCCTTTCCCCCCTCACCTTTGCTTATACTGCTAATCTTTCAGGCTAAGAATCATACGTCAAACTAAATCAGCAGTTTTTGATGATAGGTGCCCCACATCATCACATGTATAGAAAGCAAATACAGAAAGGTAGAGAGATGTGTGCGTGTGTTTAAAACTGATATACTTGAGTTCAAACCCAGGCTCCATCAATTATTATGAGGTGAGTCTGTCAAGTTACTTAAGCCTCAGTTTCTTATTCTAGAAATAAGAACTGAGGGCTGGGAATATGGCCTAGTGGCAAGAGTGCTTGCCTCGTACACGTGAAACCCTGGGTTCGATTCCTCAGCACCACATATATAGAAAACGCCAGAAGTGGTGCTGTGGCTCAAGTGGCAGAGTGCTAGCCTTGAGCAAAAAGAAGCCAGGGACAGTGCTCAGGCCCTGAGTCCAAGCCCCAGGACTGGCAAAAAAAAAAAAAAAAAAAGAAGTGAATTGCTCAAACATATTAACAGACTCAAAAATACTTGGTGTAATGCCTGGAAAAAGGTGTACATTTGCTACATTAGGAAATATGACCGTTTCTTCTCTTTTCCCTCCCTTCCTCCCTCCCTTTCTAATCCTTCTTGTTTTCTTTTCCAGTGGACAAGTTTTCCCTATGTAGCCTAGGGTAGAATGGAATTCAGTTTGTCACCTAGGCTGCCCTCAAACTCACCATTGTCCTATCTTAGCCTCTGTAAAGGTTGGAATTACAGATGTGAACCGCTATGCCTTGCTCAATGAATTTTCTACTTCCTAAAGGTCTGCATTTGTTTACTTATTTATTGCAACAAGTTCTCCCTATGTAGTTAGGCTGGCCTAAACTCTTGCTTCTCCTGTCCAAATTTTGGGATTTGGGGCATGAGCCACAATGCCTGGCTCTATTTTACTTTTCTCAACAAGGCAAAATTCACTTCTACAGAAGGGTATGCCAATAACCTCTATTGTATTTTATTAACTTGCCTAATTTCCATGTCTTCCTTATATCAGACTTCCTAGTTCCAAGCAAATACTGATCCTTTCTGAGATCTCAAATAGATTCATTCTCTACCTGCCTTTATAGTCAGTAATAAAGGAAGTTCGATTTTGTATCTTTCCCTCATATTTCTTCCCCTACTCCACAGAGCTCGGAGCTGGAGGCTCATGCCTGTAATCTAGCTATTCAATAGGCTGAGATCTGAGGATCTTGGCTTGAAGCCAGCCTGGGCAGAAAAGTTCTCATGAGACTATTATCTTCAAACAACCACTCAAAATCTGGAAGTGGAGCTGTGGCTCAAAGTGGTATAGTGCTAGCCTTGAGCAAATAGCCCAGAGACAGCACCCAGGCCCACAACAGACTATATATATATATATATATATATATATATATATACACACACACACACACAAGTTCAAGCCCCACAACAGGCAAAAAAACCCCCAAAAAGTTCCACTGAGGAATGAAAAAATGTTTAATACACAAACTGTGACAGTATACAAACTTTGCCAGTAGCTAACTCCTGGTAAAACACGAATTTACATTGTGTTACATTTTACGCACAGGAAACTTTAAAATTATGTGTGTATATGTGTGTGTATTATAGAATTACCCCCACAAATTACCTTTGTAGATCTCTAAAGGGAAAAGTCCAAAGGGATAGCTAACGGTATAACAAACTACTTAGTTACTGAGGTATTAGAATAGCCTAGTTCTTTGCTTAAGTAATGGTAAAGAAACAATGAGATACCACTATCTAAATATTAAATGGCTACAATCCAAAACACTGACAACACTAAGTCCTGATGAGAATAATGTGTAAAAGGAACCCATGCTCCTTGCTGGTGGAAAAGCAAAATGTTACAAACATTGTGGAAGACAGTTTGGAAGTTATAAACAAAACAAAATTGAACATACTCTTACCATATGATTAAGCAATGGTGTTTCTTGTTATTTATCTAAATGAGTTCAAAACTTATGGTCCACACAAAAGCTTGCACACTAATGTTTAGACCAACTTATCACAATTGCCAAAATATAGCAGCAAACAAGATGCCCTTCAATAGGTGAATACAAAAATAAACTGCAGAACATTCATACAATGGAATATTATTCCATAATAAGAAATGAACTTTCAAGCCACATAAAGATAAGTAAGAACCCTAAATAAATATTCCTAAGTGAGAGAAGCCAGTATGAAAAGGCTCTATCCTGTGATTTCAACTATATGATATCTGGGTAAAAGCAAAACTATGAAAATAGCAGAAGAGGAAGGGGGGGGCAGGGAAGCTACTCCACATGTTGCTATAGTGATGGTTTGTCTACCTGGGCTGACTTTATTATTTTTTTGGTCACTTGTGAGGCTTGAACTTAGGGCCTTGGTGCAGTCACTGCTTTTTTGCTCAAAGCTCTCCCATTTTTAGCCACAGCTCCATGTCGGTTTTTTAGGTGGTTAATTGGAGATAAGTCTCATGGGCTTTCCTTCCTGGACTGGCTTCGAACTGCAATTCTCAGCTCTCAGCCTCCTGAATATCTAGAATTATAGGCACGAGCCACCAGCACCCAGTTTCATTTTGTGTTTTTAACACCTGTTACATAGTACATATTTGTTGTATGAGAAATCAAGGATAGCTCAAATTGTCAAAAAGTTTGGTCTCAAAAGAACCAAAACAGATTCCTATAAATCTCTTCTACTCAAAGAATCATAGAACATTTAGAATTAGGAAAGACCTCAGAGACACTGCAATTTTTCTCTTCTAATTTTCTGTAAAGAATACCAAGAAAAGGAGATGAAGGCCCCTATTTAGATCCCAAGTAAAATGAATGAACCAACTAGCACAACAGTTTTTTTTGTTTTTTTTTTTTTTTTTTGCCAGTCCTGGGGCTTGGACTCAGGGCCTGAGCACTGTCCCTGGCTTCTTTTTTGCTCAAGGCTAGCACTCTGCCACTTGAGCCACAGCGCCACTTCTGACCGTTTTCTGTATATGTGGTGCTGGGGAATTGAACCCAGGGCCTCATGTATATGAGGCAAGCACTCTTGCCACTAGGCCATATCCCCAGCCCCCACAACAGCTTTTAAGATGAAGACTTACCGCTTAGGTTTGAAGACAACTTTCTGTCCTCCTTCAAGTATCAGTAAAGCTTTTAACTGTGTCCCTTTATAGCCCACATCAGCTTTAATGATTTTCTTGGTGGCCATGGCATGCATGATTGCCCCCAGTTCTGGTGTCTCTTCAGGGTACACTTCCCGGGGAACTACCCATTGGGCTGCTATCTCCCATGGAGATTGCAAAGTGTGGTCCAGCTTGGGCACCAGCTCTACCCGCAAGCCAGTCATCATTCTGTGAAAAGCCCTCTGGTCCTCCCGGTTGGCAGCTGATGTATCTAAGTTGTCAATCAGGAAAACTTTGGTGAAGATAAAGATGACAAGGAGTATTGCTAAGAGCACGACTCGCTGCTTTAGCTTCATGTTGACCTTCTTTCCTTCTCCTCCGACCCACTGGCCTTGCTCGCTTATCAAGGAGAGCAGGTGGTGATAGTTAGCAAGGCGATTCCATGATTGCACATTTCTTCACTGAAGTGCCCCCACAATTCCTGTAAGCCCAAGTACAAAGCAAAATTTGATCAGAAATTCTGCCCTTCTATCCCTAAATATTTTATAAGCCTTTGCCACTTACCCTTTTAGTCTTTCTAATCTTGAATTTAAGAAGATCCAATAATTTAAATTATTCTGGGAAGAACCTAAATAAGAACTGAGTACAATGCAAATATTAAAGCAAATATTCTTATTTTGGAGGTGAAGCCTTTTAGAAGCAATTTCATTGGCTATACATGCCTAATAATTACCCAATGAGGAAAACCCCACAAAAGCAAATCTATTCAATAAAGCATGCTTCTGTAACTTTCACTTTTACCTTTTAAAATCCATAAAGGACTTCTGAATATCCCTAAACATCAGTATTGTCCAATTCTTCTCCAATATTAGTTTTTTTTTTAAACACCTTGTGAGATAGGAACGCAAAGAGAAAAAAAAATTTAAAAAACCACAAAACAAGTGAACAGAAAACAGCCAAGTGTTGAGTGGCTCACACCAGTAATTCCAGCTACTTAGAAGGCTGAGATCTGAGGATCAGGATCCAAAGCCAGCCCAGGCAGGAAAGTCCATGAGACTCTTAGCTCCAGTCAGCCACAAAAAAAAGTCAGAAGTAGAGCTGTGGTTCAACTGGAAGCATGGTAGCCTTAAACACAAAAGCTAAGGGACAGCTAAGGGCCCTGAGTTCAAGCTCTAGAACTGGCAAAAACAAAACAAAAATCCCAGTGTGCAGTGGAGAGTAATAACTCTTTCTCAAAATCCACTTACTCAACAATCTGGTGCAGGTCAGATGTGGTCAACAGATTTAAGCACATTTAGTCACGTATCTCTACTTAACTAGTCCTTTGCAAGTTATTTTTCAAAATTAAAATCCCTGTAAAATATGGATCATCAAATCTGGATAAATTAAGTAAAGGAAAAACATCTCCCTATATCATCTGGCTATTAGTAGAATGTAATAAGAAATCTAACAAAATCTGCTTCTATAGCAACACTACTAAGTCTAGAATGGTCAGGTACACAACAAGGTCATTACTACTACAAACCTGAAGTCCTTAAAGGGTGGGCTGACCACACTCTGAGCAATTTTTAAGCTAGAAGATTCCAAATGCAAAATGCTTACAAGAGTGTTAAGAACATACAATTCGAGAGAGGAAAGATGGCGCCGATAGAATAGGGAGGCACCCCGACTCGCTCCAACGGCATAGTGAGCTGGGAACTCCAACACCCAACACCCCATCAAGAACCCAGCAAAGGGCTGGGGATATAGCCTAGTGGCAAGAGCGCCTGCCTCGGATACACGAGGCCCTAGGTTCGATTCCCCAGCACCACATATACAGAAAAACGGCCAGAAGCGGCGCTGTGGCTCAAGAGGCGGAGTGCTAGCCTTGAGCGGGAAGAAGCCAGGGACAGTGCTCAGGCCCTGAGTCCAAGGCCCAGGACTGGCCAAAAAAAAAAAAAAAAGAACCCAGCAAAACCAGCAGCCAGAAGCAGTGGAGAAACACAGGAAAACAAAAAGGAGCAATCAAGAAGAACCGAAAACCTACACGGAGCCAGAGATTCACCGGGGCACCCTCCCCCCACCAGCCGACCCTGGCCCAAACAGGGTCAGGCTGGGAAAGGGGAACCTGGCGATCGGCAGACAGGCTGCCAGGAGCGCAGAATTCATATAGCAGGAGACCCCACGGACACAAGGCAGGGTGCGGACCAAGACACACACCGGCAGCGACGAGAAGTCCGGGTCCACACCGGGTTCGGACAAGGGAACCCAGCACGGCAGAAATCGGGAACCAGGGAAGCCACCACGACACTTAGCCAACCCCTGGAGGGCCAACGGCTGCGCGGGACACACACACAAAGCAGCAAAAGTGAGTGCCCTCCCTCCCCCTCCCCCACCCCTGAGGGAACAAAGAACCCCCAAATCAGGCGGGAAGCTCCCATCAGGCGTGGGGAAGTCAGTTTAGCAGGGGAAGGGCCCAGCAGCACCAACACCCCACAGGTTCCTGAACTGGCAGAACCGGCCCCGCCCCCTTCCCAACAGGGGCCGGGAGATGGCTGGTTGTGCAAACCCCACCCGAGGTGCCTGGACCTCGCATACTCTTACAACTAAAACCACAGGTGCTGGTGGGCAATACCAGCCCAGCAGGGTCACCTGAGCCTGATCACGACCCCCGCTCACAGCGGAGGTGAGGTCTGAAGGTGCCAAGCCAGACCCGGACAGTCGATCCCACTGGACCCCACACATACCGCCCCCCCCCAACGGACTCGTGGGAGGGCGCAAGCACAACCCAACAACCCAGGACCTGCTCTGGGAGGCATATCCTGCCGAAGTGCCTGTTGCAGTGGACGCACAGCGCACAGGAGGGCGGGGCCCCCGGCGACAGCGCCCGCTCTGGTAGGCGTACCCTGCACTGGTGGGCGGGGCCACAGCGGCAGCACCTGCTGCCGTAGACACGTCTACACAGGAGGGAGGGAGGAGCTACAAACCAAACCTGAGAAGCCATCCAGATCTCCAGATGCGCAAATCACAAAGAAACATAACTCAGTTCATCAAAGGGCAAGCCAACTCGCCAGCTCCAAAAAGCAGCACGACTGAAGAGGAGATGGAGACTAAAAAATCAAATGACGCCATGTTAACAGGAATGATCGAAAGCATCAGAAATGAAATCAGAAAACAATTCCAGGAATTTAGAGCGGAAATCTGGAAGGACACCCAGGAAGCCAAGAAAGAAATGGAAGCAAAACTGGATACAATGCAAGCCTGCTTTAAAGAAATGGAAGCAAAAATGGATACAATGCAAGCTGCCTTTAAAGAAAATCTCCACATCCTGAGAATTGAAATGCATGAAAAAATAGATTTAAAATACAACTCTTTAAAGGAAGAAATCTCCACGATCAGAGCTGATATGACAACCATAAATAGCTCTCTGACATCCATAAACTCCGCAATTGAAACCATAACACAAAGAGTAGACCATATAGAATCCAGAATCTCTCGCCTGGACGATGAAGCAGCTGACAACAACCAGAAAATGACCACACTCCAAGAAAAGGTGAAGCTTCAGGGAAGACTAATCCAGGAACTAATGGACAAAGACAAGAGATATAATCTGCGCATAATTGGAATAGAAGAAGGAGCTGAATACCAGAGCAGAGGGCTTAATCATGTTCTCAATAAAGTTATTGCAGAAAACTTCCCCAATCTCACAGGGGACCCCATCCAGGTAACCGAAGCCTATAGGACACCTGGCAGGCCAGACTCCAGGAAAGCCACCCCAAGGCACATAATATTCAAGACTACAGACCTCAAGATTAAAGAGCAAATTCTGGATTCAGCCAAAGCGAAGAAGAAAACTTTTTTCAATGGGAAGAGGATTCGAATAACATCCGACTTATCCACACAAACTTACCAAGCTCGAAGTGAGTGGAAGAACACCATCCAAGTACTCCAGAATAACAATTTACAACCTCAGATCAAATATCCAGCAAAATTGGAGTTCACATTCGAAGGGAGAACCAGATCTTTCCACACCAAAGAGGAGCTAAAGGAGTATGTGAATAAAAAACCAGCCCTACAGCGAATATTAAGAGGGGAACCCCAGCCAACAGAGATCGTAAAAGACACACAGACAGAATCAGAAAGAAACTTCAATAGCCAAAGTCCAGCAGAAATACAAGCTCACTAAAGACAAGAAAAAAAAAAGAAGAAAAAACAGCCCACCAAGAAAATGGAAGGAGAAAAAACACCCTTATCCTTGATCTCTTTAAATACAAATGGTTTAAACTCCCCGATAAAGAGGAGCAGACTGGCAGAATGGATTCGCAAACAAAAAGTTGACATCTGCTGTCTACAAGAGACCCTCCTTACAGCAAGGGACAAAAACAGTCTTCGAGTGAAAAGATGGAGCAAGATCTACCAAGCAAACGCACCTACCAAAACGGCAGGTGTAGCCATTCTGATCTCAGACAAGCTGGACTTCTCTTTAAAGTCCACTCAAAAAGACAAAGAAGGACACTACATATTAATACAAGGAAAAATCCAGAATCAAGAAATCACGATGATAAATGTATACTCACCAAACAAAAGAGGCCCGACATATGTTAAGCAAATTCTCAAAGAATTACAGAGCAAGATAGACGCAAACACAGTCATAGTGGGTGACTTTAATACTCCCCTCTCTCCAAGAGACAGATCCAACACCCAGAAGATTAGTAAGGGAGCTGAGGACCTAAATAACACCATTTCCCAAATGGATCTAACAGACTTATATAGAACCTTCCACCCTACAGAGACCCAAAACACCTTCTTTTCAGCAGCCCATGGATCATATTCCAAAATAGACCACGTCATAGCCCACACAAAGAACCTCAGCAAATACAAAAGTACTGACGTCATCCCATGTATTATATCTGATCACAGTGGATTAAAGGTAACCCTCAACAACAAAGGATACCACAGAGCCTATACACACTCTTGGAGGCTAAACCCCACGCTGCTATCCAACACTTGGGCCACAGATCAAATTAAAGATGAAATCAACGAATTCATAAGCCACAATGACAAAGAAAACACATCACAAAGAAACCTATGGGACACAGCTAAGGCAGTGCTGAGGGGCAAGATCATTGCACTCAGCACCCACATTAAAAGAATGGAAGCAGAGCAGGTGAATACCCTCATGATGAAACTAAAACAACTGGAGAAACAAGAAATGACAGAATCTAAAACGACTAGGAGGGGAGAGATCACAAAGATTAAAGAAGAGATAAATCTGATTGAAAATAGAAAGACCACTCAACAAATAAATAAGACTAAAAGCTGGTTCTTTGAGAAAATAAACAAAATTGACAGACCCCTTGCAAGACTTACAAAAAAAAGAAGAGACTCATATTCGTAAAATCAGGGACTCCACAGGAAAAATTACAACAAGTACACACGATATTCAAACAATCATAAGGAGCTATTTCCAAAACCTCTACTCAGCAAAAAACAATAATTTTACAGAAATGGATCAATTCTTAGAGAAGTACAAACTGCCCAAACTGAACCAAGAAGAAATAAATCAACTAAATAAACCAATAACTTATGGTGAGATACAGGAGGTAATCAAGAACCTCCCTACTAAGAAAAGCCCAGGCCCAGATGGATTCACCAACGAATTCTACAAAACCTTTAGTGAGGAGCTAATTCCAATACTCCTCAAACTCTTCTGCGAAATAGAAATGGAGGGAGAAATCCCAAACTCATTCTACGAAGCTAATATCATACTCATTCCCAAACCAGGCAAAGATCCAACAAAAAAAGAGAACTACAGACCAATATCACTAATGAACACAGATGCAAAGCTCCTCAATAAAATATTAGCTAATAGGATCCAGAAACTGATCAAGAATATCATACATCATGACCAAGTAGGCTTCATCCCTCAGTCACAAGGATGGTTCAACATCCGTAAATCAATCAACGTAATTCATCACATAAACAGAACTAAAATCAAGAATCACATTGTTATCTCAGTCGATGCCCAAAAAGCCTTTGACAAAATACAACATCCATACCTATTAAAAGCTTTGGAGAGAACAGGAATAGATGGAACATTCCTCAAAACAATAAAAGCCATATACAACAGACCAACTGCTAATATCATATTAAATGGAGAGAAACTTAAATCATTCCCTCTAAACTCAGGAACAAGACAAGGATGCCCACTCTCCCCATTCTGTTCAACATAGTGCTGGAATCCCTAGCCATAGCAATAAGGCAAGAGGAGGACATCAAAGGGATCCACATCGGCAAGGAACAAATCAAGTTATCCCTATTCGCAGACGACATGATCTTATATCTGATGGACCCAAAAAACTCAGTACCCAAACTCCTACACCTAATAAATCAATTTGGCAAAGTAGCAGGATACAAAAATCAACCCACAAAAGTCAGCAGCTTTTCTGTACACCAGCAATAGACAAACAGAAAAGGAAATTATGGAAACAATTCCATTTACAGTAGCCAAAAAAAGAATAAAGTACCTAGGGATCAACTTAACCAAGGACGTGACGGAACTATTCAATGAAAACTACAAAAATTTAATAAGGGAAATCAAAGAAGACACAAGGAGATGGAAAGACCTCCCATGCTCATGGGTAGGCAGAATCAGTATAGTGAAAATGACCATATTGCCCAAATTGTTATACAAATTCAATGCAATGTCTATCAAAATCCCAGCCACATTCTTCACTGAAATAGAGAAACCAATCCATAAATTCATATGGAACAGCAAAAAACCTAGAATAGCCAAAGCAATTCTAGGCAAAAAAAGCAGTGCAGGAGGTATCACAATACCTGACTTCAAGCTCTACTACAAGGCCATCATAACAAAAACAGCATGGTATTGGTATAAAAACAGATTGGAAGACCAATGGATTAGAACTGAAGACCCAGAAATAAAACCGCACTCTTACAGCCAACTGATATTCGACAAAGGAGCTAAAGACATACAATGGAATAAACATAGCCTCTTCAACTACTGGTGCTGGGAGAACTGGGCAGCCATATGCAGAAAACTCAAAGTAGACCCAAGCCTATCACCATGCACCAAGATCAACTCAAAATGGATCAAGGACCTCAACATCAGACCTGAATCCTTGAAACTACTGAAGGACAGAGTAGGAAAGACACTAGAACTTATAGGCACAGGAAGGAACTTCCTGAATAGAGTCCCAGGGGCACAACAAATAGGAGAAAGACTCGACAAATGGGACTACTACAAATTAAAAAGTTTCTGCACAGCTAAGGACATAGCCACCAAAATAGAAAGACAGCCAACGATATGGGAAAGGATATTTACCAGCACAGCAACAGACAAAGGCCTGATATCGGTCATCTACAGAGAACTCAAAAAACTAAGCCCCTCCAAGCCCAATAAACCTATTAGGAAATGGGCAAAAGAGCTAAAGAGAGACTTCACAAGAGAAGATATAAAAATGGCAAAGAAACATATGAGGAAATGCTCAACATCCCTGCTAGTAAAGGAAATGCAAATAAAAACAACCCTGAGATACCACCTCACCCCAGTTAGAATGGCCTATACTCTGAACTCAGGAAACAACAAATGCTGGAGGGGCTGTGGGGAAAGAGGAACCCTTCTCCATTGTTGGTGGGAGTGCAAATTAGTACAACCACTTTGGAGAACAGTATGGAGGTTTCTCAAAAAGCTCAATATAGACCTACCCTATGACCCAGCCATACCACTCCTAGGCATCTATCCTAAACAGCAAAATCCAAGATATCAAAAAGGCATTTGTACTTCCATGTTTATCGCGGCACAATTCACAATAGCTAAAATATGGAAACAACCCAGATGCCCCTCCACAGACGAATGGATCCAAAAAATATGGTACTTATACACAATGGAATACTACATAGCGATTAGGAATGGTGAAATACTGTTATTCGCAGGGAAATGGACAGAACTCGAACAAATAATGTTGAGTGAGACAAGTCTAGAACACAGAAAACAAAGGGGCATGATCTCCCTGATATATGACTGTTAAGAAAGGGAGACGGAGAGACAGTAGAGACCAAGTCTGTGAATACTGTATATGTTCTTGATACATTGTATATTGCATATATGTCAACCTGACCTAGACAAGGGATAGAAAAACAGGTCGTAAGATATCATAAGAAATGTACACACTGCCCTACTATGTAACTGCACCCTCTTTGCACAACACCTTGTAAAAAAATTTATGTCCAATTAATAAAAAAAAAAAAGAACATACAATTCAGTCTCATTTACATGCTGAGAGGTGGCTGTTTTCTACTCACTCCACAGGGCCATTTATTTAAAAACACAAGCTTGCTGCACTAGAGACAGCATAGCATTGGGACAAGAAAAATATGGTAAGAAGTTAACAAGGTGTTGCTTTGCTCTCCAATTCATTTAATAACTCAAACAATTAATTCAAAAATAAAACCAATACAAAAGATAGAGCCACTGAATGGGGCTGAGCCACTCCCATCTAAATTGGAGATTGCTTCCTTAATAACAGTTGGAAACAACCAAAGAGCAACAATGTGTTACAAGGAAGAGTACCTTGCTTTGAGCCAGCTGATATAAAGTTTATTTGCAGTGATTAACCACTCCTCCTTTCCTGTTAAGTTTTCATGAAGGAAGCCAAAAGTGAGAGTCAAATTCAGATTCTAATTATCCCCAGCCACCTGTTTTATTTCATCATGTTCCAGGAAGTACATAACACTATTAGTTGAAACAAAGGCAATTTAAGTGCATCTAAAATGTAATTGTGACGGTATCAAATTTGGTGTGGAACTCAGTAATGTAGAAGTTCTGACTCAACCTAAGCTACAATTGTTTTCAATTATTTAACAGTGTACACAGTTCAGGCTTCAGTGATAAAAGATGCCATTGAAATCCAATTGCATAAGCAATTGTCTTCTTAGCATCTTTATCTACAGATACCTACAAGTGAGTGCAATATGGATCTGGCACAAAGGGACCAGCTAAACAGGCTTTCCCTCTCTACAAAACATCCTTCAGAACTAAAGTCTGGCCACTGTATAATCTTCTAATGGTGCTGTATATTACATGCACAATAAAGAAAATTTGTCCTCATGTTATATACATTACCTTACTCCCAAACATACTACATTCAGGTTAGGGGTATGTTTTGCTTTCTTTTGTATGTGGCGGCAGGGATGGGATCCAGAGCCTTGGGCATGATACACAACTGTTCTATCATTCAGCTACACCCTAGCTGTTTTTTTTTTTTTTTTGAGGGGGGGGTGTCCTTTTTTTAATCACCAATGCAATAGGGAGTTGTAGCAAATCCAAAATTAAGAGAAGACAAAATGATCCAAAACTCAAGTTTTGAATATTTTTTTTGCCTCCTTTTTTTTTTTGCCAGTCCTGGGGCTTGGACTCAGGGCCTGAGAACTGTCCCTGGCTTCTTTTTGCTCAAGGCTAACACTCTGCCACTTGAGCCACAGCGCCACTTCTGGTTGTTTTCTGTGTATGTGGTGCTAGGGAACTGAACCCAGGGCTTCATGTATACGAGGCGAGCACTCTTAGCACTAGGCCATACACCCAGTCCTTGACTATTTTTAAGTTTTAAAATCTCATTACCTTTTGAAAAGGCCTCAGAACATACTCATCAATTCAGGCTGCAAATAATTCATCCACTCAGCTAGAACAGAAATTTATATTAAGGATCATTCCACTATTTACCTCAGAAAATTCACAGTGAGGACAGGTTAAAAGGAGGCTGAATTTTCATGATTG
Source organism: Perognathus longimembris pacificus (assembly GCF_023159225.1). Classification (NCBI taxonomy): domain Eukaryota; kingdom Metazoa; phylum Chordata; class Mammalia; order Rodentia; family Heteromyidae; genus Perognathus; species Perognathus longimembris. The sequence continues at coordinate 22,852,339 of NC_063171.1, forward strand.
TTACTAATAAGGTACCACATCCAGGAAGAAAAAGTAAAATTGCAATTTGGCATTGTCTTTATCACTTCCTGCCATTTCTACAGCCATCAACTTAACTTTACATTACTTGGCACCTCCTATTGGACCACGCAAAGAACAAACTTCGGGGCCGCCATACTCAACCCAACCTAGTTAATACAGTCAAAATAATTTTCCTAATCCCTCAAACACCTAAGGAAGGATTCTAAAAGTTCCTTAGCAAAGTATTAATAGCTTGTATCACTCTAACCATCCTTCTTCTCATTTTAACCAAATGCACCAATTGAACATGCTTTTTTTCCCCCCTGCCAGTCCTCATTCTTTACCACCCTTAAAATCCCATTCTCTTACCCTTTGTCCTGCCCTCACTTATTTAAACCCTAATCTTTCCAAGATTCATCTTCACAACTGTTTCTGTTCCCTTCTCACATTCTACAGTAACGTTTCACTCCTTTCAACCAATCCTTAACTACATTCTGCTTTGTATAATACCTTCTTGTATATAACTTTTCTTTCAGGATCTTGGCTCCCTTATGTTTGAAAAAGGATGCCCAAGACAGAGTTTCCAGGTCATATTATCATTTTTTATTCTGGACAAGCAACATAATATATACTATATATATATGCATATAATATATAATATATATAAATCAGATTGTTAGCATTCCTCCTTTCAAATACTAAGGAAAGAAAAGCAAGATTACCAGGTATGCGCCAAACTCTTCATGAAAACCTCCCTAGTATTCCCAAGGAGTGTGTCTGCTATATTTCATGCCCTCAGCTACTCCTATAAATGCTTCACACAGTGCAACATTGTCCAGTTATATTACAGTCATTTATTTTTAATGTTTCTGCTATGTGGAACACAGCTACCAAAAAGAACAAGTAGACTCAAGGTAATAACATAACTCAAAAAAATGTTAACCATAAAAAGGTAGCGCAAATGGTACATTTATAAATAGTCTTCATGCTAAAAGCTGGTATAAACTCCCAGATTAGAGTTTTAAGGAATTTTCTTACTGAACCTTGGTTTCATTCTCAGCTCCACTGTTGTGGCTTGCTCAACAGGTTTATTTTCTTTCCTTCAAATCACTCACCACCAACACCATTACCACCATCATGATCACCATCACCATCACCATGACAGTACTACCACTCTACGTGTGTGTGTGTGTGTGTGTGTGTGTGTGATAAATGAACACATTTATGACTGAAAAGCACTTTCCGAGTACATATGTAGATTACATAGAAAAAAAGAGATAACAGTAAAAAGTCCTATTTAAGAATCTGGCTGATGCTAGAAAAATATATACAGAAAAATATTGGTGCAGAGGCTGTAAATCATCTGATAAAATTCATATCTGTCGCAGCTAATGAGAATACCTGGCTCTAACACTAACTACCTTATAGGAAGTACTCATAAGTCACTAATGAGACACTATCATTAGAAACTAAGTCCTTTGAGCCTCCTTCTGATTGACTAGTAATTCTGATGTTACAGAAAGAATTCCAACTTATATTTACAACAATGAAAAGTAAAACTTTCCAAAAGTAAAAAAGTTTCACTTTTTTATGTTTGCAATTTAGTGGTTACATCAGTGGTTAAACCTTACCACATAAATGAAGTGTAACATGTCCTGTGATTGTAAAGTGCCACAATACATTTATATATGCTCAGTTACAAACGTTTCATGCAGAAGACAAAGGAGTTTTGTGGCAAAGGGTGGAGATTATTAGTATGTAATCATATTTGATCACACAACCTCTCTGATTTCTATCCTTGGTAGGAGCTACAAGAGCCCCCCCCTCTTTTTTTAAACCCATTTCTTTGGTAATTGACAGTTTCAGAAAAACTCTGAAGGCTTGGCAAGTGCAAAAAGGGAAAGTAAGAACTTAATTTAAGACTTTTTTTTTTACTATCTACAAAGACAGATATCAATAATTCCATCCATTAAAAGGTAAACTCTTTTTCTCCTCCATTTTCAATCTTTTGGTATCTAGCCCCTAGGATTAGTGGGCTACACTACTAAATGAGTGACCTTCAGAGAGGCCCAGCCAGCACTTCGCTACCATGGCCACCTTAGCTGAAGTACCAGGCAGAGAAGTGAAACTATCCGGGACATTCAAATACCAGCTGAGTTCCCTGACATGCACCATGTGGGAAAAATCAACTACCGGAGTCCAGGTGACCTGCATAATTATAAGAAAAAACAAATTATCTTAATAAATTTTGGGAGTACCTGTACAGTATTATCCATTTTTTTTGCTCACTCTCAACTCTTTTGAGGACACTAAATACATCAATGAAGTGAACATAGTGAAATGAATCACATAACTAAAACAATTCTACCAGGGAGTAAACAATCACTTAGCATAACGACTGAATCAATAAATTAGGTCCTATTTGTAAATGCTTTTTCTATGCAACAGTTTACAGTTATATACAATTTTCATTTATTTTCTGCCATCATTGTAACATTTAGGAAGACACAAAATTTTAAAAGTCTCCTCCTAGATTTTCAACTGGATTTTTTTGCTATGACAATCAGTATCCTCATGATCTAGTCATTTCTTAAAATATCCACATCTGAATGCTGCTCTGGGGACCAAGTCTCCAATGATAAAGTTTGTGGAGACTTTTTTTTTTTTTTTGGCCAGTCCTAAGGCTTGAACTCAGGGCCTGAGCACTGTCCCTGAGCTTCTTTTTGCTCAAGGCTAGCACTCTACCACTTTAGCCACAGCGCCACTTCCGGCTTTTTCTGGATAGGTGGTGCTGAGGAATCAAACCCAGGGCTTCATGCATGCTAGGCAAGCTCTACCACTAGGCCACATTCCCAGCCCTCTGAGGAAACATTTTACTTATCAATTTACATGCTTTAGAACACTACTTAAACTTATGCAGAGCAATCAAGGCTATCCTCACCTACTCACACAACTACATGTGTCCAGTTTGTAATGTCTAACCTTTATACTTTAGCCAAAGTATAAACAATAGCAAAAGTCACAACCTTTTTGTTGGGTTTTTTTTTTTTGGGGGGGGGGGCAGAATGAGACACACTTTCTTCCTGAACTAAGCATGAACTATACTGAGTCTTTGTCTTTTTAACTGGTAGTAACATAAATGTGCTATATTACTATTTAACTGTTACATAAATGTGCTATATTACTATTTAACTGTTAGTTTATATCCTTGGTCCCTTAGAAATAAATGCAGTCTCTCCTGGTAGTTAATGGCAGTGTTTAGAAGTAAAATTCAAAAGAATTCAGAAATCTTTCCACTTAGCATTGTATACTTCCTTTCAGAAAGTCAAAACTTCCAATACCAAATAGTATTAACTGTTTATTACCTGAATAAATGCCAAGTTCCCTAGAAAATTAGCTCACATATGCTGTTTGCCACAGCAACATAGTCTCACTTTTGTCTCTAAATGACAATTTTTAACTAAAATTTAAAACAAATGTCAAATGTCATAAATAGGCATCAATAGGTATTTTTCCTTTCTCTGTTAATGCTCCACTTCTTAACAACTTCTTAATTCAACTTAAACAACTTCTTTTTTTTTTTTTTTGGCCAGTTCTGGGCCTTGGACTCAGGGCCTGAGCACTGTCCCTGGCTTCTTCCCGCTCAAGGCTAGCACTCTGCCACTTGAGCCACAGCGCCGCTTCTGGCCGTTTTCTGTATATGTGGTGCTGGGGAATCGAACCTAGGGCCTCGTGTATCCGAGGCAGGCACTCTTGCCACTAGGCTATGTCCCCAGCCCTTTAAACAACTTTTTAATTCATCTTCCTACTCTAAATATAAGCTCCCTGTAATGGGGGTTAAGGTACATGCTCAGCATTCAGAATCCTGGGCCTAAACACTTGTTTTACTATATTATGTGGGACTAGGAAGAGAGACTTAGCCTCAATTTCCACATATGAAAAAAAAAAAGACCATTTCTACCTAAAATGATTATTAAAAATGAATAAGATTACCATGATTATTTTGCTAAAATTAATGTCTAGATGACCTATATGATTGTTTGTTACCTATTACTACTAGGTCAAAAACCCAAAGATGACTTCCTAAGAGAAAAAGACAAAGAAAAAAAGTTTCACTAGAGTCAACATCCCATAACTTTGTAGTCTTAATTGCACAACTGAAGGCTGAATACACATATTCTATTACTAATAAGTGGAGTAGTAGCTAGTAGTCTTATATCCCTGAACCAAATCCTTTCCCAAATTTGAGAAGATGAGATGGTAAGTAGATAGTTATCTTCAGAAAGAGTACAATCTGAGGCAGAATACTGGAAGTCTATACAGACATTTTAACCTGTTTCTTTCTATAAAGTTCAATTCTACCAATATCAATGTACTTGAGACAGATGGGAAGCATGAAGTTAATCTATTTCACATACACACACACATACACACACACACACCTGAAACAAAATGCCTTTCACACAATCTTGCTATTTAAAAAAACACGTTCTGTGTTTTAAAGATGACAATTTTGCATAGAGTAAAGCTCTCAAAATAACCCTTGAAAGTAACTTAAAGCTATAGATATGAAAAATAGAATTCCCACTGAGACCTAATTGGTCTTAGTGCTAGACTTTCCTTACTGTTTTCATTATTAGTAAAAACTTTATTCACAGTATTTCTGCAAAATGAGACTCCTTTGTATAAAATTCTCTAATAGTTCTCTGTGAAGGAAGTCAACTAAAAACAACCACCAGTCATTAATGAAACATTAGTCTTTCCTCCTGGGTATAAGAATAAAAATGAATTAGGCAACTAATACTGTTCCTTCTTTGAAAGAACTTAAAAAAAAATCCCTCCAACATTTTCCATCTAAACATTAATTCAGGAAAATCTTCTAATCTTCTTCCTTGAAAACTGAAAAGAAAATTAAATAGCAAACACTGCTAGCAAACTTTGTTCTAAAACCCAAGAAAGGCAGTATTCAGTGATCTAGATACTCAAAAGAAATAAGAATTTGCATTCTGCTTTAAATGAGCCAGGTGTACTGAAGCTCCCTTCCTACATTCTAGGTATTTTAGCAGTCAATTGTCAGTACCTATAGTTCTATCACAGAAAGTCTGTGTCATCTTATGGGAATGTGAAATGTTAAATAATTCCTCCAGCTTTTCATGTTTTCCATCTTAAATGTTCAATTCATTGCAGTTCTTTAAAAGGTATATAAGCTTTATGTGACAATAGTACCTCAGAAAATTTTAAGATAGGTTCTTTGTTGTCCAGGCTGACCTTGAACCGGAAGCAATCTTTCTGACTATAGGTGTATTACCAAGTCCAGCTGTATAGCACCTCAATCTTTTACTATATGTTCTAAGGATGATGCCAAGTTGACAGACCACACAAAATAATCCTCAGAAATAAAAGAACCTTAAACAGGTCTACGTTAAAATGATAGTGGGTGGCTCCACACATAATCACTTTGTTTATAATACGATCTCTCTTTCTCTTTCCTCTCTTTTCTTCCCTCCACCCAACCCCTCACCCCCTGTCCTATATGGCTCTTCTTCTATACTATGAGTTCCCTGAGAACAAGGAATATGATTTACTCTCTTTGTACTTCCAAGAACCTAATACAATGCAGGGCATATGAGAGATAGTATACAAGTGTTTCTTGAACAACAGAAGTAACAAACAAGAGAAACTTTAGGATTATACACATTTATTCGAAAATGGCAGTTCTTTGGCTTAAAGAGACTCCTTTTTATACATGAGGAAGTTAAGTCCTGAAATATAGGACTCAAAAATACAGGAGTGTCTTTTACCAACTTTATACATTCAATTTTAAATTGCTGAAGCTGCTGCTTTTACTTTTTTTTTTTTTTGCCAGTCCTGGGGCTTGAACTCAGGCCCTGAGCCTCTCTGGGCTCATGGCTAGTACTCTACCACTTGAGCCACAGCACCACTTCTGGCTTTTTCTGTTTATATGGTACTGAGGAATCTAACCCAGGGTTAGATGCATGCTAGGCAAGCACTCTACCACTAAGCTACATTCCCAGCCCAAGATGTTGCTTCTATATACCCTACATTTCCCTTTCTAGGCCACTGCCGTTGCTAATTTGGTTCCTGATGCTGTCTGGGATTGGAAGTAAGATAATCTGGAAATGCTAATAAAAAGAATAGAGAAAGTCCAAAATGATGTTGCCCAAGACTGATACAAGGCAGGGCTGCAACTAGATCTTCAAGTATTATTGACAATGGTTTCTAAAACTAGAATCAATATGCTACTCCCATATTATTTTTTATAAGAAGAACATGACTATATCTGTAAAGGTGCAAATTCACTATTTAAACCAACGATAAGAAACAAGAAATGAATAAAATAACCTATTGGATGCCAAACAGTAGTTATGAAGTTCATCTAAATAATTCTGAAAGAAGAGTTTACAGAACCTTGCTTAGCCTATTTATTTTACACTCAGTTTCAGGAACAGAGTCATCTGGGATTATACTCCAGAGAAGGCCAGAAGGTATACATCTTCCTCATCCCTGAAAGAAGAGGCAAGCTGACTACTAAAAATAGATCCACTCAGGCGTTGGTGGCTCATATCTGTAATCGAAAATACTCAGGAGGCTGAGATGTGAGGATCAAGGTTTGAAGTCAGCTCAGCTGTAAAGGCTGAGACTCTTATCTCCAATTAACCACTAGAAAACCCTAAGTGGAGCTGTGGCCCAAAGTGGTAGAGTGCTAACCTTGAGCAAAACAGCTCGGGGACAGTGCTCAGGCCCTGATTTCAAACCCCATAAGCAACCAAAACCAAAAAACATATCCAATAACTCAAAAAGCGGAGGGAGGAAAACAACCTACATTTTTCAATTAACTTGAAAGCTTCCTACTGAATTAGTAAGAGACCTTAGGGATCATTTTGAGATAATAAAAAATGTAAACTATTGTTTAAACGGAAATAACATCTTTTTTTTTTTTTTTTTTTTTTGGCCTGGGCCTTGGACTCAGGCCCTGAGCACTGTCCCTGGCTTTTTGCTCAAGGCTAGCACTCTGCCACTTGAGCCACAGCACCACTTCTGGCCATTTTCTATATATGTGGTGCTGGGGAATTGAACCCAGGGCTTCATGTATATGAGTCAAGCACTATTGCCACTAGGCCATATTCCCAGCCCCGGAAATAACATATATGATACATTGTAAGCAATTTTCTACAAAAATATAGCTAAACTAAGACTTTTTACACATAACTTATTTCCTAATATAAGATAAAGAAACCTGGCTGCACATACAGAACAGAAGTCAACAGCTGAAAGCATGGAATGAGCTTTACTGCCACACCCTGTACATGGTTCTTTCTCCTTTATACATTCATAATTTCATATTCTTTGACCTCCTTTTACAATGTACCCAAATTAGCATCCTTTCCTCTAAAGGGCTTGTTACCTTGCCACAGTACAGGCCCCAAACTCATACCAAACTACAACACCACTTTCTTGCATCAGCTTTTACTTCTTATGTCACCCTGAGAAAACAGATGCACTCCTATAATTCTTTACATCCGAAGATAGGCATTTCTTTCTTCTATTTTTGGTAAGAAGTACCAAATCAGAAGATCTTTGCATTATATTATCTTTAAGGCAGTTCTAGCTGTTACATTGGCATTTTAAGTGGGTTAAAAGCCGGTTCCCCCCCGCCAAAAAAAAAAAGAAGAAAGAAAAGTAAAAGCTGGGATTTTTTTTTTCCTGAATCCTAAGCACAAAGTAATGAATCTGTAAGTCACAAAGTGGCAGCTAAAGGAAGGGAAAGAGAAAAAGAATACAGGTGTAGGAGGAGTTGCTGCTGGAGAAACACCTTTTCTCATTCTCAACTGAAAGGATAAGATGGTTAAAGTCAATGCTGCCTGTATGATCATTACCAAGTTCATTACTAAGTTCCATTAAAGCAAAAGCATTGACAGCAACCCAGTTGTTAACCTAACCAGAACAAGTGGCTGGAGGAAGTTTGTTCGGCTGCCCCTGACTTAACTAAAATACCATACAATCCTAATAGTCAATCTCAAGCCAGCACCAGCAGATAGCACATTTACACAAACCCACCTCAACAGCATATTTACAATAGGAGTCTGAGATACATTTTCTTGGCTTCTTTTTCTCAAAAGAGGAACTAAATAATTTAGCATTAGCATTAGAATAGTTGCTTCCTTATTCTTTTTCCACTTGTGGATTCCACCAACAAGTATAACCTACACATATACATGTGCTAGACATTGTTAGGCCCTAAGTACAGCAAACTATAGAGGCTCATTATAACTGTGCTTCCTACTCCAATCTACAAAACCACCTGGCATTCAATCCCAGAGTGACTTGATATCTAGGTTTAGAAGACAGGTTCTTTTTTATTGTTTGCAATGGTGAGCATATAAACAGATGCTCTCTGCTCCTATTAGGAAATTGCACCAACTACCAAGAGACAAGCAACCACTGGAGTTAGCTATTTTAGTTATCAGTTTAAGAGCTGAAGTATCTAACCACTGAAATATTAACACAAAGTATAGAAAGCTGGTATCTGTCCTGGAAGGAAATAAAATTTGTCTAGGTATTCAAAGTTCAGAAGCAATAAAAAGCTGTGAGTTAGAATCTATACATGAAAACTAAAGGCTATGACTGGGTTAGGAACATGGCTTAGTGGTAGAGTGCTTGCCTAGCATGCAGGAAGCCCTGGATTTGATTCCTCAGTATCGCATAAACACAAAAAGCCCAAATTGGTGCTGTGGCTCAAATGGTAGAACGCTAGCCTTGAGCACAGAGAGGCTCAGGGATAGAGCCCAGGCCCTGAGTTCAAGGCCCAGGACTGGCAGAAAAAAAAAAAGAGGAGGGCATGACTTATCAATTTAGCATAAAGCAATTCTATGATAAAAGATCATGAAAATTAATGGTGAAATAGTGACTTGTTTGTTCCCTAATCCAAAATACATGTGTGAATACACATGTATGTGTCTTTAAGTTTTCACTCTTCAGCAAAATGCAGCTAGTTTCTCACTAGTTGTAAAGAAACAAACTGACCCCACATTTTCGTAAGAAAAGCTGTGAATGCTCAAATGCCACCCTGCTCTTTTGACAATGTCCCTTAGCTTTTTCACTCAAGACTAGTGCTCTACCACTTGACCCATACATAGCTCCCCTTTGGCTTTTTGATGGTTAATTGGAGATGAGTCTCATAGACTTTTCTGCCTGGGCTGGTTTTCAACCAGGATCCTCAGATGTGACTCTTCAGTGGCTAGAATTATATTTCCTGAATATCCTTTACCTCCATCTACTTTTATCATTGTAATTTATTGTGAGTGAGGCTGGGACTCTGAACTACTTGCCCTTTCACTACCCTTTGATAAAGCAGCTTCAAAGATAGAAGGACATCTTGTTAGCTGATTCCACTATATGGCCAAGGGACTCAAAGTCCAACATCTTCACAAATTTCACCTAATTGTTAATTTAATAATTTAAAATCTACCATAGACTGGTTCTGGGTCTACACAAATAACTTTAGCATCTTCAGCCAATGAACCTCGGTTTCTCAAGGCCGGGTTTGGATGATAAACAGTACATGTGGAAGTACTTTCAGTTTAGCTCAAAGTTTCTGTGTAAACACAAGGAAATGTTGATGATACTTAATGAAACACACTTTAGTGTCACTAGCTTGATTAAAGGAAAACCTGTGAAATTCAAGCGTGAATTTACAAGAATAGGCATGGTTTATAAGTATCAATCTTAACTGTACCTAATTACAAATTACCTTATAAAGACCTATCTGTTCATGGTTAAAAGATCTTATATTTCTTCTTTCCAAAGTCAGAAGCTGGCTGTGTAATGTCCCTACCTGGTCCTACACTCATGTGGCAATATCAAGCATCTCTCCTTTTCCCAGATTATGAAGTCGTTTACTCATTCCAATGATGGTAAATCCTATAAAAATGCCTAATTGTATAATGACCACCCATGCTGGGTCCCCTCCACTTCTCTGCAACATCCTTCCTCTCTCTCCTCTTACCTGGCAGATAGGTAACAGAAACCTGATTAAAATGAATCTCTTATGCACTTCCACAATCAAGGACACGGCTTGACAACTGTTCGCATTCATCATTAACGGCAACGGTTGGGTTCGTTTAATCGAGGGGACCATCACACCCGGAAATGAAATCTCCAGCGCAACCCACTCTGGACTACTGAGTCGTTTCCTTAAGTTGCGCCCCACCGCGAGCGCGGGCCCGGCCCTGGCCCCTGAGGTGACAGCGGGGCCCCGGCACCGCTGCCCCTTCCCTTGGCCTCGGGCCTGCAGGTCACTCGCGCCTCTCGGCCACGAGGCGGGCCCGCGCGGACCCCACGAGCGCGCGCTCCTCTTAGGTCGTCGCCGCCGCCGCTAGGCTGGACCCCAGGGCAGCATCTCGGCCGGTTGCCTCGGGGGACCGCGCTCCCGTTACCAGAAGGACTCCGGGCCGCCCGAAACGCCCTTAGGTAAGGCCCGCGCTTACCGCGGCCTCGGCCGCGTCCCTTCAGCGAGAACCGCCCGCAGGGCCAGGCGGCACGGGCCACTCTCCTTCAGGGCAGCCGCGGTCCCCAAGCCCGGATCCGCTCCCGGCACCCGGCCGGCCCCTCGGGGAGGCGCCCCGCCCCCAGGCGGCCCCCGCCCGCCGTGCGCCACGCACCTCGCCCCGCCGTCACTTTCCCGCCCGTCGCGCGCCCTTCCCCGCCCCACACTGCTCACCTGTCGGACCCTAAGCGCGCTCCATGGCCGTCCGCATGAAGCGGTACGGCGCGGCCTCGGCCGCCCCCGCCGCCTCCGGGGAGGGGCAGCCCCACGCTGCTCTCACCGCCCCCAGCCGCCGCCACTGCGGCTCCCGCCCTCCCCCGACCCGGCCATTCCCCGGCCACCTCTCTCGCGCAGTGCCGGCGGCCCCACACCCACCCTCCGCTTCCGCCGCCCCCGACCGTTGGTACGGTCCTAGCGTAACGCCTTTCCTGCGACCAATCGAAGGGCGCACTAGGAGAGGCTCCGCCTCCTGCCGCCGATGGGCGGGGCCAACGGGACCTGCTCTGGACCGCCTCAACCATTTCAGCCGCTGTAATCGCTGGCTGCGGTTCTTACCTATCTCCCTCCCCTGCTCACGCAAACAGGCCTCTTGCTCCTTCGTGCCATTCTTTCCTATTCCCGCTTTCCTTTGGCAGGTAGGCAACTAGACAGCGGGACTGGACAATGGAAGTCCCCTTCGTGAAGTTCTATTTGTGTGCAGTTTCTCTCCTGCTTTACCCTGTCAATTTGCGTTGACTTCTTTTAGGAGGTTCTGCCTAATGAAATGTATCTTCCCCAAACTAAGAGGCCAGCCTATCTACACTGTGCGCAAATCGCTTTGGGGCCAGAGCAGAGTTCCTGCCACACATTTTCAGTATCGTATAACAAAATCACCACACGAACTGTAATAATAGTTGTTTTACGTTTGTCCCTTGAAATTGACTGTAAGCTCCATGAAGTCTTAGTCGCCAATGCCTTGCATCCGGATAAAAGCTCTGAAAAATTCTCTTTCCCCTGAGTTGTTTGTTCTCTACTGACTCTACACAGAGCCACTATCTGCATTCATTAATTCGCCATATACTTAGTATTATCATGTACATGTGATAACATTTGTGTGGAAGGTGAGGACTTCTCTCAGGTATGCAAAGTGTGGGTTGATATTCCTTCCTCCAACCCCAAAGACCAGATAGTTAAAAGAATACAGGAGGGCTGGGGATATGGCCTAGTAGCAAGAGTGCTTGCCTCGTATACATGAGGCCCTGGGTTCAATTCCCCAGCACCACATATACAGAAAATGGCCAGAAGTGGCGCTGTGGCTCAAGTGGCAGAGTGCTAGCCTTGAGCAAAGAGAAGCCAGGGACAGGGCTCAGGCCCTGAGTCCAAGCCCCAGGACTGGCCAAAAAAAAAAAAAAAAGAATACAGGAAAGATTTCTCCCTTAATGGCTGTTTGATATTGGGTATGCCACTTAATGTCTCTGGGCTAGGGTTCTTTATCTGGAAAGTGTGAGTTTGTTTTACTTTATTTTATCTTTTGTGCTGGTCCTGGGGCTTGAACTCAGGGCCTGGGCAATGTCCCCAAACTTCTTTTTGCTCAAGGCTAGCCGTCCACCACTTGAGCCACAGCTCCATGTCCAGCTTTTTCTATGATTAACTGGAGATAAGAGTCTCACTTACTTTCCTGCCTCAGCTTCCTGTGTAGCTAGGATTACAAGTGTGAGCTACTGGTGCCCAATGGGAGTTAATTTTACTAACTACTTCACAGAGCATTGTGAAAGTTTGATCAAGAAATGTATGAGGAAAGTACTAGCAAATTATTGTGGGGTTAGTTGTTATTCATGTGCATGTTGAGCACTTTCTATCAGGAGATCCTAGAGATATAATTGGGCTTGACACCCACCTCATGCAATCTAGTTAGGGTGGCAGTATTAATCACTGCAGGAAGCATTAATCATTGTAAGGGTTGTATAGTCTAATACAGAAGGTGCTGTATCAGCCTTTTACTCCATGTAGTTGAAAAGAGTTGAGGGTCGCTGTCTGATCATGGAATAATACATAATTCTCAGGAAAATGAACTATATGGTAATGAGAATCTACCTTATAACTGCCTATCAACTTTGTTTGCTACATCTGGAGATAACGAAGGGGCAGGGAAAGCAGTAGTTCCTCTAAGACACCTTTCCCCACAAAGCATCCCATAACTCTGACAAGGACAGTGAGGGTAGATGCTGTACTTCCACTGCTCAGCCTGCAGTCTGTCAACTCCTGGACAGATGGTCAGCTGTGTATTTAAGGGTTTGGGGAGGAGGAGGATACATGGAAATCCAGTTCAGGGGGTTAATTTCACATCCATCTCATATGCAGTAGGACAGGCACATGTCCTCTTCTGTTCTCAGAGATCGAGAGTTCTGGATTTGGGCCACTATGGCTATGTTTTTCAGAGAGCAAATTTTCACTCACCAGGTTACATTACCCAGGCTCTTTGTGACTGTGCACAGCACCAGCTCTATGTCTGACACCTTGTGATATCAACTTTTGCCCCACTTTAGGGAGGAAGTTTTCTGGACTAAGCACTTAGGAAGCAGCTGCAAGGAATAGCAGTCACTCAAATTATGCAGCATAGACTCTATCATCACAGAAAGAATTGGAGCCAGGAACACAGTGAGGGCTGCCAATGTTAGGGAGGTAGGGCTGAGGTAAGCAAAACAAGGGTGGAAGAAGAGAAGAATATGAACCAAAGTGAAGTAGTATGTGTGAACTTGTAACAGACATCCAGGGCAGAGGATGAATGGCAGAAGAGTTCATGTGTTTATTTGTTTATTCATTTGTGCATCATTTAGCTAATGAATGTCTCTCATATGTTTGGCATTAAGGTGGATCCAGGCCATGCAGAGATGAGAAAGGCTTGGGCACTATCCTTGAGAAGCTTCTAGGCTGGGTGGAGATCCCTCTAGGAGGATCAGAGCCCTTTGTGAAGAATCCTGTGACACTCGTGTCACCACTCATATGCCACACTGTGGTTCTTTTTTTTTTTTTGCCAGTCCTGGGCCTTGAACTTAGGGCCTGAGCACTGTCCATGGCTTCTTTTTGCTCAAGGCTCGCACTCTACCACTTGAGCCACAACGCCACTTCTGGCCTTTTCGATATACGTGGTGCTGAGGAATCGAACCCAGGGCTTCATGTATATGAGGCAAGCACTTTGCCACTAGGCCATATTCCCAGCCTACCACACTGTGGTTCTAAGTGTACATCTGATCTCTTTGCTATTTTTTCTATCACCTCTTAAAGAGAAAATATGACTTTATTCCATGAAGTGCCTTCTCCACACTGCTGTGTTGCAGTGTTGAGTTAAAACCACAGCAAGAATTGGACAGTTCTCCTCTAGCCAAGGTCATTGGACATGGATAGGAGAGGCGAAGCATGGTGGTAAGTAGCTGGGGTGTGAAACTCTACGAGAGCCTTCTCCATGGCCTTCAGAATCCAATAACAACTCAAACTGATGTATATAGTCCCTGTGGGTCTCTCTAGGCCCATTTTCTCTGATTTTCTTGTCTTGTTCCCTTTAGGGCTTGCTTGCTCTCTCCTCCTTGTCCCCATGGATATAATCACACTGATCCTTCCTCTGGGATGCCTCACCCTCACTTATAGGAAGGTAAACCATCTCTCAGTCCCTCATGAAGCCTTTCATGGCCTTTCCAGTCTGAAAGTCAGCACCTCATTCATACCTCTCTGATGGTATGGTTCATGTTGCTCTGTCTGATGCCATTCCTATGGGTTTTAAAGCCTTCAGTGTCAAGGACAGGGTTGTGTTGATTCTACCTCTTCTGTAGAGTTGGCATTGAACATGACTGTGGTAGACATGACACATTTCAAAGGAAAATTTGAGGAGAGTGGGTCCTGCAGTGGTAGGGAAGAGCCCTGGAGGCCAACTGCTTCTTCTCTTCATGCAAGATTTCTGAACACCATTTTAAAGTATCAGATTTTTTAAGTTTCTGCCACTGTGTCAAGCAGCCCGGAGGTCTAAGGAGAACACTGTCCCCAGATGCCTACATACATTAGGCAGCATACACAATTTCTTCATATTTCCAATGATAGATCCTGAGAAACAAGTAAATTGTACCTCAAGCAAGTCAAAGGGAGCCTTAGGAAAGCTCATACTGTTCCAAGATGCTAGGAGCCTGGGGTGGGGTGGGGTGAAGGAATGGTCGGTGTACAGAGAAGCAGGCATATCACAGTCCCTTCATTACCTTCCAGGAGCATTTACTCAGCCTTTGCTGCCTGCAGGCAAGATCATTCTCTGCATGGAGCTCTCTGTGCAGAGACTTCTTTGAGCCTTCCACAGTGGAGCAACTGCCTTTGTTTCATTTTTCTACTAGCTGTAGGGCCACTCCTAGTCCTTCCCTTGCTGATGGTACCTCTATCAATGCCATCTGAAGAGAACCACTAGGCACAGAGACAACATGCTCACGAAGCTGGCTCAGCATCTCCACTGGGACATTCAGGCCAAGTATACTGATAGTGGTAAAAATCTTTCAACTAGTTGTCCCCCACCCCCACTTTAGTGTTGTTGTTTTTTTTTAAAGACCTACTTTATTGATACATAATGTACATACATAAAATTCCCTGGTCAAAAGTATGTAAGTCAATGCCTGTTACTATATTTACAGAGTTGACAACCATGACCATCATCTTAAGAACATTTTTATCACCACACAAAAAACCAATATGAGTTATTTTCTATTTTGTTATGAAAAGCGATTTGTGTATTTGATTCTGATAGTTATGTATTTAAACAAAGACACCTAGAGCCACAGTAAAGCATAGCTGACATAGCATCTTTGCCTTCTGGATGAAATGCACTAACCTTTGTGGCAAGATCTCCACGGAACCCATATGTGTCTCAGGCATGGGAACTAGGACATCCTCATCTCTGCATAGCCTGAACCAAGCTCAGTACCCAGCACTTCTTTGCACATATTAAAAGTAAAAGAGAAACGTATATTCTAAGTGGAAAGTTAAAGCCCTAGAGTTGGTAAGAATACAAAGACATTATGACTGCTTAAAGTGTGCTTCACTTCACTACTGTATAGGGCAACAGGAATGTGATGAACCACTCCAAAATGTACACTTAGCTGTACTGTGTACTCCTTAGTAAATGTGCAGGGCCACATCTCTGAACATTTTCCACTTTGCTGTGTGTGGCTCTCTTGAATTACTCTTTGATGGGTTGAGCAGAGATATCCTGCAAATTCCAGGCCATTAATTCTCACAAGGCACTAATTTTGTAACCTGCCTTGGATGGTGGTCTATGCATATGGATAGCTAGTAGATATTGTGTGTATGCGTGATTAAGGCACTCTACTTTGTATTAGTTCGATTTAATGCATGAAATGATTGCAGTAATTACTGCATGAAGTATTTCAGTCACGTGAAAGTTTAAGAATTTCTCAAACTTCCTAAAGACCGGGAAGTATCTGTCACATGCAGGTATGTCGTAGAGCCCAATGGAAGGCCCTTTGAATCTCTTCTTGTTGCTCCGGGATGTGCTGAAGCTGCAGCTCCAATTGGCTGCATAGGAGTCTTTAAATACTTCAACATCTGCCCCAGTCCTCAGATATTTGAATTTATTTGTTATGGGTTGGGGACCCTGCAAAGGTATTTTTTTTAAGTTCCTAGTTTCTTCTAGTTTGTTCTACTAGTAACTGAGCCAGGATCACAGTACTAGGATGAATTGTGTGGCATTGCCATCATTATAGGATGAAGGTGAGCTGAACATTGGTAATTTTAAATGGTTTTGTCTAACAAATGGGCAATTGTTTTTTCTTTTCAGTGGGAGATGGATTCGTGTTTTGGAAGACCTTCTACAGAAAACCAATCATTTCTTTTCAGAGTAATGCATGTTGCAGTGAGTGACAATAAGAAAGATAAGACAGGAAGCCAGTGCCTGAGCAGTCAGAATACTGCCTGTTGGTCAAGCAGGCCCCCCTACATTATTCCTTTCAGAGGGGCTAAAACATTCAGCAGCTTGGGGCTGCCAAGCACAAAGGGAAGAGAGCCAAGCAGGCAAAGAGTAAGACAACTATAACTGTTGGGAAACAAGAGGAATCAGAAAATCTGGACTTCTCTCCATAGTGTGTTCATTTAGTGTACACATGTATGTATACACACACACACACCATAACTGGGATGTGGTCTAATAAATGCATAAACATCATAGAGTGCATTTACACATCACTATAGTCTAAGGAACCACTATTGTATATGCAGTCTATTGTTGATTGAAACATCATTATGTGGCATGTCACTATATGTATGTATGTATGGGTAGGTGGGTAGGTAGCTAGGTGTATGTATGTAAATAAATTCTGAGCTGACCAAATAAAACATATCTACAAGTTGAAATCCAGTCCTCAATCCTAGAATTTGTGACCCCAGTCTGGAAGGTGAATGTTTGTGGAACAAAGGGATATAGGATGCGTCATACAGTGAGACTATAAGCCAAGGGGAAAAGGAGCCAGTATGTCATTGCTATGCTTGATGTGTCCTTTGAGGACCATATGGGAGAAATAGGTATGGCATGGACAAGAGAGTATATGAAAGTGTGCACAAAGATTTTCAAAAAGTTAGTAAAGAAATTAAAATGAAATGAAAAAAATAACACCAACTGGTATTTCCTCCACAGCAATGCATAAGGAAGAGGGGAGATAGCTTAAGATACTCTCCTGTTTCTCCTCTCTGTATTCAAGTTCTCACTTTCTTTTTTTAACATATTTTTAAATTTATTTATTGTCCAAGTGGTGTACAGAGGGGTTACAGTTTCATATGTAAGTACATTTCCAAGTTCTCACTTTTATCTGTCTCTCTCTCTCTCTCTCTTTCTCTCTCTCTCTCTCTGTCTCTTTCCCTCTCCCTTTCCCCTTTTGTCTCTGTCTCTGTCTGTCTATCTCTGGTGGTACTAGAGTTTGAATATAGGTCCTCAGGTTTTCTAGCAGGCATTTTACTACTTTAGAACCTTTGTTTCCTCTAGTTATTTTTCAGGTGCATTCTCAAACTTTTGCTCCAGGAAAGCCTCAGATTGCAATCTTCCTACTTATGCCCCTTCTGTAGCTAGGATCACAGGCATGTATCACCACACCCAGCTTCTTCTTTGCTGAGATAGGATCTCACTGGCTTTTTCCCAAAGCTTGCCTCAAACCCAATCACCTGATCTTTGGTTCATGTGTAGCTGGGATTAGAGGTGTGCACCACCACCACACCTGGCCTTGGTTCTCATTTTCTCATTTAATGTGACTCATGCAAACCAGAAAGTCCAGTTGTCCTAGTCTCATCTTGCTTGCCTCATCTGTGATTGGAACCAAGTTCTGCAAAGTGTGGCTCCTACGAACTCCTCATATCCAGTTACTCCTTCCAGCCTTTCCTCCCCTGGATTATATCAGTATTTTATGTGTCAACTTGACCGGGCCATTGGGTGTCCAGACATCTGGTTAAGGACTGTCTCTGAGTGGATTTATGAAAATATTTCCAGAAGAGTTCAGCATTTGAATTTGTAGACAGAGTCGTGGGCTTCATCTACCTCATTGAAGGTCTGAATAAAACAAAAAGAAGAAGGTTGAATTTGCTGGCTGCCTGGCCACATGGATAATCTTTCCTTTACACTCCTTGCTCACAGGCCTTCACATCTAGCCTGAAATCTATACCATCAGCTCTCCAGCTCTTAGGTCTTCAAAGGACACTTACTTTTGTAGGTCCTTTGTTTATAGATAGGACATAGTGGAACTTCTCAGCCTTCATAATTGCATGAGACAATACCTTGTAATAAATCTCTTTCACATATCTATATCTGTGTGTATGTGTATGTGTATGTGTATGTGTGTGTGTGTGTGTGTGCATATATTGTATCTAGATATATATGGAGAGAGAAAGATCCTATTTCTACATCTCTGGAGAACTCTGACTAATGCAGATCAAATGAAATAATCTAAATGTTTGTACCATCTCCCCAAATTCATATGTTGATTCTTAAATCCCCAATAGCATGAGAGTTAGAGGTGGGGTCAGTGGGAAGTAATTAGGTCATAAATATAGAATTTTCATGAATGGGACTCTGTGGCTTTATTAGAGAACCCTGGGAGGCAAGATGTCAGATTAGAAGAGTCATATAACAGGAGAAAACACATTCGAAAGAAAGAAAGAAAGAAAGAAAGAAAGAAAGAAAGAAAGAAAGAAAGAAAGAAAGAAAGAAAGAAAGAAAGAAAGAAATGAAGAAAGAGCATTGGAAATCACAAAAGTGGTAGCAGGATGACAGAAAAGCAAGGAGAAGCTGAAGTAACAGGAAAAGCAGCAAAAAATCCAAATCTGTCCCTGGCTTCCTGGAGGAGAGGAGTTGCTGAAGATACTATCACAAGACAAGACAGATGGCCCTGGTGACAGAGTGGCATTCTAGCTGCAGGTTAAGTACATGTTTCCCACAAGACTTAGACCCAGTGTGAGGATTTGTGGGACAGTAATTGCTCCTGTGTGGAAGGCTACCCTCAGTGAAGAAAGACACTGTGTCACGCCCAACCTCATCACCTGCAATGTGGGCAAAAACAAAGTATCCAGCCTTTGACTTACTTACAGGGTCTGCCTCCTATGGCTTACCTCCCAGTTGCATGCATTGACTTCTAGGTAGGCCAAATCCCTTTACACAAACTATTGGATCACATGCTACCAACCCCCTTCTCCACACACACACACAGGTAGGTGAATTGAAAGCACCAAGACCTCCCCCTTAGAATGACATACTTGGCATGTGTTTGCTGATCATTGGAAGTGAGGGCCCAGAGTCCAGACCCATTGAAAATGCAGCTTCTACAGTCTCTTCCTCTTCACAGTTTGAGTCTGGATTAGGTAAGGATGAAGGACATGAAGCAGAGTGGGTAGGTCCCTCAATTTCTTCCCCAGCTAGTATAGCACTGAGTGCTCTGTTTTATCCCCTACTCTCTGATGTATTCAGCATGTAGCCCAAGGCTTAGATACTTGTTGTACCTGGTTACACAATTGAGATGTCTGTGGAGAAAGTAGAAGCCTGCCCATCCCACAGGATATAGGGATCCCTGAAGCCAATAGTGACTCCTACTACACAAGAAGGGATGTTTCTATAGTAAAAGGGCCTAGAAGTAGACAGTTGACTCTTCTACAAGAGACTCCAGCTAGTTGTACTTGATTTGAACAGCACTGAGGGTCAGGCCTGATACCATGAATACGTGGACAAATGCTTGTCTACTGAAACCCTTCAGTGCAATAGGAATACCACCTCAATCCAGCCAGTATATTGTTATTCCAAAGCATTATTATTATTATTTCACTTAAAGAATATAGGCAGTTAAAACTTTCAACCAATGACTTATTTGAGATTAAAAAAAATCTCAATGCAGAAACACAAGTAATATGAAAAAAAGAAAGCAACAAGTCTCTCCTCCAAAAGTCAACAATTCCACAATAAAAGACTTGAATGGTAGTGAAGGGTATTAGAAATTCAAAACAATAAATGCAAAAAAATGATAATAAAAATGAACATTGACATTAAAGAGGACATGCATAAACACCTGAATAAGTTAAAAAAGAATTCAAATAAGCTGCTGAATTCAAAGAGAATTAAAGAGAATTCAAACAGGTGAATGAAATAAGACAATGTAGAATATGAAAGAAGTATTCAATAAAGATATAGAAATCCTGAAAAAGAATCTGATTGAATAATGAAATAAGATGATCCTAAGTGAAATGAACTACACGACTTGGAAATAAGTGGTTTGTCTTTGTTGTTGTTATTTCCAATGTACCCTATGAAATTATGCCTTTTTCTTTTGTCTTACCCATGGTTTTACCCCTGATGTCACAGTAACTGACTTTGGTACACTGGGTATTGTATGTACATTTATTGGAACTAGGGGAAGGGAACACCAAAATGGAAAGACAAAGGGTAAAGGGCAAACCAATGCAACAGCAATACTTACAAGATAATATGCTGCAAACCAACTGTACATCTCAGGGGAGGGTGGGGAGGGAACCGAAAAGGGGGAAAGGTGGGCAGGTGGGCAAAAACAAAGGAGGAGGTAACAAGTTTGATAAGAAATGTACTCACTGCCCTATATAATTGTAACCCCTCTTTACATTACTTTGACAATGAAAAAAAGTAAAAAAAAAACAAACAAACAGATTGAGTTTTCTGGCACAAAAGCTTAATAACAGGAGCTAATAATAATATGGTCTACTGGCAAGAGTGCTTGCCTCGTATACATGAAGCCCTGGGTTCGATTCCTCAGCACCATATATATATATATATAGAAAAGACCAGAAGTAAAAAAAAAAAAATTTTTTTAAAAAGCTTAATAACGCAAATAAAATCTCAGGTATAAGACATACTAACACAATGGAACAAGATGAAAATAAAGTATCAGGAAATCAAAGGTAAAGTTGGGAAAATAAAAGCAAAGAAAAAATACTCAAAAAATACAAATTGAGGGCTGGGGATATGGCCTAGTCTAGGCAAGAGAGCTTGCCTCCCATACATGAAGCCCTCGGTTCAATTCCCCAGCACCACATATACAGAAAATGGCCAGAAGTGGCGCTGTGGCTCAAGTGGCAGAGTGCTAGCCTTGAGCAAAAAGAAGCCAGGGACAGTGCTCAGGCCCTGAGTCCAAGGCCCAGGACTGGCAAAAAAAAAAAAAAAAAAAAAAAATACAAATTGAGCATGCAAGATGTCTGGGATACCTTCAAAAGAGCAAACCTATGACTCATAAGTATAAAAAAAGAAGGCACCAAGCGTCAGCGGCTCATGCCTGTAATCCTAGCTACTTTAGAGGATGAGATCTGAGGATCACAGTTCGAAGCCAGCCTGAGCAGGAAAGTCTGTGAGACTCCGGCATCAGTGACTCATGCCTGTAGTCCTAGCTACTCAGGAGGCTGAGATCTGAGGATCATGATACATAGGCAGCCTGGGCAGGAAAGTCCGTGAGACACTTTTCCCCAATTAACCACGAGAAAACTGGAAGTGAAGCTGTGGCTCAAAGTGGTAGAGTGCTAACCTTGAGCACAAAAGCTCAGGGACAACATCCAGGCCCTGAGTTCAAGCCTCACAACAGACAAAAAGAAAAAGGAAAAAAAAAAGTAGAGATACAAGTTAAAGGCATAGAAAACAGCCAACAAAATAATAGCAGAGAAAAAAAAGTAGAAAACATTCCCAATCTTGAGAAAAGAAAGTGATCTAGTCAAGAGGCTTTCAGAACACCAAAGTAGCAAGATAAGAAAAGAAATAGTCCCAGCATAGTTAAAACACTAACTGTACAGAACAAATGAAAAATATTGAAAGCTGTAAGAGGCAGTAACATATAAAGGTAAACTCAGCAAAATAACAGCATTTTTTTATTTTCTGTAAATGCAGGAGTGTTTATTGCTCTAAAATTACTGTCAAACCAGATTAAGGTATCCAGAAAAGCTATCCATTGTAATTAACTGAAAACTAAAGGAATGGACACTATGTAATTTGCTTAGAGACGTACTAACACAGATAAGTAAGATAAATAAACCTAGGAAAATGCAGAAAAGAATAAATCTCACCAGATGAGTAAATTATTAAATAAGGATTAGAAAAGAAGAAAACCCTACAAAGCGAAAAGTACAGGAAATGCTATATACTTTTCAATATTAACATAGAATGCTAATGGTCTCAATTCTCAAAGTCATAGACAAGTTAGACTTAAAAGACTCAACTTGTTGCTTATAATAAGTACATCTAGATGACAAAGATATTATTGGTCAAAACATTGCCTTAGGAGAAAAGGATGGAAAAAGATTTTCCAAGAAAATGCACCCTCAAAACAGACAAAAGTAGCTATACTCTTATCTAATAAGAGAGACTGGAGGAATGGCTCAGGTGGTAAAGTGCCAGCCAATGAGCAAAAGCAAGTATCAACAAAAAAACCTCTAGAATGAATTGACACAACAGACCAAATGAATTTAACAAATATCTTCAGATGTTGTGTATTGTAGCTGTAACATTACACATTTTTCTTAGCAGCCTGCGGAACTTTTGGCAAAGTAGAAAATATTTTAGGGCATAAAGGAAGTCTTAGCAACTATAAGAAAATTGAAATAACTTCCTGTCTCTATCAGGTTACAATTAAATAGAACTAGAAGTCAACACAAAAGAAACTACAGAAAATGTTCAAACAAACACTTGGAACCCGAACAATACATCATCAAATAACCAGTGGGTCATTGAAAAGGGGGAAAAATCTGAAAATTTCCTATTATTTAATGAACACTAAAACACGATTATCTAGAACCTCTGAGATAGAACAAAGGCCTTGCAAAGAGGAAATCTTACAGAGAAGTGCCTATATAAAAATGAACGAGATCTCAAATAAATAGCCTAATGGTACACTTTAAGCGCCCTAGACAAACAAGAACATTTGGTAACTGCTTTATATGCCTATTGGGGAGGAGGTGGAGGATGAAATGCTTCCTGGTTGAGTCTACTATGTGTGTTAAGTAATTATCTCCAATTAATCTGGTGGTCAAGTAGTAGAGTACAGATGTGTATGAATGAGCCAACAGAGATCAGGAGGCCATGAGTTCAAGCCTCAAACTGGCACAAAGAAAAACTACACTGAGATTCTATCACAACCCCTGTCAGAATGGCCATGATGAAGAGAACAAACAATAAGTACTGTAGAGAATGACGCAGTATGATTGCTATGGAAATCAGCATAGAAGTTCATAAAAAATAGAAATAAGGGCTGGGATGTAGCTCAGTGGCAAAGCGATTGCCTAGCAAGTGCAATGTCCTGGGTTCAACCCCCAGTACCAAAAACAAAAAGACAAACAGAAAACGTG
Organism: Perognathus longimembris pacificus; assembly: GCF_023159225.1. Lineage (NCBI taxonomy): Eukaryota > Metazoa > Chordata > Mammalia > Rodentia > Heteromyidae > Perognathus > Perognathus longimembris. Next base: position 22,875,758 of record NC_063171.1, read on the forward strand.
TTACAAAATAGAAATAAAATCTACTTTATAGCCCTGTTATACCACTCTTGGGCACATATCCAAAGGAGTATAAACCAACATACAAGAGAGACAGCTGCATGTCTATTGCAGCACTACCACAAGTTAGCTTAACTTGTGTGTCAGCTTCTGTGCCCAATAACTGATGAATAAAATGTGATATACAAACACTATGAAATAGTACTTAGATATAAGAATGAAGCAAGTATCAATTTCAAGAAAATGGGTTGAACTAGAGCTGATCATGTTGAACAAAATAAGCCAAACTCAGAACTCCCATATTGCATATTTTCATTCATGTTTGTGATCTAGACATAATGATGATGATAATGGTAATGGGTCATGAGTATAAAAAGGGACTGTCAATAGTGGGGGAGGAGATACTGGGTAGTGAAGAGGAAAAAGTATGCTACATATGTAAGGAGAGCATAATTAAATTCACTATGTACTACTTAAAAAGTGGGTGGGAGAATGAAGGGACTGAAGGAGTATACTGGAGATGGTGAGCTTGTTCAAATTATACTATACATATCTATGGAGTTATCACAATAAAATCCCCTTATACTATTCAAGTATACTGATAAATATTTAAAATAGGAGACAGGAAAAAGATTATCTCCACTTCCTCTTTGCCAGGAAAGAATCCACGAAGACAAGGAAGTGGGCTCTTCCCAGACACCTGATATCTGGCCCCTTGGCTTTATACGCCCCCTCATCCCAGCCTCCTGAACTGTGAGAAGTAAATGTACATACATTATTTAATCTACATATCGTACAGCTAACAAATTACCTATTATAGGATCACAACTGAAAACTCACTTTGACAAGTCCATGTGCCAAGATCGTCTTGTGCATTACCTCATTCTCAGCTCACCACAATCCTAAAAGGTCTTTATACTGGTTAATGATTTATAGGCTCCCCTCTCTGCTCTGTAAAAAATGACATTGGACCTTTGAAATATGCTTATCTCTCAATAAGTACAGGGACTAAGTTCCAGAACCTCCTGCCTTGCCACAGAGAGCATAGTGTATGGATGCTCAAGTTCATCCTATAAAATTAGCTCATGACCTACACACATCCATCATCCTGAATACTTAAGTCATTTCTAGATTACATGTAATACCTAGAGCAAAGGGATTGCAATGTGGATAACTTATTGTACTATATTGTTTGTGGAATAATGACTAAAGAGAAGTCTGCATATTTAGTACACACAACTTTTCCAGAACATTTCTAATCCATGGTTGGTGGCATCCAAAGATAAGGGACAGCTGGCTCTTACTTTCTTTTGCTGCTAGCACCAAGTTAAGCCTTAACAGTAGGGGGTGCTAAAGACCAGCCACAGAGGATCAGGATTTCCTTGATTGTAGTATGCTCCTCTCCAATTACCCAAAGACAACATTGTGACTAGGTCCTGTCATGTCCAGCAGCCAGTTAGTCTCTCGCTCCATGTCCCTGGTGAGACACCGCTCCATAGGTGCTTTCCCTAGCATCCTAGAGGCTGGATTTTGAACATGTGTAGTGATTTCCACCAAGCTCCATTGTCTTGACACCACCCTGACTTCTCTGACACCCATTGACTCATAATTGTACCCCTCCAACATCTCATGTTGTAATATAGACATATTTGCACTTCAACCCTGGAGGAAGGGGAGGTCTGGATTTCAGCCTTAGGAGCTGGTAGCTGCTTATGAGTACAAACATATTGCTTATCCTATCGATTTCATCTTTGAGCAATCTTTTCCTAGAGCATTCAGACTTGCCTGGACATAGACTAGTTTCTCTCCTCATCTGCTTATGACCATCACCTAGGGTTTTCTCTTGTGTGGCTCACTCATTCACCATGTGCATCCACATTCTCTTACTTTTTTTTTCCTCTTTCTTTCTCCATGTCTTTTGTGCTGGGTAGCTCACACTGTAATCCTAGCTACTCAGGAGACTAAGATCTGAGGATGTTGGTTCAAAGCCAGCCCAGGCAAGAGAGCCCATAAGAATCTTATCCCCAATTAACTATGAAAAAGACTGGAAGTAGAGCTGTGGTTCAAATGGTAGAGTGCTAGCATGAGCCCCAAACTCAGGAACAATGCCCAGGCTTCAGGTTCTGAGTTCAAGACCCCGAACCACCACCACCACCACCACCACCACCACACACACACACATACACACACCACAATCCTTTGAGATATAGTTACAGGTGTAGGTTTACATTGTTTTGTGAGAGAGCATATTGGGATTGAAACAAGGGTGTCTTACATGGTAGGTAAGCACTAAGCAATCTATCACTTCAGCTATACCCTCAGCCCTTTCTTTTTTATTTTGTCTTTGAGACAGTCTCACCACTACCTTTAAGGCTAGCCTTGAATTTGAGATCCTCTGCCTCTGCCTCCCAAGTAACTAGGAAAACAGGCATTACCACTAAATTTGGCTCAGGTTTATGTTTCCTTGTGTTGCTTTTTTTTCCCTGTTGGTTGTGGTTCTTGAACTCTGGGCTTGGGTGCTATCCCTGAGCTCTTCAGCTCAAGGCTAGCACTCTACCACTTTGAGCCACAGTGACACCTCCAGTTTTCTGGTGGTTAATTGGAGATAAGAGTCTCATGGACTTTCCTGCCTGGGCTGGCCTTGAACTATGATCCTTGGATCTCACTCAGATCCTCAGATCCTTAGAGCCTCAGCCTCCTGAATAGCTAGGATTACAGGTGAGAGATATTGTCTTGCTTTAAAGTATGCTTATTTACTTGCTGTGCCTTATAGAGAATTTACATTTACTAATGTCACTAATTTTTTTATTATTTTAATGGGGTTTGGGAAGGAAGCAAAAGTACAAACAGGTGTTTATTCTACATCATTTCCCAGGGATCTTCTGTATATATTCTTTTTTCCCCTTTTTCATAGGGCATCTCTACGTAACCCTGGCTAGTCTGCAACAGGTATGTGGGAGAGTACCCATCTATATCTTATTTGAAGTTGGCTTTTTTTTTGTAATGCTGAGAATTGAGCCCAGGACCTTGTGCATGCTAGGGAAGTGCTTTATCACTGAGCCACATCCCCAGTTCTAAAATTAATCTTTGATTTCCAACTTAATAGTATATCATGAATAACTTTTCACATTATTACATATTTGTGTGTGTGTGTGTGTGTGTGTGTGTGTGTGTGTGTGTGTGTGTATGTGTTGAGATAGCGTCTCAATACATAGTCCAGATTGGCCTCAAACATGAGATCCTCCTGTCTGAGCCCCCCAAGTGCTGGGATTATGGTTGTGCATCACCATGCTCAGCTCACTACAACATTTTCTTAAACTACTTCAGCATTTTAAAAGGTCTTTGTTATTCTCTAATGAGGAAATCTTGTAATTTATTTAGCCTGTGTCCTTTCATTGGACATTTAGGTTGTTCACATTTGCTTGTTATTGAGAATTTGTATAAAGGTCATGAACACGTGCCTCATGGAGACAGTTAGGGCCTTATCAGGACCCTGAGGGCAGGATGCAGAGGCAGCAGTTACACTTCCAAGGGTGACTCAAACATTCATAAGCAACTGGAATTCTCTTCAGTGATGACAATCTGTGCCAAGGATGAGCTTCTTGTTTGCTTTCTTAGCCAGGCCTGCTGACCATCACCATAGCCAAGAAAGGGCAAAGTTCATTACTTTCAAGAGCCCTGCACTTTCTCCTTCTCTCTTTTCTTTCTCACATTTGTCCCCTCATTTTGCCTTTTACAAGGGGAAATTTTTGCCAAGTTTCCCTTGCATGCAAGTAAGCAATATGCTAATAACCAATTTATGTCTTTGAATTCATTGTTGACACTGTTACCCACAATAATTCTATGTTCCCTCTCGGAGCTAAGTCTGTGTTGGCATCAAGGGTCCCATTCTAATTTCTGGTAGATGTTGTGTCAGTCCTCAACCCACCTGCCTTCAGCACACACCATGAAAGAAGGCAGCTTTTGACACCTCGGGTTATAAAACCCATGGAAGAATGATGTCATGACAGAAATAAATACAGGGTGCTCAATGGCAAGCTGGAGAAACTTACACAGAAAATGAAAACAATGTTGACCCTTCAAGTCTTTACCCTCCTCCATACACAAATACAGACAGGCAATTCACAAGTAAATGCAAGGTTTTCAACAGTCAGTAGTTTGTAGTAATAAAAAAAATTAAAAACCCTCAGAAGTCAAACAGTTCATACAGTGCCTTTCCTTGTCCCTAGTAGAACTCAAAAGAGGTAGATCACACAACACTTGCCCTTGGGGTTGAGACCAGCAGGGGTGTTGGCTGCCTGGGACAGACAGGGCTCCTTTCATGAATGGTAGTGAAGACTGGGCCTATTCACCGGGCTTAGAGGGGCTGCGGCCTGCCAGCCTTGCTGGAAGGGAGCCCCTGACTATTGCTGACCTCCAGAGGGCATGTGGGTGAGACTCCTCCCTGGGAAGCCTGCTGAGGTGGCAGCTTGGAAAGTGACTGGCTCCACACTGTTGCTCTTGAGAGATTTGCAGCTCACATGTCTGGGACAATTTGGCTCAACTGCTGGCCCACACAGATCCCAGGCCTAGACACAGAACCTAGACACAGTCTTGTCATGTCACTGGCTCTAATAACAGTCACCTACCAGCCAGCTATTTGTGCCAGCCTCTTGGTTCTACCAGGGTAAAGATGGAGAATCCAGCTTGCTGGAGCTAGATTAGCCATGGAACTTGAGTAAAGCAACATTTTTGTAGACTAGATGCTGCTGACTCAGATAAGGTTAACTTTTCCAAACACATTTTATTCATATAGCATAGAAGATTGAAAAAATGTCATTATTTCATATCACTACAAATTTCAGCATATTATGTTTTCTTGTTTTTTTAATTACTTGGGCAAGAGGGGGGCCACCATAGAGACTGAAAGAGGCAGTTAAGCCTGCCCCGCTACCTCTCAGGCTGCCTCTAGCAATGTAGGCTAGAGGTGGTATCTGGTGGTCCCCTATGCTCTGCAGTGAACCGTGGACTGTGAGCAGTCTGCTTGTGGGTCCTTTTTTCAGTGGTTTTTTTTTTAATTTTTCAGTTTGAGATTAAAATTTAAGTTCTCACAGCTTCAGCTATGTCCCCAGCTAGTTTTTGCCTTAATTTTTTTTTTTTTTCAGATAGTGTCTTGCGCTTTGGGGTAGGGGAACAGCTTCTAACCATGGGTCTTCCTACCTATGCCTCCCGTGTAACTAGGATCAGAGGTATGAAGTACATGCTTGGTTTATTCATTGAGATGCACCAAGGAGGACCAGAGTTTTGTGTTGGGTTGTGTGCAGGTTCTCTTTATTAAAAAATGAATTTGCATATAGTAAATTAGCTTTTTAGTGTACCACATATGCGTTTTTATACACATGTAGATTTTCATTACTACCACTGCAGGCAAAAAGATTTCTCCTGAGAAATCCTCTGCATCCAGACCTTGTCAGTACTGCTAAACCCTAGCAACTACTGATCTGTTCCCTGTTCTTTTGTTTTTAATCCTTTTCCAGAAATTATATATAAAATAGTGTGTGACATTTGGAACCTCGGTTTGCATTCAGCATAACTGATCTGAGACTCCCTCATGCTGTCGTTTGTAGATGTGTATATCAGTCTATATTCTTCTTTTATGCTTCTGTTTTTACCTGACAGGCTAGGAAAGGTCTCTCCCTAACTATATCCTAAGTGCTCAACCAGGGCCCACTTCTAGGGGCCACTTGTGTGACAAGAGGGGCAACTGACAATATCCTTCCCCTCTTTTCTTTTTAAACAGAGTTTGGCTATCATCCTTTTTTGATGTATGATTCATTCCCTCCCGCCCCCAGTTTTTCCAGTAGATTCAGGTTCCCTTGATGCATGAAACTTCCATTTAATGTTTAAGACTTTACTTGCTTGTTAGGTAGCTTCTGCCATAATGGAAGGTCTTATTGTCATTTGCAATTGAAGAGGGGAGTCCTTGTATTACAGCAAACTCTTTTAGCAAGATCTTTGTCATTACTGATTTTGTTTTCTTTTTCTGTGCTGGTACTGGGGCTTGAACTCAGGGCCTAAGTGCTGTCCCTTTACTTTTCTTTTCCTTTTTTACTTAAGGCAGGTGCTCTACCCCTTGAGCTGCCACAACTCCAATTTTTAGTAATTAACTGGAGATAAGAGTGTCATAGACTTTATTTCCCAGGCTGTATTTGAATCAGATCTCAGCTTCTTGTATAGCTAGGATTACAGATGTGAGCACTGGCACCTACCTCTGACTTTTTCTTAGTTTGAGTGGGGTAGGCCTCAACCCAATCAGTAAAGGTATCAAGTAGTAATAACAGATGTTTAAATTTCCAGTAGTCTTTGACAGCTGAGTTTGAAATTCACTTGCCAGTCTTCAAAGGGATGTTGTTACTCTGTATTGAGGTCCCTTCTTCAGAGATTTGCTTTCTGTCCAAGTTAAATTGAGCACACGCGAGACAGTTTGAATGACCTGTTGTATCTATTGTTGTAACTAGGGCTCCTGGAAGTAAAACTGGATGAATACTACAATGCATCCTGACCCTAATTCATAGCTTCGTGTAGATACTTTACTAGTGGCTGAAATAGTGCCTTGGATAGCAGTATAGGTCCATGAGAATTTTGTTTCCATTTGAAGTGCTGTCCTACCATTTGTAACTCTATCCCATAGTTCACCCATCTTCTTTCTTGGAGAATTGAGGCTTGTATTGATGATCTCAGTACAATTGTGGTGTCAGGTCCCGAAGAAATGGTTTGCATTGGTGGCCAACTTGGCTGCTTTGTCAGCAGCCATTCCCTGTGTAATGCAGGCTTCCAACTTCCGGTGGCCTGGGCAATGTACAATTGCCACTTACTTAGGTTCTGCCACAGACTGTACTAGGGTCAGGATTTGGGGGGTATATTTGATATCCTTGTTGCCAGCCTTTACAACCTTTTTTCCATATGGCCCCCATGAGCATGTATCATCATAAAGTCTTGAGTTCCTTTCAAGTCTTCTTTCCTTAAGAGGTATTGTTTCTTTTTAGGGCAAGTTGTTTTCTTATTTGTTTAAAATAGCACTTTAATGGGGAAAATAAAATAGCACTCTAATGACCCATCCAGGAACCCCAGTGGTCCACGCAGATTCATTAACCTTTTTGGAGATTGGTGGTAGAGGGTATATCTCATCTCTGTCTTAGTGACTGGAGGCAGAGAACATCCTCAGGAGGTACCTGTAGGTGGAGCTGTTGCTTTCTAGGAGAAAAGATTATTGCACACTGTTTACATTGTAAATCTGGTCCTAGGAGCTAGAAGAAGCAGTGAGGCATATATAAAAGGCTGTGGGTTAGCTTCTGCTTTAACAGTTTGCATCCCAGAGGCTGGAGAATGGGCTGTCACTTGGCCTGTTCCATTACCTCCACCATAGCACCATAGTTGTTGTTCAACAACATCACTTTAGAAATCTGAATAATTGGCTCCAGTATCCACTAAGAAGTCAAGTGATTGTTTCCTCATGGTCAATTGTACTTGGGGCTCCTGTGGAGTTCTTTGGATGGTTGCTGCCAGTATGACATAAAACCTTGTCTTCGTCTCTGCCCTTAGACCTTTGCAGTTTGGGGCTTTTTTTTTTTTTTTTAACTCCAATGTCTTTCTTTTTTGCAATAGTCACATTGGTTTTTCCCCAGATTGGGTTAGTACTTGACATTATTTTTTTTCAGTCATGGCTTGAATTCAGGGCCTGGGCACTGTCTCTGAGACTGTTTGTGCTCAAGGCACAAACACTTGAGCCACAGTACTATTTCCAGCTATTGCTGAGTAGATTATTGGAGATAAGACTCTCTTGAGCTTTTCTGCCTGGGCTGACTAAACCGCAATCCTCAGATCTCAGCTTCCTGAGTAGCTAGGATTACAGATCACAGTGCCTGGCTCAATTATTTTTTTTTTCTTTAGGACCCCTTTTCATTGGGACGACATATAGGACACAAATGAATTTTGATTTCTGTTCCTTCCTAGCATTACAAACACTATAAACAATGGCAATTAGCTGTGAGGGATTCATGCTAATGGCTTTCTCTACTCATTCTAATTTCCTTTTGATGTCAGGACTACTCTGTCCAATAAAAGTCATGGTAGCCATATGTAGGTTCTCAGGTCAGAGTCTGCATATTTTCTGTGAGCCTGATAAATCACTGTAGAATTCAGAATGGTCCTCATTAATTTTTTGTCCCAAGTCTTGAGTCTTATTTAAGCTCCTGTCTTGGGTTCTCCTGCAGGTCCTGCAAGGATGCACCCCTGCTTATGAGTTATCTTGGCATTCTCTGCATCTATATTAGGGTTCCACCCTGTTTTCCCTATTCTGTTTTCATTCGGTAAGGGGACAGAGGATCTGGCTAGGATTCTCATCGTAAAGGCACTATACCTCATCTTCTATCTCATCCATCAAAGTCAGTGCTCATCAGCTATGAGCAAGATATTCAACAAAATTTACATATATTTGTATATATATAGTATACATACTATATGATATATATATATATTCCTAGGGTGGTATTTGGTAAACAATTTAGTAATTTTCTGAGCATCTTCCCTTTAGGTAGGGTTTGGCTTTTTCCAATTTAATAAGTCTGAAGTTAGAAAGGGACTACAAGTCCAATAGTGACCAGCTAGCTGTCTTTGAGCATTTATTCTTTTTTTTTTCACAGAGAAGGTCTTGCATTTATTCACATGGAGGGATAAGAACTGGTACAAATAATAAACATTGTTTTAAATACAAATAAATAGTTCTGGTTTCTAGAGGAAGTAACTCTAGTAGAGTCCTAACAAGTATTTTCTAAGTTTCTATTAAAAATAGAAGGCTACTGGCATTAAGTTTTGCATTAGCATAACCTTTTGAGGACCTAAGGATAAAATGGTGCATTCTATACTTCAAGATGTCACCAGAAAAAAAAAAGGGAGACAGCTGCTCCCACCCTCCTGAACTAGCCTCCAAGTGGAAGGAGAGCCACTTGCATCACAAATATACATAGAGCTAATTAAATGTAGAGTATTTGATGTCTAAAGATATCTAAAAAGACTGACCTTGGGGAAAGCACTACCTAGTCTAAGCTAGTCTTGAACTTGTGACCCTCCAGCCTAAGCCTCTCCAGTACCAGGATTATAGATGTTTGACACCATGCTTGGTATCTTTATATTATTAGGAAGACTTAAGTATCTACAATGGAAGCTTCTTCTTTTTCTTTTTTCTTACTGGAAATTGCTCCACTGTCATAGGAGTGGTCCTTTGACCAGATAATATGCCCAGTCAGGTCTTACAAGGGGAGATCTTTCCTGTCCTCCACTCATGACTGGGAGGGGTCTCCAGTCAGCTGACCTATGTCCCCCTCTGCTCCCCTCATTCCCGCAGTAGGAGGCACAGGTAGCTAGAGGAGTGCAGAGCAGCTAGGCCGTCAACCTAATCTGGGTTAAGGGGACTTGTTACATTCAAATCAATTAGGTCTTCCTTACCTCTCATTCTGGGTAGTGGCCATCCCTGCTCACGAGGGGATTTGACTTTCTCTGTATCATCAACTTAGTTCCTGACGGTTTAGTGTCTATAAGTATTTGTGTACATGGAATTACATCCCACTTATCTGCTCTCTGACACAAAGACTCCAACTGTAAGCTGGAATAGTGATTTAAAACTACATTCAAAGATCAAATCTTCTCATTTCCTAAAATATACAGAGGCAATAAAATCTCACCTTGTTCTTTGTCATAGGTAGACTATTTTGCCAAGTTCTATCCCAAAGGGCTTTCAGATGCATTAGACAAAGCACTTTATTCAATAAACACAAAGCACCCAGTCAGACCAAAGGGAATTCCCTCCGATGAAGGTCAACAAGTGGCAATCTGCCACCACATGATGAAGGCCACAGACAACAGATAAATCTCCTAGTACCCTTGTCCTGCTTAAAACAAGTGATGCCTGGGGCTGGGAATATGGCCTAGTGGCAAGAGTGCTTGCCTCCTACACAAGAAGCTCTCGGTTCGATTCCCCAGCACCACATATATGGAAAACGGCCAGAAGGGGCGCTGTGGCTCAGGTGGCAGAGTGCTAGCCTTGAGCGGGAAGAAGCCAGGGACAGTGTTCAGGCCCTGAGTCCAAGGCCCAGGACTGGCCAAAAAAAAAACCCACCAAAAACCAACAACAACAACAAAAAACAAGTGATGCCACACAAACATGCCCTCTATTGGGCCAGAAAGTCCACAAGAGGGTCTTAAAATCAAACAATCTCCCTGTACATGCCACAAGACCCACCAAATCTTGGCCAACATGCTACAACTTGTTTCAGATCCTTTTTGTTTCTCCTCAAAGTTTTTCTAGAAGCAGGAGTTCTGTACCTGTGATCCACTGGGGAGAAAATGGGAGTTTCTCGAGCTAAACCTAGCTCCAGCAGCTGCTGGATGACCCTCATGCCTCTCCTCTTCCAGCATGCCAGCACCTCAGGTAGGCTGCCTGGAAATTTGGGGGGAGGGGCTTCCCACAAGCCTCTGTTCCCTCTGGTTGTCCAGGGATTCAGAGTGAGGACCCTGCCTAGGCTCCATGTTGGCTCCAAGTTTGATACCTATGTACCTTGAACGTAATGCCAGTTTGTAAATACTGAGAATAGGGGTTTGGAGCACAGGAAGTAAAGGTTTATTAATTTTGCTAGGCAAAATAAGCACTGTACATGCTGCTATGTCAAGAAAAACTACAATCTAGTTAAGCACAGGAAATACAATACCACTAACATCCCAGGCTCCTACCTACTTTCTCTCTTTCTCTCTCTCCCTCCATCCCTCTCTTCATCCCTCTCTCCTTTTTCTCCTTCTCTTTCTTTGCCTGTCCTGAGGCTTGAACTAAGGGCCTCATACTTTCATTCAGCTTTTTTGTTCACAATTAGTGTTCTACCATTTGAGCCAAACCTCCAGTTCTGATTTTTTTTTTGTGTGTGGGTTATTTAGAGATAGGAATCTTGAGGATCTGTCTTCTCAAGATGGCTATGAATTGTGATTCTCAAATTTTAGCCTCCTAGGTAGCTAGGATTATAGGTAGAAGCCACTGGCACTTGACTTTTTTGTCAAGATAGATGAGTTTTGCACATCTAAGTGAATATGCAAATAGAATCATGCAATCATATTTTCTTTCTACCTGGCTTTTGTACTCACATATTATGTTTAGGAAAGCATTGCACAGTTGTGTGTGGCTGTAGCCCATTTATCCTTGTGTTGTCAAGTACTTCACTGGATGACAACACCACTGAAATACTTTTTCCGTCCCAACCCACTGTTGCTGGACTATTTCTATTACGAACCTTGTTACACATGTCATTTGATGCACACACACACACACACACACACACACACACACAGACATTTCACTTATACAAGTTAGTGGATGTTCAACCTCATTTATACTACTTATACACACTTATACCAATGGTAATTCTGCCTATCCATGAACAACGATCTTGAAATTACAATTCAGTTCATAAATGAAACACAGATACAAGCATTATAGCTAGTTCCATGACTTGGCAAGCACTCTTGAACATTTTAAGATCTCAGATTAGCCTTCCCCAAACAATATGTAATTCTGATTTCACCACTGAAATCTGAAATCTGAAATCTGACTGAAATCTGACCCATCATACTGACTTGGTCATGTTTAGTTTCCATTAGCAACCACAGCATCATAGATCATTCTAGATATTGAAGACACACTGTCACCCTCATCTTTCAAGTGTCACTAAGTAGAGCTGTCCCATGGGCTTATTCAGTGGACAATCATCCAAGGGAAGCTGGGATGAGGGATCCCAGCTTCAGGAACAAGGATCAGCAATGACTGTAGAGAAGTTCTGGGTACATGTGCATCCTACAGTGCACATGTACAAGCAGTACCTTATGAAGGAGGATCAGGACATCCATACCCTTCTCATTTCCTCTAAAATTGCTTCTTACTGAGGCGATTTTCTCTTCTGTCCCTGGGAAGTGTAGCATCCAGATGAAGTACACAAGGGCTGCTCCCAGGCTGTTTGAGGTCAAATCCAAGCTCTGCCAAAGCATAACTGTGTGAGCCTGGAGACACATGATGAATCTTTGTTAGGCTGTTTTTTCATCCCTAAAGTGGTCTAATACTAGCAGTGACTACTGCACAGGATGGTTGTGAGGACTACAGGTGGCAATGTACATGGTTAACGGGAGCCATCACTGTGATGTTTATTGTTTCAGTGGTTCATGTGGAATAGGCTTTCCTTGTTTAAAGTTATTAGATTATGAGAGAAGTGGTGTAAATAATGCCCCCTTAAGATAGGCCCTCTGTACATGTATCCTGAGTTCTGGAAATGTTCATTTCTTAGCAACAATAAGGCATACTCCCCTTACAATGCATGCTAAATGAGGCTAAAAGTTAGCCTGGTTTGCCACTGTGTTCCCAGCACCCAGAACAGTACTAAGCACGTATTGGGAGCCCATTAAATGTTGAATGAACAACTATTACACAACAGGCATTACTAGACTGTCACTGCTCCTGAATTTGGAGTCATGAACACCTGTCCATTAAGTGGCAGGAATGTAGGAGAGTGCTAAATCAATGCACAGTGGAGCTGTCCAGAGAAAGGTGGGAAGAGCAGGGACACAGCCCTATGGAGAAAGTGGGAAGAAAGGATGAAGCAGCTAGTGAGGAGAACTAAGAAACATATCTGCCAAGCCAGAGCCAGGCAATGTGTCTAGGGCAAGCTTACATCTAAAGCCAATTTCTACCTCTAGACCCAAATCACTCCAAACAATGGAGGTCTCTTACTCTGCTTAGTTTGCTTATGTCTGCTTTGCAGATAAAAACAAACAAACAAACAACAAAAGAAAACAGGCCTTGCCAGCCAAATCCAAGGTGAGATTAAACTTCCTCTGTTCATTTTTTTTTTTTTTTTTTTTTTTTTTTTTGGCCAGTCCTGGGGCTTGGACTCAGGGCCTGAGCACAGTTCCTGGCTTCTTTTTGCTCAAGGCTAGCACTCTTCCACTTGAGTCACAGTGCCCCTTCTGGCCATTTTCTATATATGTGGTGCTGGGGAATTGAACCCAGGGCCTCATGTATATGGGGCAAGCACTCTTGCCACTAGGCCATATCCCCAGCCCCCTAAACTTCCTCTGAATGGAAAAATGGGGAAGGTCTGTTTCTCTAGTCTAGATTTAGCAGGAAGGAAGGAGAATATATATATATATATATATATATATATATATATATATATATATATATATATAATTCCACTGATGACAAGGACTTTGTGGAGGCCAACAGATGTGAGCTGGGGGTGACTTTTCACAGAAAACCATCAAGGGAAAAATTTTGCCTTATTAGCAGAAGTGCCAATCTCTCTAAAATTTTGGGGAACTTGAAAGTTATTAAATGCTATGTAAGCACAGTAACTGAGAGAGTAATAAGAACATGGAATATGACAATGCTCAATTATTCATTCTTTTTTTTTTTTTTAAGAGTTCCAGATAGATCTTCATTGCAATGTGATCTACCAAACTAGCGTTTTCCACCAACTCGGGAAGCAGAAACCTTCACAGGCTTCACAATCTTTTGCTTAGGTACAGCCTTTGTGGGAGCCTTTGCAGCAGCCATTGCCGTCTTCTTGGATGCTTGTTTAGCCTTTTTTGCATCCTTGGCAGCCCTTATAGCTTGCTCTCGCTGAGCCTTTCTAACTTCTGGTTTCTGATTCCTCTTGGCCACTGTATCAGCAAGAGATGCACCAGTGATGGCCCTTTGGAATTTGACTGCATGGCGGTTTCTTTTCTTTTGATTCTTCTGACTGTCCCTTTTTGTGCTTTCTTTTGTAGAGCACAGTCCAGTTTATCTGTCGAGGATTCCTCTTGGAAAGGAAGGCTGACTTGCATTTTGCATTAAGAAATTGGAAAACCTTCCCGTCGGTCCTGGCATAGTGCCTCCCGTGCCCGGGGTAGATCTTGTACCCGCTGAAACTGCAGAGTTTGTTTGACCTTCATGGTGGCGGCGGCTGGCCAGAGAGAGGAAAGATGGTGAAGAACTCAATTATTCATTCTATCTTAGAGGCAAAGCAGAAATCAACACTGTCCCAAGCATGTTCATTGATTTTTTTTTCCTTTCAGATACTGACTCAGCACCTACTTTCAATTAGACACTGTGCTAGGGACTTGGCCTATGGAAATGGACAAATGGGCCTACTTCATTTTATGGTATAGTGGAAGTAAGCCATCCTCTAAATACAAAACCATACATATGTACGTTTTGCCATTCTGAGTCAAAGATGTAGTACCAAAGACCTCTGTTGCCTTGTGTGTGTATGTGTGCCTGTGTGTCAGAACTGAGGTTGGCTTGAACCAGGGCTTCACAGTGTTGCTTAGCTTTTTCCACTCAGGGCTGGAGCTCTACCACTTGGGCTACATCTTCACTTCTAGCTTTTTGATGGTGAGATGGGTTCCAGAGCTTTCTGCCCAGATAGGCTTTGAATCAGGATCCTCAGACCACAACCTCCTGTTTAGCTAGAATTAAAGGCATGAACCACGGGCACCCAGCTCCATGGTATGTTTTCATTGTGTTTGTCTTCCTACAAACTGAGTGGCTGTGAATTGAGCCATAACTATTTAACTTTGCTGAGTCTCTCTTTTCTCATTTGTCCTAGCCATGGTGGCTACTACTTATTGAAGCTTTACCACATGGTCATCAGAAACTAGATGTCTAGGATGGGCATAATTTTGATTAGGAATCAGAAAGATAACAATTATCTGGCTTTCTCTGATTCTTTCCTTAAGCCCAGATTGTAGAACTCAAGAGCTCTTCCTTGACAGATAGGGGGCTCTAGGAAAAGAGCCTAAAATTGGGACAAGAAACTCAAGCTTCTAGAAAACTCAGTTTAGTGCTCCATCTAACCCCAAACCTATGCTGAGCAGGAGCTACCTCTGGCCGTGCTGCAGGCTTTTCTTGACTGCTTATGAAGGCCTTTAGTTGGAATGTGGGTATGCAAGCACTAGGCATAATCCACATTATTAAAGGAGCACTCTGTGACTGGTACACTGTTGTCCTCTGGGGCCTGAGAGTAACTGAGAAACAGCCACAGCCTTCCCCATAGCCTATCAAAATCCATCTTGCTGCTTGAGTTCATTTCTGGTTGTTCTCTTCCCCCATTTCCCCTGCCATCATACCTCTCCTGCTCACCTCCTTCAGATAAGCTCAAATGGCTGGTAAGCCATAATACAATTACAGCACAGAAATGAGTATGCCTGATTTGGAAATACTGTCAGAGAACAGAACAGCAGGCCCAGGTCTCTTCTTGGGGGTTCTGTGTTGTGACTAGGGACAGAGCTGGGTTGGCCAGGAAGGGTCTAAAGGGGATACTCAATAGGCTCAGGTCAAAGGGGCAAAGGACCATGTGGTCCTTTTCCTTCCTCCATGTTGCACTTCCGCATGTGACCACACAGGGTCAGTGTCCTTTCAGGCTTGATGGAGGCATCTGAAGGACTGGAGGACACAGCTCTTTCTGCAGTCTTTCCATAGGTTGGACTAGGTGTTTATAAATTTAGCTGGGGTTGGAAGCAACCCCTTTATGCCACTGGAACCAAAGGGAGGAGATAAAGAAGAAAGGCAGCACGTGGTTTGCTCAGCTACATTGTTTTTCTGCAAGGAGCCACTGGACAACATGGCTGCCAGGCATAGCTTGGCACTTTACTCTGTGGCCTGTTAGAAAGAATAAAGGTTCACGTGGACTGGGCAGAAAGGAAGATCTGCCATCTGGAAGAAGCATGAATTATGCAAATGTATGTTCCTAAGGAACACCTGGGATCCCAGTCCTTCACCAACCACTCCTTTTGGTCCTGATTTTAATGACTACAGAGACTCAGTTACAGGTACTGCTGGGTAGTCATGGTCTCAGACCAGCCCACAACCCCCCCACCCCGGACTCACCCTATAAAAGGACAGCGGGTGCTGACACAATGATCAGACATCCTGCCAAGCAGGATTCTGCTTGGAGACCCTGTAGGTCCAACCCAACAAATGCATGTCTCCCTTCTGGATCTCAGGAAAGCCATGAATTCCTCAGCCTCAGGCTGTTAACGACTCTCAGGGCTGAGGGATGAGGACTACTAGGCAGGGGATCTAAGGGGAACACTGGCACAGGGACCTCAGAAAATCCCTAGGTCCTGGATTGGCTGCTGTCATAAACCCCTGGGCTCCATATCTAGGCATAGATCTAGGTCTTGTAGCATTTGAAGCTTATACATCTCTTTAAGAAAATTAACATAAAATTACAAGTAAAACATTAGGTGTAAAGGAAAACAATTACTTAGAATAAAAATAGGACACATTAAATTACAAACTGTGTGTGTGTGTGTGTGTGTGTGTGTGCACGCGCGCGCGTGCGCTGGCCCTAGACCTTGAACTCAGGACCTGGGTGCTGTCCCTGAACTTTTTTGCTCAAGGCTAGCAGTCTACCACTTGAGGCACATCTCCATTTCTGGCTTTTTGGTGGTTAATTGGAAATAAGAGTCTCAGAAGCTTTCCTGCTAGGATGGCTTCAAACTGTGATCCTCAGGTATCAGCCTTCTGAGCAGCTGGGATTACTGGCACAAGCCACCTGTGCCCAGAAAATTATAAACTTTAAAGGCAGATGAATACCACAAACATCACAAGTTCCAGAAAAATAACATTTTAAGTTACCCAATACACTTTTGTAATATCTTTTGAATGTTTTTGGCTGTATACTCATGGTGACCAATAGGCTACCAATTTTGTAATTTCCTTTTCAGTCTTTCCTCTAGCATGGCTGACTAAAATTTGTGTAATATTGTGCCAAATACTGTGGTTTATGCCTGTAATACCAGCTATTCAGGAGGCTGAGATCTGGAGGATCTTGCTACATAAGAACTCAAGTACAGAGGCATCCTCCAGCCTGATCTTGTTTAACAGAAGTTGACCACAGAGTCTGGGAATGTGGCTTAGCGGTAGAGTGCTTGCCTAGCGTGCATAAAGCCCTGGGTTCGATTCCTTAGCACCACATAAACAGAAAAAGCCGGAAGTGGAGCTGTGGCTCAAGTGGCAGTGTGCTAGCCTTGAGCAAAAAGAAGCCAGGGACAGTGCTCAGGCCCTGAGTCCCAAGCCCCAGGACTGGCAAAAAAAAAAAAAAAAAAAAAAAAAAAAAAAGAAGTTGACCACAAATCACCCAAGTAAGTATACTTTCAACTCAGTTTTCTCTCCCTCTCTTTCTCTCTCTCTCTCTCTCTCTTTTTTTTTTTTTTTGCCAGTCCTGGGCCTTGGACACAGGGCTTGAGCACTGTCCCTGGTTTCTTTTTGCTCAAGGCTAGCACTCTACCTCTTGAGCCACAGTGCCACTTCTGGCCATTTTCTATATATGTGGTGCTGGGGTATCGAACCCAGGGCTTCATGTATATGAGGCAAGCACCCTTGCCACTAGGCCATCCGTATTCCCAGCCCCTCAATTTTCTCTTAAGCAGAGACTAAACATGTCCACAGTCTCTCCTTCCACTGATCACCTGTGGGGTGATAAGTGGGAAAAAGACTGCATTGTTAACTGTTTGTAGCTAATATATCCCACTTGTCCAATTTTATCCATTTAAAACCAACTGGTAATGGCCTCTCTCCCCTGGGGACTTGGACAGGTCCTTGCAAATAAGGGGTCCCAAGGTATAAGCTTCATTAGCCAGGTGCCTTATTATCTCTCTATCCCCAACTTCCTGCACAGTCCTTGCTATATAGTTGGTGCTCACGAATTTTTTTTTAAGTTTTTATTATAAAACTGATGTACAGAGAGGTTACAGTTTCATACGTTAGGCATTGGATGCATTTCTTGTACTGTTTGTTACCTTGTCCCTCATACCCCCCTCCCCCTCCCCCTTTTCCCCCCTGAGGTGTTCAGGTCACTTACACCAAACAGTTTTGCAAGTATTGCTTTTGTAGTTGTTTCTCTTTTTTTACCCTGTGTCTCTCAATTTTGGTATTCCCTTTCAATTTCCTAGTTCTAATACCAGTATACACGGTTTCCAATATACTCAGATAAGATTACAGAGATAGTGTAGATACAATCACAAGAAGGTGATACAAGAACATCATCAATAGTAGAAGCTACAGATACACATGGGATGTTGAAAGTAGTTACAACTGTGATATAACAATCATTTCCATAAAATGGAGTTCATTTCACTTAGCATCATCTTATGTGATCATAAGGGTATAGCTATTGGGCTCTTG
The DNA here is from genome assembly GCF_023159225.1 of Perognathus longimembris pacificus. Taxonomy (NCBI): domain Eukaryota; kingdom Metazoa; phylum Chordata; class Mammalia; order Rodentia; family Heteromyidae; genus Perognathus; species Perognathus longimembris. The sequence goes on from NC_063171.1 coordinate 22,893,996, forward strand.
TGATCCTCTGTTGTGACTTGCCTAAACCTGTGCTAATTATTCCCAATAAGGGAGACCATAGAGTCCATGTTTCTTTGGGTCTGGCTCACTTCACTTAGTATAATTTTTTCCAAGTCCTTCCATTTCCTTACAAATGGGGCAATGTCATTCTTTCTGATAGAGGCATAAAATTCCATTGTGTATATGTACCACATTTTCCTGATCCATTCATCTACGGAGGGGCATCTGGGTTGGTTCCAGATTCTAGCTATGACAAATTGTGCTGCAATGAACATTGTTGTGCTGGTGGCATTACTGTGATTTTGTTTGTGGTTTTTTGGATAGATACCCAAAAGTGGGGTTGCTGGGTTATAGGGGAGTTCTACATTTAGCCTTCTGAGGAATCTCCATACTGCTTGCCAGAGTGGCTGAACCAGTTTACATTCCCACCAACAATGAAGTAGGGTTCCCTTTTGGCCACATCCCCTCCAACAACTGTTATTGTTAGTTTTCTTGATATATGACATTCTTACTGGGGTGAGATGGAATCTCAATGTTGTTTTGATTTGCATTTCTTTTATGGCCAGTGATGTAGAGCACTTTTTCATGTGTCTTGGCCATTCTCATTTCCTCATCAGAGAAGTCTCTTTGTAAGTCTTTAGCCCACTTGATGAGCGGGCTATTGGTTCTTTGCGGTTTTGTTTTGGAGGAAGGTAATTTTTTTTAGTTCTGCATATATTTTAGATATGAGGCCTTTGTCCGTTGAATGGCCGGTAAAGATCTTCTCCCAGTCTGTGGGCTTTCTGTTTATCTTGCAAGCTATGTCCTTTGCCGTGCAGAAGCTCTGCAGTTTGATGCAGTCCCATTTGTCCAACCTTTCTTTGATTTGTAGGCTTTCTGGGTCTTTGTTAAGGAAGTTCCTTCCTGCGCCAAGGATCCCAAGTGTTTCTCCTACTCCTTCCTTTAGTGTTTTCAGGGTGTCTGTTTTGATTTCGAGGTCTTTGATCCATTTGGAATTGATTTTGGTGCAGGGTGATATATAAGGATCTAGTTTTAGTTTGTTGCATGTGTTGAGCCAGTTTTTCCAGGTGCTCACGAATTTGAAGAGTATCTTTGGGTGGTTGCCTGCTGTCAGGGAGCCCCTGGGGAAACTATAAAGTGCTGCCTGGTACCTGGGTAGCTATGGCTGCAGGGGGGGGGGGGGGCAGGGGACTGCCCACAGCAGGAGACAACCAGGGCCAAGCCAGCAAACACTGTTTTTTTTAGGAAGCTATTTTGTTTAATGAAAATCTTCTCTTTGCAATTGGGCAAAGACCAACTCTTGTCTTGTCTAGTCTCCCTCTCTCCCTCCCTCCCTCTCTTTCCTCCTCCTCCTCCTCCTCCTCCTCTTCCTTCTTTTTCTTCTTCTTTTTTTTGTCTGAAGCCAGGACTTGAACCCAGTGTCTGATTCTTGCTTTTGCTCATTAGCTGGTTTTCTACCCCATGAGCCATGCCTCCAATCCCTAGACTAGTGTTTTTCTGAGAGAATCTCTTCTAGTCATTTTTAGGGGTAATAGATGTGTTCCATAATCCTGGATCTTAAGCAGCATCAATTGGGAAAAGATGAGAAAAATTATAATTCTCCTGTGAGCATGGAAACTTTACCACCAGTGTAGAAATGTCTGTGGTTTGAAGGCCTCTGCTGATATTGAGTCCAAGTCTGGAGCAGGAAAATGTTGACAAGCCTAAGTTGAAGGGGAAAGTCAACATTTTGGGGAACAAGGACAGAAGCCCATAGAACAAACATGGTCATGATTATACATAATCACTCTTGTATATACCTGTTACATTATGATGCTTGTTTGACCATGTGACCCCTGCCTGGAGCTATAAGTTGCAAATAAATAAATAAAATAAATAGAAACAGTTGTTCTTTGATTTTGCTTTTTGTGACCCATACACAGAGCCTTGTACATATGAGGCATGTGCTCTGCTACTGAGCTACCTCCCAGCCCTTAGTGAGAGCTTTATACACCTGGCATACACTATACATTTATATCATGGCATATACTTTGTATACATCTCACAAATAGAGTTCTAAGAAACACGTTTGGAAAGCAAAAACCAAATTGATCATTTCAAACAATGGTTCTGTGTCATGCTGTTCCATTTCCTTTGCTGAAAAAGCTAAGTGTTATCTCATCCAAATACATCCCAAAAATGTTTGTGAAGTTTTCCACTGTTTCCTATGGGCAGGAACACTTTGTAAATATCACTAATCTTGATGGTGTTTGTATACCAAACAAACTTAAGATAATAAGGAGTGATGATTTTAAGGAATGTTGGGAGTCTTGAGAATAATTTATAATTTGAAGAATTTCTGAGAGTTCCCAGCAGTTCTAATTTCTCATCCGAAAGGTAAATATCAGAAGTTTGGAAGTGTTGCTCTAGCCTCTATGAGGATGCAGTTCTGGATTATCCCACTGAGAGAATCAAGTTTTCTGTGATGAGGAAGCCAGCTGGGGAACCTGCCAGGTTCACTCAGTGTCTCTGGAAAGATGCTCTTTCTCCCTGAGCACAATATAAATACATTTATATTTGGGTTCGTAAGTTAAAATCACTGAATTAGGGAGCTGATAATCAGAGGGGATCATAATGGTGGTCCAATGACCTAGGCATGTAGGGGTATATAGAATAGCCATGACCAATGGCCACCTAGTCATTTTCCTTATCCAGGATCCCCAGGGCCCCCCACCCTGCAGGGTGAGAGCTTACCTCCTCCAAAGGCATCCCGTTTCCTTTGTCTTTCTCAGGTCAGGGCCTTAGGCAGTAGAATGTGCTTTTTTTTTTTTTTTTTTTTTTTGCCAGTCCTGGGCCTTGGACTCAGAGCCTGAGTGCTGTCCCTGGCTTCTTTTTGCTCAAGGCTAGCACTCTGCCACTTGAGCCACAGTGCCACTTCTGGCCATTTTCTGTATATGTGGTGCTGGGGAATCGAACCCAGGGCCTCATGTATATGAGGCAGGCACTCTTGCCACTAGGCCATATCCCCAGCCCCTAAAATGTGCTCTTTTAACTTGGTTTCCCATCTCAGAAAGAGTGGAGGGCCTGATGAAAAGCTCTGATCTGAGTTCTGGGTCTTTCCACTATAAGGTTTAACATTCCAGGCCCTGTAGAGTCTCTGTACAAGATTATTGCAACTGGATAGATGTGAAGCCAGCAGGAGACACTAAAGAAATCTTGGCCAAACAAATAAATCGCTAATTGAAGAAAGGAGTGGTTGGAAAGATTCTTGTGAAGAACTGCTCCCTGACTCAAGCATCATCTCTTCACAAAAGATGGATTGAGCCGGGCGCTGGTGGCTCACGCCTGTAATTCTAGCTACTCAGGAGACAGATTGGAGGATTGCCATTTGAAGCCAGCCTGGGCACAAGAGTCCCAGGAGACTCTTATCTCCAATTAAACACTCATAAACTGGAAGTCGTGCTGTGGCTCAAGTGATAGGGCACTAGCCTACCATAAAGAACATAAAGAGGCTCAGGGACAGCACCTAGGCCCGGAGTTCAAGCCCCATGACTGACAAAAACAAAACAAAACAAAAAAACCCAAAGCTGGATTGATGGATTTATAGCAACATTGTATCTCTTCTCTCTCCACAAGATCATGTGAAAAGTTTTATTAGGAGATAAATATAAGCAGACAGCTTATACCTGTAATCCTAGCTATTCAAGAGGCTGAGATCTGAGGACCATGTTTTAGAGCTAGCCTGGGGACTTTTTACCGCTAGTTAACCAGTAAAAAGCCAGAACTAGACACTTGGCTCAAGTTGCTAGAGTGATAACTCTGAGCAAATAAAAGGCAAATAAGAACAAGAGGACCTGAGTTCAAACCCTGGTACCAATTCAAAAAAGGAAAAAAACAACAAAGAATAATTGAAAGCAGGAAAGAAAAAAATAGTTGATTTGGATCCCAGTTACTTGGGAGGCAAAGATAGGAAGATTGAGTTCAAGTTCAAGGCCAGCCTGGGCAAAATTGATCAAGACCTAATCTGAAAAACAAACTAAAACCACAAAAGGAGTTCAAGTAGTAAAGCTCTTGCTTTAGCAAGCACAAAGTGTCAGTACCACTAAATAAATACATTAATTAAAATAAGTAAATAAATAAGATATAAACTCTCAAGGATGAAATAAGAGGTGTTTAGAAGGTAGAGCAGAAGCAATGGAAATTGACCAGTTAGAGTCACAGTGTGTGAGGTGGGGGCTTGCACTCTCAGCATGAGAGAATGATGGACACAGAGGGCAGGAACAGCAGGAATAGCCAGAACCCACTCTTCCTTCCACCACTCCATGTAAGGGACAGCAAGTTTGCTCTCTGGAGAAACAAACCAGATAGACTTGGTTTCCAGGGTACAGGGTACTGGGGGTAGGGGGTGGGGGTGGGGGTGGGGGGTGGAGAAAGCCCTGCACTGAAATCAAGGCAACTGGTGCAGGGTCATCCTGAGTCCCAAGGCCCCAGTGGCCCTCCTCCACTTGCTTCTAAGTAGCACCTGCCACTTTCCAGGTGGGAGGTTGGGCGATCCTCTCTGTGAAAACCGAGCAGTTCAAGGGAAAAGACATACAGCGAGTGGAGTTTGGATTCCTTCAATAGAATAAGTCTTGAAGAGCCTCCTCACACTGTGGAGAATCCCAGCAGGACTCCTGTCCTCTCCCCATCTCAGAGCAGCTCCATGCAATCCCAGCCAGCCTCAGGGACACCAGACTGGAAAAAAAACCATAGTAAACAAATAAGCAAATGGCCAGCTTTGAGTCATTCATCTTATTCACATAGCTGTGGGTTTGGGAGAAATGTTAATTATCTACATAAAATTCCTCAAATCTGGTAGCTAAGTCAACAATGGCACTGAGTACCATGTGTTTCTTACATTAAAAACAAGTTTTAATGCAAATGAAGTTCCTTACTTATTATTCTTTGGGTGTCAGGAGTTTCTAAAATAAAGTTTGGAAAACATCGTATAAAGAAAAATGAAATCTGAGATTTTTTTATTTTATGAAAATGAATTTACCTAGCAAAGCATTTTTACTGAAAAAAATCTGCTTTTTCTAAGGGGAAGCTTATATATATATATTAAAAATATTTTATTTTGCTTTTCTTTGGCTTATGCAGTTTTATCCATACAACCCTCAAGATTAAAGAAAAAAACCAAGCAGAAAACAGGAAAGATTAAGTTCTATTTTTAAAAAGAAGATGGTTTATTGCTTTAAAGAAAAAGCCCAGTGAACAAGACACAGCTCTTGGAAATTTAGAATATAACAGTCAAAATAAGGGCACTGTGGAAGTCTCCCAGGAAGTAGTGCCAAAATATCCAAGTGATAGAAAATAATTAAGGTCAAGTATCATACAGAAGAGATTCCAGGGGGAGAGACCAGAGAATGAAAGGGTAGTAGCAGTAAACTAATATGAGGAAGATTTTCAGCAGTGAGGACATAAATCATCAGTAAGAAGGTGCCTGCGGAATGCACAGCAAGAAGGCTGAAAAAAGATCCACACCAAGGTATTTAATCTTGAGTTGTCTGAACATCTAGCTCGCATAGATGACCCCACAGCTAGCAGAATAAAGGGGAGAGTTAAATGCAAAGACCAGTAGGGGGCTAGACAGGGCTTCTCATCTGCACATTGGGGGTGAGGGGACCAGAATCACAGTGAATGCCTTCCAGTTTTGAGTTCTATTCCAAACAGGCTTAGAACCTTGTAAGAACAAACTAAAGACATTTGCATAATGGGAGAGTTCGAAGTGATTCACTTTCATGCATCCTTTGCTCAGGACCTGCTGGGCAGGAGTTTGTCTAAAATGTGGAGTAGACCATGACAGAGAAAGGTAAAGGAGAAAAGACACTGAGAGAGAGAGATGGAAATTTCCAGGATAAGGATGAAGGGAAGCCCTGGATGTGGACTCAGCAGATCCAGAGATCAGAGCAGGAGGCTGAAGGATGGGGAGAAAATGAGATCTCCACAGATAAACAAGAGCATCCCATTACTCTGTTTGGATCAGAGTGGTGGCAGGGTGGAGAAAACTATGCTAGGTACCTAGAGTATAGAGAAAAACAAAGAAGGCAATTTTTAGTGTGGGGATAGAACTGAGGTGAGGACTCTGTATAGAACATAGTTCTTACTAAATAATAACCAATATCGAATAGTGACTTTTATTGGTATTATTCATTTTAATTCCTATCTTCTTTCTTTCTCTCTTCCCCCTTCTTCCATCCCTCCTCTCCCTCTCCATCTAGATATCTTTTGGCAGTAATGAAGTTTTTTTTTATTTTTTTTTGTCTTTTTCTTTTTTGGTACTGAGGATCCAGGACGTTGCGCTTGCTAGGCAAGCACTTTGCCACTGAGCTACATCCCAGCCCTGGCAGTAATGAAGTTTGAATTCAGGGCTTTATGCTCAGGCACCCTACTACTTAAGCCATCCATCTAATTCATTTTGCTGTTTTTTTTTTGTTTGTTTGTTGTGGTTTTTTTTTTGTTTTGTTTTTGGTCATGGAGCTTGAACTCTGCCTGGGCACTGTCCCTGAGCTCTTCAGCTCAAGGCTAGCACTCTACCACTTGAGCCACAATGACACTTCCAGTTTTTTTTTTTTTTTTTTGGCCAGTCCTGGGCCTTGGACTCAGGGCCTGAGCACTGTCCCTGGCTTCTTCCCGCTCAAGGCTAGCACTCTGCCACTTGAGCCACAGCGCCGCTTCTGGCCATTTTCTGTATATGTGGTGCTGGGGAATCGAACCTAGGGCCTCGTGTATCCGAGGCAGGCACTCTTGCCGCTAGGCTATATCCCCAGCCCCAGACACTTCCAGTTTTCTGGTGGTTAATTGGAGATAACAGTCTCATGGACTTTCCTGCCCAGGCTTACTTTGAACCGCAATCCTCAGATCCTCAGCTTCCTGAATAGCCAGGATTACATGCATGAGCCACCGGCATCTGGCTACTCTGGTTATTTCTAACCAGAGCCTCATGTAGGCATATAGTCTCACTTTTCCCTGGGTTAGCCTAAATCATGATCCACATTTAGGCTTCCTGCCATAGCTGGGATGACAGACTCTTCTCTAGTTATATGTACTATGTAGATAATTGTTATAGATTATAGTTGCCCTATCATGCTGTAGAACATCAGAACCACATTTGCCCCTTGCTTGCTATATTTTGGTATCCCCATTATCTACCTACTCTGTTGTCATACAGCTTGCTATGATGAGAAGTGTGGGTATGTGGAGAGTAGAAGTGTGTGTACATTGTTCCTGGAGTGGGAAGGTATGAGTAAAAGGGACTTTTCAGGTGCCTGTGGCTCACACTTGTAATTCTAGCCTCTCATGAGGCAGAGGTCTGAGGATCTACATTCAAAAGCAGGCTGATGGAAGGGATGACATCAATGAAGATGCACTGTACTCAAACTGATATATTGAATTGAAATTCCTTTTGTACAACTACTTAAAGATCATAAGAAATAAATTTTAAAAAGATTCCATTACATTCAAAAATTGCTTTGTAGAACTTCTTAAAGATAATAACTTTAAAAAAGGTATATATTGAAAAGATTCCAAGCTACCCCTGGTCAGAAAAATCCAAGATATTCTGTTTCGAATTAACCAGTTAAAAAAAGCTGGACTGGAGGTGTGACTCAAGTGGTAGAGCTCCAGCGATGAGTGAAAAAGTGCTGAGAACACAAGGCAATGAGTTCAAACCCTGGTACCAGCATGGCGGCGGGGGCGGGGGGGGAGAAAGGAGGGAAGAGGGGAGGTGGGGAGAGAGAGATAAAGCTTGTTTTGTTGTTGTTGTTGTTGCTTTTTGTCAGTACTGGGGCTTGAACTCAGGGCCTGGGCACTGTCCCTGAACTTCTTTTGCTCAAGGCTAGCACTCTACCACTTGAGCCACAGTGCCACTTCTGGCTTTTTCTGTCTGTGGTACTGAGGAATCAAACCCAGGACTTCATTCATGCTAGGCAAGCACTCTACCACTAAGCCACATTCCCAGCCTAAAACCTTATCTTTTATGATAGAAGTCAATAAAGAATTTCTAAATCAAGATTAGTAGCCTTTTGAATATGAAGGTAGCTTTTTTAAAAAGAGCTAAAGAAAATAAAGTTTGGTCTCCCCTGGGGTTGAGCCTCAGAGGTAAGTAGGACTTGTGTATTTTTTTCTGTGCACGTAATAATTAACTTTGGAAACGATGCATAGCTGTATTATAACGCTAAAAAGAATGAATGGTAAATGTTCAAAGACTCTGCATCCTTCAAGTTTGTATTGTCCTCCCATCAGGACCTCTGCCTTCAGGAACCAGTTCATCAGGCTTGTAAGATCATCTGTTCCTTGGGAGCAGAAAGTTCCCAGTGGGTGGAACTCAGTGCTGATGCCCCCACCTTGCTTCAGAGCTGCTGCCCTCCTGGCCAGACTCTGCTTTACTAAATCAAAGCAGAAACTTTAAATCTCCTTCTCCCCTCCCCCACCTAGCCAGTGTGACTTTGCAGGAAGATTCATTAAACTGGAGGAACTTACAAAGGCGGAAACACGCACACACTTCAAGACATCTTCAATTGCTCTGGTCCTCTGGAGACCGCAGAATGGATGGGCTGCCCTGGGAGACCCTGCAGACGGAAAACTCATTACAGATGTGAGCTTTAGAGAGAGGGATTCTTGGAGACCTGCACATTTCAGGAGTTTGGGGGTATTCAGTGTTGCCTGGAAACCAGAGACCAAATAGGAAACAGGAAGCCCCAGGAGAAGAGAAAGGCAGAAATGTTTCAGCATCCATTCCAGAGGTGAAGGCTGCCTGCCAAGCCTGAGGGCAGCTCTGGTCCTCATTTCTCCTCTAGCCTCAGATTCTCAGAATTCTGTCCCTTTACTTCCCCCTTACTCCTCCCAATCTCACTTGGTATTTCTCTCAGAGGAAGGGGCTAGCTTTTACACATGCATGTGCGCACACACACACACACACACACACACACACACACGCACATGCACATAGCTGAGGAGACATTTTTCCAGCACTGGTTTCTGATGAAGCTGATGATCTAACAGACATATCATCTCCCACCTCCCGGGTTCCTGGCCAGGGCAGGGCCTTATCCCTTCTATTTGTGCAACCCTGGGTGAGGCTGGGTGTGTCCATATTTGTCTCAGGATCTGCAAGAGGAGCCAAATGTGGCCATGTTTGGAGAATTCCTGGGATACCTCCCCCAGGGATCCTCACGAAACACAGCAACTGTCCTCTGAGTTCCCTTCAGTGCCCCCTGCTCTGCCCCCAACAATCTGTCTCTAGTGCTTGGACTTGTTCTGTCATTCCAAACCCACATGGAACTATGTCCCCACTTCCATCTGAGTACCTCCATGGAGACTCCAGTTTGTCTGTGCTCACCCCTTTTCCACACCCCATAGGTTCTTGCAGTTCTTAGCTGGCACAGCAACTATGCACTTGAAAGCTGGGAGGGAGTGTGGCATGACTGGGGGTGGGGAGGTAGGCATATTCTGACTCCTATCATTGGTTAGAGTTGGGGCAGCTGAGTCTTGGCCTCAGCTTCTTTGTCTAGAAGAAACCTTGGCCGGCCCCTCTCTCCACCCACTCTCCCTAGGTCTGGCCCCTCTCTCTCTCTCTCTCTCTTTCTCCCTCCCTCCCTTCCTCCTTCCCTCCCTCCCTCCCTCCTTCCCTCCCTCCTTCCTTCCCTCCTTCCTTCCATTACTGAGAATTGACCTGCTTGCTAGGCAGGTGCTGTGCTGCTGACCCATGCCCACAGCAGGCTCTTGAATGGACATATCTCCAGAGAAGATACACAAATGGTCGATAAGCACATGGACAGATGCTTACTACTATCCACCATTAGGGAAATGAAAACTAAAATCACCAGGAGATACTTGACACCTACAAGAATGGTTATAACAATGGAAAAGAAAATGAGAAAATAACAAATGTTAATGATGACATGGAATCCTTGCACATCTCTGGAGGAATATAACGTTTTGTGGCAGCTCTGGAAAAACATATGACCACAGACCTTCCATATAATGCAGCAATGCTGCTCCTACGTGCATACTCTAAAGATTCAAACACAGCTATTCAAATAAAAACTGCACACAAATGTCTAAAGCAGCATTATTTACAATAGCCAGAAGGTGGAAACAACCCAAAATGTCCCTTGTTTGATGAGTGAATAAACAAAATATGGTCTAGCTAAACAATGGAAGGAATGGCGTACCAAAAGATGGCAACACAAATGAATTTATGCTAAGTGAAGAAGCCAGAACAAAAGGTCATGTGTTGTATGGTTCCGTTCATATGAAATATTCAGGCTACGTAAATCCACAGAAACAGAAAGTAAATTAGTGGTTGCCAGGGGCTGGAGGGAATGGAGAAAGGGGTGATTGCTTAATGTGTACAGGGTTTCTTTTGGGGGATAGTAAGAAAAGAATTTGGGATCTAGATGTTTACACTGTCAAGACAGCCAGACTTCCATGGTGGCTCAGAACTAAAAGATGAGAGGCAGGAGCTCCCTAGCCTTCTTGTTCCTCAGGCCTGCGCATCCTGGCAAAGCATATCTTTTGCTGTATCCTATTAGTCAAAAACAGCTACAAGCCCAGCTCAGATTCAGTGGGAGAAGACTTCACAGAATGGGGACACCGCCACAAGCCCCATACTACCACCATAGTGAATGAGCTAAACCTCTATTCTTCCCACACCTCTGTTGGGCTTCTCAAGCCTTCTGCAGGGTACATGCACACTAGGACACAGACCAGCCCAAAGTGGTGCCTGCTGTGTTCCATTGCAGAGCAGTTTCTAATTGTTCACTGTCATGGTATTTGTTCCCTTCTGCTATGTTGCCCCTTTACTTTGCTTCTGTCACTATTGTAGTTCTCAGACTTGTAGTTGTTTATGTCTTCTTGCTTAGGGTTTACTCATACTTAACTTAGAAAAAGTCAGGAGGCAAATCCATATAGATTACTAGTGGCTGCATTTTGTTTATTTATTTATTTTTTATTTTGGCTGGTCCTGGGGCTTGAACTCTGGGCCCGAGTGCTGTCCCTGAGCATCTTTTGCTCAAGGCTAGACTTCTACCACTTGAGCCACAGTGCCACGTCCAGTCTTTTCTGTGACTAACTGGAGATAAGGAGTCTCATGGCTTTCCCTGCCTTGGCTGGCTTCAAACCTTGATCCTCAGATTTCAGTCTCTTTTTTTAAATTATTGAGTTTTAGGCATCCTTAATTTGATTACAAGTACAATAAAAGTTGTAAATATGTATCAGACAACTTTTCTATTTGTAAGCAAGGAAAATAAATTATTTAAAAGATACTGAATAGTTCAACATATCCAGAAGGCTTAGAACAATGTTTAAAATCAGGCTATGGAACTGATCTAGTGGTAGAAACCACTGCTGTTTTACACTCTTGAGTCCCAGTGGTACAAAGACTACACTTGGACAGCTGTATGGCCATGGTAATTTCAGTCCTGCTGTCATCTCTACTACTACCACAGACTTCTCTGTGGTCTCTACATCTTTACATTTTTGGCTCTAAATTAAAAATTTGGTGGTGCCTGAAATACGTGAATTCCTTCATTCAACATAAGGCAACAGTGTCCTGGATGCAAAGAGGACAAGGGAGTAGAAAGGTAGTTTCTGTCTTGAACCAAGACTCAACAAGTGTAGGATTATTAAAATGTAAAGTAAGGTCTTAAGCTGCAGGACATAGTATAGTAGGAAACAATAGAGTTTGGTGTGCCTTGGAATATAGACTTTATAGATAGTGAAAACTACTGAAGATTTTTTCCCCCTTTTCCCTTTTTAGAGGTACTGGTACTTTGAACTCAGGGCCTCAACATTACTAGGCAGGCTCTCTATTCACTTGAGCAATGCCTAAGCCCCTTGACTTACTTTCGTTGCTTTAAAGTTTTCTTTGATTATTTTTTAAGTAAGGGTTTGTGCTGTTGTGTGGAAAATCTTCTGTCATCTATCTACACAGCCCATGTAGCCTGAATGGAAGGCACATTGCCATCACATGCCCAACTTACTGGTTAAGATAGGTTTCACTTTTTGTCCAGGCTAGCACCACTGAACCACAATCCCCCTGATCTCTGCCTCCTGAGTAGTTCAGACAACAATTGGGAATTATGGTGAGATCTCAGCCTCTTGAGTAGCTAGGATTATAGGCCTGAGCCACTGGTGTCCAGCTTGCATCTTGGTGTTTTTGGTACCAGGCATGGAGTCTTAATTAGTCAACTGCATGAACTTGACCTTTGGAAAAAATTTAGGAGAGGCTAGTGTGACCCTAGGAACAGTAATGGAACAGAAATCTGATGTAAGAGAGGGCAGGCAGCTCTGAATTGTATCCTCCAGAGGACAGCCAAGGTTGACCTCAGTAAAGAGGGAGGGCGCATCTGCATAAGCAGGGCACAGTGTTCTTTAAAGTCTCTAATGTGAAAGGACACTCATCAACTCTGGGAGGGGGCAGAAAGGCAGGACAGGCTTAACAACACTTTTAGATCTGTATTGGGGCAGCTAAAGTTGAGCTTTGCCAACACAAATGTTTGAATTTAATTATATTTATTATATTTTATTTAATTATTGTATTAACATTGTTGTTTGTTCTGTATATTCATTTCCTATTGCTGCTACAACAAATTACCATGAGACTTAAGAGGCTTATGACAATACAGATTTATAATCTGACAGTTGTGATGGGTAGAAGTTCAACATGTATTCCACATTCCATAGGTTGTGGCCCCTTCTTCAACTTCAAGGTCAGGAAAACATTGTACTATGTCTTTCTCATTCTGCCTTCTCATTGGTTTTCCCTCTTTTGCCTCCCTTTTCTGCTTTTCAAGCCTCTTGTGTTTCCTTTGAACTCATTTGATGGTCCAGGATAAGTGAACTACTTTAAGGATAGCTGATTAGCACTTTATAGTCCGCAACTTCACCTACATTTTTAACAGTGTCGCACATTCATCCACAGACCCTGGGATTTAGGATGTGGACATCTCTGGGTGGTCATAGTTTTGTTTAGGAGAAGATAGTTAGAAAGATGATGATGAAAAGTAGACCCACGGCTGGGGAAAGTGGTGGGTATCAGTCTTTAGCAGACGAACAATTTTAAGGAGAAGTCGCAACTCGATGTAGAAGACAACTTAGCAGAGGAGACTCTTGGTTCATAATGAATTCAAGTGTGGAGGAAAGGTCACCTTTCTTTATTTTCTTCCAGTTGACTTTAACCTGAGTCCAAGCTCCTACCCTGCCAGCTTGGCAGGAAATTCAGTTTAAATTATTACCAAGGTTCTGTCCTTTCTCCAGAATTCAGGGCTATGAAACAATCAATCATCAAAGGCAACACAATGCGACGTGCCAGGCGCTGTTCTAAGTATTTGGAAGTACTGACTTGTTTCATTCTCACAACAGTGCTAAGACAAGTAAACTAGCACCCCTGTACTATAGATGAGGAAACTGAAGTCCAGAGAGGTTCTAAAACTTGCCCACAATGCCAGATTGTTACAGCTGGGGCTGACGTCCTCACCCAAACCTAGATTGGGCCTTTGAAAGTTTTGTTTCAATATCATATGTGGGGCGTGCACCCCAGTGCTGAGCCATGGCCTTCCAGGGTACCACACAGCCACCAACCTAGGTCTGACCAGTACTATTCTGTCCATTCAATGGGTAGACCGATGACTTGTTCTTTTCTTTGGTCTCATCCCACTCCCCTCTCCTCTCTCATCATACTCAGAATTGAACACCAAGACTCTCTCATGTTGCTCAAGTGTTCTACCTGCAGTCTTTCTGCTTTTATTTATTTTTTTTTTATTTTTTCATTTTGGGCACTGATGAGGTTTAAACTCAGGACCTTGTACTTTGGCTTGCTTGCTTGGCTGGTGTTCTGACACTTGAACTATGCCTCCAGTCTAGCTTTTTGCTTGTTATTTTAGAGATGAAGTCTCAAAGACTTTTTTCCTTTTAGCTTGGACCATCTTTGAACTGAAATCCTCCAGATCTCAAGCTCCAAGGTAGCTAGGATTACAGGTGTGAGCTACTGGTCACTGGCATTTGTTTGTTGGGGCCAGTACTAGGGCTTAAACTCAGGGCCTAGGGCTCCACGGTCCATTAGCTTTTTTTGCTCAAGTCTGGCAGTCTACCACTTGCACCACAACTCCACTTTTTAATTGGAGATAAGAGTCTTAACGGACTATCCTGCCCAAGCTGGCTCTACCTCCTGAGTAGCTAGGATTATAGGCGTGAGCCTCCACTGCCTGGATTTGTTTTTGAGCAGAATTTGAAGCTGCTTTTGTTTAGGCTAGCTTCAAATTTGTGATCTTCCTGCCTTTGCCTCCTGAGTAGCTGGGATCACAGACATATACCATGCTACCTCATTGGAATTTTGTCTCATGCTCTTCCAGTTGCTGCTTAAAATATACTTAGTATCTCTTTATTTATTTATTTATTTTTGGCCATTCCTGGGCCTTGAACTCAGGGCCTGAGCACTGTCCCTGGCTTCTTTTTGCTCAAGGCTAGCACTCTGCCACTTGAGCCACAGCGCCCCTTCTGGCCGTTTTCTGTATATGTGGTGCTGGGGAATCGAACCCAGGGCCTCATGTATACAAGGCAAGCACTCTTGCCACTAGGCCATATCCCCAGCCCCTAGCATCTCTTTAGTGAATATTGGAACAGAGAGCCAAGGGGGCCTCATTGTACAAAATTGTCTCATGGGAGGGAACAGATGCATAAGGACTTAGCTGATTTTGCTTGTCTTGAGGAGAAGGCATGACAGAGAGAGAGACACACACAGAGAGGGACAGAGAGAGAGACAGAGACAGAGACACAGAGACACAGAGAGATGGGGGAGAGGGAGAGAGAGAACTTATAGTCATACATGAAGAAATCATCCTGCCCACATGGATGGGAGTACCTACCCTTAAACTATTTCACACACATCTTACAGTCTGGGGAGCATCTGAAAAGGACTTTTCCAAACTCCACGAGGTGTCTTGGAGAAGGCAGGAGCTACCAAGACACTGGCAAATGTTGGACTGTTTTTATTTTTTAATGGAAAGAAATGAGAGATTCCAAAGACAGACTGGAACCTTGGCAACACATTTTCTAGAGATTATGAAACAAGCAATTTGTGAGCTCTGACCAGAGGAAATGGCCTCACTTCCTTTAATAATGGGGCCACCAGACTGGAGATCAGGGAGCAGCTACGCTCTGGGAGACTCTGGATTGTAACATGACCTTCATGAAAATTCTTGTTTCATCTTCAAGGTTGAGGTGGAAAAAAGCACAGATAAGAATTGCTTAGATGGGTTTGTTGCTGGTGGAAGTAGTTTTTTTGTTTTGCTGGTCATGTGGCTTGAAATCAGAGCCTAGACACTGCCTGAGCTTTTTGCCCTCAAGAGTAGCACTCTACCACTTTGAGCCACAGCACCATTTCCAGTTTTCTGGTGGTTAATTGGAGATAAGAGTCTCATGGACTTTTCAGCCCAGGCTGGATTTGAACCACTATCATCAGATCTCAGACTCCTGAGTAGCTAGGATTATAGATGTGAGCTACCAGCACCCAGCTGCAAGTAATGTTTTTAGAGTGTTTGCTAAGGGAACTCTGTCACAGGAGTGGGTGGGTTAGGGAGACCTAATATGATAATGTGACAAGCCTGGTCTATCACATTCAACATTTCAATTAATACCTTGCAGCATGGATACAAATGTGTTTATGAAAGTGTTGCTTAAACCACCATTGTTGGTGTGGTTAGCAGGAGAGCTTGGGGTTTGTAGGAGAAGCTTAAACAATGGACCCCTTATCCTGCTGTTGTGTCGATACTCTGACTTTATTTTTATGTCACCAAACTATTTCATCTGCCTGGTACAATGAATAAAAGGTGTGACTTCCTAAAGGAACACTTAAGAGCCGGTGTGACTTGTCAAAATTACCCTTGGATTTGCCATGGCGACTGGCAACACCACCCAGGTGGTGGCCATGTCAGTCCTTGTCACTCACTGGGGACTAGAGATAATTTGAGGATAGCAGTCCTTGCCACTTGAAATTCCCAGGAAGCATTGACAAGAAAGAAACCTTGTTGTTCTGAGTCTTTGTGACACTAGGGACGTTTGTTACTGCAGATAAACCTGGCTGATCCTGACTGAGGCAGTAGGCCTCTCCAACAAATAGTTACTGACTAAATATTCAAAGATTCCTTTTATCATTTTTGTAAAGCCCTGAGTTACAGAATACCACCATAAATATTGGCCTGCATTTAACACCTAAAAGTACTATGGTTACTATTTTCTGAATGCTATGCACTTAGAAGTGTGCAAAGCCTGAATGGAAGCATTTTGCATGTCTGTGTCTCTTGAATTCTCCCAGTTACCCTATGAGGTGAGTGCCATCTTTTTCTGGTGAGAAAATTGTGATCCAGATAGGTTGAGAGGTTAGCAGCAGACCCCTGGGTTCTACTCGGGCTTAATCAACATCCAGGAGTGGGAACCCCTACCTTCACCCTTTGCTTTCCTGTGTGTGCAGCCTCAGGAGGAGATGGGGCAGGAATGAATGTTCCTACAGACAGCTTGCTACTCTGCCAAGCTGGGTTGATAGGTCACCTGGATGACTCCATGTCTGGTTAACATCTCAGGACGTTTAAAGCGGTTTGGCTGCCAGTGAAATTCCCCAACATGTGCTTTGAGGAAGGAAAAGAGCCAATCATCATCAAATAAAAAAAAAAAAAAGAAAGAAATGCTGCCTTTAAATTTTTGAATCCATGTGTATTCTTTGGGAAAATTCAATCCATATGTTTCTCAGTCTTTTATACGTTGAAGAGTTTCCTAGGGAGTACATGACTTCCAAACTTTTCAGAGCCCTTCTCTCCTTTCCTCTCCCTGTCTTTTGCATTATCCCTTCTCTTCTCACACTGGAAATCACACAGGAATTTACATTGGCAAAAGCAAACCTTGAGGGACTGTTAAGGCTGGACCCTGAGAAACATGAGTGGCACTGAGGCCCGGAGATGCTCATAGAGCCACATCTGGGGCTGCTCTCCTCTCCAGCCTTACACACAGGCTGGAAGCCCAGGCAGCCCAAGTGCTCCCATTTCTCAGCATTGCCTTCAATGCAGCTTGCGAGACCTCACTGTCCCATATACACTTGTATATGGCAGCAAGACAGTGACACTTGGGTAGGGACTCACATTTTGTTGGGCCCAGGAGAATCTCACCATAGCTCTCTCTCCTACTCCTGATGGTGGCCTTCCATAAAGGGATAGTCAGGGGAGGGAAACATGCAGTGCCTGCACAGAGGTTCAAGCCAAGCTCCAGGAGGTGGAAGCAATAATAATTATTAATGCTCAACATTTGTGTAACACTTCATTGTTTCAGAAATGCTGTCAGCAGCTGGATATAGCCAGCAAGCTTCTGCAGCCAGAAAACATGGATTAGGAGTCTTTGTCCCAGCTCTTCAACTTGGGTAATTACCTCATCTCTCTGAGCCTCCCTCCATTCATCTGTGAAATGGGTACTCCAGCAATACCAAGCTTACAGATGAACTGCAAGTCTCATGAGCTCCAAGGGGCTAAGAGTTACTAGTGCATCTGAGAAGGTGACGGCTCATCTCAAAGTATGATGTCTAAGAGGCTGAGCTGCTCATTTAAGGGTGACCCATGAACTTCCAGCTTCCCATACATTCTCTGACAAGGAAAATAGACGATGTAACTGTCTAGCTGAACTTTCTGTGTTGGGTGTTTCCTCTTTCCAATGGTACATGATGACATGGGGGGGGGTGTTGGGGTCCATCTTCCCCCTAGATGGAAGGGGCCTGAGGCACCTCCCCCAGCTGGGGAATGCAGCCCTTC
This sequence comes from Perognathus longimembris pacificus, assembly GCF_023159225.1. Classification (NCBI taxonomy): domain Eukaryota; kingdom Metazoa; phylum Chordata; class Mammalia; order Rodentia; family Heteromyidae; genus Perognathus; species Perognathus longimembris. Next base: position 22,911,806 of record NC_063171.1, read on the forward strand.
CATCCTCCCTACATTGGAATCTGGAGAAACCGGTCCGATAAGAGACCCCCCACCTAGCTGGCAGCCAGCCCCGCCTTGGAGGTCAAGTGACATAGCCCCTTGGAGGTCAAGTGACCAGCCCCTTGGAGGTCACCTGACAGCTCATGGCCTATGGGAATCCTGGCCAACCCCCTTCCCCCCGATCATCTACCCTTGCCCCTCTCTCAATAAAGTTAGTTCGCTCTCAGAGGCTAACCCGTGGTCTATGTCCGTTGCTTCCAGAGTAGGATAGCGGTCACATTACCACGCGGGTCGCGCGCCCGCCAGGACGGAGACATCCCCACGTCTCACCCCGACAAAACCTGCAGGCCGAGGGTCGGGGGAGAAGGCGATGAGAGGATAATAAGAGAGAAAGAAGTGAGCACTTGAGCCGGAGCAGAGAGAGCAGTCCCCACAGAGTGGCGCCCCACGTGGTTTGCACGAATCCACGCAAGAAAGCCCGGCTCCCGACCGGCCCTGACGGAAACAGGTTGGAAATCCTGAGACGCGCGATCCTCCCACCCCAGGTAAGAGGATGGGACAAGTCCAGAATCGGCGAAACAATTCGCCCCCTAAGATCCTAAAGTTCACCCTCCAAAACGCGGGGATTAATATCTCAGAGCCCTGCGCCATACAAATTTGGGAGGAATTGACCCACAGGGTCCCGTGGCTAACTGGAGCCAACCCACTCTCATGGGAAACTTGGGACCGACTAGAGCGGGAATTACAAACAACAAAACGTGGAGGAGAACCCCCACTGCGAGCCATTAAGACTCTCAAGGCTTGCCTCTCTTGGGACCCGGGCGGGGAGTCCCTGGATTCAGGAGAAGGAAGCCGGAGTTAATTTTGATCTGGAGTGGGCCCCGATGCCTACTCCAAAAAGCCCTGGGACCAAATCTCGTTCGGCACCCAGGAATCCAAGGCAGACAGGAGATGAGCAGAGCAGCCGCAGGCTTGCTACCCCTCCCCCATGTGAGGCTCAGCTTGAATCTATACATATGCAGATTTCGGCAGCCCTGAGCCGCTTTTCTGCGGCGGCGGTGCCCCGCAGCAAAAAAAAAAAAAAAGACCGGCCTGGCCACTTTTAAATTCAGAGGCCTTGAAACTACAGATTTTCATGAGTCCAGGAGGATGGTTCTTGAGAGAGGCAGGCCAAACGCGTCCTGGACAAAACATCTGCTTTATGGCCTGGCTTTCAGATTCCCCACCAACCAAGGCAATAAACAGCCTAAAGCCCCTTGCTGGGCAGTCCCTATTGCCAGAGACAGTAATCATGATATTTGGAAAAAAGTTCCGATTCTTAATTAATACAGGAGCAGATCGGACTATATGCATTTAATTGGACGACATTATTATTGGATCAGTAGATGCCCAAACACTAGACTTGGCCTATAGCAAGGCCCAAACACTCCTTCAAAGAGGAGGGCTGCGTATAGCCAGTGACAAGGTTCAGAAAGTATACCCCTTCAAGATCTTGGGGGCAGAGCTTAAACTAGACTCTGTATGCCCACTCAAGCCCCAGTTATCCTTCCAGGCAACTTATACTCTGGTGGAGATGCAAAGACTGTTAGGTGAAATTAATTGGCTAAGATCCTGGCTTCAACTGCCTACAGAGGAGCTGTTACCGCTCCATGACTCTTTGAAGGGCAAAGCGCCCACTGATGTTATTACAATAACTCCATCACTCCAAACAGCCTTCCAGAAAATCCAATTGGCCTTAAATAAGGCACAGCTGGCACGCTACAAGCCTAAGTGCCCACTTTGCCTTTGGATCCTCCCTGGATCCGAACTCTCTTCAGCTGCAATTACGCATCAGGCGAGCCCCTTCAGTGGGTGCACGCATCAGTGGGAGGAGCTCCCAGAGTTTATTCCCAGCTGGACCAGCTAGCTGACTTGGTAATTAAGGGCAGGGATACTTCCCTGAGACATTATGGAAGAGATCCTGACGTGCTAACTATTCCCTACCGGTTGTCAGATTTTGAATGGGTCAGGAGAAATAATTCACGTGTGGCTAGTGCCCTGGAGGGCTTTATGGGTAAGATAGATTGCCACTATGGCACTTCAAGATGGGTGACCTCATTTTCCAGGCTACAATGGACACCCCCTGTGCTTTTCTCTACCAAGCCTCTTGTCAAGGCTGCCAATGTCTTTACAGATGGTGGGCGAGCCGGCTCTGCCGTAGTGGTGCGCTCCGCCTCGCCCCCTGCCGGTGGGAAAGATAACACCCATTACTTTGAAGCCGTCACTGGCTCTGCACAGTTTAAAGAGCTGTATGCAGTCGCCTTGGCACTGACCCATGTTAAACAGCCAATGAACTTGTTCTCTGATAGTCTATATGTGGTTAACTTGCTACCCAACCTGGTATGTTCACATATCAAGTTGGATGGAAACCCAATCACTCCTCTGATGATCCAAGTCAGGTCTCTGTTAAAAGAGCGGAGTGAGCCTATTTTTTTACAGCACCTTCGTGGACACCAAGGACTGCCTGGGGACCTGGCACAAGGTAATCGTAGGGCCGACCAGCTGGCCACGGATGGAACCATCATAGCGCTAGCCATTGTACAACCTCAAAACCTCCAAATGGCCAAAGGGCTTCATGAGCGTACTCACTTAAATTGGAGAGGGTTACATCAGAGATTTCCTTCAATTCCTATAAAAGACTTAAAAAAGATTATAAGGACTTGCAAATCATGTATGCCTTTCGTGCAAGTCCCTCCTTTGCAATCTCCAGGTGTAAATTCAAGAGGTTTAAGACCCAATTTAATTTGGCAGACTGATGTGACCCATTACGCCCCCTTTGGAAGGCTAAAATATATATTTATGTCCATTGACACCTGCTCTGGTGCATGTTGGGCCTCTCTGCATACCGGTGAAAGAGCACGGCATGCTGAAAGCCACTTTTTACAATGTTTTGCTATCCTAGGACTGCCTTTACAGGTTAAAACAGATAATGGACCTTGTTTCACCAGTAAGCCTTTACAGGCATTTTTCCAAATGTGGAATATTAAACATACCACTGGAATACCTTATAACCCAAAGGGTCAAGCCATAATTGAGAGGCATAATAGGACCCTGAAGGATCAATTATTAAAACAAAAAGGGGGGGGGAAGCCCCCAGGACCAGCTGAGGACAGCGATGTTTACATTGAATATTTTAAATTTCTCTAAGGACCAACCTCTGTCGGCTTTCCAGAGACACTGGTCAAGCCAAACACCCTACTTAAAAGTGGAGGCCCGGTGGAAGGATTCTCTTACAGGGGCGTGGCGTGGACCCGACCCAATTATCAGCGCAGGAAGGGGATTCGCCTGCGTCTTCCCTACTGGGGAACCGAATCCAATCTGGATACCAGCTAGAGATGTAAAATATTGTCCAACAGAATGACCACCCAAGGGCACCTGCCCTTGAGGGATGTCTCCCCTTGTTTCCTCTCAGGAAAGCAAAGACCGAGGTGGAATTTTCTAAGGAGAAACGGGAAAGCCTGCCTGCACCAGCGATGGACCTGGACCCAGTGTCGGCCCTGTTTCTTCCCTGGACCCTGCCTAACGCCCTTTGGAGTACCGTTTGCTGTGGCAGCCTGACCCACAGCCTTGCACAAGGACCAAAGGGAAATTTTGCACGGTTGTCCCTCTCTTTCGCTCCCCCCTTTGCTGCTTATCTCAGGGGTCCCCATTGGAGGGAAATAGGAGCTAAAGGACTTGGACACTTTAATGTTTTATTATAAATGTTTATAATAAGTAAGGTATTGGCACCTTGCTGTAATGTTTACTGTGAAGTGTTTTACTAACCTCAGTTGTTAAGTTACCAGCATCCTGGCTGCCACATCACCAGGACCTGAACCTGCCCCTCTACCTCACCATCGAGGGAAGGAAGAGCCACCTGTGCTACCTCGAGCGACACCAGACTGGACCAGAATTCCTGTTTTCCGTGGACTGACCCCGATAAGAGACACTCCATTGCCTTGTGCCTTGTTGTAATTGCTCATATGTTACAGTTGCTCATGTTTGCATTTGCCTTGTATTACGATTGCTCATGCTTATGTCTGCTTTATGCTCCCATTTACCTTATATTTACATTGAGTCTCTTGTTGTAAGCGATGGGCCAGAGCTGTCTAGGTACCAAGTGGCCTTTAGCCTTTTAGCCATATAAGAACCCCAAGAGGCTCGTCACTCGAACCCTAGGCCCTGCTGCTCAGTAAGGTCCGCCGGCACCGGAAAAAATTATCAGGCTCTCTTTCGAGTGCCAATCCTACTCTCCCCAAGGCCTCTCATCGGGCCCGCCAGCCCGGCAGGAAGGTCAGCCTGAAGAGCTAGGGCGTTAGCCCAAGACGGGTAAGACTCCCCTTGGGGGGGGGGCAACCTAAGACATGGCGCGCTCTCGAGTAGGGCGCCTCCTGCTGTTCGAAAAAAAAAATATAAAAGAGGCAGATGTTGGGGTCCATCTTCCCCCTAGATGGAAGGGGCCTGAGGCACCTCCCCCAGCTGGGGAATGCAGCCCTTCCATCCTCCCTACATTGGAATCTGGAGAAACCGGTCCGATAAGAGACCCCCCACCTAGCTGGCAGCCAGCCCCGCCTTGGAGGTCAAGTGACATAGCCCCTTGGAGGTCAAGTGACCAGCCCCTTGGAGGTCACCTGACAGCTCATGGCCTATGGGAATCCTGGCCAACCCCCTTCCCCCCGATCATCTACCCTTGCCCCTCTCTCAATAAAGTTAGTTCGCTCTCAGAGGCTAACCCGTGGTCTATGTCCGTTGCTTCCAGAGTAGGATAGCGGTCACATTACCACGCGGGTCGCGCGCCCGCCAGGACGGAGACATCCCCACGTCTCACCCCGACAAAACCTGCAGGCCGAGGGTCGGGGGAGAAGGCGATGAGAGGATAATAAGAGAGAAAGAAGTGAGCACTTGAGCCGGAGCAGAGAGAGCAGTCCCCACAGGGGGGGAGTCCCTGAATTTTGGATGCTGGGGTCTGTTGGGGCCATTTCTATGAGGGAGCAGGGGACTTTCTGGGGGAAGAAGGGGCAGGAAGAGCATGGGCAGATTCTCCTAGGGAGAGGGGTGGCTGTGAATACTTCTGGAGGATTCTGGCAGGAAGGCCTGAAGACAGAAAGGATGGAATGAATTCCCTATGTGCTCATTAGGACCCCAGGCACACAGCACTGAGGACTAGTCAGCATCGAGGCCACATAATGGGGTGCAGCATGGAGAGAGCTTAGTTCCACAGTGTCCTAGGTCCCTTCTTAGTTTTTAGGGAGCACTCAGCAGTAGGTACCTTGGGGGAATAGAGCCTCGGCACACATAATATACTCCTGTGTATTCTGAGAGTTCTGCATTGAAGTGGGGGCCCCATAGTGACCGGCAGAGGACAACAGAACAGTACTACCCCCGTGACCATACCTGGCTTACCTTAAACTGATGGGCATGGGTAGCTGGGTCACCAGGATAGAGTTTAAAGTCTTAAGTGTGGTGGCGCAAGAGGCATGGCTGAGCCCTGCCTGTCCCTCTCTCCCAATACCCTACACCATCCTAATGCCACCATCTACAGTTCTGTGTCTTGGCCCAGGCTGTCCTCCAGCCTGTATGACCCCCTTCCTGTCCCATCCACAACCACCTACACAGGCACTTGCTACACATAGGACACCTTGGCCTTCTAACCTCAGCTTCTACCTTCGCTGTTGGCCTTTAAAAATATTTTTTTTCTGCAGTGTGACCCTCCCTCTTGGTGAGCCAACTTGTAACCTAGCTCTCCATCCACAATAGGCTCCTTAACAGCATACACCTGAGCCTGATGCCAGTGGCTCACACCTGTAATCCTAGCCACTCGAGAGAGCTGTGATCTCAGGATCATAGTTCAAAGCCAGCCAGTGCAGAAAAGTCCCTAAAACTCTTATCATCAATTAACGACCAAAAAGCCCAAAGTGGAGGAATAGTCCATGTGTCAGAGCTCCAGCCTTTAACAAAAAAGCCACGTAGGAGCATAGGCCCTGCGTTCAAGCCCCAGTACTGGAGGCATAGGCATGTGCGCATGAGTGCACACTCACATGTATACACACACAGCATCCTCCTGCCCCTCTGAGTTGGGAGACTCTTGAATGCTGGTGGAAAGCTTGTATAACAAGTGAATAAGTGCTTGGAAACATGTCTTACCCTGTTCCATCCAGTATCCAAGTCCCAAACCCAAGTCTGGAATCAGCAACAGCCATTTCTCCTGGCTGTCTACTCTTTCTCGTGGGTCCTGAAGCTGCTACCAGAGGGAGAATGGCCCCTGGATACAAAGTCCCACAAAGCCCATTTCCATCTGGATACACTTCCAACCTCAGCTGCGCGGGCAGAAGGAGTCTAATGTTAGTTCTATAGACAGGACTGGGGACCCGTCTGCAGGCCCTCAGCACTGACAAGCCTTTGGCTGTTCTTGGCTCTGATTTTGCTGGGTTTTCAAGGTTCCTCTTTCTGGTTGAAAATGAAAAGTTTGGGAACGCCAAGGAAGCATCAGCCAGCTCGTGGCACACAAGCCTGTACTGGTGAAATGAGGCTTTGCTGCACCAGAGGATCAGCTGTGGAGACTTGAAAACCACCTGTGCTCAGGTTTGCCTGTATCAGTTATATAAGGCTCTGGGGGTGAGATTCAGGCATCAGATTTATTAAATGCTTGATCTTGAATGTCTCCCCTAGGCCCATGTCAAAGGTTTGTTCCCAGCTATCGGGAGGTGGTGACACCATTGGGAATTGGGGCCTAGGAGAAAGAAATTGGGTCTTTGTAGGTGGTGTACCCTTGAAGGGAATATGGTGGGGCTGTAGCCCCTCCTCTTCCGTCTTTGCTTCCTCACTGCTAGGAGACACGAGGCTTCCTTCACCATGCCTTCTTGCCATGGTGCACCGCCTTGCTCACTGCTGGCTTCAAAGCAACAGGCCAATCAAACATGGGCTGAAGCCTCCAAAGCCACAAGCCAAGGTAAACCTAACCTTCCTTCCTTTCTTTTTTGTAAAAATTCGATTGTTACTGTAAAGGTGGTGTACAGAGGGGTTACAGTTACATAAGTTAGGTAAAGAGTACATTTCTTTTTGAGCAGTGTCACCTCTTCCCTCATTTTCTCCCAGTTTTTCCCCTCCTGACTCCCTTCCCCTACAATTTGTATAGTTCATTTTCAACATAGTGTCTAGTGAGTATCACTGCTGCATGTTTACCCTAACCTTCCCTTTCAATACATTTTTTGAAGTCCTGGGGATTGAACTCAGGGCCTTGGCCTCTTTTTTCATTAGTTATTTTCAAGGCAGGGTCTTACTTTATGCCCTGGGATGGATTGGGCTATGATTCTCCTACTTGTATTTTCCCTCATTTCTGAAGGTGACAGGCATGTGCCACTGTGTCTAGCGATTGAGATGAGATGGAGTTTTTTTTTTTTAATTATATGCCTAGACTGGCCTTGAACTACAATCTCTCAACTAGCTAGGAGGCTTGAGACACCATACTTAGCTAAACACTTCCTCCTTTAAGGTTTATTGTCTCAAGTATTTATTATAATAAATTTATTTATTATAATAATTATAATAATAATTATTTATTATAATAAATTTATTTATTATAATAATTCAAATATGCAGCCAAATATGAAAAATGGTGTTTTGGGAAATTTTAAGGGTTAGAAGCATGGTTCCATTGGCAGAGTGCCAATGATCGAAAACATGAGGTACTGAGTTTGAGTCCTGCTCTTAGACCTAAAAACACACACACAAAAGACACCACTTCCCTAAATGAGGTGATTAAGCTCTGATGCCTGAGCATAATTTTCTTTGGTTTTGATAGTGTTCCAGGTGATCCCAGTGTGAGGGGCAGGGAGGAGGGGGCAGGGGCAGAAATGGCTGCTCAAGCCCAAAGCCCTCATTGAGCGACAAGGGGTCTAGGGCCCAGAGAGGTCAAAGTATTTGCTCAATGACATACAGCAAGACCAGGGTACAAACTCAGCTGTGAGTTCCTGAATCTTAACCCAGTGTCCTTTCTATCACACATGGCAGAAGCCAAAGGAAAACTTTTTTATACTGATTAAATGATAGAAATTAGCAAAAGGAAAACATGACTTGTGAATGGGGACACTCAGTACCAAGCAGCTGTGAGAACTCAGATCATCAATGTCATCAGATAGCATTTACAAAAATGAGGGAGTGAGGCACAGAGAACGTATTTTGCTACAGTTTAGTCAGCCACTAGTTGCAAGTTAGTTAATTACCAGGACCTCCTGCAGCTAACCAAATCTCAGTTACTGTGATTGAATTCCACTTTGGTTTGGTCTTTTGAGCAGACCAGACCAGACAAGAGCAGGTGGCTGACACACTTCAATGGCCTGAGACCATTTCCTTTCACACGGGTGACATACGTGGGCACTCTTTCTAGTCATTCATTTCACAATTTAGTGTTGGGTTGGCACACGTAGTCAAGAGAGTTGGCAAAATTTCCCTTGACTTAGATCAGAGAGCTCATATGGAGCAACTCCTCCCGGTTTCTGTCAAATCCAAGAGGCAAAATCCACTAGAGCCATGCCATCTAACTGTGGGGACAGACTTAGAGTCCTCATGACACAGAAACTGATGGAGATGGAGAATAAACTAGAATGTATTCTGGGTGAAAAGAAAAAGGAATCTGGAAGAAGGAATCATACAAAGAAATTATCTCAATGTCTCCTGGAATCTGCCTGGGGTTTCTACACGTGTGTGTGTGTGTGTGTGTGTGTGTGTGTGTATGAGTATGTGTGTGTGTGTCTGTATATGTGCATGTGTCTGAGGATCAAACCAGAGCCTTGTGCACACAAAACAATTGCTCCACCATTGAACTGCACTCCAACCTCTCTATGTCTCTTCTTATTTATGGTACCCTTCTCTCCCAGCCATCACGAGACTCATTGGGAACATCAAGGCCTTGGACATAAGTTGCTCGGGTTCTTTTCCAGCTGCATTAAAAATAAGTATTGGGTGGATCATCTAACATCTCCTTGCCAGGTGTGGACAACTGTATTTTTCAAGTCCTTGCCTCCTTCATGCTCAGGTGGGAAATCACTAGGGGCCCATTTCACAGGGGAGAAAAGTAAGGCTAGGGAGATGAACAGCTTTCTCTGGAACACTTGGGCAGCAAGTGCTAGAACTAGGATCTAAACTGAGTCTGGTCTGAATACATTCAAAAGGAAACATCTTAAAATTTGTTCTTCTATGAACGAAGATAACATATCTTTTTAAAATAATGCTGCTGGGTTTTAGATTAATTACTAATGCACAATATTTACAACAGATAAGAAAATAAAATGGTGTTCGCAAAGTTGACACTTTCTCTTTTGGAACACTCTGGTTCCCAGCATAGGCGTCACTCAAGTCAGTTTTTCAACTCCAAACTCTCTTCATCTATTAAAATCGCCCTGCTTGGCCAGGTGTTGGGGGCTCACACCTATAATCTTAGCTACTCAGGAGGCTGAGAGCTAGGGATCCCAGTTCAAAGTCAGCCCAGACAGTAAAATCCCTGAGTTTCTTATTGCCAAGTAACAACCAAAAGCCAGAAGTGAAACTGTGGCTAAGGTGGTAGAGTGCCAGCCTTGAGTAAAAAATCTAAGGAACAGCACCCAGACCCTGAGTTTAAGCCCCCCCCACCTACTCTCTCTCTCTCTCTCTCTCTGCTCTTCCCATACCTCTGCACCTCTTTCCCTGCCTTTGAAACCCACACTACAGCCTAGATTGAGGCTGGTCTGTCGGCTTGATGGCATGGGACACCCAGGAGGTGGGTGTCATTTGTCACTGACCATTCGACCCTTGGGGGCCCACCTTACAGTAAGAGTCCTATGGCTACCTAGGTCCTCGTGACAAGGAAGGTAGGTGCAGCAGACCTTGCTCCATTCCACCTGCCCTAGACCTCATCTCCTGGTTTCCTATTCATTTAAGAGGTCTCCAGGGCTGGGAATATGGCCTAGTGGTAGAGTGTTTGCCCTGTGTACATGAAACCTTGGAGTCGATTCCTCAGCACCAAATATATAGAAAAAGCTGGAAGTGGCAATGTGGCTCAAGTGGTAGAGTGCTAGCCTTGAGCAAAAAGAAGCCAGGGATAGTGCTCAGGCCCTGAGTTCAAGCCCCAGGACTGGCAAAAAACAAGACAAGTAAACAAGAATTTAAAGGGGGAAAAGCCATTGCATAATCCCATTTCCTCTTCTCACACCATTTTCATTTATTTGTGCCTTTCCTAATAATTAACCAGGGAAATGTACGTTTTAAAATTTTAGTTTTATAACAGTGTTTATAAGGTATTTTGTGTTTGTTTATTTTACTTAGAACTGGCTTATAAACACATTTCTGTTGATTCCTTGTCTTCCTGTTGATCCACATTAACATCTGTAGTTTGGGTTTTGTGTTTCTTTTAGATTTCTGTTCCCCAATAGTGGAATTGAACCCTGAACCCAGAGCCTGATGCATGCTAGGCAAGCACTCTACCACTAAGGCACATTCTCAGCCTAGGCTCATCTTATAATGTGTGATGAATATCTTTATGCAGACCTTCTTCCTCCTCCTCTTCCTCCTTCTTTTGTAACTATCTTCATTGAAGGGGCAGATGGGCTGGAACTGGTGAGAGGCAGTGCAATTGGAAGAAGTGGGTTGGGTGAGAGAGGGATGGGAGATAGGGAAAGGAAAAAAATGGTTTCCCAGACACATTCAGTAGATGATTGTACTACAGGCATCAGGAAGAACCTCCATGCTATCTCTGGCTCTGAAAACTCTTGTTTTCTTTCCTGCCTGAATTAGTAAACCTTGATCATGAGGAAGATATTTATGTAGTGTGATGAGTCGGAAACTCTGTGTCTGTGTGTGTGTGTGTGTGTGTGTGAGTGTGTGTGAGTGTGTGTGAGAGAGAGAGAAAGTGAGTAAGAGAGACAGAGAGAGACCGAGAGAAAGACAGGGAGAGAGAGAAAGAGGGGACATGAAAAATTTTTACTTTCAGATAATGATTGTGGATAGGATGTAATAAATAGAGTAATGCTAGCTTTGGTTTATTGAATATGTACTACATGCCAGATACTAAATGCTTCATAGAAATGTTGCCACCTCAACAATGAGGTCACTATTTCGCAATAAAGAACTGAGGTTCAGGAAGACTGCATACACTTTTGAGGTGTTAGCAGGTAGGGAATCACAAGGCTGAAGACAGACCCTAGTGAGTGATGGAGACCTAACTCAACAAAGGTTGTCATTTCCCAATAACCTGAGAAATGGCTTGGCACCTTGGCAGCAACTCTAGCTATATCCCAGCTTAGATTGGAAGAGATATTTGGGAGTGGCAGGATAGTGTTGAGGTGATAGTGAGGTCAGTACTCCCAGAGAACCAGGGAGGCAAATCTTGAAGATTTTCTCTGCACGCTCAAGAGCAGTGTCGTTTCTCCCAATTGTAGCTGTCATTTTACTTTTGATTTTTAACTTATATATGGAATTGTACATACTTGCCAGGTGTCAGTGGCTCACACTTGTAATCCTAGCTACTCAGGAGGTTGAGGTCTGAGGATCACAGTTTAAGCCAGTCTGGGCAGGAAAGTCTGTGAGACTCTTATGTTCAATTAACCATCCGAAAACTGGAATTGGAGCTGTGGCTCAAGAGGTAGAGCACTAGCTTGAGACAAACCAAAAACTTAGGCCCTGAGTTTAAGTCCCAGCACAAAAATCATTGTACATACTCGATAGGATATCATCTGAGGACTGGATGCATGAATACACGATGCAGTGTTCTAATCTTAGAACATTGAACATTGCTTTCTGATAGTATGGATGCCTTTTTCATTTTGTCTGTTTATTTATTTATTGGCACTAGGGCTTGAACTCAGGGCCTCATATCCTTACTTAGCTTTTTCTTTCAAGGCTGGTGCTCTACCATTTGCACTGTGCCTCCATGTCTAGCTAATTCAAGATAAGAATTTCTCAGATTTGTCTGAGTGGGCTGGCTTCAAGCCTGATTCTCAGATTTTAGCCCCCTGATAAGATTTCAGGCAGGAGCCATCAGTGCCCAGCTTAGCTGTCTTTTTTTAACACACACACACACACACACACACACACACACACACACACACACACTGCTGCCTTTTGTGCAGAAGCTATTGGAAGGCAGGGTCTATGACACATTGCCCCCCCCCCCCTTTTTTTTTTCAGAGTTCATGAGGATCACTGTGGCTGGAAGCAATGGCAGCTGAGCTCAGCTTTGAAAGACAGCTGGGGTCCCAATGGCATAATTGGGAAGGGTAGCCGAGGAGGGCGACAGGAGTCAGGAAGGAGCAGAGTATATTAGGTGGGTGAGGGATACGTGAGGAGACCAGTAGGCTAGGCCAAGGTTTGAGGAAGGTGAGGAGTAAGGCTGTAGAGAAGGTGCCAGGACCAGCTTTGTCCTGGGCAGTGAATCATTTCCAGGCACAGGTTCTCTGGCCCAGTGTAGAGAACAGTGGTTGTACCATGGGAGCTGACTGCATTTGGGACTTTTATTGCAATCAGAAGAGGAGGAAGAAAAATAACCTAATACTAGATTAGGTAAACAACCGTGAAACAACCGCGATCCAAGTGGCCGAGTCTAGGCTCTGAGTGAAAGCAGGCTCTCTAGGGCCTGTTTCAACTCAAGCAGCAGTCACTCCAGATGAGCCCAAGTCCTGGGCCACTGCACAGGGAAGGGCAGCCCTGTCTTCTCTGACCATGGGGCTCTGTCTTCCTTGGCTGAGGCTGAGTCCTGGGGGCAGGTAATACTCAGGCTAGACTCACCCCACAGCACAGCCACGTGTGAAGGTAGCACAGGCTCTTGACTCACAGTCCCCTTCCCCTCTTTTCTCAGCTTCTGCTGTCTGCTCAGTAGCCCTGGAAACTACCAGACAAACTGGGAGGCTGAGAGCATTTTCTGGAATGGCTAGGACTTACTCCAACAATCTCTGCAGCCTGGGTTCTGTCTCCAGTGCCCTTCCCTGTTCTCGAGGGTTGGCGATAGGAAGGAGTGCTCAGTGACTCTCCAGGGCCTAGCCTCCCGGGCTGTTTGCTAATTTTGGTTGGAAGTTTGGTGTTAAGTAAAAACATCAGGGATTCCTGGCAAGAACTCAGACGAAATGAGAATTAGGAAAACAGAAAAGTCTCCAAGTCTTCCCAGGCAGTGTAAGCAAACAGCCCAGGCTGCGGCTGGCCTCTGGAGAGCACCCCCTGGCAACACCCAGCCCTGAGCCACCTGCCCTGGACCTATGGTTCCTGTTAGAAACACGAATGGATCCTTCCAACAGGCTTGTGGATGTTTCCATCAGCCAGGAAATGCCTCACACTCTATAGGTCAAGTCCAAGCTCCCCCCCGCCCCCCCCCCCCCGCCGTCCCCTCACATGTGTGAGTCTCCAGTACCACCATGACCTGGAGAACAGCACCAGATGGGAACCAAACACCTCCAGCTCTTTGCTCTCAGCAAATAATCCCTAGCTCTGAGTCCCCTGCCCCTGTGCTTCAAGGTTCTTGTTCTGAATCAGAACTGCCAGCAGCCCCCATTACCCTGTGGCCTTGATTGTGCCCACTCTAAAAACCAGCCTTACTTGACCTCCAGGAATCCATCCAGGAAGGAACTGTTGAGAACCAAAGCATTCAGCAAGTGAGGTGGTGATGGAGTTTCTGTTAGTCAGGAAATAAATCTCTTTTCAGCTCCCTTCCCCTTGCAGGCGTGGGTGGGGAGAACAGGCAGGGCCTGAATCTATGGCTTACTGTTTAGGCCAGGGTAGAGAAAGTCTTAGAAATCGTTGTGCAGACAAAGTAAGTAGAGGCAAGGTGTTAAGGAGGAAAGGGGGTATGAGCCACACATTAAGACAAATAACTTTCTGTCTCTTTTACCAGCCAGGCAGCCCCTTGCCCCTCCCTCCCCCCCCCCCCACTGCCCCAATCTCCTCCCAGCTCCCACCCATCTCCTCCCAGTTCTGGCCTCCTCTTCCCCCCTAGGTCCCCAGACTAGGTCCTTAGTGTCACTTTCCTCCCAAAGAGTAAGGATTTCTTGGAGAACAGTTGGTGCCATGTAGGGAAAACTCATGATGGGCCTGGAATGTCTTGTTGTTGCCAGAGGGTGAGAATGATCTTCCAAGAGTGTCAGGACCCAGCGCTGCAAGGACAACAGAGTCAATCACAGAGGCTCCTGGGTGGAACCTGGACACATGGGGCATTCATGAGGACAGGCTGAGCCATAAAGAGACTATGGGCTCATTAGAAATACTTTTTTTAAAAAAACATCTTGACATATTCAGAGAAATGGTTAGGGACTAAAGCAGGTGTGAATATAATAGAATATGTTCAATTTGTACCGACTTAGTAAGTAGGATATTCATATACACAGCATTTTTCTTCTATTATATATTTCATAAAGGATAAACCTTTTAATCATGCCATGTGCTCATTTCTGTCTGTGTAATTCAGGGGACCCTGGGCCACCCAGTTTGAGGAAAACTAGGCATTGGTCCAGGCCAGAGCTGCTCAGTCCTGGGGCTGTGCATGGCCTGAATGAAGGAGGAACTCCTGTGTGTCCCAGTGGTCTAGGGAGGAGCCCTAACTACACACATGTGAAGCCTCCTCTCCTAGACAACAGAACTTCCCAGTAGCCCTACAAGTTAAAGGTCAAGGCTAGAGGACACACAGACAGTTTAATGGTGCGAACAATGGGGCAGTACCTTAATGCAGGGCAATGGGTGAAGTCACAGAGGGCTACTGCGAGCTCATCTCATTTCAGGGAGAAGTCTAATGTTGCCAACCCCAAATGCCTTCCCTGAAGGTGAGGCTGTAGTCTCACTGAATTAACAGAGTTTTAATTACACAAGCAAAGCTCTCCCATTTATCTCTGCAGCCTGGCCTCACATCCTGACTTAGAATTAGCCACCCAACCACCCCAACTCTACAGCCCAAGCAGCTGGAGATGCCTCTTTATTCTTTTTCTTGAGGTCTGTTTTTTTTTTTTTTTAACCTAAGGGTAAAAATAGTATTTGGTAATAAGTCACTGAAATCCTAGGAAGGTGTGAAAATTGGCACCCTGGGAAGGTGTGGAATTTAGAATAAGAAAAAGGTGAAATCCTTGGTCTTAACACTTTTATAGCAGGTTTTAGCATGAAGGACTTTAAACAGCTTTGGAATCATAATTTTTTTTGTTTGTATATTTAATACATGTGGGGCATTTAAGACAAACTGCTATTTATGAATTTAATTAAGTATTTGGAGGTGTTGGTTTAAGTTTGCAAAAATCCCATTTGCTGAATCTGGGACATTTTAAAGACTGTCTTTTTAGAGCAGCATTAAGTAGAAAGTAGAAAGAGTTCCTATATGACACTCTGCTCTCCTCCACAGAGCCTCACCCACTCAGCTTCCATGATGTCACGGAACCTTACCACCTATAGCCCATAGTTTGCATTGGGGTTCATGCTTGGTGTCATGCGTTCTATGGATTTACACACACACACACACACACACACACACACACACACACACACACACGGCGACCATATCCATCCATCTTGATAGCTTCCTTTCCCCCAATCACCTGGGCATCACCTCTCACTTACCCCTCCACACTAGCTCCTTCCAACTTCCTGCCTTTTTACTGTGTCTATAGTCTTCTTTTTCAGAATATCATATAGTTGGAAACCTACAGTATAAAGCTTTCTCAGATTGGCTTGTTTCATCTAAGAATAAATATACACTTTTAGTTTCTTCCATGACTTTTCAATACTTGGGGTGCGTGTGTGTGTGTGTGTGTGTGTGTGTGTGTGTGTGTGTGTGTGTTGGTGCTGGAGTTTAAATTTAGGACCTCTTGAGCTTGCTCAGCTTTCTTACTTACAGCTGTTACACTGCGACTTGAAACATGCCTCCAGCCCTGTATTTTGCTAGTTGATTAGAGATTAGTCTTGGAACTTTTGTGCCTGGGCTGGCTTTGAACCAAGATTTTCTATGTCTCAGCCTCCTGAGTAGCTAGGATTACAAGCATGAGACACTGATGCCTGGCTGATAGTTCATTTCTTTTTATCACTGAGTAAAGAATCCATTGTTTGGGTGTTCATTCACTTATGTGAAAGCTATCTTGGTTGCTCGTTAGTCTTGGCAGTTATGAATAAAGCTGCTGTCAACATCTATGTTTAGGTTTTTGTGTGGATTTAAGTTTTCAGTTCATTTGTGTAATATCAAGGAGCCTGATTGCTGATTTTTCTAGTAAGACTCTGTTTAGTTTTGTAAGACTAAACACTAAAGTGTTTCCTCATGTGGTGGCATCATTTTGCAGCCCTACCAGCAATGAGATTCTCATTGTTCCATGGCGTTGCCAACATTTGGTATTTGAGATTTTGGTCATTCTACGTATGTTGTAATAGCTGATGGTTTTAAGTATTATTTTTTTAATTTATCATCAATGCTAATAAATGCTAATAGCTAATAAATAGGACCCTTCAGACATCAAATAGCTAGTAGTGTTCTTGAATATATACCAACAGTACAGAGCTGGGGGTGGCTGAAGCTTTTCTCTATGCTAGAATGATTTGGAGGTGGCTTGATGGAAAAGGACTCAATCAAGGTTGGAGAGAGAGAGAGGAAAAAAAACACAATATGACAGACCAAAGCATAGGATGGTAGAAATGGCTGAGGAAAAATTTAAAGAAGGGAAAAGTATAGTATTTTGTTTGATCTGATCTTAATCTTTTCCATGTTTAGAAGTTAGTCACCCTATGCATGCCTTATACAAATGGTTTTTATGAAACTCCAGGGAAAACATTTGTACCTGTATCTAGAAGTGGAAAGACAGAACATCCATTATCAGGTGAAGGTGTGAGGGAGGCTGAAGTCACTTAATTAACATGGTCTTCTCACCTTCAGGACTGCATGGGAATGAATTCTGTGACAGGGAGAGAGGAAGTGACTGTGGTGTCTAATGCAGTGCATTTTGGCGCTGGCTCTTTCCAGCACACAGCTAATAGTTAAATTTTTGGTATGAGTTGGATATTAAACCATTGAGAGATTGAACCTTAAATGGTAAGAAGTATTTACACCACGGATATTGACACAGGCATTACACATCAGCAACCTCCCCCCTTCCCCCTCTGCGCCCCGCTTTCCTCCCTCCCCCAGGCACTTGGTAAGCATTTGTTGGCCTATTGCTGACATTGAGGCCATTTCTTATTTGGCTTCTTTTCTCTTGCTCTCATCACTTCCTGTTTTCACAGTCAGAAAATCAATAGAGTCAGTTTCTATCTCTTGGCTTTCTGAAAAAGCTGTCCTTCCTCTTTTCTGGCAGTACAGTGAGATGAACCCAGGGCTTTATACATGTGAGGCAAATGCTCCACCACTTGAGCCACTAGGCCCTAGACCTTTTGTTTCTTAGCTGTTTTTCAGATAAGTCTTGTGCTTTTTCCCATGATGGCCTTGGGCCACCATCCTACTCTGCCTCCTGAGTAACTGCGATTCCAGGTGGTTCTCCTCTTTTCCTGGCTCCTTCTTGTTTTTTAAGATGCAACTCACATGTCATCTCCTGGGGAAGGACTCCACTCCAAGCTCCAGCACACACAGTGCCCTAAGGCCTCCCTGCTGCCCTCTCCCATCCTCCCTCTTACAGTTTGAGATCCTTCTGCATCAGGCCAGCAGATTGGCTCATTTCTGAATTAGAAGATCCTAGCATGGAGCCTTCTGTAATCAGCTGCAGAACTGACCCCTCAAGTGTCTCAAGAACAGTTGACAGGGAGACCATGTGTGGACAGGGAGTGGGGAACACCCTCTTGCAAAGTAAGAGGAAAACTGCAGAACTTCCCTAGTAAAGTGAGGTGACAGCCAGTATAACAGAAGAACCTGATGACAAAGACAGAGACCAAAAGACAATGTCCCCTTCCACACTGATGAGTCCTGGAGTACCTGTGTGGCAGGAGCCCTGTCCCAAGGTCACCCCTCTGAGGAGGAGGAACCAGCCCTGCATGTGAACCGCTCCCTAGGCATCAGATGGCTCCCAGGTGTCTATGTACCAGGCCAAGGCCTCAGCAACCAGCTGTTCCTGCTGCTGCTCCTGGCCAGAGTCACTTTCTGACCTGTCAGCAGCACTGGAAATGGTGACTGGAACAACAACAAAAAAAACCCTGCAAACTGCAGGGGAAAGTTTTAGGGTGGCAGACAGAACAGCTGCTCGTTTTTAATGAGGCTCTGTCTTCCCTAAAGTTGATGCTGCCCCATGGCCTTTGAACTTGCTTTTGTCCTCCACATCACCAGTTCTTTTTGGGCACACAGGCAGGTGTGTTTCACATGAAAAGAAAATGGAAAGATGCTAGTCACCTCAGTGTCAATAGCCTAGGGAAGACAGAGCCCACTGTTCCCCCTCTATTTGGGGTATATGACAGTCACCAGGAAGGTAGCTAGTTGGAGTTCCAGGAAGCAAGAGAGTTGTATGAGGAAAAAAATTAAAGAAAGGAAGGGTTTAATATTTTGATATGATATTGAACCTTTTCCATTTTTTGTTTTTTTTGGCCAGTCCCGGGGCTTGGACTCAGGGCCTGAGCTCTGTCCCTGGCTTCTTTTCGCTCAAGGCTAGCACTCTGCCACTTGAGTCACAGCGCCACTTGTGGCCGTTTTCTGTATATGTAGTGCTGGGGAATTGAACCCAGAGCCTCATGTATACGAGGCAAGCACTCTTGCCACTAGGCCATATCCCCAGCTCCAACCTTTTCCATTTTTAGAAGTTGTTTACTCTATGCATGCCTTATCAATTTTTTTTTTAACAAAACTCTAGGAAAAACTCAAAGCAGAGCTCCACTATGAATCCTGTTTATTTTAGAATTCTTTTTTTCTTTTTTTTTGGCCAGT
This sequence comes from Perognathus longimembris pacificus, assembly GCF_023159225.1. NCBI lineage: Eukaryota > Metazoa > Chordata > Mammalia > Rodentia > Heteromyidae > Perognathus > Perognathus longimembris. Next base: position 22,930,647 of record NC_063171.1, read on the forward strand.
CCTGGGGCTTTGGACTCAGGGCCTGAGCACTGTCCCTGGCTTCTTCTTGCTCAAGGCTAGCACTCTACCACTTGAGCCACAGAGCCACTTCTGGCCGTTTTCTGTATATGTGGTGCTGGGGAATCGAACCCAGGGCCTCATGTATATGAGGCAAGCACTCTTGCCACTAGGCCATATCCCCAGCCCCTATTTTAGAATTCTTAATGTTTTATAATTCTTATTGGCAATTATTAGAAAACATCTAAGCCAATTTTGCTGATGGTGGGAGGACATGGTCCCAGGCCCAGCAGGAGAGTACTTTAGGATGAAATGATGGACAAGCTCCGCTACCACTGTCCTGGGCAACTAGAAGAAATGATGCCCCTGTGTCTGTCTTGACAGTGCACCTTCTGGCCAGGATGCATGCTCATCAGTCTGATCTCTGGGGTTTTAGATGTTCATTTCTGGGCCCTAATCCCTGTTCCTGGGAAGCCCAGTGTCTGTACTTCCCTGAGCCTCTTGTGCCAATTGCAGCTATGACCACAGAGTTCTCCAAAACCACTCCATGGGGGTTATTAGGGTAGCAGAAAAGAGTTGCCTCTGAGGCAGGCTCATCTGCTAGGACAGACCTGTGCCCATAGGACTCCTTAGCAGGTTTGTTCTGAGGGCTGCAAACATGAATGGCTTACTGGAATCTTGTTATTTTTGTCCTTCTGGCTGGTGAAACTCAAGACATGTTCCCATGTCTTTTTTCTTCTATGACAACTAAAATAGGTGTTGAAATACACCACAGGCACCTCCTCCATCAAAACAGTCTGAGGCAGCTTGGCACCAGTGGCTCACACCTATAATCCTACCTACTCAGGAGGCTGAGATCAGAGGACTTCAGTTTGAAGCCAGCCTTAGCAGGAAAGTCTATGAGACTCCTATTTCCAATTAACCATGAAAAAAGCCAGTACTGGAGCTGTGGCTCAACTGGTAGGGGTGACAGTTATGAGCAGAAAAACACCCAGGCCCCACTCATCCCATCAAGCTACAGCTAAAAGTGGAAGTTCTTTAGGATAGATGGGTCTGGCATCTTCTCTTGGTATTCTTTTTTTTTTTTTTTTTTTTTTGGCAGGGGGCCAGTCCTGGGGCTTGGACTCAGTGTCTGAGCACTGTCCCTGGCTTCTTTTTGCTCAAGGCTAGCACTCTGCCACTTGAGCCACAGTGCCACTTTTGGCCATTTTCTGTATATGTGGTGCTGGGGAATCGAACCAAGGGCCTCATGTATATGAGGCAAGCACTCTTGCCACTAGGCCATATCCCCAGCCCCTCTTGGTATTCTTGAGCCTCTTCATGTAAGTTGTAACCCTATAAACCACTATTAAATGTGTCCTAGGGGCCATGTGTTGTGCTGAGTTACACAAAGGCACCTTCTCTTTTAATCATCTCTATAATCTTGTGAGGAAGGAGAATTATTAAGAACATTTTTTTTCAGGTAGGATAAATGAAGCTCAGAAAGTTATGAAGCTCCTCAGCTCCTAGGTAGTAAAGTTGGGATTTATACTCAGATCTTACTGACTCAGATACAACCCCACCTTTCTGTGATTGTAAAGTCAGTCTGATTATAACCTGCACAATCTATTTTTTTTTTTTTTGTAGTGGGGCTTGTATATAGGGCCTTACACTCTTGTTGGCTGGCGTGTACCACTTTGGCCACAGTCCCTATTCTAGCTCTTTGCTGGTTAATGGGAGACAAGAGTTTCATGGACTTTTCTGCCTTGGCTTCAAACTGTAGTTCTCAGATCTTGACCTAAAGCTAGGATCACAGGCATAAGCCACCAGCACTCGGCATATTGAATATATGCCCCCCTCTGGCATGAATTCTTAGCATGATATCTGAAAAGGTAACTGAACTCAGCTGTTTCTTGTGGGGTAATGTCTGCTCAGTACTTCTTAGTCTAGTTTACAGGATAATCTGAGTAGGCACTGGTAGCCCCAGCCCCTCTAGCCCTATCCCTGCAAGCCCTGGGAAGGCTCTGCCCTCGTTGAATTGAGAGGGCCCCAAGAGCCTGAGTTGAGCCAGACTAAATGAATGCATAAAGTGAGGATGACTATGCATGTGCCAGGGACTGAGCCTTATACATGTCATTTCACCCTAGAGAAACAACCCCCAAATCTGACTTGATTGGCAGAGCTAAGAGCCACAAGTTTGGTCACTGCCTTGTGAGCAGTTTAAGGACATTGGTCTGTTGGTCAGCAAGTCAGAGGCAGGTGGCTTTGAATTTCTCCTTCTGATTACATTCTGGATAGGATCCCCTGGCAGCTCTTCCCTCCCAGGCTTGACTAAAGTGGAAGGGGATTAGTGAGTTTATATTTTCTCCAGAGACATGAAATACCCACATACTGGGTCTGATTCCTTTCTAGCAAGCTCATCTTAAGCCAAAAGCATGGTTCCGTGTTGTATCCCTTGGTTTGAAAGCATGTGTGGAAAATAGAGGAAGGCAAGCTTTTAAGTGGTTGACAGGCTCCATTTCTCTATGGGCAACAACCCAGTGCTGACTCTGGACCCAGCCCAGGGGAGCTAGCAGGTGGGAGGAATGAGATGTGGGGACTAGAAAGCCAGGAAGAGACTCAGATTTTCCCTGCATGGTCGAGAGACTTGGGCTGCAGGATTCCCTACCTCGTTTTTACCTCCACTCCTGACTCCCCTTCACTTGGCCATAGTGGGCACGGTACAGACAATACTTGAATTTTGAGAGCACAAAAACCAACCCTGAAGCACACCAGCAAGTACTCTGGAAAAATCATAAAGAATTGTATGAATGTAAAGAATCAATATTATTAATTCACTGCTGATTCCATGATCGGCTGTCTGTGAAATGCTAGTTTTGTGGATGGCACTGGGCTCAAAGATGAAAAGTTTCAAATCCCCAAGAGAGTCAAGAGCAGAAGGCAGACAGAACAACAGATGGAAGGACTAAGCCATGCTAGTGAAAGCCAGGCAAGAAAGCAGGTGGGAGCAAGGAATGAACAGACAGGGCATTGAGGGGCAGGCAAAGGGAGACAGGATGGAGAAGGAGGAGGCCTCTGTGGATCTCACATGGTAGGTAAAGGGAGGGCATTCTAAGCCAGGAGCAACCCATGTTAGGGCTTTGAGTGAGGGAGATGTGGACTTCCAACTGTTGAACTTGATGAGTAAGAAGAGCAGGGTGAAGGGGCTGTGAGACCAGAGACACTAGAGAGAACTGACTGGATAACAGAGGGCCTGGAAGCCATGCAGATTGCTTGGTGAGTGCTCTGGAACGTAGAAGCCACTGAAGGTTGTTAAGCAGGCCAGTGACAGGAGCAGGCATGGGATGCAGGGAAGACTGCTGTGGCCGTAGCGCTTACCAGGTGGAGATCCATTTGCACTGCAATCTCCAAACCTGGTGAGGAACCCCCATCCACATGAGAGGAAGCAAGAGAATGGGGAGCCCAAATGGAGCAAGCCATGTGAGGGACAACTATGTGGAGAGAAGCAGAGAAACCAGAAAAGTATTAAGATAGTTGAGCACCAGTGGCTCACGCCTGTAATCCTGGCTACTCAGGAGGCTGAAATCTGAGGATCAAAGTTCAAAACCAGCCAGGCAAGAAAGCCCAGGAACCCTAGCCTTGAGTGGAAAAGAGGCAGAGCTCAGGTCCTGAGTTCAAGGCCTAGTAGAGGCACAAAAAGAAGGCTTGACTGTCATGACTGTGTGAGTAGCAGATCAGTGTACTTAGGGAGGGCAGAAGCAGGTAATAGACTCTAACACAGGCAGCTAGTGCTGAGTGGGTGCCATTTCAGAACTGCCAAGGAGAAAGATGAGTTCGGTTTGGGGTATCTTGAATGTCTTTCCTTTTAAGTAGGAAGTAGCTCCTCTAACCTTTTATAGTAATAATTTGTTTCACTGTAATTTGTTTCATTATCTCCCAAATATGTATGTTTTTTTTGTTTTTTTTTTGGCCAGTCCTGGGCCTTGGACTCAGGGCCTGAGCACCTTCCCTGGCTTCCCGCTCAAGGCTAGCACTCTGCCACTTGAGCCACAGCGCCCCTTCTGGCCGTTTTCCATATATGTGGAGCTTCATGTGTAGGAGGCAAGCACTCTTGCCACTAGGCCATATTCCCAGCCCCCCAATATGTATTTTTTTTTGGTAACAAAAAAGTATATAAGTGAATTAAAGTTCCTCTTAATTCTGTCAGAGCTATTTTATGAATATATTGGTGAATGTTCTTCTAAAACTATTTGTTTTTAAGTAGTTGTACAAAGGAGTTGCCATTTAACAAGGCAGTTTATAAATAAAATGCATCTTGATAAATGTCACCCTTTCAACATTCTCACCTATCCCTCCCAATGTACCCTTTTTCCCACTCTCATTAATTTTGTATGTTATATATTGAATTCTTGACTGCTCCCCCCTCTCTCCTCTTCATTTGTCTATCCCTTTCCCTTTGACCCTACCCCATGCTTTTCATGTGATAATAGGTGTTTATTTTGTTGAACTCTGACTTTGTCTAAGAAATTACACTATTTGAGTTCTCCTTTAAACCTACCACATTTCAGTTAATATATTTGTATACATTTGCATACCACCTAATGTATTTACTTATAAGCTAATTCTGGCTTCCACATATGAGGGAAAACATGCAGCCTTTGTCTCTCTGGGACTGACTTACTTTACTTAACGTGATTTTTTCCAGATTTTTTTCATTCCTCTACACATGGTATAATATCATTCTTTATAATAGATGAGTAAAATTCCATTGTGTATATATAACACATTTTCTTTTCTTTTTTTTTTTTTGCCAGTCCTGGGCCTTGGACTCAGGGCCTGAGCACTGTCCCTGGCTTCTTCCCGCTCAAGGCTAGCACTCTGCCACTTGAGCCACAGCGCCGCTTCTGGCCGTTTTCTGTATATGTGGTGCTGGGGAATCAAACCTAGGGCCTCGTGTATTCGAGGCAGGCACTCTTGCCACTAGGCTATATCCCCAGCCCATAACACATTTTCTTGATCCATTCATCCATTGAGGAACATCCAGGCTGATTCCATCCTTTGACTATGGTGAACAGTACTGCAATGGACATGGTTGTACCAAATCTATTTTTTTTCTTATTTATTGTCAAAGTGATGTACAGAGAGGTTACAGTTTCATACGTTAGGCATTGGATACATTTCTTCTACTGTTTGTTACCTCCTCCCTCATTCCCCCTCCCCTCTCCCCACTTTCCTCTCTCCCCATGAGTTGTTCAGTTGGTTTACACCAAACGGTTTTGCAAGTATTGCTTTTGTAGTCATTTGTCTTTTTATCCTGTGTCTCTCGAGTTTGGTATTCCCTTTCACTTCCTTAGTTCTAATACCAGTATATACAGTTTCCAATGTACTCAGATAAGATACAGTGATAGTGCAGGTACAACCACAGGACCAAATCTATTTTTAATGTATAATGTAATGTTTTAAAACACAGCCAGGAATAAAATTTAATTCTTTTTAAAGATTCTGATGCTCAGTTGTACTGCAGCTCAACGTAGTCAAGAGTCCCTGGGAACCAGACACCAGGTAGTGAGTATGACTTAAAATTTCCCCATGGTTCTAACAGTGCCCTAGAGAGGGGATGATGCACATAGGCAGCCTGTGCTGCTGTCACAGTGTTTCTGAAGGCCCCAGAAGGAATCTGAAGTTGTGAGAAGTAGCAACTCTGTGACCACTGGTGTTCAGATTTCTTCCCAACAGATCAGACCAAAGTGTGATGCAAAGACTGGGGAGAGGACAGCATTTGCATTCTCGGATGCTCTGCTCAGGCCCTGTGGGCACCTCGTCATGCACCAGTGGTGTGATCCCTCTCCAGGAGTTGTATAGTTGCATGTGCTCCCCAAGTCTGAGGCTTCCTAGGTGGCTATTGGTACTAAGGATGTGGTTAATCACTTAACAAGGTCAATGTTGGGTACTACCATAGAGGAGATCATACACTCTCAGAATTGGTATTTGCCTTCTTAGAGAAAAAAGAATAGAATGTGAGGAGGGAAGAGCGCTTCTGATTCACATTAGAGCATCAAATCCAAGAATTGTAAACATTCTCAGGCTGCCAAATCTCACTCTAAATATATTCCAATGAGCTCATGTTTTTTCTACACAGTGGAATCAAAAGAGGCATTTTTATTCATCTTGGATGACAGCATCCTGTGCTTGTAGAATGCTGTAGAAGTATGAGGCTAACCATGAGCTAACAGCCGGTCACAGTCACCACAATGGGTACATTAACCACACTGCCTGACAATCATCCTGTCATTACAGCTAGACCCTCAAATGTGTTCCCGAATGTCTGTGGCAAACCCCCGTCCCCTGGGAAAAGTCTCCAAGCAAAGAGCCTTGAGGAGACCAGGCGAGGTTGGAGGGAGCGGCGCATATTTTGAAGTGATTAACATTTCAGTTTTGGCCTCCTCGTCCCCTGCTAGTGCTTCATCTGTTCCTTGTTTTTGCTTTGGCCAAAGAGATCACATCTAATGTCCTGAAGGAAAAGGCTGGAAACTTTTTGAGAAGGCCTTTTAGGTGAAGCCCAGTGAACGGAGCAGTGAAGCTTCACCCCTTTTATGGCAGAGGGAGAGAGAAAGAGAGAGGGACAGACGGAGACAGAGACAGACAGAAGGAGAGGGGGAGAGGAGAAGGGAAGAGGGGAAGAGGGAAGGATTGGGAAGACAGAGACACACAGAGAATGAAAGAATAAAAGGGGAGATGTGCTTATCTCTGGCTTGTGGACACATTCCTTATCCCTGAGCTGAGTGAAGAGTTGACCCTGTGACCCCTAGAGGGACAAGAGAGTCCAGTGGCCCCATTCACCCTGCAGCATTGACCTCTGCCCTGTGTGTGCATAAATCAAGCAGCAGGGTAGCTTGGAAATATGACGAATACCTTGGCTGGCTCCTGCTTGAGAGGATGGGGGAAAGGAGGGATTCTAAAGTAACCAGGCCTTGGCTAGAAATGCAGCCAGAATTTAGTGTTCCTGGCGCTAGCCCTAGCTGCTCAGACAGGAGCTGCCAGGGGAATCTTCCCCGGGGGCAGCCCCAGCTCTCCACACGCAGGAGGAAGAAAAAACTTTGGTGTCTGTCAAAAACATTATTCACAAATTCTTGGACACTTTTAAGCCCTTGCTGTGAGTTAGAGACAGAGGCTCGGGAGATGTTGGCCTGAGCTGGGCTGGGCTGGCCCTGAGTAGAGCCCTAGATTTCAATGCTGCTTTTTAGAGATCTCCAGAGGTGGGTGTGCAATACTGTGTATGCACGGTGGCATGCATGTGTGTGCATATGCATGTGTGTACATGTGCATGCGTGCTCATAGGTAAAAAAATCAGGAAAGGCAAGATTACCTAAGGAGAGTTTCAAGTTCATCTCCAGCTTTGGGGACCCATGCAGCTCTGTGTCACCTCGCTTAGTACTCCCATGTTTCTGGGCTCTCAGACCATTGTTTTTCTGCTGACTGGCAGGACTGTCTCAGAGCCTAATCAGAATCCTGCCTATAGTACAGTCACAGTTCAGGCTCCAAGGAGCTTCCGTCTAGGGGGACTTTGAGTTTTACTTTGTTCTTAAGAGTAATGAAGAAATTGTTCCAACTACCAGAGACAGGAAGTGCTAGGAGGCCTGTGCACACAGTGGGGCCACCCAGAGACTTCTGAGCGGAGACCTGGGAGGGATTGGGCCTTAAAAGTGACAGGCTCTGAGAACATGTGCACCAGAGGCCCAGAAGGATTGCCTCTCTGAAAAATATTAAGCATACTATAATGTTTACTCCTGTCTCCAAAACTTCTTCAACACTTAAAAAACATTTTTTTAAAATTAAGTTTGTTTCTTTGTTTGATGTTAAGACACACTGCAGGACTCTTACTGCAAGAACACAGAGCATTGTCACCACCTTCTCTGGATCTCGGCCAAGCCCCTTCTGACCACAGTGTCCATCTTCCCAGGCTGCATGGTAGAACAATCAGCTGTCCTCAGGGCAGGGGCAGATCTCCAAGGCAGGCCTCAGCCCAGGGGCTTCCTGTCACCAAAGTCACATGAATGCAAATCCATTTTTCACTAGGAGAAAATAAAACTCACAAGTGACATCAACTGAAAAATGTTCTTTGAGAGCAAGTTATTTCCATTTAAAGCTAAGCACATGACAGCTGGTGACTTTTAATGGAAAGTAAAAATTTGCTAGGCTGAATTATATCAAACCACTTGAGAATTTTGTGTTTTTAATTTTCTTTTTTTTGGAGGAAGGCAGTGTTTTGGAGTCCAGCAGAGCAGATGAAGAATGGAAAGGTCTGGTCTTGTCTCTAATTGTGGCCTGAAAAGACCCTGAACCATCCTCAGAAAATCATCTCTCAATATCTAGGGCCATTAATCTCCTTTACCCTCTTCCTGACACTCAGTTAATGAGCTGGTTAGAAACTTTCTGTCCTAACAGGTTTGGGGATTCCATTCCCAAATAGTTGTACCTGCTGAAAACTGCCTGTCTTTTCCCCATTTAGTAAAAAATATCAGGAGTAGAAAAGCTCAGTGGGTATTTGCTAGTGTCCTTTTCTTAAGAGTCTAGAACTTTCTCTGTCCTCATCATGTGAGGACATAGAAGAGGAAGAGTAGCACAAGAGAATCTGATTGTATCGTAATCTTGGACTTCCCAAGATTTTGAGAGATATACTTTGTTGTGTAAGCTGCTCAGTATTTTGCTATAGCAATCCAAGCTAAGTCAGAAGTAGGTAGGAGGTGCTCTGTCCATGAGCCCCAAGGATGAGGTATCTACATTTGAACATTTGAGGACTGATGTGTGGCTAGCTCTGCTGTATAGTCTGTTTCATACCAATATGAGTTCAATTCTTTTTTTTTTCTAGAATCTTCTAGTACTTCTAGCATCTATCAAATTTGTTGTCTGTGTGAGTAACTGATACCACCTCAGGATTTGGGGACAAAGTAGAATAATAGTGTCAAGCTTTAAGAGGGAGGCTATAAGAATACTCAACAATATAACGGAGCTAAGCACCTGCAGAAGAAGTTTTGCAAAGCCATTGCCAGGATTTCATAGTTTTCCACATCAAGATAACCCAAAGTATATGGAAAATGAAATTACATGCAGTGAAAAAGTACATTGTATAACTGATTTGAGAATTATAGTGGATGGGTATGGAAGATCATGTGTAAAGCTTAGTAAACAACAAAGAGTAGGATTGAGCTGGGGGTCTTTATACAGGCGTGTTAAGGGCATGGTGGAGAGAGTAATCCAGACTCCAGCTTCCTCTGCTTCTAGTGCCTTCCACCCTCTCTGGTACATGCACAGCAGAGAGAGGAGCCCTGGCTAGTAACTGAAAAGATGTGTCCCTCACGGTACATGAGTTCTTCCCAGAAATCCATGTGGCAGTTTGCTTGGCAAGAGTCCATTCTTTGGGACCTGATTACCTTCTGAGGACTAATCGCTTGGGGTTTCTGAAACTTGGAAGTTAGGGCCAGATCTGACCCCAGACTTGCACCCAGTCACAAATGCTCATCCAGACACAGTAGTGTTAACATGGTGCCAGGAAAACGCACTCCTGCAGCTGTCAGGGATCCCACTGGATGATAAATTACTTCCTATGATTGGGCATCAGTGTTTTCACACCTGTAATCTTAGCTCCTCAGGAAAAGGAGATTCGGAAGATTGGGGTTCAAGGCCAGCCTAAGCAAAAGTTTGTGGGTTCCCCTCATTTTAGCCAATAAAAGCTGCATGCAGGGCTGGGGATATAGCCTAGTGGCAAGAGTGCCTGCCTCAGATACACGAGGCCCTAGGTTCGATTCCCCAGCACCACATATACAGAAAACGGCCAGAAGCGGCGCTGTGGCTCAAGTGGCAGAGTGCTAGCCTTGAGCAGGAAGAAGCCAGGGACAGTGCTCAGGCCCTGAGTACAAGGCCCAGGACTGGCCAAAAAAAAAGCTGCATGCACCTGTCCTATCAGCTGTACAGGAAGTATAAATGGGGAGGATCATGGTCCAGGCTTGCCTGGACACAAATGTAGGATCCTGTTTGGAAAATAACTAAAGCAAAAAGGGGGCATGGCTTAAGGTGGAGCACCTGCCCAGCAAGCATGAGGCTTTGAGTTCAAACACCAGAATTGCAACAAAATATTACTTTGTGTTTTTTTTGGTTTGAGTTTTCTCACCCTCCTCTCTCTCCTCCTTGCTCTCTTCCCTTCCTCTTCCTTTTCTAGTAGTACTAGGGGCTGAACTCAGTATCTTAAGCTTCCTAGACAAGCACTTTACCACTTAAGCTGCACTCAGTCCGGACTATTTTTCTCCTAGTTTGGTTTTCACAGAGGGTCTCATACTTTTGCCTAGGTTGGCTTTGACCCTTGATCTTCCTTAAAGCCTCACCTCTCTCCGCCCTCAGATCGTGCAGCTTGCTGCCCCAGAGCACTGTCTCTCCTTCGTACATTCAATGTGTTGGATCTTGACTACAAGGATACTCAGCAAATAGCTGAATATCTTTGTAAGCAAAGACCTTTGAAATGTTGAGCTTTGGACATGTAATTTATTTAGCTTCTTTGGAATTCAACTGTGAAAATTTAAAACAGGAGCCAAATATGTTGTGCCATCTTTGGTTTCTATTAAACGGATTTGCCATTCTATGTTACTTCCTTCACAGACAAGCGAGAAACTTCATTTACTATACCTTTCCTGTGACGCTGTGTGTGTGTGTGTATATGTGTGTGTGGGTGTGGGTGGTGGGTGTGTTGGCAGTAATAGGGTTTGTATTTGGGGTCTCACACTTGCTAAGCAGGTGCTCTAACATGTGAGCCACTCCTCTAGTTTCTTTTCAACAGGCATAGATTTATTTCCAGGATGACTTGGACTTTGATTCTTTTATTTATACTTTCTTTTGTTGCTGGAATTACAAGTGCACATCAATGCCCAACTATTGATTTGGAGATGGAGTCTTGAGATCTATTATGCCTAAGCTGGACTTGAAGTGCAATCCACCAATATTTTCCTAGTAGCTAGGACTACAAGCTGGGGCCACTACACCTGGCTGCCATGTGGCTTTGTTTTCATTTAACTGTTCTCTACTTGCCACTAAATATGATTCTATTTGGAGCTGATTAGAGGTTGTAGTGTCTCTACTACGTAATGACAGACACTTATTATTACCAAGCACCATTATGGAACCATACACCTTTAACTCTCTTGTGACAATAATAATAGAAAAACTGCTGAACTTGAAAGTCAGTATCAGCCTTACCACAAGGCCCAGTAGTGACCTGGGAGGAGGGTGGATGTGGGAGGAGGATGGATGTGGGAAATCTAGACTCAACCAGAGACAGACTTTATAGGTTGCAACACTGGCTAGATGCATTTGGGAAGACTCTTTAAACAGAATTCTATTTTCTCATTTAGAACAATGGGGATAGCCATTGTTTATCTCACAGGACTAGCATGAAGTCTGGATACCATGACATGACAAATACATGGCACATTGTAGGGCATCTGGACAGATTTAATTTCTCAATCTGTGCCCAGTGCCTGGGAGAATGGAATAAATGATGGGAAATCTTGTGGGAGTTCCTAGTTCTTTGTTTCCCCAAGAGGGTCCCAAAGCATCTGAAGTTCCCAGTACAGCATGGTACATACAGCATGGATACAGGACATGACAGTATAAACATGTAGGGTGAAGCAGGTGTGCAGATACATAGTGTTATAAAATTAGGAACTGTGAAGTCAGGCTTCACCATCAACACAGAACAATGTCTAGCCCTTTTGTTAGAAAGTTGTTTATATCTAACTTATCTGACAGGAAGCTCTGGAGAGTGATTCTACCTCAAACTTGATTCACTTTCAGCCATTCATCAGAAAGAGCAGAATCACCACTTTTTTTTTTTTTTTTTTGCCAGTCCTAGGCCGTGAGCTCAGGGCCTGAGCACTGTCCCTGGCTTCTTTTTTGCTCAAGGCTAGCACTCTGCCACTTGAGCCACAGCGCCACTTCTGGCCATTTTCTGTATATGTGGTGCTGAGGAATTGAACCCAGGGCCTCATGTATATGAGGCAAGCACTCTTGCCACTAGGCCATATCCCCAGCCCCGAATCACCACTTTTTTGGGGGGGGCACATTCACTTAAACCTGTGACTGGCTCTGTGAGTGCTAGTGCCTGCTGACACAGGAGCAGATTATTCACACTAGGGGCTGCTATCTGCTGAGTTCTTCCATTGGGATCTTGGCTTTGAATTTGCCATCATCTCATTTAACCTTACAGCAACCTCTGTCCGCAAGGAGGAAATAGCTCATGCTGTTTATGTGGTGGTTGTTTAGGTGCAAGTCCTGGGGCTTGAACTCAGGGCCAGGTTTCTGTCTCTTACCCTTTTTTCCCCTCAAGACTGGTGCTTTACCACTTGAGAGCTGAACAGCTCCACTTCCAGCTTTTTGGTGGCTATTTGGATATCAGAGACACATTGATTGTTCTGGCCTTGGGCTAGGTTTGAACTTCTCAGATCTCAGCCTCCTGAGTAGCTAGGATTATAGGCATTAACCACCAGTACCCGACTATGTGCTGTTTTTATGAGTCAAGCACTCTTGCCACTAGGCCATATTCCCAGCTACGTGCTATTTTTAAAGATGAAGAACAAGCTTGGGAGGATGCAGAGTCCAGTGGCACAGGCTGGTGAACATGGCGGGCTGTGAGAACTGGAATCCCACTTTTTCTTTAGACAGTGCCCCCATGTGGTTAGCAAGGGTCAGCAGGTCTTGCTGATGGGCTAGTCCATCAGTTCCTTGGCATGTATGTTAGAGGTCCAGTCATCCTGCAACAGGTCTCTTCTCTCCTCTTCCTGCTCTCACTTTAGGACAGGCCTGATATCTCTGCCTTTGGCCTGGACTCCATCATCTTCTCAACTCTTCATCCTTGAAGTCTTGAGCAGTTTGGCTCCAATTCACTTTTCTGACTTTATGCTCTGTTGTATGTCATTGTGAACACTTCCCAACCTCAACGATAGACTTTCTTTCTTATAGTCAAGAAATGACTGGCCCAAAGTCCTCTGGCCCTATGCCCTACTGACCCCCTGCAATCTCCCGTCTTCCAGACAGCCTTCCCTTGTCCTCTAGCTTGTAGCTTACCTCCTGAAGGTACACAGCCTTCCTAGTCCAGCATGGGAAGCTGCACAGCCACACAGTTCAGGATTCCTTGTGCTAACCACTCAGCATTGTGTATTTAGTACTGGGGTTGTAGAACTCTAGGATCAGAGGCAGCATGGTTTGAAGTCTATATGCAGAATCTGCCTCAGTGAAGTAAAAACCCCCCAAAAGTTGCATTTGCATGTTAACAGGACATGAGTTTTAAGCCAAGTTAGTATATGAAGCTGATGGGTATTCCTTTTTTGAGCTACATAATTAATAACAAGAGTTTCTGTGCTACTAGTTCTGGGCCAAGATATTCTAAGTGATGGCTCTGAAAGCCAGTATCTCCTATGGTTGAGAACAGGATTAGGGTGGAATCCTGGCTCTTACTTCTTTGCTGGGTCACTGCAGACAAATTCCTAAGCTTCCCTGAGTTTTAGATGGTAATTCTTTCTGAGTTACAGTAGGAAACTACACCTTCAAAGGATCATTGTAATGAGTAATGTGAAAATGTATGCATGATGAAGCAGAATAGAGCTAATATATTGATGAATATATGCTGAATCAAATTAGCTAAATTTCTCAAAACAAACTTGGAATTTAGAATAGGGCCTAGCGATCTAAGGCAGAAAGAGAGGTGAGCTGGGCAGGAGATCAATGGCCTCCCCACCTTTGCATAATGGGTGCAGAGGTGGGTGCTGGGCAGGTTGTTACTGCCAGACAGACTGTTCCTTCTGTGACCTCAGGGGTCACACTTGTCTCACTTATCTTCTGGGTGACACAAGCTGCCTGTCTCATGCAAGTGGCCACTCACCTGGCATTCCGTGGTTGTAGCAGCTTTCTGGTTGTTGCTTCTCCATCTTGTGTTCCCGCCCACTGTGAGATCCTGACCTCCAGCTTGCTGGTACCTGGCGCAGGGCAGGAGTTCATTGGTTTTTATTTGACATTCTCAAGCGCATACTTTCCAAGAATAAAAGGAGCAGAAATTCTTTCTAGATGAACTTGCTAACCAACAGTTGGATAAGAAAGATGTTGCAAAGAAGTCACTGGCAGCCATTCAAGGGGCTACTTTTCTTAAATTCAACAGAGACACGCAGGGAGGTCACATTTTTGGACAGTCATTCTGCAGGCCTGTGTAGATGAGGGAACAGCAAGTACGAATGAGAGCTTGGTTTGAGCAAGAACTTGGGCTTTGTTTGGCAACTGTTTACCGGATACCATAGTAGCGCCTTGCCTTGCCCTGGTGTGCAGTGTGAACGAGATGCTGCTTCGCCTGTGATGCAGAGTGGAAATATTTGAGTGTAGAAACTTAATTATTTTAAGACACATCAAAACAAAAGCAAAGAGTGAAACAATCTGGCTTTAATTGTTTGTGAAGAACCAGCCTCTCTCAAGAACTGACACTGTTCCCAGGGAGTAGAGGGGCCAGATGCTATCCAGGGCCCACGTGGTCCCTCAGACCCTGAAAGACAGTGTATCCATCTCCCAGGCAACTCCAGCAGCAGCAGAGGCTTGGGTCTGGTTTGCCAAAGCAAATGAACACAGCGTCCCCTTTTCAGTAGAGATGCTATTGACAGGGCCTTTGGGGTAGAATGTGGGCCAGGGCTCCCTCTGGGTGGGGAAGGACACAGCCTGGCCAGGGCATCCTTGCCTCACCAGTGCAGCCCAGTTTGACTTGGGAAGTTTCATCTTCCCATTCATTAATAGGAAAAAGAATAACAAGAAATAGAGGTATCTTTCCCTGTTTTGAGCAATATACTCCCTGGCTATGCATAAAAAAATTGTAAATCAGTGCCAGACACCAGTGACTGCAATCTGGAGGATAATGGTTCAAGGTCCAAGTAGAAAAATCTGAGAGACTCCATCTCCAATTAACCAGCAAAAAGCTATGCAGGGCTAGACACTGGTGGCTCATGCCTGTAATCCTAGCTATTCAGGAGGCAGAGAGCTGAGAATCATGGTTCAAAGCCAGCCTGGGCAGGAAAGTCCATGAAACTCATCTCCAATAAACTACTCAAAAATGCCAGAAGTGGCGCTGTGGCTCAAGTGGTAGTGCACTAGCTTTGAGCAAAAGAAGCTCAGGGACAGCAATCAGGCCAAGTTTAAGCCCCAGGTCCAGCAAAAAAAAAAAAAAAAAAAAAGCTATGGAGGCATGGCTCAAGTGGTAGAGCATCAGCAGAGTAAGTACAAGGTCCAGAGTTCAACCCTGATACTAGCAAAAGAAAAAAAATATATGTTGGGACAGGGGTGACACTAATCAAGATGCATTTTACTTACAAATTTTCATGTGGAACTAAAATCATACAACTAAAGATAATATTTAAAGAGAAAAAATGGCACAAGCAGAAATTTAAGAGATTTGTCTCCTAAACTTTTTTTGATTGGTTTTTTGGTTGTTGGGGTAGGATCTTCCTATGTAGCCCAAGTTGGTCTCAAACTTGTCATCCTCCTGCATCAGCTGCTGAATGCTGGGATTACGGGCATGTGTCACCACACATGGCTCTAAAGCATTTTTTGCACCTATTTTACTTCTTAAGACATGTAAAATTCCTAAAAAGGACCCACCTTTTCACCATTTCTCATTCTCTTTCTTCTCTCCTCTTCCCTTTCTTTTACTGTTTCCTCTTTCCCTTGCTTTTCTTTTTCTCCTCTTTCCTTTTCTTATTTTTTCCTTTCCCACACCCGTATTACTTTTTTCTTCTTGAGTTCAGAAAGCTTGCCATCGAACTAAAGAAATCCAGAAGTCAGACTTAGGTCACTTCAGTGGTAGCATAGGGAAAAAAAGGAGAACCGAGGGTCTACTGGCTTTCCCTGTCCTCTGAGGAACAGCCTTGGGCTCTGACTGACTTCCCTCAGCTAGAAAACAGGACCTTTGTGCTAGAATGCCTAGGTATTACTAATTGGAGTGGTGGGGATTATGGGGGTACACAATGGCCTTGCCTAATTCATTCACACACAATTGTTCCTATTGCTTCAAAATGTTTCATTTGTTATTGCTAGGGGGAGTAAAAGGAACTGTGGCTGTCCTGAAACAATACCTTTGTAAATATGTTGTTGCAAGCAAGTGATACAACTATTACTCCAATGTTGCAGACATCAGCCCTAAGTGTCAGGGAGGCTGGCTGGCCTGCCCCACATCCAACGGGGAGATGGGTTCTTAGGCCAGCCTCTCCACCTGCTGATCCACTACTGCTGGGAGACTTGCTGCCCAGCTATGAGCCCCTGCTGTCTCTGTCTCTTCAGCAAACTCCTGGTGTCTTGATTTGGAGTGAGGACTTCTTTTGTATGCTCCTGTGACTGAGATCCTATGATCATGTTCTCTATAGTGTCATTCATTATAATGTCCAGTGGTTTTCAGAAAAGCAGCGTCAAGTGCTGCCTGGGACCTTGTTTGGAGCCTCTCCTTAGACCTTCTGACCAACAAACAGCATCTAACTCTCCTCACTCCCTTCCTGCAAGGGTGCTGGCTTTCTGCGTTTGAGAACCACCATCCAAAAGGATGCTTTCTGTAATACTTAGAGACTGGCAATCTAAATACTGTGATTCTGTTTGGGCTACAACTTCAAGCCACAGGGTGAGCTTTCAAAAGAATCATTAATGGCTGGGTTTCATCCTGGTCTCTGACCTCCAAATTCTGATGTAGTTGATCTGTGCAGCCTGGGACCTGGGATTTTGAAAAGTTCCTCCAGGAGATTCTAACCTGCAGTTGAGAACCATGATCTAAGTGAATATGAAGGGAGACGACTGTACTATATACGAAATATGTAGAAATCCAAAAGTGACACATACTTTGACAAAGAATGGAAAAAAGGCTACCACAAAGAATTACATGCTTAAAGATTAAAGTAGAAGAGAGTTTACTTGAGTGAGACACTATTTAGTGGTACTGCCTCATTCCCAGATTTCAATTAGGCTGGAAATCTCATTACCTCCTTTGGGAGAACAGGTCTCAGTTGATGGTTTCTAAGTTGCTGTGGGTTAGTGTATAGGGAAATCTTCTTTACTGCTGCAAAACATACTGCTTCATTATGTAATGAGACATAGCCAGCATTTGATATGTTCCTATAATTGTCTTTTCTCTTTGCGTTGGTTTCAGATAGAGGAGCAGCACTACTGTACCTGTTTGATGGGGTTCCTGAGGAAGCTATCCTGCAATCAGTCAGCTTTAAAAATGGTCAGGATCCAGGCAGGTACCAGTGGCTCAAGCCTGTAATCCTAGCTACTCAGAAGGCTGAGACTGGAGGGTTACAGTTCAAAGCCAGCCTGGGTGGGAACGTCCATTAGACTCTTATTTCCAATAAGATAGAGTTCCAGCCTTGAGAAAAACAAAGCAAAACAAAACCAAGGAAAACAAAATAACAAAAAAACCAACTAAAGGGACAACACCAAGGTCCTGAGTTAAAACAAAAGTGTGTGTGTGTGTGTGTGTGTGCACGCGCGCGCGCGTGTGTGTGTGTGTGTGTGTGATGAACTGTTTTAACTAACAATGCAAACAGAATATAAACCCCTTGCCAAAAAACCTTGATGACTGGGGTGGAGGGGCATAGAGGAGGCACAGACTAGGGAAGCAGTTTTAGTTCAAGTAAAAGAGCTCCCATAGAA
Organism: Perognathus longimembris pacificus; assembly: GCF_023159225.1. Taxonomy (NCBI): domain Eukaryota; kingdom Metazoa; phylum Chordata; class Mammalia; order Rodentia; family Heteromyidae; genus Perognathus; species Perognathus longimembris. The sequence continues at coordinate 22,948,335 of NC_063171.1, forward strand.
CATATATCATCAGACGCAGTTACCCTGATGTGCTAGGTGACACTCACTAGACGCCCCCTAACCAGTCAGGTTAGAATCAAAAGTCTTCATTCAAATCATGGCCAGCCATACTCTGGACTTCTCAGGTGTCGAACTCAGAATTCCTGGGAGACATAATGCTCAAATATGTATTCATTACTTTTTAAAAGGAAATTGCAACCCAGGAATTAACTGTTAAAACATGATTCAGGTTGTATAAAATAAGGCTGGCTACTAGAAGATTTAATATCTGGCCAGGGTCCACCAACTGAATCTATAGTTTGTTGTTTGTAAGTCTCTTCTTTCCACCTTGAATGGAAAAGCATCCTGTTTTCACATTAAAACCTTGGAGTCGTTTCTGGCAACAAAAATAGCAACTTGTCTTTCTTCTGTAATAACTTAAAATAGAGATTCTGGTCATTTCTGAACCAAATTGACAAGCTTGGCTTTGACAATTAAGCAACTTACTTTTCAGGAAGCAAGTTGGGTTCCTTTCAACTCCAGTGTGCACCCACCAGAAATTGTCCTGCCTTAGCTGATTTACAAGCCTGCATTTTAAATACTCCATTCCCCCATTCTAATCTAGGTAGGTAAAATATCACTCGTAATAATACATAAATTGAAGATCCCTCCACTCCCCAGTACTGGGGATTGAAGCCAGAATCTCCTGCTTGCCAGGCAGGTGCTCTACAACTTGAACTATGCTTTCTTGTTTGATTCTGAGATGAGTGTTATCCCACTAACTTTGCCTGGGCTGGCTTTGAACTCATGATCCTTCTGCCTTAGCCTACCTAGTAGCTGGGATTACAGGGATGTGCTATCATGCTGGGACCTTTCTTCACAGTAAGCAAATGTCCAGAGCAACAGTTATTACACCTCTTCTGGTGGCTGCTGCTGCTAACATCTTTCAAGGTCACATTGCATTTCTCATTCTAATTTTCTTACTGTGGCAAAATAACACATACTATCCCATGCTCACACTTCAGTGTAAAGCTCAATGGTCTTAAATCCATTTATTGTGTTGTGTAATCAACCCCACTATCCATTTCTCTAACTCTTCTTATCTTATTTAGCTGAGATTCTATGCTTATTAGACTATGACTCCCCATTTCTCACTCCTCCAGCCCCTGGCAATCACTATTTCACTGACTACCTTAGAAAGTGGAACGCTGATCTTGGACTAGATTTCCTTTGGCACAATGTCCTCAAAGTTTAGCCCTGTTGTGGCATTTACCAGCCTTTTCTTCCTTAAGGCTGGTTAATATCCATCATATGTATGCATCACACTTCACTAATTCATTCACTTCTTGGGACACCTAGCCTGTCTCCAGATTTACTATTCTAAAAACATTGTTTAAAGTTGGATATACAAATAATTCAAGACCTTATTTTCAATTCTCTTTGGGTATAAAACCCAGAGGTAGAATTGCTAAATTACGTGACTGTTTTTTATTTTTAGAGGTACTGTCATTCTGTTTTATCAGGATGTAAATTTTTTAAAAAAGAAAAACAATAAAACAATAAAAACAAGCAAAAAAGGGTAATAACCAAGAAGGAAATAAAAAAACAAAAACAAAAAACAAACAAATGAAGAACTATGTAAGTGTAGAAGAACACTACTAAATTTGAGGGTACTGAGCTTGAGAGGTAGAGGTTTTTGGTAACTGGGGGCTGAATTTTGTCTGTACCGGATGGGGAAGGAGGCCTAGTAAATGCTGTTGCCTATGTAACTAAGAATGAGGAAGAAAAGAATTTTTAAAAGTAAAAAATATAAAATAAAATGAAATTGCAAAAACAAAAATCAAAACTATAAAAGAGGAGAAAAAAGAAAAAGAAAGAAGAAAAGGAGGGGGAAATGTGAGAACCAAGTAAAAAATTAAAAATTTAAAAACTAAAAACTAAGAAATAAAAAATATAAAAATGATGAAAATTAGACAAAAATTGAAGTTATAATTGTTGAAAGTAAGTCCTCCTTGTTTGGGTGGTCTTATGTCTGTCCTGTGTCCACTTTCCAGTCTTTAATGGAGCCTTTGATTTCCTTGAGATGGTCCAGGATGTAAAATCTTAAATACGTATCTACCATTTTTCATTCCCCACCCCCACCAACATTATACAAAAGTTCCCCAAATTTTCCATATTCCCAGCAACACTCATAGTTTTTTAGTAGTCAACGTAATGAATGTGATGTATCTGGTTTGTAGCCATCAACTCTGGAATAACTAGTGATGTAGAACATCCCCAGATGAGCAGGCAAGCTGAATGAGTATGAGGCCTCGAGTTCAATCGAGTACAGGCAGCAGCCAAACATTTCACTATCTCTGTGAGGGGTTATTCCTGGGCTTTCTGTTCTATGCTATTGGTTTATATTTGTCCTTATGCTAGTACAATAAATCTCTGATTACAGTGTAGTTAGTGTTGACATCAGGATGTTTTGATTTCTTTTTCAAGGTTACTTTGGTTATTTGGGGAGGCTCTTGAGATTCCATACAAATTTTAGAAAGGGTTTTATATTTTTTTCCACCACCCTGAGGCTTGAACTCTGGGCACTGTCCCTGAGCCGCTCTATGCTCAAGGCTAGTGATCTACCACTTGAGTCACAGCACTACTTCTGGCTTTTTCTGTTTTGTGGTATTGAGAAATAAACCCAGGACTCCATGCATGCTAGGCAAGCACTCCACCACTAAGCAACATTCCTAGCTCAGGCTTTCTATTTTTGTAAAACAAAATTTTAATTTTGGTAGGGATTACACTAAATCTGTAGACTGCTTTGGATAGTACTGAGACCTTAACAGTCTTCCAATTCAGGAACACATAGCATTTTCCATTTTTCTTTTCAGCAAGAGTTTTCATCTTTCCCTTCCTTAATTTTTAAATATTTCATTATTTTTGGTGCTTTTGTAAGTTAAATTGTTTTATTTGCTTTTGAAATTGCCAGTATTTAGAAACGACTTATTTTTTTACTTAAAAATTAATTTTATTGTCAAGGTGATATAGAGGGGTTACAAGTTACATACCTATTTTTGATTTTTTAAAATGCCAGTCCTGGGAGTCCTGGGGCTGTCTCTGAGCTTCTTTAGGTCAAGGCTAGCACTCTACCACTCTGAGACACAGCTCAACTTCTGGTTTTTGGTAGTTTAGTGGAGATAGAGCCTCATAGACTTTCTTTCTTAGGCTGTCTTCAAACCATGATTTCATATCTCAGCCTCCTGAGTAGCATAACAAGCTCGCATGACAAGCACAAACCACAGGTGCCCAGCTTGAGTGACTTTATACTGATACTTGACATGCTTATTTTTCCTAGTAATCCTTTGTGGAAGTTTTAGGGCTTTCTACACATGAGATCATGCCATCTATGCACATACAGATCTAATTTTAGTTCTCTAGTTTGGATCACTTTTATTGCTTTTTCTGGCCTAACTGTTCTAACTAGCAACTCTGGTATATTAAATGGAAATGGTGAAAATATGTATCTTGGTCTTGTTCCTGATCTGAGAATGGTTATTCATTTTGATGTTTGCTGTGTTTATATCTGGATTTGGCATGAGGGTAATCTATATGTATATATAATCTCTCTCTCTATATATATAATGTAACACACACAGTGAGCCACCAGCACCTAGCTCTATCATTTTTATTCCTTCATCTCTTCCTTCCTCCTTTATTATGCTGGTACTGGGGCTTGAATTTGGGGCCTAGGCATTGTCCTTAGCTTTTTCATTCAAGGTTGACTGTCTACCATTTGAGCCACAGATCCACTGTCAGCTTGGTAGTTAACTGGAAATGAGTCTTAGGAACTTTCCTGTAATCCTCAGATATCAACCTTCTGAGGAGCTAGGATTACATGTGTGAACCACCAGTGCCCAGCTATAAAATCCTTCTATAGTAACAGAAATCACTGGAGTCTGGTGGAATTCTGTGCCTCACTTAAGCTTTTAGCATTTAAAACTGGATATTATACAGTCTTCAAGTTGCTGAGGGCACAAGGATGAATGAAATATGGGTAAATCCATATACAAAATTACACTCAAACTCCCAGAATTCTCTTCCATGGCTGCTTTAATTTTGATGATCTAATTCAGGGAATGAAAACATAACCACTGGAGAATATACACCACTATGGTGGACATATTCAAAGCTAACAGAATCAACTGGAGAGAAAAGAGGCAAAGAAAGTGAGAAAAACCAAGTATTTAAAATAAGGGGTAAAACCATGGGGAAGGTAAAAAGGCATAATTTCATATGGTACATTGGAAATAACAAAGACAAACCACTTATTTCCAAATCTTGTAGTTCATTTTGCTTAGGATCATTGTATTTGATCGTATGTACATTGCTATTGAGCTATTGTTCTCCTCTGCTAGGACTATCCTAGACAAGTACTAATTGTTTCCAATGACAGACCATGGAGTTTATGTTTCTTTGGGTTTGGCTCACTTCACTTAGTATGATTTTTTTCCAAGTCTTTCCATCTCCTCACAAATGGGGCCAAGTCATTCCTTCTAATGGATGCACAGAATTCCATTGTGTATATGTACCACATTTCCTCTATCCATTCATCTGAGGGGCATCTGGGTTGGTTCCATATTTTAGTGATGGCAAATTGTGCTGAGATGAACATACTTGTACTGGCAGCTTTAGTGTAATCTTGCTTGTAATCTTTTGGGCAAATGCCCAAAAGCAGTTGCTGGATCATAGGGGAGCTCTATGTTTAGCTGCCATACTGATTTCCAGAGGTTGAGCAATATACACTCCCACCAACAGTGTAGTAGGGTTCCCTTTTGGCCACATCCCTGCCAGCATCTGTTGTTAGTTCTCTTGATAATGGACATTCTTACTGAGGTGAGGTGGAATCTCAATGTTGTTTTGATTTGCATTTCTTTTATGGCCAGTGATGCTGAGTACTTCTTCATGTGCCTTTTGGATGTTCTCATTTCCTCTTCAGAGAAGTCTCTCTTTAAGTCTTTAGCCCATTTATTGAGGGAGCAGTTGTTTCTTTCAGAATTTGTTTTGGGGGAACTTATTTTTAGAGTTGTAAGTATATTTTAGGTATGGGGTAAAAGGCAAACCAATGCAACAGCAATACTTACAAGACAATATGCTGTAAACAAACTGTACAACTCGGGAGGGTTGGTAGGCAACGGGGAGGGGGGAAGGTGGGAGAAAAACAGAAAAGAAGGTAACAAGATTTGAAATAAGATTTGAAGTAAGAAATGTACTCACCACCTTATGTATGTAACTGTAACCCCTTGTATATTACTTTGACAATAAAATAGTAAAAAAAAAAAAGGGGGGGGGGTAAAAACCGAGGTACTTTCAGCTTTTAGTAGTTAAGTCCAAATGAAGATGAAAACACGGTAAGTTTTCCTTTCTCAAATTTGGAGGCATTGTGTTTGATACTGTCAAATGTTCCCAAGATTCCCTACCCAGACCCCAGTTTTGGGATTTGAATTCAGGACGTAGTGCTTGCTCAGCTGGTGCTTTATCACTTGACCTATGTCCCTAGCCTTGCTTCTTGTGGATTAGAGAGGAAATCTCTTAAACTTTTCTTGCCCAGATTGGCTTTGTACCATCCTTTGTATCTCACCCTCCTGAGTACAAGTTACAAGTACAGATGCCTTTAAAAAACTTTCAGAATTGTGATGTGACTTATTTTGACCTTCCAGGAAAATACTAGGTTGAGCTATATGAAATTGCTATTTTATAGGCCAATGTGGTTAAATACTAACAATTTCATATAGCTTATCTTATAGATAAATTGCTTCAGATGTCAAAGTTATTTAGCTAATTTACCTGTTATGGCAAAAAAATACCAGCAAGTTTCTATTGCTTTAATGCTTTTGCTACTAGAATATATGTGATGGCATTAAGTTGTCTTTAGAGAGGTAGAAAACAAACAAAAGCCTTCAGAGCCTGTGTCAGAAAGAAATTTGGCTAGGGTTACAGCAACAAGAGTGAAAGATAATGCTTTATTAAATACAGGGTGGAGAGTCTGGCTGATGGACATACAACTTTCACTTCGTAATTTTTATTTTGTATTACATGAATGTTTTTGGAAAGGAAGAGTTAAAAGTTCTAACATTGGGGCTGGGAATATGGCCTAGAGGTAAAGTACTCATCTTGTATAACTGAAGCCCTGGGTTCGATTCCTCAGCACCACTTATATAGAAAAAGCCAGAAGTGGTGCTGTGGCTCAAGTGGCAGAGTGCTAGCCTTGAGCAAAAAGAAGCCAGGGACAGTGCTCATGCCCTGAGTTCAAGCTCCAGGACTGGCAAAAAAAAAAAAAAAAAAAGTCTGAAAGTTCAAACGTTAAACTCCTAGAATCAAGATCAACCTATTGAATTTATGGTACGTAACTCAATTACGTAAGGCAGGGTTTATCAGTCTTGGTATTACAGACATATCAGTAATTCTTGCTGTGGTGGGGCTATCTTACTGAAGGATGTTTATCAGCATCCCTTGCCTCTCTATCACCTAGGTGCTAGAAGAACTGCTCAGTTATGACAACTAGATATCTCTAGACACTGACAATTAGCTTCTGAGGGACAAATTAAGAACAAGTGGCATTGAGAAAGAAATTTTATTACCTGCGGGCACTTTAGTTTTTTGCAATGTTCTGGGGCTGAGCATTATAATTAGTATTGGCACTGGATGAGTGGCGGTGGCTGGGAGTAAATGACCACTCATTTTCTGCCTAACAATGTAAACATGCATCCTACAAAAAGGCAGAGATAGAGGTTTAAATGAAAGCAGGAAATTTCTCTCACATACACATCCTTTGAAGACTGAGTAATTAAATTCTTTGACATACTATAATTGCATCCAACCTAACATTGCTCTGGAATCTCAACCAAATGAAGACTAGGAAAATAGGTAAAATTAAACATTGGAAGAGACATCGTTCTTTTTACTTAATTCCAACAAAATCTATCATTAAAATTTTCTCTTTTTGTGTGTTGTGGTACTGGGGTTTATAACTCAAGACCTTAAACTTGCTTGGATGGCAATCAACCACTTGAGGCCATGCCACCAGCACATCTGATTATTTTGGAAGTGGAATCTTACATAGTTTTCTGTCCAGGCTGACTTCAAACTGTGATCCTCTGCACTGAGCCTTTCCAGTAGCTAGAATAGGCCTAGATTATTAATGTACCACACAATAGGGCACATTCTCATCATAGGTTTGAAAAGAATAACGTTTATTCAGAAAGAAATTTCCTGCACCAGAAATCAATCCTTCTTGACTACTTTTGAGAGGGGAAAACAAAAATCAATTTAAAATTGATTTGCACTTTAAAAGTTAATGATAAATTAGCTGGGTACTGGTGGCTCATGCCTGTAATACTCGTTTAGCTAACTCGGGAGGCTGAAATCTGATGATTGGGGTTTGAAGCCAGATTGGGCGGGTAAGTCTTTGAGATTCTTATCTCTAATTAACACCCCCCCACCCCCCAAAAAAGCCAGAAGTAGAGCTGTTGCTCAAGTAGTAGAGTACTAGCCTTAAGGGGGAAAAAAAAAAAGCTCAGGAACAGCACCCAGGTTCAAGCCCCTGGAAGTTAATCATGACAATAAAACATCTTCACACAGTCTATAATTTTAAGTGATTTATTTCAGTAGATTAGAAATACTTTTCAGAAAACTTCTTAAATTCATTTAAAGTTAGCTTATTCAAACACACTGAAGATCACACACTCACATTTGCATATTAAAAGGAAAAAAGAGAGAGGAACCAAGTTGCACATCACTCAAGGAGGTCATAGTGCAATTGAGTGTTTCATCATTAGAGTACCTCAAGTTAACTGTGAAAATGAAGAATAAAAATGGCTTGTGTTTCAGGAAAACACATTGGGTACTTATCCCTACTGGTGTTTGATCTCTTTTAGATTATGTTGTGAAACAGACTCTCCCGTTCCCCTGCAATATACTTTGGTAGGCTGATAAACCACAAATGTCAACAATTAAGGTGTTCAAATACTTGGAGGGTTTGGTGACTTGCCAGCTATTTTATGTACTATATTAATAATTATTGGACTATTTTGTGAGCAGTTCTAGTAGGGGCTTCTTTGAAGGAAACAATATTTATTACCTTTTAGCTAAAATAGTTCACTCCTATTTATGATTTCTTCATTTTTCTATTAAGGAATTAAAAGTTCCATTCCAAAACACACTATGTATTCTTCTAACCCCACCACTGTTTTGCAGTCTGAATAACTAGAATCAAGATTTAAATTCTAATAAGCTTCAAGAACCACTTAACCCTATCATTTGAGTTTAAACACAATTTATGTCTACCTATCTACACTGAACACATGAGCCTTATAAAGAAGGTGAAACTAGCATCCTAACTCAGATGAACAACAGTAGCTCCAGGTCTTCCAATAATACTTTTAGAGAAGCAAAATATTCCTAAACTTTGCTTCCACCAAGATAGATAGTTTAGTCTTTTATACTTATGGGTTGTTATCACTTTCTTGCCACAATATTTTCACGTAAACAATAACTGGTAAGTTAAGTGATGCCTTATTCAATGATTCTTAAGAACAAACTAAAATAAATTTCATTTTTGGCCAAAGAGAGTCATTCCAAGATTTCAGTAGCTCTAGTAAGCTCCAACAAATGTTACTCTTTTAGGGATTTTTCCAAAAGGCTTTTTCATTATATCTATAAGAAAATAAGAATGAACTGATATGAATGAATGCATTTCAAAGTTATTTTTCAGAGTGCTTATCTAAAAGGTGATTTGAGTGAACTTACTTTTTATCTCTTGCCCAGAAAGAAGAAGGGAAAGCTTATTTTAAAAAGACCTCAGGAACCAAGGACAACAGCCACAAATACCCAGAGGTATCAGTCCAGACTTCCTTAGACTTGCTGAAGGATGACACTGGTTGAGAGAGGGTTAGCACTCCTGAGGTAGGAGGGCAAATGATCACTGTCATACTGAATGCCCTAAAAATTAGTCTTCAAACTGCTAAGGCACTGGTCAAATTTCTTCAGACTACAACTAGAGATGCAGGTGAAAGGAAAATGCTTTCAGTAAGTGGAAGGGTTTTATGCACAGATCTTTTATCTTTAGAACCCTCTAAATAGAGAAGAGTCACTTTAGACACAAGCCATTTTTTAAGGGAAGAAAACTAAAGGTACTTAAATCATTTTGAAAGGTTTGCATGGAAAGAAATTAAGTCACCAATGGGATTTAAGAGCAATTTTTCTATCTCAATTTTAGAAAAAAACAACAAACCCAGAATAGATCTTTAGCTGTGAAATCAGAAAAATTTAAGTTTGAGAGAAATTATATAAAAGAAAAAAAACAAACTCCTAAAAGGTCACTAAAAGAAGCCAGACAAACCTCACTACCTGCTTGGTAACATGCAACAGTAGTACTGTTCTATTAAATAGTATTTATTTTTCAAAAAGGGATCCAATTAGAAGCATTTGAAGCAGAAGACTTCCTTTTATTCAAGATAATATTCTAGTGAGCAACATTGATAACCCCTGTTGGCATGAGATACATATGGCTAAAAAACTAGGAAGGTATCCACAGTTAATCTGTTTTCTTAAAAAAGCCAATGGGTTAAGTCTATAGTATTGATTTCCAATTAGTATGCTATTCATAGTTTTGTTTTCAGTAATAAATGTATATAGGTTACAGATTTAACCTCAGTGGGGGAAACACTTATGCTAAAGTCATTGGTAAGGTAAATGTTAGTGATTCTGAGACTGGCTAATCTCAAAGTTTCAAGTAACATAGATATGCTAAGCTGTAAACATTTCTCCCAGTCTTTTTTTCCTATAGCAATACAAGTGCTTCTTGTGCTCTTTTGTTAATCTTCTAGAAGATGGAAAAGCCACTTTATTGAAATGTTGCAGCTATAAGCACCCCAATTCTTGACAAAAAGACCTAATATATCAACACTCTTTATACAGAAGGTTGTGTAATAGTTGTGTAGAATTTTTCACACGGAAAAAGTTATACTTGAAGCCTATGCTGAGGGAGAAGAAAAACAACACTCAAACTCAATTTTTTTGGATCCCTTTTTGCAATGCTTACACAAACAGTATTTATAAACTGAAGAAAATAGAATAGGAAGATGTGTTTGATCAATTCAATTCTTAGAACTTTTAGTGAAAGATAATATTCTGAAAAATAAAACCTGAAAACAGGGTATGAAACAAAATAGTGCTTAGGAAAGTCATTATGTAGTTTATTTTATATGTACACTTACCATATCAGCATATATAACATGCCAATCAATATGTTCATAAACTAGCTATTTAAATTACAACTGAATTCTGAGTAAGTTCCTCTTACCTAGGAAATTTTTAACTTCTGGGTCACTCATTTTCAGCTGAAGGGAGGATTTATCCTTCAGGTAGCAAGCTACTGAAAATACTTAATATAACTTGGTGACTTATATTTTCTTTGAATTATAGAGTAAAAGAAACCCTAACCCACACTTATTAATTTCTCACTTTTTCCAATTTGTTTCAAATGATAAAATAATCTCAGAATGCAATAGCTAATCTTTTGAATGAGTAAATTTAAAAAAAGGAAAATGAAGATTACTACTGAACTGTTAGTTTAATCTATGGACTGGTTAACCAATTTGAACCCTATAAAGCAACTGTTAATGTTAAGAGCTTGAAAATATCAAACACACCTCCCATCTTAGTGCTTGCTCTTTGGCAAAATGGTTAATGTTAGGCTCTGACTTTCAGTTACCTATCTCTATAGATATGGTTAACTTACAATGTATCTACACCTTAGCTTATTCATGACCAAAAAAAATCCACAGGGTTCTAATTCACAATATTTTGTAAAAAGCATATATATATACTATCAAAAACGTTATTTCTAAAAAGAATAATCAAATTAAGGAACTTTAAAAAAATGCAAAACAAAAGATGTACAAGGTTTGCACACTAATACTGCTGGTTATGCAGATGGTGTCTTTCTATGTGTACCCAACATGGGTTAAGCATAGAACACTGAAAAATCATTCAGCATAGGCATACTGTGTAGCCTCTCCAGCCTCCATCACTAAAACCTGGAAACTGTATTTCTTCTAATTGTTATATGAGAAACATATTTGAACTCTTTAAATCAAAAACACTCAGAAAAAAAATTCTTATTTTTCTTTGGATAGAGTCTTAGCTAATTATTGTATATGCAATATTTTCTACTGATGTTTAATGGACTTGAGGCTAAAATACTTGCAATTTTTAAAAAGTATGAAAATTTTATGTGAGACTGAAAATAAGAGAAGTCTATTAGTAGGTATCAGTCAAAAACATTTCTTACTCTGGGCCATTAGTAAAATTTATGATGCCTTACAAATTTGTAACATTTAACACAGAGTCTATTCAAGAGTTATTTCTTGTTAAAAAAAACTCAGGTATCTCGCCTTTAAAACTTCTTAAGGTCAATACTTACTTTAGACATTAAATGTATTATTGCATAGACTCAAAATGGCTTGGTCAATTACAGAAAAATATGGTTTATGTCAGAGACCAACAGTGAGCTTTCAGAAAAATGGTATGTTTATGGTGAGTTGTGTAAAAGAGGAAAGGGTTGATATTTTAAATTCCTAGATCCTCAAAATTCAGAATGCTTTTATCCGTAAGGTAAAATACATATCTGAAGCATCTTTTACACAAATAGGTCTTAACTCTCATCCTGAACAAGAATGAATACAAAAATAACTCTGGCATTATGCACATTAAACACTGTAAAAGAAAGTATCCTGGCAAAATATCTGTATCACCCTTGATGATAAAAAAACAAAACAAAACTATCTGTGATTACAAGAGATAATTGAATTAACTTGAAAATAAAAATCTAATTATTCTAAGATCTCAGGAAAATAGTTTGGGATTATAGTTTTCTACTAAGCAGATCTATAGTCCAACAAAGACTTCATAAATGAAGCTAAACATTAACCTTAGTTAGAAACAACCATGTTTTCTGGAGCCTACTTAAAAATACTCTGGCATATGAACACTCAGCTTTTGTGTCTCTTGTGGAAATAATGTTTCATATATGGTACTAATTTCCAAAGTTTAGAGTTTAAAAAGATTTTCCCTCACCCAAAACAAAACAAACAAGCCCCTTGTCCCAACCAAACCATGATAACTTATATGACTTATTAACATTTCCCATTCTTACACTCTTGCTGTGAGAAAACAAAGGAGAGTGCACACACTACAGGTGGGCTGCTGGTATAGTCCCTACTAAATTAAACATGTCAGCTGCAGTTCAAAACCAGCTTCTTATATGTCCCTAAGAAATACGTTTTTCTTTTTTAAAGTGTATTAAAAAGGTGGTTCCCCCTGCAAAATTAGTACAAAATTAAAAGAAATGCAACTTAGCTACAATCTATTCCAAGCACAGCACCGCCAGAAGATTCACACACACTATTTGGTGTTTCATGTTGGTTTTCCTTTCATTCTTTTAAGGCAGTGGTTTCCACAGGTCAGTTCAGAGTTAAGAAGCATGGTTTATGGCAGTTTTTTGTTTTTGTTTTTGCAACTCCAAGTTGTTCTCTGGGAATATCTCACTTCATTCCCTGAAATTAGTGCTTTTTTTTGGTTCAGAACTCCAAAGGCCGAGATGCAGCTCAGGGCTCTTCCTGGCACAGGGTGGTTTGCGGCTGGCGCTCTTTCCTCAGGTCCCAACGATTTACCTCTACTTTCTCAGGCTTTTACTCGAAAGTCATCAAGTTTGTTGGAACCTACAAAATTAACGATTACAAACTGTTTCAAGATTGTTTAGGCAAGCCCAAATCTTTTTAGACTTGAATATTACTCAGGAGAAATTTCAGTATTTACAAATAATAAGAGAAAATTATGGATATAAGTTAATAAGCTCTTTCAAATGGATATATAGCAGTGTGTATAAGAATCACAAGAATCTTAGTATATGGCTAATGACAGGAATAAATTAATGAAAAAATTTAAGCACAGTTGTTGTTGGGGAAAATTCCAGAAAAACTGCTTGACATAGTCTATTTCATCATTATATTACAATGAATGGCTATGGGCACATTTTGAAAACCAACAGATGATTTTTTTTTTTTTGCCAGTAAAACAAAAACATAGTAAGTCTGAATTCACCGAAAATATAGTAACCCACTTTTAGTTTTTGATCAATCAGATTTAAGATAAACTAGAATACTTTTTATTACAGTGTTATGTTCTAACAGGGCTATACTTTATCAATAATGCCAGCTGCCTTTGTGGCCTAAATACTATAGCTCCTGCCTTTTATCCTCATCTTCACATGTCCTGTTCCTTTCTACAATTCAAGAAAATATTCTCATTTTTGAGACAGTTCCTCTGTACACTTTACCTAAAGTTGTTTCTGTATTTTATTTTGTATAACTCTTTTGAAATTTTGTTTGTTGTCTACATCCTTATTAAAATGTGCTTCATGTCTCAAAGATTGGTGCTATCAGGACAAAAAACCCCACACCATTTTCCTAGTTCATCTAGTGAACCAGGCATGGGGTTATACCCTGTAATCTCAGCACTAGGGAGGCTGAGGCAAGAGGTTTGCAGGTTTGAGAGAAGACTGGCTACCATTGTGAGTTCCAAGCCGGCCTAAACTACATAGCTATGAAACCTGTCTGGAAAGAAAATGTGTTTACTTACTTTTCTTGGAACTTTTCAATAGATTCCCAAGTTATAGGTTATGCTAAGAATTAAGAAAAATGCTTACCGGTTGTTTGTTACTTTGGCAGGCTGCACTCAAATGTTTAAACCACAGCATTGCATTCATCCTACTGCCAGCTTGAAACTTGTATGAATTTCCTAAAGTTATAAAAAGCAAGTGGAAAATAATAAAAATTAAGGGACTATGCCACATTAAAACTGTCAGATATTACAGAGTTGTGTGTATGTCTAGAGTTCTCAGTTTCAGAATTCTATTCATTTACCACTTGACTTTCCAGTAAGAACAAACACTTGTCTATATGCAAAACATTAACATGCTATCTTATATTCATATTCAGAAAGCCACAGCCACTGTTTTACTGCTTTTAAACGAGAAAAAATTATGGATTAAATGTTTTTAGAAATGGTATCTAAGTAAAATAATTATATGGTTTCTCTAGACTTGTCTATATAATGTGAAATATTTGTTAATACTATTTAACATAAGTATTACATGTTAATGTTAAGTTTTCACATGCTCCAATACAGTTAATAAACATTAGCTATACTTTTAGCCTTTAGTTACAATACACTGGCTAAGCTTATTGTAGATTTCCAGTTCTTCTGTGGGCTCCCTGGAGACATCTTTTCTCTTTTAGGAAATTAGAAATTACCTGGTGTTCATAGTAGCTCCTATATAGATTCTCATTTGGTATATTTCAAAAATAATTCATATAAAAGCATTTTATTTGGCTGCATATATTAAGTTATGTAGAAAATAAACCAACATTCATGTACTGTTCTTGCTTTTAAGTTTAACTTTGTCTTCAGTGCCCAGGTTTTCCCCCCCCCCCCTCTTTTATATTGCATTCAAGTGACTCAGAACCTGACTATAAAAATTGTGAATTGCTATAGTAAGGACTCTAGGCAGATGTGCATTTCTTTTTGGGCCTCCTTTGTGGTGCTTGCTAACGGCTAGCAGTTGATACAAAGAAATAGCAGCAACTACTTCAGATACTGTTCTGGTGGTCCCTGTGATGTCCACAGAAGATAAAGAGGTCAGGAGGTAAGATGTGATCATATATAGCTCACTCTCCAGTTTTTCTCATTTACTTCATAAACTCTAATAGTAGCCAATTATGGGACTCATCATTTTCTGTTATATGTAAAGTATTTAAATTAATGTATAAAGAGATTTGAGCCAAATAACCAATTAAAGTAACAGTAAAAGTTATTTAAGCAACAATCTATTATTTAAGGGTATACTTCCTGAAAATTTTAAGTAACAATGGGCTAGAGTCCCAAATTCTCTACCTCTACCACCTATTATTATCCTTCTGGGAATTACTTGAGCTTTCAATTTTCAAGATTATACCTAAGTGGTAAAGAAAATAAGCTATAAAGACACTGGTTCATTGAAATATGTTTTGAAAATAGTTCCCCAAAGGTAAAACTATAGAAGCACTTCTTCTGTTTAGTATTCCAATTAAATTTGGGCTTGCCAAAAAGTTATGCATACACAGTACTTTATTTCTAATTCTTATTTCTAATAATTCACCTTTCTCTGAGTCCGTCAACAAGAAGAGGTCCGGATGTTCTGGGTCATCAGCCATCATCACCATCCATCCGACTACAGAGACATTCTTATTTGATGTTGATTTGAACTGAGATGAAAAGAAAAATTAGTGAAAAGATAGTGAGTTTTATGGTTAATTCTTGAATAAGAAAAATGATACTGGGGTTGGGAATATGGCCTAGTGGTAAGAATGCTTGACTCGTATACATGAAGCCCTGGGTTCGAGTCCCCAGCACCACATATATAGAAAAAGCTGGAAGTGGCGCTGTGTCTCAAGTGGTAGAGTGCTAGCCTTGAGCAAAAAGAAGCCAGGGAGTGCTCAGGCCCTGAGTTAAAGGCCCAGGACAGGCAAAAAAAAAAAAAGAAAGAAAAGAAAAGAAAAATGGTAAGTGGTTTTTTTCAGTTCCTCCTAATTAGAGATGAGATTTGAGATTTCATGCTAGTTCAGGTCAGCTTCAGATCTTTTACTACTAAGATGCATCTAACATGCTCTCTTTAGGTAGCCTCCTACTTTCTAGAATTTACTCAGTTTTAACTCTTCATCACTACACCCTATATTCCATTCCTAAAGATCAAGGTCTGATGGTGAGTTTGATAAAATCCTCTGTTCTTTTCCTAGTTTCAATTATCTCATATGGGGAATACACATTCATTTAAAGAGATATTTGTTAAACCTACTGATTTAATAATCCAGCAGTGTTGTCAGATAATTCATACTTGTTTCTCAGAAAAGGGATATTAGGAATATTATTTTTAAATCATGTATTTAGGAAGGAGAATCCTTATGGACTTTTTGCCTAGGCTGGCTTATTACTATAATCATCCAAATCTCAGCCTAGCACGTACTTAGAATAACAGGCATGTACTACTGTGCCCAGCTCTGGGTTGGGGAGTTGTGTAAACTTCTCTGCCTGAGCTGGTCTCAAACCACCTCCCTCCCATTCTTAGCCTCCTAAGTAGTGAGGATTATAGGCATGAGCCAATGGTACCTGTAAATTCTGATAGCTTAAGTAAAGTTGGTAATTTTTATATAACATCTATATTTACCCATTGATTCCCCCTTTTCCCTTTTTAAAAAAACAGATTCATGGAAGGCATAACATAATTTCTTTTTCAAATGTTGGTAAAATTTGAATGAGTATACTTTTAATGTCTTTTTGGAAACAGGGTCTTTCTATGTAGCCCAAGTTAGTGTTGAATTTACCAACCTATCTCTGCCTCCCAGTGCTCGTACTATACCATTATGCCTAGCAGTATGGTTTATTTATTTATTTATTTGGTACTGGGGATCGAATCTAGGACATTGCACTTGCTAGGCAAGTGCTTTGCCACTGAGCTACATCCCAGCTCAATTTTTAAACATTTAAAAATGGAGACATAACAAAATCATCTCCCAGCCAATCTTCCCAAGCTTACCTCCAAAGGAAAAAAAGGCGTATTTTTTTTCAGAATAGTAAAATGATAACCCCAGGATTCAACCAAGATAGATGCACTGTGTTAGTTGTCAGGTAGCTTTCAATCCCCAAGAGTCCCATCTCCTACCTCTATACTACCTGACAAATTTTGATCTTTGGAAGAATCCAGGCCAGTTAGCTTAGTGCTGCACAACAGGAATCTAATTGTCTCAGTCATAAGACTCAGATCAGGCAAGAACATAATATAGGTATTGTATTACTATGTCTATTAATAATTTCAATTCTTTATATCTTGCTATATACAGTATATATTTTCTTACAATTGTTTTTTAACTTTTAAACCAACTAAAATATTTTTTTCTCTATCAAAACAAACTCCAGGAAGTGAAGCATGGGTTTTATTGTTGTTGTTAGTGGTATTATTTGTTTTTTCTTTTTCTTCTTTTTTGGGAGGCCAAGGAGGTGAGAGGGAGAGAAGAAGGGTGAACAAATGCAATCATGTTATTCAGTATACACTATTTGGAAAATGAACTATGTAACTTATGGGCAGGGATAGGAGGGGAAAGTGGGGGAAAGCAAAGGAAGGGGTGACGTCAAAAAAAAAAAGACGTATTTATTATCTGACATGAAATGGTAACCTGTCTGTGCAACACCTTAATTATATTAAAATTTTTTTCTTTACAGCTTTTTGTACTGTACCCTATCACTTCTCATTTCAAAAGCAATACCAAATACAGACACAGACCAAACCCTATGCTTTCTACTCTGGTTCAACTAGAAAAGACTGGCTTTTCCGGCTCTCATTTTTATTTCCTTACAAACTACTATACTCCAATTTAGAAATTAACTCATATACCTTACCTATTTATCAGAAACCTCATAAGATATCTCAAACTATACTATTAGCATATTAGTAGGCACAAGTAGCAGTGTCAAACATAAAACAGTACATAACATGTGTATTATAGGACAAATTCATTTATAGTTTTTCTAAAATGCTCTCAAATTAAAACTATGTCTTGCCAGGCACTGGTGACTCATGCCTGTAATCTTAGCCATTCAGGCAGTTCAAGGCCAGCTCAGGCGGGAAAGTCCATGAGACTCTTATCTCCAACTGACCACCTAAAAACATGAAGTGGAGCTCTGGCTCAAAGTGGTAGAGTGCTAGCTTTGAGCACACCCAAGCCCTGAGTTCAAGCCCCAGGACCAACAAAAAAACAAAACCACCCCAAAAACTATGTCTAAGTGACATCCTGCCAAAATTTATCTTGAAGTGGTTATGTGAGAAATAACTTGCTCCTTATCTTTAAGGCAAAGGGTGTATAGTAATACTAACTACAAGGGACAATCAATGCAAAATGTTTCAATAAAACTAGTACAATTTAGGGCTGGGAATATGGCCTTGTGGTAAAGTGCTTGTCTTGTATACATGAAGCCCTGGGTTCAATTTCTCAGCACCACATATATAGAAAAAGCCAGAAGTGGCAATGTGGTTCAAGTGGTAGAGTGCTAGCCTTGAGCAAAAAGAAGCCAGGGACAGTGCTCAGGCCATGAGTTCAAGCCCCAGGACTGGCAAAAAAGCAAAACCAAACAAAAAAATTAGTAAAATTTCAGAGTATATGTCTACTGCTATTACTGCAAATATGTTGTCATGTTTTTAAATTATATTGACTACATAAAATAGCCAGAGTACAAAAATCAATATGCACAGAATGGGTCTCTATGATTGCAGTTTTTCATATCAATACAGGAGTTATGTAAACAATTATAATAGTAAGGAAAAAAGTCACTTCCTAAGAATATATAATTCTAGTCTGGCATGATGATACATAGCTGTAAAATGAGCACTTGAGAAGCTGAGGGGAAATATCTTGAGTTTGAGGCCAGCGTGGACTACACAGTGAGAGCTGGTCTCACTAGCAGCCATTCTAACAAAACAAAAACTAAAAGTGATTCCAGGAACTGGTATAGCTCATGGGCTCTGGGTTCAATCTACTGCACTAAAACTCCAGGAAAGGGTAGTAACACTGTCTAAATAAAAATGTATTCTTTATATGACTTATGTAACTGTAAACCCTCTGTATATCACCTTTATAATAACAATTAAAAAGTTAAAACCAGAAAAGCAAACTAACAAAAAATACTCCAGAAAGTCTATAATCCCACCCCCACAATGTATTAATTTGGGAAATAGTAACATCCTAAAGGTGAGTAATGATTAATATGAAACCTAGGACTGTGAGACATAGTGGGAACACTGATAAAGTAGGCAATGTGATGTAATGGCATTTCCTACATTTAAACCAAAAACATCCTCTTCTACAACTTTGGTTTGATTAAAGGGTGAAACTGTGAGCAGAGCTTCTCTAAATTAGGCAGTGTCATTAGCAAAGTTTGTAAGTACTAAGAGGATTTACACTCTACATTAGTGTGGCATGCCATTTAATTGTCCTTCCCCAATACTTGGTCTAGAATTAAAATTCCTCTCAAAGGATTTTTTTTGGGGGGTGCTGGTATTGGGGCTTGAACTCACAGGCTGGGCACTGTCTTTTAGCTTTTTTGCTCAAGGCTAGCATTCTAACACTGACCCACAGGCTCCACTTCTTCTATGTGATTTAGTTAATGAAGCACAGGAAATTTTTCTTCCTTTTAAAGATTATCACTGACATGTAAAAATAACATGCAAGAAATTACAGCAATATTCTACACAGAAAAAGAACACTGGGAGCTTTTTTTTTAAGATGAAGCACAAGAAAGCACCCTACAGCAATCACTCTCATTCTTCTTCATTACTGGAAGTGTTACTGCAGCAGAGACTGGGGTAGAAAGAACTTTATGGTCCCAGTTTTTCACACTTTACTTATTAGGAACTGAGATTAAAAGATAATAGTTCTGAAACATGTTCTGAATGAGAAAAGTCATAGGGCTGGAAAGATACTGATGTCAGGCTATTTGTAATGTGTTTTTGACATTTGCTATAGAAGAATGATATTCAAAAGAGACCTAAAAGCATAAAGGTTATTACTCCAAGAATTCCTTGGAATAGTCTTACTAAATAAAAATGATTCCATTATACTATTTGTATCAAGAATAAGTGTAAAAATTTCTGTCTTACTGTATGGAATAAAACCTTCTTGCCTTCTATTAGGACTATTTTCTTTACAACCATGAAGAAGAGGCTGTGATCTAGTACTGAAATCTGGGGAGGAATACTCACATGTTTTCTTTCTGTAGCCTTCAGAGATTTGGCAGCATAGTAAAAAAGTTGTGTTCCAGATAAGGCTGCCCAATATTTTGTCCAAGATGCTACCTGGAGATTATAAAACACATGAATGTAATATATTCATATTATAAAACATATATTAAAATGCTACTGGCTTCTCAGTTTACCTTCTTAGTGACAATGACCCACTCCTTAGCTACTACTTAGAGAGTTGTAGCATTTTTTAAATCTTTCATCTGAAATATATCTATTACTTTCAGCTAATAGCATTGCTTAACTTTCTTCAAGTACTTTAACTTGAAAACTGGGATAATAAGCTCCTTAGGTTTTACTTTACATCTATTCATACATACAGCTGACTTGATGCTTCAAAGAACTCATTCTCTTTCCCCAGTGACACTTTCTTCATAGATAAGTATTTAAGTTTGAGATTATTAGCTGTATGCAAATGACTCCCAAATCACTATGTCTAATACCATACCATCCCCCTTTACTTAACTTGTGAACTATACTTCAAGTCAAACTGATAGTACCGCTAGTCAAACTAAACTTGGAACTATAAACAAAATAATGTTCCCAACATCAACTTAAATTTAGCCCTCAAACCCAGAAGTTATCTTCATTTCCATTATTTCTCTTATACAGCATGTAAAATATCAACAATCAAGTCTACTCTGACTTTATTTCTTCTACTACCTTCATTTTACATACTTCAACTACACAGGCTCTCTAGGGTCTTGGTCTTTAGAACTGTACAAAGCTAAGAGCTTTCATAGTTTGCAATGCAAATGCCTTGCTACCACACCATCTTAAAAGGCTTCCTTCTCTGATTCTACTCAGCGGAATGTATATACATGAAGCAGTCACACTGTCATCTTGTTCACTGCACACAATGGGTACAGTGATGACTCAATGGGCATGCTATGAGTTCACTGTATGGTCTAGTACAGATTCTTAATTGTATGTGCTGTAAGAGCAAAGTAAAATTAGATAGAAACCACTTCTGTATTTTAAGAAACCTTCCTATCTTCAAGAGGTTTAAGTGTGGATGGATTTATATTTAATTAGATAAGCCATATACAGTTATTTGAGAAAATTACATACTATAGTAAACTACTATAACAGGTACTGGGAAATACAAACTTTGTTACACACAAAAAGCTTTGTTTCACTAAGTAATTTTCCTCAAATACATGTACCCTGTTAATCCTGTACTTCTAAATAACCCATCTTCCCTTTCTTCTCTCCTCCTTTCCTGTACTGGGGTACTGGGGTATTGAACTTGGGGCCTCATGATTGTTAGGAAGGCTCTCTACCACTTGAGTCACATTACCAGTTCATTTTTGGTATAGTTATTTTTGGACAGTCATGTCTCTCTCCATGGGCTGACTTTTGACCATAATCCTCCTACTTATGCCTCCCACATAGTTAGAATCATAGGTGTGAACCACCATCACCTGCTTATTTGTGGAGATGAGGTATCACTAACTTTTTGACGTGGCTAGCCTCAAACCATGGCCCTAAAATAGCTGAAATTATAGGCATGTACCATCATGCCCAACCCTTATAATATTTCCTAGTGAAGTTCTCTTAATGTTTTGTGTAAGTTTACCTTAATGGGTAAGGAGAGGTACAGGACTGTCTTTATGTAAACACACTTCATAAAGGATTTAGCTGAAATCTACTCCATAGATAGAATACGAAAATGTACATTTTAAATTACATCAAAGTGTATTACTTTTTCTTATCTTTTCTTTCAACTTACTATTTTTTAGTGTCTTATATGCATTCTCATTCCTAGACGTGTATTAAAATTAATGTATTGGAATCTTACTGTAGGTTTTTTGCCTTCTTTTAACAAAGTTTTCCTCCTGAGAACACCCTGAATAGTAACAGCTCCTGGATATAAATGTACTGCCAAATCTTCTGATTCTGCAGAACTACAAATAAAGTAAAGAAAAACACCAGTTAGAGCTTTTGCCTACAGTCTTTCTAAATACTTAAATATTATTCTTTTTTTTTGCCAGTCCTGGCCCTTGGACTCAGGGCCTGAGCACTGACCCTGGCTTCTTTTTGCTCAAGGCTAGCACTCTGCCACTTGAGTCACAGCGCCACTTCTGGCCATTTTCTGTATATGTGGTGCTGGGGAATTGAACCCAGGGCTTCAAGTATACAAGGCAGGCACTCTTGCCACTAGGCCATATCCCCAGCCCTTAAATATTATTCTTAATTTAAGAACTTTACTATTTTTTCCAGAGCCAAGAAGACAATGACAATTTAAAATGTTTATTGATTTGAAATTTATAAGCTGTCAAAGTTAGGAAGCTATTAAAATCAGAAGATGGTTAAAAAGACACTACTGTTTATTTGAACAAGTATAATAACTAAATTTGGTTTTGTCTTCTTAACATGCCATACTGCATCATTACTTTAACTTTATTTTCCCCCACTAGAAATTTTAAGTCCTGGTAGGAAAGATGATTTTATTTGTTAGAATTATTAAGTATATAAAACTGAAAACAGCAAAAGACCAGAAAGGAAAAAAAAGACAATTCATGCTTATTTTAATTGTAGAACAGGTTAAAAAAAAAAAGCAAAAGCAGTAACATTTTTCAAAACTGGCTTTTTACAATGAGTTTTAATGACATTTAAATACTGCTAATGTGTACGTGTTCAATTATGACCTAACAAGATCAAGATATCCCTTTCCATAGATCTTTAAAAAAAATCACACAATAACCACTTTAAAACGTTTCCCAACTAAAAGCCTATGTTTAAAACAAAACATGAACCAATTAAAACAAATACATTATAAAAATAATAATCACTGGTGATTTGATGAGATGTAGAATTCCTACAGCAGCAAAGAAAAACAGAAGTTTTCCAGTTTATCCGTTTATGATTATTTAGGTGTCTTCAAAGTGACTTAACCTAGAGATTTCATATAAAAGCTTTTCATATTCAGGGAGGTATGCTCAAGAAGATCCAGACACCAGTCGAGTTTGCTTTCTACTACTTTGGTATATTCTGAACTGGTTACTGATCGCTACACCCTCAATTAATCCATCTTAGTTTCTTCTACTGGTAATATGAAAGGAAAAGGAGACAGTTCAACTAGATGAAGAACTGAACATGAGTTGAAATACATAAAACTATTTGATGAAATACACTTGTCTAAACTCTATGGTTTATCTGAAAAAATTCTTTAAGAAAACAAACTGAAAATAAACATATTGCAAGAATTAACTGATCATCCAATGACTACCAACATTTGAAAGACCTATGCAGTTAAAAAACCACCAACTTGGAAGCATTTGGAAAATGTAATATAAAGATGTAAGTTTTTAGCAATTAGCTCTGTGGATAAAAGATAGCTCAAATTTGTTTCTATATTAAATCTTGGAAGAGAAGATTTGTGGGTAGTTTGTTTTAAAATCAATTAGTTGAGAAAGAATAGAGATAATGTCAGACCACACCCATATAAGCAAATCACCAACACCAAAGAGAGTTCTGAGACCCTCTGATTTGCAGGGGAATTGTACCTGCTGGCCTTCATGTGGCTTCGATAGCCATTTCGTGCCACTCTTGTCACCGGGCCGAGAGAATGGTATAATCTGTTCCTGTTGGATTCCATTATAAATTGTATGTATTACATATACTTTTATTCACAAAATCATAAATACCTAGAATAGTACACTGTTTTTTTGTGCAATATAGCTTTCTAAATCTTACGAAAGGACAGTACATAATAGTTCCTCTTTCTTTTTTGAAGCATGCAAAAAGTTTCTCAAAGTTATTGACTCCAGATATAGTATTCACTATATTCTATACAGTTACACATGCTCTTATTTTTCATAAATCTGCTAAAAGAATTAAAGAGTAAATTTATGGCTAATTATATAAATGTGAAAACAATGAAAAAACCTTTGTCTCTATTTTATTTCTGGGATTCCAGTTTAAATATGCAAGTTATTTTTATTATATGTCCCTATGAAGACACCTAAAAGCAACATGGCTTCTAAAGTTAAAACAAAGGAGGAAAACCTCTATCTTTGATTGTAAATCAAAGACTTTTTAATAAAGGAGGAAAATTAAATAACCAATTTAGTCATTTTATTTCAGCATGAATTCAGAAAGCCAATAAATGATCAGGATGGTTATGAATGGTGTTTTATCCAAACTGAAATGTTATGCTTTACAAAGGAAATAAATTCATGCCAACCCGCCCATGTGTACACACACACAGAAACACTGATACTTCTTTGCCAGGGAAAAGCCAAAGTGGCATTGGTGACAAATGATATCTAAAAACAAGAGAATTATTTTAGCAACTTAAGCAATGATGTATCTGGTGTCTCCCTAGGAAATAAGAGGAGAAACATGGTGTGTTAAAATTCAGAGTATGATTTTTGGGAGCTGAGGAAGTAGCTCAGTATTTGATCCCTCTATCTGCATCCCCAACCCGGCCCACCAAAAAAATTAAGTATTATTTTCAAGTTCACTATCCACAGATAGTATTTTAGATCTAATTGTAATTCACATCTTACTTAATAAGAAATAAGCATTCACATACAGGTTCTCAAAAAGCTACTTGTTTAAACTTGGCACAAGAACACATCTTTTTTTTTTTGGCTGCAAATTTCTGCAAAGCAAGACATTTGTCATGCAAAAAAATATTGTTTTGAAGTGTGAAGGCAACATCATTAACAACTGCCTTCATAAGTATCTTACTGGGATGAGAACAGGTGAGCACAATACTATTCTGGGTTATTCATAACTTGAGCAATCTAACCAAAAATCTTGTTAATACTTTCAATCTAAAAATTTCAATACACTATAAAATCAAGATCTGATGGTATTACACTTTTTCTTAGGGGGAAAGATAATTTGTACAAATTCAGAGCACATCTAATGCAACTTTTATGTTTTCAAGTAAACCCAAGTAAGAGAACAAAAGTGAAGGTTAGAAGAGAAACAAAATGTAAAACAAAACTTTAAGAATCCTCTAACAAAAAGAACATGGAAGCATTTATGATTAGAGTAGAAAGGATTTTAAAAAGCACATGAAATATAGACCTCATGAATAAAACCTTAATCATAAAATGGTCACAGATCTTTATGTACTTTCATTGGGAACAATAATGTATTTTTTTCAATTAAAAGCTTGAAATTAATCAATTCAAAGAGAATTCAATTTGACATTGTTTTCTATCAAAAAGTGATTGATAAGGAGTTATGTAACTAAACATAAGACATTGATATTTAATCTAAATAATCATGTTAAGGGCTGGAGGCATAGCTTAGTAGCACAGTGCTTGCTTTAAGTACTTAATACACTACCTGTTGCTTAGCCCCACCCCACTCCCTTGTAGTACTGAGGATCAAACCCAGAATCTTGCACATGCTAGGCAAGTGCACTTATCACTTAGCTATATCCCCAACCCTTTAGCTGCTTATCTTATACACAAGATGGAGCAATTTTTGGTCAAGAGTCAAATGTCTGGAATTGGAAGTGTGGTTCATATGTGCCAGCTGAGTGAGAGCTCAAGGACATGAGTTCAAAGCCACTGTAATGGCACCAAAAAAGAAAAAAGAAGTTAAATATCTTATGAGTCAAAGAATGGTAGTACTGAAGTAGTCAGAGATATAATTATCTGGATAAAAGTACATAATTTTTTGATGCACTCTTAAGCAACATTTGTATTTGAAGATCAATATACTGAAGTTTCTGCCCACTGATGATGGCTTTTATAGCTCAAAATAACAGGAGAAAAGTGTATAAATTATAGTATTTTTTATAAGATATTATGATATATATTCTGTAACAATTTCAATTCATGACCACATAAATTCAAATTTCCTTATTCATCAGATACTTTAAAATTTACCAACTCATTTTGTCTTTGACAAAGCACTAGAGAATAAAGTTGATGATTCCCCTAAGAGTTTTAAAATTACTTAAGTCACCAAGACCTAAAATAATAATTTCATTTTGTACACTGTTATTATTGAAATGTTCCCATTAAATTTATCAAAAAATTTAAGTCAATATAAAATGTACTTAAAATTCAAAATATTCATGTAAAGACACCAACCAAATTAATAGACTACCAAGAGCCATTCTTAGTACTTACAATCCTAGACTTAAATATCAACATCTAACTTCTTCTGTAGCAAGAAACCTAAGTTACTTAGAGGCATGTAATAAATGCTCCTTCAAATTCATCTTACCATATCTTCTCAGACAAGATAAAATAAATTCAAAGCAGTTTAAATAATTTCTCTTACCTTTCAAAAGCAGGCCAAGAGGTCTCCTCGCTTAGTTCAGAACCATCACTGCTACCTAAAATAAAAAATTTTTGAGACATCAATATTGTTTTTTTCAGTTTGCACTTTATAATTAAAAAAAATCTCATTGGTGCTCATAAAATGATAATCTTTATTATAGTCCATCATTTATGTATTCTTATTCTCTAGTATTATTGCTGTTAAGTTTATTTGCAATACATTTGAGTACAGTTGACAAGACTCAGGTAAGAAACAAAGTAACTTTTTTTTTCATTCCTACTTATAGCTTATGTTTATTACATTAAAAAGCTATTTCTACTGGGCACCAGTGGCTCATGCCTATAATCCTAGCTACTCAGGAGGCTCGGATCAAAGGATCAAGTGTGAAACCAGTCTAGCAGGAAAAGTTCTTTTTTTTTTTTTTTGGCCAGTCCTGGGGCTTGAACTCAGGGCCTGAGCACTGTCCCTGGTTTCTTGCTCCTCAAGGCTAGCACTCTGCCAAGTTGGGCCACAGCACCACTTCTGGCCTTTTCTATGTATGTGGTGCTGAGGAATGGAACCTAGGGTTTCATGTATACAAGGTAAGCACTCTTGCCAGTAGGCCATATTCCCAGCCCCGGGAAAGGAAAGTTCTTGAGACTCTTATTTCCAATTTAACACCAAAAAAAAAAAAAAAGCCGGAAATGGAGCTGTGGCTCAAGTAGTAGAGCTCTAACTTTGAGCACAAAAGACTAGGGACAGTACTCAGGCCCCGAGTTCAAGCCCCAGGACCAGCACAGAAAAAAACCAAAAACAAATCAAAACAAAAAACAGTATTTCTACCAGAGAATGTATATTACACATTTTTTATTTTTTCAGTTTGTCCCAACTCAGGAACAAAATAATTACAGAAGCCCAAGAAGTTCAAGGTATACATATTTTAACTTTGTACTTAAACCTGTACTACCCTAAGGACAAAAAGCTTGGTGAAATTCATTTGTTTGTCTTTAGAAACAAGACTGAAAAAAAACCAAAAACAGAATCTCTAATATTTTTCAAACTTGCTATAGACAAAGTAAAATTTTCCTTTGTTGCTGTGTTATCAGTTAAAATGGTCTTCAAATAGAAACTTTAATGAGGAGGATGAATTTGAAGAATCCAATACAATTTAAGATTAGTTAAAAAGTTAAAGATAATTCTGGCTTTAAATAAAACTAAGATTGGGCTGGGGATATAGCCTAGTGGCAAGAGTGCCTGCCTCGAATACACGAGGCCCTAGGTTCGATTCCCCAGCACCACATATACAGAAAACGGCCAGAAGCGGCGCTGTGGCTCAAGTGGCGGAGTGCTAGCCTTGAGCGGGAAGAAGCCAGGGACAGTGCTCAGGCCCGGAATCCAAGGCCCAGGACTGGCCAAAAAAAAATAATAATAATAAAACTAAGATTAATGTCAGGTTGAATTCTCCATCATACTTGTATAACAATGGTTCTATAAGAGACTGAAACTCTAGTTCTATTAAAAAAATCAGTTGCCTCTCCTATGAATCTCAATGGAAGATGTTGATCAGAGGGTGAGTGGGTGGAGAAAGAAAAAGCAATAGAGAGGATTATTCTGATCAAAATATATTATATACACATCTGAAATACCATGGTGTAAAACCTCTTTGGTACTGTTAATACTAAAAAAAAAATGACAAGAAAGTAAAACAGGCTCTAATGGGTTGGGGAGGTTTGGGTATTAGTGGGAGAGGAAAACACAAATAAGGATGAATATTATCAAAGTAGTTTGTTTGCGTGTATGAAAA
This sequence comes from Perognathus longimembris pacificus, assembly GCF_023159225.1. Classification (NCBI taxonomy): domain Eukaryota; kingdom Metazoa; phylum Chordata; class Mammalia; order Rodentia; family Heteromyidae; genus Perognathus; species Perognathus longimembris. Next base: position 22,976,282 of record NC_063171.1, read on the forward strand.
TAGAATAATGCAATTTGTTACAATAGTTTCAAACAAGAGTGGGCTGAGAGAGTGTTAGGAGGTAAGTTTGATTAGGATATACTGTATGATATGGAAATGTAATGAACAATTATATTGTACAAGTAAATGTTTGTTAATAATAATAATAAAAACTTCTCCAAGGCATTTGGCATGCCATAAGCTTTTGTATCATATAAAGATGGTATAGCCAAGAACTAAAGGTAAGCTGTAACCAAATGCTGTAATTTAAATTTTTGTTTCAAATAGCATGTTAGATTCCCTAAGTACAACAAACTGAAAAAAACTTTAATTTTTTGCAAAATAATTCTGTGTATTATTTTTAGATTGAGCTTGTATTTGTACACAGGCTACTTAATACATGCTGAGAACACAGTAGCATATATGTAAAAGGGGAACATCAGAATAAACAACTGTCGAATGTACCATAACTCAAAAGCAATGCTGTTTTCAGAGTTTGGGACACTCATGGGCTAAGAAAATCAGTATGTTTAAGATGAATCTTCTTTGCCAACTCTTTCTATGGGAATTTCAATACTGAAATGATCATATTACTAGTAATAGGCCTAGTTGTTTGAACAAACCAGTAGTCACAGAGGAAGATATTCTTTTCTTTTTTAAACAAAACAAAACCAGCATGGTATGGAAATATTTTCTCATAATGAAATTAAATCTATTTATTTCTAGTAGGGTCCAATGTTTTGCTCCCCTTCATAATAACTATCTTTGTTTGCTCACTTCACTTTCAGAATTACTCAAATCAGGACTTTGTCTCTACCATTCTATGAAGCAATTTTTCTTTAAGGTTACCAATGACTTTGTATTCTTTATCTTGACAAGTCTTCTGTCAAAACCCTATTCTCATCTGCTATAGTTCTGTTTTGTTTTGACTTTTTTTTAAAAAAGACACTCTTGGTGTATAGCCCATTCTGGCCTCTAATTGAGATCCTCCTGCCTTATTCTGCAAAGTTCAGGGATTAGAGCTGTATGCCAATTTGTTAGTTTGAATCTGGAATGTTACCCAAAGGTTCATTTACTAAAAGCCTGGCCTCCAGCCTGAAATTAGTCTTTAGGCTATGGAGGGCATGAAGGGACCCTAATCTCTTCTTTCTCTCTTTTCTGACCATGTGGTAAGCAGTCCTTCTCTGTCATATGCTTCTTTCAAGATCTGCTACAAGAGGGCCAACTGATAGTGAATTGAAACCTTGAAAACTGAGCCAAGATAAACGCTTTCACTTTATAAGTTGATTTATCTTTGGTATTTGTTTAGTGAAGGAATGCTAACACAGTGTTTTCATTCTCATTTTTGTATCTAATACTGATAATTCAGCATTTCCCTCTTCTTTGAGACAGTGGGTATTTGTGATCCCTTTCCCCTCTCCTATGTTATTGTTCTCATCATTGTTTCCTTTAACAACTTATCCTTTTTTTGATGTTTTTCTTTTTATCTTGTTTTCTTCTTGTTGGTTCTAGGGCTTGTACTCAGGGCCTGGGCACTGTCTCTGAGATCTTTTTTGCTCAGGGCTAGCCTTCTACCACTTAAGCCACTTCTGGCTTTTTTGTGGTCAACTGCAGTTCAGAGTCACATGGACTTTTCTGCCTGGGCTGACTCGCAATCAAGGTCCTCAGCTTTCAGCCTCCTGAGAGTAGTTAGGATTACAGGTACAAACCACTGATATCTGGCTATGACTTTTTTTTTCAACTGAGTTTTGTTTAAATTTTCACCTTATACAAGTGGGAACGCTCTTTTAAGAGAATATTTCTCACCTATTGATATTCCACTAGAAAGAGTAGAGCTTTCAGCTTGGCCTCGAGATGGAGCATGGGGTTCCATGACGCTGTCATCTAACAGATGTCTTGGGCCTGCATTTGGGAACGTTGCACTCTTAAACTCTGCTGTGTTCATTTTATGAATGAAACTGGAAATAAAAAGAAATATTTTTCATAGCTTTTGCTATATTACTAATTTATGATATAAAAGGTACTTTTATATGAAAAAATTCAAGATAGAAATGATTTCTGGTTGAACTGAAACCCTGCTGTACAACTATGTGAAGATTAAAAAAATAAGACTTATCTTCTATACTGAAATTCTCAACTTTTATAAGAACTCAAACAGTTGTGTCAAGAAAATTGTTTAGGAAACATCATCATATCCACTTATATAACTAAAAACATACTTTAATTTCATCTAGAGTCTCAAGTCCATGAAAAAGTTGTTTTAACATTCATTTGTGGAGAACTGTTAAATTCCCCCCAAAAAACCACAACCCACCTTTTGAGAATACATTACTATGAAAGTAATGAAGTTAAATAACAACAGGGGCTGGGAATATGGCCTAGTGGCAAGAGTGCTTGCCTCGTATACATGAAGCCCTGGGTTCGATTCCTCAGCGCCACATATATAGAAAATGGCCAGAAGTAGCGCTGTGGCTCAAGTGGCAGAGTGCTAGCCTTGAGCAAAAAGAAGCCAGGGACAGTGCTCAGATCCTGAGCTCAAGCCCCAACACTGGCAGAAAACAAACAAACAAAAAACCCCAAAACAAACAACAAGAAACCAGTTTTCCTTTATATTTAGTAAGAGAGAAACTCTTTGGATTTCAGTATTTATCTTAGTTAAGATAATTGTTTAGATAGAAAGTTTGTGACTTTAAAGGAAAACTACTGATAAATTTATGTCCCAATTTAATTTATAATAGGTCTCTTTAATGTTCACTTGTTTCCCTCAAAGCCCTCATAAAGGCACTGTGTTGTGAACAGCTCATTTATAAATTTAAGCAAACGAAGAAATAAAATGCTGTGGACAAAGAAGATATTTTACTAGTGTTATTAGCAAAAACATTATTTTCTATTTAATAAACATACAGAACTTATTTACTAATAAATACAAAATAAATCCAACTACAAACAAAATTCAGATGCTGACTTATAGCCCAGGCTATGGCACTTCCTGTGTCCGTGTGGAATCAGGCTCCGTGGGGACGGAGGTGTCTGAGGGAGTAGGGCTCCTTCTGCAGCCATACTCTTCCTACCGCTCTGTGGTGATGCTCCTACTTCAGGACCTGAGCATTCAATTAAAACAGAGAGGGAGGAAGGGAAGGAATGTTTACATTGTCTTAAAGGTTTGTTTTATTTTTAATACCCTGACATAAAAATATAAAGTGTGGTTTAAATTTAAAGGTAATAGTAATGTCTGCTTCTGCTTGACTTAAGATGATAACTTCATGAGTTACTGTCAAAGGTGTACAACACAGAATTTCAAACCATACGGAATTATATTAATTTCTATCTATCTTACATGTAAAATATATTTTCTGTTTATATACAAAGAGACAGAAGAATTAGAAGGTACCTACTCAGGATCTTACCTCATGGACAAAATCTAGACTAACTATCCAAGACTTCCAAGTCCTAGGTTCAGTGCTTTGGATTTTATACACTGCTCACTCCCCTCTTCCCCCCCTCCCCCCAGGTTCTTTTGCTCAAGGCTAATTAATGCTCTACCATTTTAATCACAACTCAACTTCTGGTTTATTTTGAGTAGTTTATTGGAGATTATAGTCTAATGGACTTTCCTGTCTAAACTAGCTTTGAGCCACGATCCTCAGATCTCAGACCTCCTGAGTATCTATGTTATAGGTATGAGCCACTAGCACTCAGCTTATATACTGCTGCTTTACTCATGGTTTCAGCTTCCTCTTACATAAAAAATATGTAGGGTGTATCAAAAATTATTATCTGTACTGATATTATTCAAGCTTATGGGAATAAGAAACAACTCAAAAGTATACAGCTTTGCATACAGGAGGAAGACTTTGAACTCCAGGACAGCTGGCTCTGTTTCACAAAATCAAAATAAAAAGCACATTTAAGGGATTTACATTTGACTGGGAGCCAGTGGCACATGCCTGCAATCCTAGCTACTTAGGAGGCTGTGACTTGAAGGATCAAATTTGGGGGCAACCCAGGTAAATAACCAGCAAAACGCAAGGGTGGAGACATGGCTTAAGTGATAAAGTATCAGTCTATCAAGTGTGATGCTTTCTGTTCAGACCCCATCAAAGGAAAAGGAAACCCCAAAAGAGGAAAAGACCTTAGATTAAAATATTTTCCTCTATTTGGAAGGCTCTTCCTCATCCAAACTGTCAAAATTTGTTCCCTTGATTCATCATATTAATTAGATAAGCTCTCAAATACATTTAGAATGTACAATAGGGGGCTGGGGATATGGCCTAGTGGCAAGAGTGCTTGACTCGTATACATGAGGCCCTAGGTTCAATTCCCCAGCACCACATATACAGAAAACGGCCAGAAGTGGCGCCGTGGCTCAAGTGGCAGAGTGCTAGCCTTGAGCAAAAAGAAGCCAGGGACAGTGCTCAGGCCCTGAGTCCAAGCCCCAGGACTGGCCAAAAAAAAAAAAAGAACGTACAATAGGAAGGTTATTTTGACAGTCTGTATTAGCAATTTAAATAAGTACCTATCAATATTTCTTTAATAATGAGTGATTTTTTTCAATATTGTTTGTTTTTATTTTAAAATTGTGGTATAAATATCCCCTCACAAATAAATAAACTCCCATTATAAAGCAGCAGCATGAACTATGATTTACTTTATTTTTTGCCACTCCTGGGGCTTAGACTCAGGGCCTGTGCACTGTCCCTGGCTTTCTTTTTGCTCAAAGCTACCCACTCTACCACTTGAGCTGCTGTACCACTTCTGGCTTTTTCTGTTTATGTGGTAATGAGGAATTGAACCCAGGGCTTCATGCATGCAAGGTGAGCACCCTACCACTAAGCCATATTCCCAGCCCCATGAACTATGATTTGATTTTTATAATTTTAGTCCTTGTCCCAATACTGAAATAAACTTAAAATTAATCCACTAAAACTGACTCAGTAATATAGAAGATACAATTTCCCACATAGCATAAATTTCTAGTGTAATTGACTTTCACTGTGTAGTACACTAATAATTTTAAATGAATAGAATATTTATAAATCCTTATTATCATGTTGTATCTGTTTTCCCTGATTAGACAGCATTTCTTAATAAGCATTAATAACCTGCAAATAACTTTTTAATTAAAAACCAAAACACTCAGAAAGGACTGACATTTTAATACCCAAAGTAAAATTTTGTACATAATATAAGATGTGCTTTGAAATTACTTGCTTTGAAGTTATTTGGATTATTATTTGGTACTGAGAAAGAAACTATGCACTGACCTACTAAATCTTCCCTGGAAGCAGCAGAACGTGGGGTACTTGTTCCTGGTTCTATCTTTAATGACAGCCTGAATTTCAAAAAAGAAAACACATACAGTAATTATAATTTGATAAAATAATATTATAATCATGTATTTCTGCATAGAAAACTTTTGTGGCTTTTTATGTTTAATATTTCTTATTAGCATATATTATAAAAGGGAGGTTTCCTTGTCACCTTTCCATATGTACCCCACCAACCTTCCCCCCTCATTTTCCCTCATTTCCCTTTGCCTCTTCTTAAGACAATTTCAACAGATTTCTTTATTCTGTTTTCATATATACATAAAAAGTGCTTCAATTTTATTTTTATTTATTACCAACCCCCTGCCAGTACTGGGCTTGAACTCAGAGCCCGGGCACTGTCTCTGAGGGTTTTTTTGTTGTTTGTGCTGAAGACTAGCATATTACCACTTGAACCATAAAGCTACTTCCAGTACCCCAGTTTTACATTCTCCCTCTTTATTGACCTTTCCCCTTCCCCTTTTCCCTTACTTGTGTTGTTAAACATTTTGATGTCTTTCTTACCTCTTCAGTATTTCCTAGAATGACCATAAGATTAGTTCTCAATGAAAAGGACAGAGTGTTTAACATCTTTAGGGGAGAAGAATGTCTCTAGGGCTTGAATTCAGGGCTCAGTGCTGTCCTTGAGTTTTTGTTTTTTGTTTTGCTCAAGGTTAATACATTACCATTTGAGCCACAGCACTACTTCTAGTTTTCAGTGGTTAATTCTAGATTCAGAGTGTCATGGACTTTCCTGCCTAATCCTCAGATCTCAGCCTCCTGAGTTAAGATTACAGGCATGAGCCACTGGTTCCCAGCAAGATTTAACCATCTTTAAGATTACTCTGACCTAGGCACTAGCTACTTGGGAGGCTGAGATCAAAAGGTTCATGATTTAAGGCCAACCTGGGCAAAAGTTTGAAAGACTATCTCTCCAAAATAACCAGCAAAAAGTCAGGCTAGAGATGTGGCTCAAGAACTCTGTTCAAGCAAGCAAACAAGCCAGTGAACAAGGCTCTGGGTTAAAACCCTAGTATCGGGCTGGGGATATAGCCTAGTGGCAAGAGTGCCTGCCTCGGATACACGAGGCCCTAGGTTCGATTCCCCAGCACCACATATACGGAAAACGGCCAGAAGCGGCGCTGTGGCTCAAGTGGCAGAATGCTAGCCTTGAGCGGGAAGAAGCCAGGGACAGAGCTCAGGCCCTGAGTCCAAGGCCCAGGACTGGCCAAAAAAAAAACAAAAAAAAAAACCCTAGTATCGCAAACAACAACAATAACAATAACAAACTCATTCATTACTCATGAAGAAACATACAGCTCAGATTATTTTAGTTTCTTGAGCCAGATGAAGAATTTTAAAATAGATTCTTACAACAAGTATTAAGATGGCTGTCTATTTCACTGGACAAAATGTAAATATTAGGTATGAATCCTGAACTGATAACTGGAAAGATGGAAAAATAAGTGGTAAAAAATTTGAAAAAAACAACAGAGGGAAATACATTTGTGAAAGAACTTCAGCCTTAAAAAAAAAAATCTCATCATTGAGTGGGTCTTATTTTATCAGCCGGGCTCTGGTGGCTCATCACTGTAACCCTAGCTACTCAGGAGACTGAGACATGGAGGGTCATGGTTTGAAGCCAGCTTGGCCAGAAAGTCCTTTTAGCCAGCAAAAAGTAGTGCTAGAGGCATGGCTCAAGTAGTAGTGTGTTGGCTGTGAGCACAAAGCTGACTTCAAGCCCCAGTACTGGCAGACACATACAAAAAAAGCTGGTCATTAGAGTTGGCACAGTAGTTCAAACTAATCCTAGCTATTAAGGAAGCTGAGATCAGGAGGACTGACCCCATCTCAAGTACTGCAACTAAAAGTGGTGGCATGTACCTGTGAGTTTAGTTACATGCAAAGCATAAATAGAGGATTGCAGTCCAGGTCAACCTGGATATAACTATGAGACTCTTATTTGAACAATAACTAAAAACAAAAAATTATGGCTGCAGGTATGGCTCAAGCAGTGGGGAACCTTACTAGCAAGTGTAAGGGCCTTTTCAAATCCTAGTACAATTCAACCCAAGTGATAAACTATGTGAAAATGTTTTATAAGTGGGTGTCAGTTACTCACACATATAATAATCCTTGCTACTCAGGAAGGAGGCTGAGATCTGAGGATCTGGGTTTGAAGATAGCCTAGGCAAAAAGTCCACGAGACTCTTTTATCTCCAAGAAACTGGCAAAAAGTGGGAAGTGGCGGTATGGCTAAGGTGGTAGAGTGCCAGCTGCAACCTAAAAAGCTGAGCAAGAGCTCAGGGCTCTTGAGTTCAAGCCCAGTAGTGGCACACACAAAAACAGATTTTATAAAATAAAAGTTGCTATAGGACTATAAAGAGTTAATATTATGAGATAGGAATAAAAATGGCAATAAAGTTGTTTGCAAACATTAATAAAATTTAAACACATTTAGAACCTCTTTAAGTATTTAATATTCGAAGAAAAGTCAATTTCTAGCTGATTTTCATAATTTTTCATCTTTCAATAGGATTAATTCTGTTCCACAGAATTTTTAAAAGATTGCTGAAACCTATGAATAAGTTAATAATCATTAATCAAAAAGGGTAAGAAAAATATTTTTATTAATTCTGAAAAACATTAAAATTTTACTTTGACAAAAAATTTTAAATATGTCTTTTTTGGAAGACATCAAATTTATGTTTTTAATATGCATTCATTTCACTAGTGTGTTTCACTATAGTGTTTCAGACATGCATATATTATGTTTTGCTTAAAATAACCCTCTTTATGGGTTTCTTCCTCCCTCTCATCCTCTCCCCAAACACACTATTTATCAACAGCTTTCTTTTTGGTTCTTTATGCCAGAAGGCATCAAATACAATTTGAAAGCTTGAGAACAATTGATGGAATAAAGTTAAGGAAAAATTTGGGCATGGTGAAAAGTGTCTACAGTCCCAGATACTCAGCAGGCTTGAGCTCAAGAGTTGCTGGAGTAACAAAACATATCTCTGTTATAAAACAAAATCACAAAGATAAAACAAATTTAATTAACAAATCAAACTAAAGTTGTGAAACCTCATGAAAAATAAGTTCTTTTCCCCAGCCTACTGAAAGAATTCTGGCAGTCAATATGAAACACTAAAACTGAAAGGTGAAAATGGTTAAGTTTTATAAAAACAAGCTCTGCCATTGGGCAGAGAGACACAGATATCACCTATTTGCAAAGTGATTTTTTTTTGGGGGGGGTGGGAGTGTTACTGTGGTTTGAACTCTACTCTGGGCTTTATGCTTTGCTAGGAAGATGTTTTATTCCTTGAGCCATGCTTCCAGAACTTTTTGCTATGGCTGGCTTGGAACCACAATCATCCCCATCTCTGTCTTTGTAACTATTGAGTGAGGTATTTCCTTTAACAGCAGTCCTTCCTATCTCTGCCACCAGAGTAGTCAGGATTACAAATGTGAGCTACTAGTGCCTAGTCTACAAAAGTGACCTTTAAAATCTCTGATAAAGGAGAGAAGGAAGAATAGTGCTATGTTGGAAAAATAAACAGTAATTATTAACTCAAGAGGCAACAAGCTGCAATACTGTTTTAATCCATGAAAACAATCTCCAAGGTGTATATAAAAATCACCATTAAGGGCTGGGGATATGGCCTAGTGGCAAGAGTGCTTGCCTCGTATACATGAGGCCCTGGGTTCGATTCCCCAGCACCACATATACAGAAAATGGCCAGAAGTGGCGCTGTGGCTCAAGTGGCAGAGTGCTAGCCTTGAGCAAAAAGACGCCAGGGACAGTGCTTAGGCCCTGAGTCCAAGGCCCAGGACTGGCCAAAAACAAAACAAAACAAAACAAAATCACCATTAAAAAGGAGCAATTTTTCTATTTCATAGGCTGTTTCATTAATCTGTTTATTAAAAGATATACTTCCATAAAGACTGAATAAATATACAGGGGGGAAAAGTTTAAATTCGAATTACCAAACAGCTGTCTACAGGCTGAGAAAGATAAAATACTCTTTAAAGAAATCAGTGGCTGGGTGCTGGTGGCTCTGGCCTGTAATGCTAGCTACTCAGGAGGCTGAGATCTAAGATCTCGGTTCAAAGCCAGCCTGGGCAGGAAAGTCCATGAGACTTTTATCTCCAATTAACCAACAGAAAAATGGAAATGGTGTTGTGGCTCAAGTGGCAGACTGTTATCCTTGAGCTGAAGAGCTCAGGGACAGCACCCAAGCCCAGAGAGTTCAAGCCCCATGAATGACCAAAAAAAAAAAAAAATCCAATGAATGAACCAATATGAACGTTTGTGTGTTTGACTCAATTATAGCAAGTGACTAAAAGGAAATATGAACTGGTCAATGTAACACTGGATTAGGCTCTTGTAGGATGTAGGATTTAGATGTAAATACATGGGTATGGAAGAATGAAGGATAGGACAAAGTAGAAACCAATTCTGAAGATCCAACCTACTTGTAATTATCGTCTTCCACAAACTTTTGTAGTTCTTCTATATACTGGACCGAGTTCAGGTATTTTTGGACATGAGGCAACATGGGAATATCTAGGCAAAATGTGATAAACAATTGTTTATCTATAAAGTTTATCTTAACCAGAAATTTAAGTTAAGCTGAGGAACATAAGGTAAATTAAGGCCAAATGATACCAAAACGGAAACTAACTTCAGAAAAACATTACTGATAAATTTATTTAAAGCTGAAAGTAATTTAGAAAAGTATAGTTGCACACTGTTTGGACAGACTTTTTCTTAAAGGGCTCCAATTAGGAAGTTCTACATATTTAAGAAATTTCAAGGTAAAAAAAATCAGACTTCCAAATTTTCCATGATTAAAAAAAAATCAGAGACTTCAATGTGATTATACTTAAGCCTCAAATACATGTATATAAGTAAAAGTATTTAATTTTTCTTTTTCTTTTTTTGGTTAGTCCTGGAGCTTGAAACTCTGGGCTTGGGTGCTGCCCCTGAGCTCTTTTCGCTCAAGGCTAGTGCTTGACCACTCTGAGCCACAGAACACTTCTAGTTTTCTGGTGGTTAAATGGAAATAAGAGTCTCAGAGACTTTTCTGTCGTGGCTGGCTTGGAACTGTGACCTTCAGATCTCAGCCTCCTGAGTAGCTAGGATTACAAGTATAAGCCACCCGCGCTCTTCTTAATTTTTCTTTTAAACAATCTGTTTTCCAGCTCTGTGAGTCACGACCCATTGTGAATTTCAGAAAAGGTTTAAATTAGCATAGAAACTGGCATAGTATTAATAACATTTTTCAAAGGACAGAATAAGCTGGAAGCCGGTGGCCCATACCTGTAATCCTAGCTACTCAAGAGCTACTGTGATTTGAAGTTGGCCTGGATAAGAAAATCTGTGAGACTCTTATCTCTATTTAGCCACCCAAAAGTTGGAAGTGGAGCTGTGATTCAAGTTCAAAGCACTAGTCTTGAACAAAAAAGCTCAAGGACAGAGCCAGGCCATCAATTCAGGCCCCAACACTGGCATCAAGAAAGGGGACAGAATGAAAGAATATTTAAATTTCAGTAAGAGTCTATCAATTCTTCTACACTTTAAGCTTCTCACCTTTTTTTACAAGTGCAGATGTATATACGCAAAATTAGCTTTGAAATGTATTTGAAATACTTTGGATAATATAAACTCAACTATTTATCAATATCAAATTTTAAATACAAAACATTTCAATTCTTAAAAGCACTTTATGCCAGGCATGGTGAGGCATGCATTACTCAGGAATCTGATGCAAGAGGATCGCTTGCACCTGGGAATTAGAAGCCAACCTGCTCAACATAAAAATAAACAAACAGAAAAAGAGAAGGAAAGCTAACTAGTAAATGCTGAAAGAAGAAAGTGGTACTTCCCTGTGGAATGAAAAGTGGCCAACAAGGTGTATCATGAAGTTCAGAGTATAATAGCTTAGCATCATCCCTCAGAAACTTACCATATTCACAGGACTGCTGTAAATCAGAAATTATTCGAAGGATATTATTCATTAAATTTGATCTCTGCTCATTTTCTAGAATGCTGCCAGTTGAAGGGTATGCTGAATCAATGTATGTTAAATCCGACAAATAGATACCTGAAACAAAATGAGATGCTTTCATACTTGCTAGTGAAGCAGGGAGAAAAAGCACATTTATAGATACATTTGAGAACATGCCATAATCAGAATATATTGTTAACTTATTTTATATGACTATTCAGGACTTAAGTTTCCAGAGTTGGGATCAGAACATGAACAATGTTCATAATAAATGTCTTCTTATATTTTTAGCTGCGATCAGCAATTAACCTTAGCACCTATGGGGACTTAATGGAAAGAAGCTGAGTCACTGAACTAGTTAGTTTCACCTTTGTATTTTGGTAGAGACAGTCATTTTAATCTCTGAATTTGTTTTTACATCTATTCAACTGTTACCTAAACGGATTAAATTAATTTAGGCAGCCTAGAAAGATTATTATGACATTTGAGTCTTAACTACTTTGAAAACTGTCTCCATCTGGTAGAAATATCATATGGTTTAAATATATACAACTGGATTTCTGAGATTATTACTATGACTACAAATTGAAGTTACTAACCTTTCTAACCCAATCTTGTGTATTATGTTTTAAAAATAGGTGGTACTTAATACTCTCTAAAAGGTGACCATGGCAGTTCTGTAGAATTCCTTTTTCATGAGTATATAAGGTATTCTTCAGTCATAGATCCTAAATATCTATTTCTCCATGTCTTCAAATGAATCAAGAGCCAAAGTCTTTCCTCCATTTCTAATCTCAGAAGAGAACCTCTCTCTCTTCAAGTGCATATTGTGATTTTGGGTGTAATTACTATTACTTTCTTCCAAACATACAACGTAGTCTTTTCTATGATTCAGTCCCACAGCCAATACTCCCATTAAAACCCTATTTTAGAGTCAAAGCAACTCTTCTTTCAATTCTGATCCCCTCCTAAAGAAAACACCTTTGTTATCTCCCTCCAACGAACACCTTGAAAGAGAAACATGGAGTGGTATGCTTGTTTATTATTTACTTTAAATATCCAACGTGCATAAACTTTATATGGGTCAGGAAAAATTGTGAAAGACTTTAAAATGGGGAAAAATACTGCCTACTCTGTCTTCAGTGTTTCCATTTGGCCCCTGTAAACTCCCTAAGTTGGTGAGGAACAGTAATGATACAAATTATTGACTATTATTCACTGACCAAAATACTACCAATGAATTACATATGTCTACTGACATGTCCCAGAGATGTTGACCAATTTTTGTAACTGGTCAATTTTAAGTTCACTGAAACTTACCTATGTATATGTGTATTATTATTATTATTATTATTATTATTATTATTATTATCAATGATCTCTAGAAATGGTTGTATCTTCCTGATCCACTTGTAAATCTCATGATTTAAATAAAAATTGATGTACTGATTTTATTGAAAAGCATAAATTATCTTTTAGCTACTGTAATATTTGATGTCAATTTTTGTGAAAGACTAGATTAGGACTATAGCATCCTAAGTAGACCTAATAGGCTCCTTGAGGTACTTTGCACATATATATCAACATAGGCTATGTTAAAAGTGGTATAAGGGGTTGGAAGTGCGATTCAGAAGGTAAAGTGCCAGCCAGTGAGCAAAAGCATCAGATACTGAGTTCAAATCCTGGTTTGGACCAAAAAACAGTAGCATCAAAGTTTTACAAAGATTCTGTGCATGAAAATATCATTCCCTGCTGATGAGACTAGAGAAGAATTTGATGCACAGTGAGATTTAAGCGGTATTCAATGGGCCAACATATGCCATATTCTTCTACTTTATCATTCCAATTTCCTATGTTGGTTATTTATACTACTACTCACTGCTTAACAGAAAGCCCTCAAAGTCCCCAAATGAAAAAGGCATTTTCGACCTTGTATTTTACCCAAATTAAACTGGTAAATAAAAACTATCACTGAATGATGAGCAATGTATTCTATCAGAGACTAGAGGCTGGCTGTCCACCTGTCCCAATGCTTTTAAAATTAGGAAAAAAAAACACAGGAAAAATCTAAATGACTAACTTTTCCTGAGAAATGGGAGTAACTTACAACACTATCTCATAATCCTTCATGTTCACAATGAGCTACTCCTGAAAAGCTGATCTCTTTAAACCATTAGGATGCCAGATCATCATACCCTTCATTTTCATGTTACCTTCTGGTCTACTTCATTTATTTATATAATCTGCTTCATTCTTATTTTGTGTATTTACCTTTACAGGCCTACTTTTAAAATATATGACACAGGAATTAAAAACAACAACAATTCTATGAAAAAAGTAAAATTAAGCTCAGACTTTAACAAGGGCTGTGAATCTATAGCGCCTAAGAGAAAAATGAGAAAAAAAACACAGCAAACTACTGCAATCAGGAAAGCACATGGTATCTATCAGAAGTAGATGCCCCAAATTTTACCTGAAAGTAGCGTTCGGCAAGTATGTAACCCAATGGACAGCATAATAATTTGAGTTAAATCTTAATTGTACTACTTATCAATGAACAAAGCCAAATTAGTGTTTCCTCATATTCCACTGAATTAATGCTTCTTGATTTGATGAAATGAAAAGTATATAGTTGGTATATAACACTTGTTCTCTCTCTAACATTGTATTTACATAGAAGAAACCCAGCCAGAGTAGAGTGAGGATTTGTCTAAGTACAGTTAGTGGAAGTCAGAGGTCCCTGGTTTTTTGTTCACTTCGGGGCTACATTTGTTTTCAAATGGCAACACATCAAGTACTAACAAAAATGACCTTATTTAGACAAGAGGGATCCATTTGTATACATAAAAGCAGTTTTAGCTGCTTTAGTAAGATAATAGTATACCAACAAGTTTCTTCTAAGTTTAAAATCTTCTGAAATACCAACTAAATGTTTAAAAACTCTTCTGGTCTATAAAGAATTGTATTGTTTAGGTGGCTGCCTCCTGACAAACCTAGTTCTTTTTCGCCCCAACAAAAAACTCATCAGCTTGCAACTACTAAAATGAAGTCGAGTACTGTTCCCCCCCCGCCCCAGTATTCAATTTAAAAGCTCTTTAGCCAACAGACTAAAATGTTTGTTTTATAATTGCCTGCTAAACTATGATAGTCTGTTTCCAGATGGTGCCCTTCTTTCAACCTACACACAATCTCCCCTTGTTCAGAGCTACTCAATCTCCTGCTGATCCCACTACCCCCACCCTATTTAAGGCTACAGAGAGGAAATCCTAAGGAGGAGATTTCCCCTGCTAGCCGGGCAAATTTTTGGTGACGTAATATGTGGGCTGAGCTTGAGCCTACGGAGAAAAAGAGGGAATCAGTATTCAGGGGTACTGTGTATGCAGCCTGTGTCAGCTGCAGCTGGTTACTGCACTTCTCCATGTGGCAGACAGAGCGCAGCCACAATGCTTTCACTGCTGGATTAGAGACAGCCCACAGACCAGAACTTCACTACACTACTTAAAATTACATAGGTGGCTTGTCAAATTCAATCAATTAATGTTACAAAAAGAAAAGGTCCTTATTAGTGCTTGGATTCAACAATCCACAACAAAAATGCAGTTGCCACTTAACTCAGAGATGAACAAACGTCTACACTGATTTTTAAAAATCGAGAAAAAGGGCAGCAACTTTCTGGATTCGCTTTATCAACAACACAAAAAGGTATTTTAATATTTCTTTTATTTTTATTCAAAACTATATATATGCATATGTATCAAAATGAAAATTCATGTTTGAGTAACTTCAAAATCTATTCGAGAACTTTAAATATTTTATAGTTTATCTCAGATGAAAAAAAGCCTTGTTTTTCAATTTCATGTAAAAACTAGTCACTATTTTATGAGTCAATGGATTATCTGATGTTCAATCTCATGTATATCATTATAGATGGATACGTACATGCTGGGTTTCTAAACAAATGGTCTAGAAAAATGGTTATTTAGTAACAGATTATATATTGAAGATTTAGCATAAGATAAAGAAAATAGTTGTAAACATGATTTCCTTATAGTTATAGTTTGTGTGGTATTGAAGATATACCTAAACTGTCAGATCCAATGTACAGTTACAAAACAAAGCTAAAATGATATAAAAATAACTAAAAGGGGTTAAGCTTCAATTACAGCATACAAAATACTAAGCAAAATTCTTACACAGACCTAAGATAAATTTATGGTATTTCTTACAACAATTCAAACTTTTAAACAGTTGTTCAAGTTTACTTGTAGTAGTAATTTGAGTAACAAAATTGAATCAATTAGAAAACTAAAGTTTATTGTATGCCCACAAAAATCTCAACCTTATTAAAAGTTAGAATTGATGAAAAGCATTAGGTAAGTAGTTAACATTAACAATAGAAAATATGAGCCCAGAATACATAATTACTTAAAGTGATTATAAGATCAATAACTACTTTTAGGTAGAACTAATTCTAGTAACTATACATAAGAATTGTTTATTAATATTCTACCTGGGGGCTTTATTATGAGAATTGTTGAAAATATAAAATTAGTAGTTCTTGGTAGTAACCTAGACCCTTGAGTTTATTATGATTTGAAAACACTGACCTTTTAACAGTAAGACTTTTTAGCAAACAGGTAATCATAATGCTTACATTTTAAAAAATTTTGTTTTCACATTCTTTGCTTAAAGACTTAAAACTCTTAAATATTGGGAAGAGTTTGGTTAAATACTATGTTACAAAAGATTTTGATAAAATAGCCAAGTCATACAAGATATAAAATATGGGTCACTTTCCTTGCTTGAGCTTGCTATGAAAAGGGCAAGATCTCAACTAAGCTTCAGTTCTTCATAATGCCTTAGCCAAACATCAATCTGAAACCTAAAAATATGGCTAATAATTAACTTCTTTCTGAATTGTATTCAGAGGATGAGACTGTTCATTCTCAAATCTCTGCATAGAGCACAATTCACAATCTAGAAGTTCTGTCTAACACAACTTCAATGAATTTAACCTCACTGCCTCATCCTGTTTTTAGAGTGTGACACAGCCAATTAAATACCTCTATGAGTTTACCATCTGAAGGGAAGTAGGATCTTGGCTTTTATTTTCTCTAACAGCTGGCAATGTGGCAACTACGAAAAGAAAGAGTACTGAGAAAATTAATCCAACTGCACAGAGCTTTTTGTTTTTTCTTCTTTACTAAAAACCAGCCAAGAAAAGACATAGACTTAAACTTAAGTATACTGTAACCAATTTATAACATTCTCTTGGGATCGAGGAAAACTTTAACATATACAGAAAGGTTTTATGAGGTAACACAGATTTATGGGTCTTTCACTTTTAAAACTGAACATATGTGGAAAAATATTAAATAAGAATTATTTTTAGAAAATGTAATAGCACACTTAAAAGTTCTTTACTAATGACGTAGCTAGTCTACTACTTGAGCAATGTGGTTCTTTTGCTATGTTTTAAAAGACAAAATTTATTTTTTGAAAGGACAAAGGTAATTATTTTAAAATAAGAAACAATGTTTAGTTTCCTCCTTTAAATACTAACTTAGGACTTAATTTTACAGGAACCACAATGACCTAAAGCAATATATACAAAAAATCTTTTATTTTAATAAAGATTAGCATTTTTATTTGTTGTTCTCCAATGACATTGATGTAGTCTTGTTCTCCATTTTCCTTCTCTATCCATTCTGAACATATTACTCAACTGAAAACAAAAAAATAAGATATGCTTTTTGACAAAGTAAATAGCAGCAATCGTTAGAATTACAGCTAAAAAGACTGCTTCGCTGATAAAGCAAGTTAGGTCACACAAACATGAGCGGACAGAACACAGATGAAGGGAAACAAATGATAGCAAAAAACAAAAACAAACAAAAAAATGTGATGGAAACAAATTCTAACAAAAATGACTTCCAAGTACTTTGTATAATTAAGTAATGGGTCAAAAATACAAAAAAAAAATAGATGCAAGCCAGAAAAGGCCTACAAAAAGCAAGAAATACACAAGGACTCCTGTGTAGTAATGACATAACTAGAATAAGAATGGGAGGTCTAAAAAAAGCAGTAGTAGAAAACTTTGCTCTTGAAATAAAATATCTTAGAATATGGTGCCATATAGGTAATAGCTGATTATATCAACTTTGGAGATTTCTGTTTAGGTTCCAAGTCTGGCTCTACCTCTTAAAAGCTGTGTCATTACTGATAAGGTACTTAACTTACTCATCAGAAAATAGGGACTATAATTCTCTACTTCGCAGGGTTGTGGTGAGAAGTCAATAATTTAATATATGTAAAGAGCCTGTCA
Organism: Perognathus longimembris pacificus; assembly: GCF_023159225.1. Lineage (NCBI taxonomy): Eukaryota > Metazoa > Chordata > Mammalia > Rodentia > Heteromyidae > Perognathus > Perognathus longimembris. The sequence goes on from NC_063171.1 coordinate 22,993,903, forward strand.
TAGTGTTGGAACTGATATGTAGTTACAAATAACTTGAAATTGACTTTTCAAATTAAGAAACAAGTAGTTAGGAAGAAAAGTTTCTTGAAAACAAAGTGTCATGAGACTAAAAGAAAAAGCTCTTGGGGGTATTCACTACCATCCTTAAAAATTACAGAATCAAGTTTAAGAGTTGAGAAGGTGATGTAATACAACAGCTTGCTTATGATTCTGAGTGAGTAAACCTAGCCTCCCCATCTATTGTTCTACTCTTCTGAGTGGTAACTAAAAAAAAAGAAATGAACTCTTAGCTCTTGGAAATAGTTCCAGTGTTTCCTCAGAAGAATTAAGACAATAAAGAAGACACATTTTTCATCCTCTACAGTGAACATAAAATATTCTAAGTATACATTTTGGCAAATGTGCTGCTGCTATAAATACTGAAGGCCAGGGAACCTGAGTTCTGTACCTGTTTCTAATATTAGAAACATGCACATGGGTGCTAAAGAGGTCTTTATATTTAATTATAAATAGTTTATTTCTTTGATAATACTTGGACAAAGTTACTAATATTTTAGTAAAATACAACTCTGAACCTCTTAATAGGATACATCTACTAAATCACCTATAAGCTTAGAGCATATATATGATTATAACTCAGACACAATTACCCACAATAATGACTGAGAGCATTCATTCTATCATTCTTAAACCTGTCACCTGTCCCAAAAGCAGACATTGCAAAAACAAATACGCTTAAGATGCAAAATGGATTTCCTATTTGTTTAAATGTTTAAAACACATGATTTTTATTTCAGAGGACCAATTTATTTGAAATTGCATGGTAGACATTTGAAACATTGGGCTAGTAAAGCTACCTCGTAATTGAAATATTAGTTTGGCAAGAATGTTTTAATTAATACCTTATAAATATTATATATCATTTTTATAGTCTTAAGAGATAGTCTAAAGTGAGCTTTCTAAAGAAAGGTATTTTATTAGGTTTTAAAAGCACCTACCAGTGTGCCTTTGCATAGGATGGGTATGAAAAAACATCTGCACAATGAACTTGGAAACAAAAAGCATTAGTTGTAAGAGGGTAGCTGCCAGAGCTATTCTCTGAAATCTAATCTTTGAACAGCTGTTCAAAGTACTATAACTTAATATTAAGAAATCAATAAATTCTAATTTATTAACATCTATGAAATACTGTTTTCCCTTAGATGTTTTTTCTATTATTGGCTTTAAATATAGATTAATATGAATTCTTTTTTAACTTTTTCCCTTCGTTGATTTGTTTTTCAAAAGACATCGTTATACAACTTCATTTCGAAATGAAGGCTTTTATTTGGACCCTAGGTGTGCTATTCTTCCTCCTAATGGGCACTGGACATTGCAGAGGAGGACAGTTCAAAATTAAAAAAATAACCCAGAGGAGATACCCTCGTGCCACAGATGGTAAAGAGGAAGCAAAGAAATGTGCATACACATTCCTGGTACCTGAACAAAAAATAACAGGGCCAATTTGTGTCAATACTAAAGGGCAAGATTCAGGTACCATTAAAGACATGATCACCAGGATGGATCTTGAAAACCTGAAGGATGTGCTTTCCAGGCAGAAGCGAGAGATAGATGTTCTGCAACTGGTGGTGGATGTAGATGGAAACATTGTCAATGAGGTAAAGCTGCTGAGAAAAGAAAGTCGTAACATGAACTCTCGTGTTACCCAACTCTATATGCAACTATTACATGAGATTATCCGTAAGAGGGACAATTCACTTGAACTTTCCCAACTGGAAAATAAAATCCTCAATGTCACCACAGAAATGTTGAAGATGGCAACAAGGTACAGGGAATTAGAAGTCAAATATGCCTCCTTGACTCATCTTGTCAATAACCAGTCTGTGATGATCACTCTGTTGGAGGAGCAGTGCATGAGGATATTTTCCCGACAAGACACCCATGTGTCTCCCCCTCTTGTCCAGGTAGTGCCACAACACATACCTACCAGTCATCAGTACACTCCTGGTCTTATGGGAGGCAATGAAATACAGAGGGATCCAGGTTATCCCAGAGACTTAATGCCACCACCTGATGTGGCAACTTCTCCCACCAAAAGCCCTTTCAAGATACCACCTGTAACTTTCATCAATGAAGGTGAGTTAACTCTTTTGGTAAAAATGGAAGTATGAGGATAAATATATTTCAGTACTTAGAAAACAATGCTCATAATAAACATTTTTTCATTTTGGTGGTGATATAGATATAAATTAAAATTTCTATTTTTCTTTCATGTCAGGAGTTAAACAACAATCTGTCTCCTGTAGTCAAATAAATGTGTTTTCACTGCCATAAAAAAACACCCTTGACTTAATCCTAAAATCCTTATCTTTATTTCTTAATTTCATTCATTCCTCTTCATTATTAGTCCTGGATCTAAGTGCCCAGAAAATAGATGAATAATTAATTCATCTTTGTTTCATTTTAGTATACTCACTGATAACTTCTTGAGGGCTTTTTTTTGGTGTGCCAGTACTGGAGCTTGAACTCCAGTTAGGGCCTAACTGTTCTTTAGCTTTTTTGCTCAAGGCTGGTGCTTTACCACTTCAGCCACAACTCCACTTCTGACTTTTTGGGAGTTAACAAAGAGACTTTTTTTTTTTTTTTTTTTACCTTGGCTGGCTTCAAACCCCAATCCTCGTATCTCACACTCCTGAGCTGCAACGATTTCAGACATTGGCCACAGCACCTGGCTTCACTGTTAACTTTCTGAATGAATACCTTTCATTTATTTTTATACTTGTGTTCATTTTCTCATATGCTATTAAATTTGCTTCTTTAAAATGAAGGGAAAATCCAAATATCCAAATGGAAAAAAATTAAGTAAATCACACTGATTCACCTATTGAAAAGTTGGTATATAAAACTATACATAAACTATGAAATAACTTTAAATGTCACAAACACAAAAGCAGGGAAGAACTACACACAAAGCGGATGTTTCTCTGCAGCTGCTGATACCACTGAACACTCACATCTCTGCTTTCCTGGGCTTCGATGATATAATATTCTGATTCCTCTTATTTGTCTAGTTGTTTCATTGAAATCTCTCTTAAGATACTCTATTTTAAAGGTTTTATATATGTTCAAGGCTCAAGTATCACCGTTGCACAGATGACTTCTGAATAGCGCTCTCTTTCTTGTTTCGAACTAAATCTAGATGTCAGCCACTGACATTCTACCATTGGTTCCCCTGGTATGAATTCTTGTCAATTATGAGATTAAGGTTAAACTGAAGGCGTCTGAGGCTAATGTTGTGCGTTCCAGATTCATACCTAGGTAGTCCTTTCCCAAAACCATGAGTTATGTCTTAAACTATTTTCTGTATAATATTATGCTGATGTTACTGAGTCTTATTATCTCTATGATGGAATGTTTCTGTAAGACAGTGACCTTCATGTTCATCATTCCATATTGACACTTAGCCAGATCCAAGTTCAGCATCTTCTGCTCATCATATTGAAGGCACTCGATGACTGCCTGATGTAGTAAATAAACCCTAAAATAATCTTATCTCCAAACTAGCATTCTCTCTTAGAAAGTATCACTACATAAATAATACAAACTGAGCATGATGGCACACTCCTTGTACCCCTGCACTTGAGAGACTGAAGCAGGAGTATCCTAAGTTCAAGCAATGCCATTCTGGGGTACACAGCAAGATGTGTCTTCAAGTAAGCAAGCAGGCAAGCAAGCAAGCAAACAACCCATGGCAAAATATTATTTAATGAAGAAAATCAAGGAAGTAATAATCTTTAAAAAAATGCTTCATGAGGACTGGGAATGTGCCTTAGTGGTAGAGTGCTTGCCGAACATACATGAAGCCCTTGGTTCAATTCCACAGTACCACATACACAGAAAAGGCCAGAAGTATCGCTGTGGCTCATGTGATAAGACTGCTAGCCTTGAGCACAGAGAGGGTTCATGGACAGTGCTCAGGCCATAGGACTGGCAAAAAAACAAAAACAAAAAAACAAACAAAACAAAAAGCTTCATGAGATAGGTCAAATACTCAGACATAACCAATTGTTAACATTTGGTAGTAACATTCAAGTTGTATTTATTTTCTCACAAACATTGTAATAAATATTTTTGTAACTTTTGAAAGGTATTTCCCCTGCCTTTGTTTTGTTCTAGTCACGAGGCTTGAACTACTGACCCTGCGCCCTCTTCTAGTTGACCCACAGCTCTACTTATGGCTTTTTGGGCTTTTTTTTTTTGGTGTTTTATTGGGTACAAAAGTCTCACAAACTTTTCTAACTGTGGCTTCAAACCTTGATCCTCAAATCTCAGCTTCTTGAGTATAGTTAGGATTATAGGTATGAGCCACTTGAATCTGAGTATTTTCTTTTCTCCTTTTTATTTTTTTTAATTTTTATTTATTTATTATTATTTTTTTTTGGCCTGTCCTGGGGCTTGGACTCAGGGCCTGAGCACTGTCCCTGGCTTCTTTTTGCTCAAGGCTAGCACTCTGCCACTTGAGCCACAGCGCCGCTTCTGGCCGTTTTCTGTATATGTGGTGCTAGGGAATTGAACCCAGGGCCTCAGGTATACGAGGCAAGCACTCTTGCCACTAGGCCATATCCCCAGCCCCTCTCCTTTTTATTTTTATGTGGTTATATCCTTAGGATGAATTTCTATAAATAAAACTTATAAATCAAATGGGTTTTGTACTTTATGTTATCAACCATATCTGAATTAGCTTGGCCCATCTTTTTTTTTTTGCCAGTCCTGGGCCTTGGACTCAGGGCCTGAGCACTGTCCCTGGCTTCTTTTTGCTCAAGGCTAGCACTCTGCCACTTGAGCCACAGCGCCGCTTCTGGCCGTTTTCTGTATATGTGGTGCTAGGGAATTGAACCCAGGGCCTCAGGTATACGAGGCAAGCACTCTTGCCACTAGGCCATATCCCCAGCCCCTCTCCTTTTTATTTTTATGTGGTTATATCCTTAGGATGAATTTCTATAAATAAAACTTATAAATCAAATGGGTTTTTGTACTTTATGTTATCAACCATATCTGAATTAGCTTGGCCCATCTTTTTTTTTTGCCAGTCCTGGGCCTTGGACTCAGGGCCTGAGCACTGTCCCTGGCTTCTTCCCACTCAAGGCTAGCACTCTGCCACCTGAGCCACAGCGCCCCTGCTGGCCGTTTTCCATACATGTGGTGCTGGGGAATCGAACCGAGAGCTTCATGTGTAGGAGGCAAGCGCTCTTGCCATTAGGCCATATTCCCAGCCCCAGCTTGGGCCATCTTTGACACTTCCTACTTACCTTATACATGCAGGTCAACTGAATTCTACCCATGTATCTCATTTCTAATTCTGAGCCAGATCTATAACTTATATTCAAATTACCTATGAGACTAACTAGGAGAGAATTCATGTGTCACTGATTATATAACTGGGTGGATAGTTTTCCTGTGTTTCAGTTTCCTTATTTGTAATTGGGGAATAGTAATAGTGCTTTGGAGTTTAACACTTCAGTGCTTACAACAGTTCTTGGCACCCAAACTGCTAGTTTTTCTAAGAACTTTGTAATACCTGCCAACTGGTCTAACTTGACATTTTCCATCAAAATATATTCTACGCTGGCAAAAGACTCATTTTCAACTGCCCACTAGTCACATGTCTGCTCAGTAAGTTCTCACAAAAGAAGTCCAATTTTCATAGTCTAAGAATAATATCCTCTTCTAAAGAAAGAAGCTTACGTTGCTAGCTTTTTTCTACTTAATTCACAAACCATAACAAAATAAAAAATAATATGCATCTACTCATTTTCTCTTAAATATTTTCATGACATCTGCCCACTCAAATGATGACTCAGAATGAATGAATGAATGAGTATAACTAAAAATCTTCCTTCAAGCCCTTGTTGACTCCTAAGATTTGAAGGGCCTGTTCATCTCTATGAATATACCTCTACATTCTGTAACATACATGTATCACCACTGCTCAGATGACTTCTGAGTGGAACTCTCCTTCCTATTTTCCTTATTTCCTCTTGATTTATCAGTTACCTTTAGGTGTAAACCTAGTATGTCTAATACCTTATATTATATATTCCTTTCTAGTAGACAGATATTGTGTCACTAGTAGATGCCAAATAAATGGTAGCTGATTTGATAACATTTTATATTTATATCCCAAAGACCTTCAAGAAAGTATTTAGCACATTATATCCTGCTAGATTCCTTTCAGTATAAGTAAGTACAACAGTATCAACAGGCCAAGGATATAACTGAATTAGGCAACTGATGAGCCAGGTCCAGTGGCTCATGCTTATAGTCCTAGTTACTAGAAGGTTGTGATCAAGAGGATTGTTGAAAAGCTTAGGTGGAATAGTTTTAGAAACCTCTTCCCAAGCAATAACCTTCTCAAAAATATTTAAACATCATGGCACATTTCTGTTATCATACCTAAGTGGTAGGCTCATATTGGGGAGAAGGTGTATGATAGCCCATCTCAATGAAGAAGCTGGGTGTGGTTCTGTACACGTCATCCTAACTACAAAAAGTTCATTCCTTGTAGATGAGTGGAGTTAAGGCAGTCCCTTCACATTTAAGACATAGCTCTAAATTTCAGGAAACCTGTGTTCTAAGCCAGGCTTTTCTGAGGTCTATTTGTCTTTCTTGTGGAGGCTTTATTTATTTATATTTTTGCTGATCCTGTGGCTTGAACTCTGGGCCTGAGCTGCCCAGGATGGCTTCCAATCGTGATCTGGCTTCCAATCATGATTAGATCTCAGCCTCCTTAGTAGCTAGGATTATAGGCATGATCCATTGGGCACCTGGCAAGATTTTATTTTTTGATGGAGGTTGTTGGATGACTGAATAAGGTAATGTGTGAAAGTACACAGTACTTGATATGGTATTGTAGTCTGACTATCCTTCTTACATTTTGGGGTATATTTCTTTTTATGTGCCTTTCTTTACTTGTCATGTTAGACAAATGGAGATGCAAGAAGTAAGCATCAAAGTTAAAGCTAGCAGTTTGAAGCAAGCCTGGGCAAGAAAGTCTGAGCCTCTTATCTCCAATTAACTACCAAGAAAAAAAAAAAAAGCAAGAAATTGAGCTGTAGCACACAGTGCTAGCTTTGAGCAAGGGACAGTGCCCAGGCCCTGAATTCAAGCCCAATGACAGGCAACAAAAAACCCAAAGTTAAATTTGAGACATAGCCATTAGAAATTAGAGATGTGTTCTACTGTCAAGCTTACTTTAAATTACAGAATATTGAGATTGTTTACAATTTGGAATGCTTCCTATTAGTTCAAATTAATTACTTTCCTGAAACTGGTAGCTCAGAAATTATGCTGACAAGTTTACCCTCCAAGTTTATCCACCCTAATTAAAAGAATTGTCTCAGAAGATTCCACATTGCTAACAAGGTCTCTAAAGTCTATCTGAAGAACTCTAAGCATTAGCAGTTAATTTATTTCCGACATAAGAAACTTGTAACTTCGCTGTCATATCAAGCTCTTCTGAGGACTGGAAGTGTAGCTCAAGTGGAACAGTGCTTGCCTGCTAAGGGCAAATTACCACGCGCTCTGCTCAACTCTAATGAAGTAGGATGTCATCAGTAGGGGCACTTTTCTTGCTACATCTCAACCTCCTTCTCGACTCTAATTCTTGAGTCTTAAAATATGACTAGTTCTAGAATGTAATACATAGATATGGTATACAAAAATAATAGTACAGAAACAAGGAAATTCTGGAAACCATTATTACTAGGAACCATTTAATTAAACAAATATGAGTGCCTAAGTGGACTCAAACTATGGATGCACACCAAAAGATAAGTATGAATATGAGTAAACAAATATACTATTTGTATTACACAAAGTAGCCTCAGTATGGGTTTGGGAATCCCTCTTCTCTTTCCCTCCATCTCACTCCCACATGAGAAATTTTGAAATGCAGGCTCTCTACCTTTCTCTGACTGAACTATAATATGTGCTTCTGTAATACAAGATGATTCACTTGTGACTCAAGATAAAAGGAGAATAACACCTGTAAAAGAGGCCATAATGGTTTGCCTGAGATTTTTTCCCCCCAAGCATGTTTTGTGCCATAAGTAAGGATAACTAAATACAAAGAATGTTAATGGGCTGGGAATAAGACCTAGTGGTAGAGTGCTTGTCTCACATACATGAAGCCCTGGGTTCGATTCCTCAGCACCACATATACAGAAAAAGCCAGAAGTGGCGCTGTGGCTCAAGTGGTAGAGGGCTAGCCTTGAGCAAAAAGAAGCCAGGGACAGTGCTCAGGCCCTGAGTTCAGGCCCCAAGAGAAAGCCAACAAAGAATGTTAACAGCTAAAACCAACTATTACTAGTGTTGGTATCTGCAGAATTTGACAGTTTGAAATGCATTATTTTTTTCAGTAGAAATGACTGCATATTTGTCAATTGTTTCTTCATCAAATAGGCATAGATGTGTTAAGTACCTCTTAAGTTATTAGCTAAATTTCACTCCTGTGTCAAGAATGAAAATGAAATAAAATAAAGTATGAAATAAAATGAAAATAAAATATGAAAATAAAAATGAAATAAAAAAGGAACTGAATTAAGCTGAGACACTACAAATTATTTTACAAAATGAGTTGTCATTTAAAAAAATTTGAGAGACTATAGGTAAGGTTCAGTACTTGCCTAGTAAGTATGGGGCCCTGCACTCAAACTCTAATAAGCACTGGGAGCTGGGGGGAGAAAAGGGAAAGAGAAGAGGAGAGGAGAAAGTAATTTAATAGTTGATTTAAAATACAGAGAATATCTAGGACTGTGAAATATCTATAGGGCAAATGCAGCACAGCAGTGCTAAGCAGAGACATGAGGACTAGAAATAAATGGGTAGAAGAGTAAGGTTATCACAATCTTAGCTATTATATTAGTAGAACATCTGTAAGCTATCACAAGACTGCAGTACAGATTTGATTAAAAAATACCAGTAGTCATAAATTAATATAATGCTTTGGAAAGCCATTTAGGCCAGCATTCCTGAAATGTTTTCATATGGCCTGTTAAGTGCTGTGTAGGGGAAACTTGAGATAACGTAAGTTGGGGAAATCTGGTTTCTTTGTTTCAGGCCTCCTCAGTCTTTAATAAATAAATGTATATTCTGAGTTTCCAAAAGGGAAACCTAGTATTTAGCATTTCTAAAACTTACTAAACTATCAAGATTCACTAAATATCTCAAAGACTAGTGCTTTACACCAAAATAACATTTCAGAAACTCTAAGTATGTTGATATCCCCTTGATCCACGTAAATTCCATAGCATTTGTATAATTAAATATGAAAAATAAAGTCAGTAAGAATGAAGTCACTTTGTAAGTAAATAAATAAAATAAAAGTAGTCACTTGATACAATATTAATTTCAGGAACAAAAGTCAAATGGCAGAGGAAAAACCATTGATGTATCAAAGAGTCATTATACAGCTATTATAAGGCCAGTATGGAGAGAGTATAGCTCCACAGAAATTGAATCTGTTGGGTGTTAGTAGTTCACACTTGTAATCCTAGGTACTCAGGAGTCTTAGATCTGATGCCTCCAGTTCAAAGCTTATGCAGGTCAGTAAGAATCTCATCTCCAATTAACCACTAAACAGTGTGGTTCAAATCTTAAGGGCCCTAGCCTAGAGCAAAAAAACTTAGGGATAGCTCACCCAAGCCCTGAGTTCCAGCCTCAGGATTAGCTTCCTTCTGCTCCAAAGAAGTCAATCCCATTTTCTAGTTTAGGATTATACCAATATAAAAATGTCTATGGACAATGCAGAGAAGAGTGGAACAAAACATGTTAATGCTCTGAATAGTGTATACTCTGACTGAGTAATGCTTCTATTTACTTTTTAAAATTTACCTCAACTTATTTGGTATTGTGCACACTATAAAAAGTGGTTTCTATTAAGAAAAAAAGGTAAGAATTTTCATTAAACTAATATCTTTTATATTAGATTTTCTAGTAATTAATAATATTTGCCTTACAGGACCATTCAAAGACTGTCAGCAAGCAAAAGAAGCCGGACATTCAGTCAGTGGGATTTATATGATTAAGCCTGAAAACAGCAATGGACCAATGCAGTTATGGTGTGAGAACAGTTTGGATCCTGGGGGTTGGACTGTTATTCAGAAAAGGACAGATGGCTCCGTCAACTTCTTCAGAAACTGGGAAAATTATAAGGTAAATCACTGAGTTCAGACTCAGGTGGAGTGGTACCATGTAGTTTTTGCAATAGTTGGCACCCTATGTAGTAAAGAAGATATAAATAACTATGCATCAGATTTTCATTAATTACATGCCAGAAAGATTATTTTCTACTTTTAAATTTAAAATTGAAATGTAAAAAGTTAACTGAAGAGGTCTCCTTTTCAGTATGGATGACTAACTCATATACAAACATAGTTTTCAAGGACACTTAATTCCACTTCCTAAGAAAACCCCGTTTTTGTTTATGATCACATTTGTAACATCAAACATAGTTAGCAATAAATAAGTACATAGGAATGTAAAAATGTTGCCCTTTCTTGAGTTTATGACATAAGACATGCTGGCGGGGGGTGGGGGAGGGCATGACATACAACTAGGTTTTCATTTCAAACTAGAACATGTGTTATTAATTTTGAACAAGTAAAACAACTTGTCTTTCCTAAGAATTTTAATGTTCATAATGCTAAATTTATGAATGAAATATATATTATATATTACATATATTTAAAAACTTAAAGATATAGTTTAAAGATGGCAAGAAAGATTATATCTTCTAGAAGGCTAGTCCCTCATGCAAAACTGAAGGTCAAATGTGAATAAGGTAGACACCGGATCTCAGGGTATATGGTTCCATACATGCTCAGAATACAGTAAGTTCAATATAGTACTAAATATGCCATGATTCATTTTTCCCATAAATGTATTCAACTTCAACTAAAGACATACTGCCTTTGAACAAATCTAGTATTTCCCTTACTTTCTAAGAGGCATATTTCAGAAAATCAAGAGCAGGAAAACACTCAGCAGATCACAAAACAATTTAACCAGAACTGATGCAAGATGTAGAGAGAGCTTCTTTGCATCAACCCAACAGTATCATGGAAGTGCCAACTTTTTTTTTCCTTTTTTTAGTGCGGTCCTACAGCTTGAACTCAAGGCCTGAGCTGTCTCTGAGTGGATTGTTGCTGTTGTTGTTTTGGTTTTGGTTCAAGGCTAATGCTCTACCACTTAAGGCACAACTCTACTTTTAGCTTTTGTGGGTGGTTAATCAGAGATAAGAGTCTCTTACAGGACCCCACTTCTCACTTCTGTAATCCAATTCTAGCTACAGTGAGGCTGAGATCTAAGGATCATGGTTCAAAGGTAGCCTGGGTAGGAAAGGCCATGAGAAAACTGAAAGTGAAACTGGAAGTGGAGCTATGGCTCAAAGTGGTAGCCTGCTAGCCTCGAGCAGAAGAACTCAAACTCCCAGGCCCCAGAGTTCAAGTTTAGAACTGGCAAAAAAAAAAAAAAAAGTCCCAAGGACATTCCTGCCAGGATTGGATTTGAACTGTGATCCTCCTGAGTAGCTAGGATAACAGGTGTGAGCAACAAGAGCCTAGGCTTTGTTTTTGAAATTTCCTTTGATTAGAAAAAAATAAATAAGGGCCGTGAATGTGGCTTAGCAGTAGAGTGCTTGCCTAGCATGCCTGAAGCCCTGGGTTGATTCCTTAGCACCACATAAACAGAAAAAGTCAGAATTGGGGCTGTGGCTCAAGTGGTAGAGTGTTAGCCTTGAGCAAAAAGAAGCCAGGGACAATGCTCAGGTCCTGAGTTCAAGCCCCAGGACTGGCAAAACAAACAAATAAATAAAAAATCTTTCCACAGTTGGGCAAAATCACATATATTAAGTCCATAAATAAGGCAAACTTACTTTAACTCTTAAGTGAAATTCTACTGTCAGTCAATATATCCATGTCAAAAATGATGTAAAATCTTAACAAGTAGCACAAAAGGTAGAAGAAAAAAAATCCTCTAACACAATCTTCTTGAAGATACACTTACAGTGTTAAGATCTGGTTTTCTAACTTTATGTTGCTGCATACCTAAAATATCAAAAGGCTTATGAAATAACAGTTTAATTCATTTAATTAACTCATTTAATTGTCAAGTATTATATTTGTTCAAAGAAGACTCTTGGAAGATTAGTACTTCATCTTTTCGTATCTAATTTTACTTAGAACTACAGAAGATCACTTATTCTAAAATACCTGGCAGTGCTTTAACTAAATGGCCTTAACAATATTAGATATTCTTTGTTGGAGTAAGATGGGAACAATATCTATATACACTAAGGAAAAAAATGTTCCTTGGCGCAGTATGAGAGATCAGGATTCCTTTCTAAGGATCTATTAGAGTTTACCAGTTTCTGTTTTTACTAGCTAGAAATAAATTTTGTTCTTGGCCTTTGTTTTACTCACAGGATTTCAAAATAGCTATGTAAATAATGACATATTAAAGCAAAACATAGTGACAACATAGAGTGTATAAAAACCAGGTGCTCTACTAAAGCAGAATTCATATTACCACTTAAATAGCCATTATCTGTAAACTACTGATTGTTCACTTTTCTATAATAATGTTTATTGTCTCTATATTTACTTATGCATTCATCTGTTTATTAACAGAAAGGGTTTGGAAACATTGATGGAGAATATTGGCTTGGACTGGAAAATATCTATAAGCTTAGTAATCAAGACAATTATAAATTGTTGATTGAATTAGAAGACTGGAGTGATAAAAAGGTGTATGCAGAATACAGTAGCTTTCGTCTGGAACCTGAAAGTGAATTCTATAGACTGCGCCTGGGAACTTACCAGGGAAATGCAGGGGATTCTATGATGTGGCATAATGGTAAACAATTCACCACACTGGACAGAGACAAAGACATGTATGCAGGTATGAAAACATTATTTGTATAGTTGTCACTTTCTGTACATTACATAGCATCTAGTTATTGAGGTATATGCAAGTAAAATCGTTTTAGAAAGATCATATGAACCACCATTTTGAACCTAACTTTGGGGATCTCTTCTATAAGGTGATCTTAAAGTGTGATATTTGGGAAGGGCAAGGATCTAGAGAAAAACAAAAACAGTAAAAACCAAACTCTGCTTTAAATTCATATACTACCTAGACACCCGAGACATGCTGCCAGACTCTGCTGAAGGTGCTGGAGACAGCACAATTAAGAAAGCTTCACTCCTTTGGAGTTAACGTTTAAGAGATTTATTGAGTATTGATAGATAGCTCTAAGAAAAGTAAAATCAAACAAGCAAAAGAAAGTGGTGGGGTCAGGGCCTGGGGTAGGTGGTAAAATGGGTTATCCAGAGAAAGCTACTGTGAGAAGGCACTACTTGAGTAAATACCTGTGAGGAGTAAAGGATGTAAGCCATTTTGTGTAAGAACTTTTTTTTTAGAAGGGAACAGAAAAGTGATTGTAAAGTGTGGTTTAACAATAGCTAAATAGCTTGGTTCAGAGGGAAAACTGATATTGTCATTAGAAAGATCAAATTAAATCAACCATCCATACAATCTTAAATTCTCATAAAATTTCTGTCACTGACTAAAAAACAATAAGGTGGGCATGGCGGCACACGTCTGTAATCATATCTACCTGGTAGGCAGAGATCAAGAAGACTGCAGTTTGCTGGGCAGCAGTGGCTCATGCCTGTAATTCTAGCTACTCAAGAGGATGAAATCTGAGGATAATGGTTCAGGAGCCAGGCTGTGGGGAAAAAATTCCGTGAGACTCTTATCTCCAATTAACCACTAAAAAGCTGGAGTGGAGCTGTGGCTCAGTGGAAGAGCACTAGTGCACAGGCCCTGAGTTTAAGCCCCAGGACAAGAGAAAGGAAGGGAGGGAGGGAGGAGAAGGAAAGGAAAAGGGAAGGAAGAAGGGAGGGAAGAAGGAAGCCTAGACAAAAAGATTCCCATCCCAACTAATAAAAAGCTAGGCATGGTGGTACATATCTGTCATCTTAACCACATAGGAAGTATAAATAGAAAGATCATGATCTAGGCCAACTAGGCAGAAAAGTGAGACACTATTTGAAAAGTAATGAGCACAAAGGCTGGATGTATGGCTTAAATGGTGGAGAGCCTGACTGTTCAGCAAGTGCAAGGAGCTAAGTCCAAGTAAAACAGAAATGCAATTATTTACTTTGCCCAGAACTGGCAAAAAAAAAAAATTGGCTGTATATAGGTTTTTCTTTTAATCTATTTTACAATGGCAAAAGAGAGAGAATGTGACAATACAAGATACATTTTTTTTTTGTTTACAGAAACCCATTTAATTACTGGTAGAGCTATGTTATTTTACTTTTTTGGGGGGAAGGGGCAGTCCTGGAGCTTGGACTCAGGGCCTGCGCACTGTCCCTGGCTTCCTTTTGCTCAAGGTTACTAGCACTCTACCTCTTGAGTCACAGCACCATTTCCAGCTTTTTTTTTTTCCAGTTCATGTGGTGCTGAGGAATCGAACTCAGGGCTTCATGCATGCTAGGCAAATACTCTAGTGCTAAACCACATTCCTAGCCCCTCTATTTACTTTCATATTTATTTTCTGGTGGTACTGGAGTTTGAACTCAAAGTCTTGTGCTAACAGTAGGTGATCTCTCACTTGAGCCATAATGTCAGTCCTTTTTGCTTTAGTTATTTTTCAGATAGGGTATCCATTTTTGCCTACAGTTGGGGCCTTTGGATCATGATCCTTCTACCTGTGCTTCCCCCCACATAACTGGGGAATAGTAATACACAATACCATTACAGCCAGGTTTTTGGTTTTTGTTTGTTTGCTGTTAAGATGTCAGGACGTTCTCACTTTTTGCCTGGGCTGGCCTCAAATAGTAATTTTTTGACTCAATTTTCCCATTCCCTGCCTCTTAATGGGGCTGGGATTAGAGGAGGCATCACTATGCAGAGACAGAACTATTTTTTTTTCTTTTTGCTACTTTGAAAGTCAGATTTTCTCAAACTTTACCCTCTGCTTTAATCAATTTGCTATCATTCCTTTCCTACTATTTTTCTTTTTGTATTTCTCATTTAATTGGCTAGAAAATGGAATGCTTTTTTTTTTTTAAAGAAAGTAGTACATATTACAGCAAAAAAAGTAAAATAAAAAGGGCAATTCAAGGGCTCTTTCAAATAGAGGATACAATAACAATAGAGTAAATAAAATATGTTAAAGGTAACAATTCATTAAAAGAAGCTCAAATTAGAACTGTTCTAAATGTACAATACCTACTGGCCAAGGACCTTTTACTTTTACTTTGACATCTGTGTTTTTCCTCCCAGGAAACTGCGCTCACTTTCATAAAGGAGGCTGGTGGTACAATGCCTGTGCACATTCTAACCTCAATGGAGTATGGTACAGAGGAGGTCATTATAGAAGCAAGCACCAAGATGGAATTTTTTGGGCTGAATACAGAGGCGGGTCATACTCCTTGAGAGCAGTTCAGATGATGGTCAGACCTATTGACTGAAGAGAGATAGTCTCCAATTTAAATAGCATAGAATTCTGTAATTTTTAGTTCCCTCCAAATGTAAATGTCTTATGTCTCTTACTTTGCACAATTTCTACACAAGAAATTTGTAAAATTAGTTTTACCATAACTATAAAAAGGACTTATGAATATACTTTCATCTTCCTTCAAAATTCTGCTTGAGATGATTTGTATGAATATCCTACTTATTTTTTAAAGTTATATTGATTGAATACAGGTAAAGTTTGTGTTCTAAATGTAAATATTTGTCACAATATAAATCAAATCTTAGTTTTATTTTAAATCAAAATACATGTTCAAGATCTTTAACAATTATTTTAAAATTATGAAATTATTTTAACTTGCAATGGAAAAATAATTCTAAGATTTCAGCTAAGTAATGCATTTTATTTATAAAAAAAGACAAGAAATTAGAGAAGCCTCTAGTTTTGCTGTAAAAAAATCCATTTTTTCTACTGAATAAAAATTTGAGAAAATTTCAAATCATATTTGTCTTTCACATTTAATGACTGAATCTGAACTCTTAATGATTTTCCCCCAGAAAATTGTGACTAAGAATGTTAAAATGCTTATTTTAAAATAATACAAGTACTAATGCTTATTTGCATGGTAAATTTATCAAAAATAAGCAGACATATACATTTTCAATATTATCTTCATGTGATATGCTGAATACTAAAACCTCTGAAATATACTTTTATAGTAAATTTAGTATAGTTTTATGTAGTTATATTGTTTAATATAGTTATAAAACCAATGTGCCAATGTCTTATATGCTTCATTCTAAGTGAATTTATTTGCATTCTTTTCCTTCTAATTTAACAATCCTTACTTTAGAAAAAAAAAATTATCTGCAGACTGGGGATGCAGCTCAGTGGTAGAGTGCTTGTCTAGAAAGTAAGTGGTCCTGGGATGATCTCCAGTACTGGGGGGAAAAAATCGCATTGCTATTCAAGTCAAAGAATCTGGGGAGCTGTAGTATTATTAGAGTATATTTACAGGTGGCACTCACTAAAAAAAATTCGAAGAACTGTTAAAGTGTTTTCACATCACTGAGGATTCAATAGCTTCAGATCAGAAACCATAGGGTTTGGCTAGTCCAAAGTGCTAATTTCATGGGAAGTGTAATGGAAGGGTGGGGGGAGTGGTGGTGGTGGAACAGGGAAGTATGTAAAAGAGAATAGGGAGAAGAAGGAAGGAGGGAAGGAGGGACAGGAAGGAAGGAGGGAGAGAAGGGCACAGACCCTAATGCTTTGCAAACTCTTATCTTTATTAGGGATCTGTCTCCCAGGAATATATTCATTGCGTAGAACTGACCTTCCTTTAATTCACTTATGTTAAAATTTAAAAGAAATCTCCTGAGATTTTGCTCAAGAATAAAAATGTATGAGGTATCCCATTTACTGGACAAAACTACAAGCATTTCACTTAAAATATTCAAAACGTTGTTAAAGACAAGTCTTATAAATTTTCACACAACATTTTCAAACTAGAAAAATGTCTACAAATTATAATAGTAGGCTGAATGCTAAACTGCTTTAGCCAGTGGATCCAGTCTGCTGTCTTTCATAGAACAGATGTGGCTGTGCTGTAGTTCCCAAAAAGCTTAGTGCAACATCTTTTGAACCAGTGATGCTTCGCGTAGTTTCCAGGTGTGAATTTACATTGATCCATGATCTTTACCTGCAAACCTTAGTGCTATGTCAGCTGTTACAGCAGATAATTTTTAGAAATGAAAGTCAAGCCAAGAATAGCTAAAGTAGGAGTTTCGATCTAAATGAAGTAATGGAAGATAATAGGTTAGAGGTCACTTGTATGGCATGTAAAGACTGACTTGTCGACTTGGCAAGTAACCTAGGAACAAAGATGTATAGTTGTGGTAAGACTGAATTCATATAACTTTACCTTCAAGTTAGTATCACTTTCAGTTATTACTAACCCTTCAAAAGATTTAGATTCTGTTCTGTATGAAATAGAAGAGATCAACATCTAGCATACTTATCTAACTACAGAGAGAGAGAGAGAGAGAGAGAGAGAGAGAGAGAGAGAGAGAGAGAGAGAGAGAGAGTGTGTGTGTGTGTGTGTCACAGTACTGTGGTTTAACTCAGGACTTTGAGCCTATTCCTAGGCACTCTGCCACTCCACTCCTAGTACTTGTTTGCTTTTATTTTTATATTTTTGGTTCACATACCTGTTTTTATCTTGGGCCAGCCCCAGACTTCATAGCTGACATTACAAAGTGAACCACAACATCTGGTTCATTTGTGATACAAGGTCTTGCTAACTTTGAAGGACTAGCCTCAAATTGTAATCCTCTAGATCTCAATCTCCTGAGTAGCTGCGATCACAGGCATGAAGCTACCACATTCAGCTCATCATGTATACTCAGCTCAAAGTAGATTTTTTAAACTTGCTGTTTTGGATAATTCTCAAATTAGACACCACTTTTAAATTTTGTAGACAATAACAAATAAAAAACTTATAAATAATTATCAGGTTCCAATCAAGGTAGAATATAAATGAAATTATCAGTTAAATGTACACTAACCTGTGATGAGTGCTGTAGTCCTTTTACCATTGTATTTTATGTTTTAAAATCTTTATTAATGTTATATGTTACTCTTAATAGTAATCTAAAGATTATTATACTCTAACAAGCTTTTGGCCTTTTAATTTAGTTCCTTTGGATGGATAAGCAAATACAGTTGTCCCACGCTACACTGCAGTTCACTTTTTGTAGCTGCACTGTATAGTGAGCTTTAAAAAAAAAAGTGTAACTAGTGATCCCTCACCTATCGCTGGAGTTACATTTCAGGGACCACCACACCATAGGGGGAAAATCCACAAAGTGGTAAGTGAAGTGCTATATAGTGAAGGACAACTATATACTTTGCGGATTTCCACCTATCATGGGAGTCTCTAAAACCTAACTCCTGTGATAGGTGAGGGACCAGTGTAATTAAAAAAATAAATAAAAATGTTCATATATATATTATACTTGCAAAGCCAGGACCTACCCATGGAGAGCAAAAAATGGTTAACTAAAAATAAGCTCACTTTTCATTTTTATAAGTGTTAACTATTATTATATTTTTATAAAATGTTATAAGAAACAATGAATAAACTCAAAGTTAACTAACGAAAGGTTTTCAATATGTTAATGTAATCCATAATGCTTTCTTAATGTAAGAGTCACAATACACGTTAGCAAGTCAACTTAACTCATCTTACATCACTTTCTTTGCCTATAAAATACAGTCATCTATTTTATAATATTGTTATGTATACAATATATGTAAAGTACAAATATCAGGAACATTTGGATAAGTGCTGAGTGTTACTAACATTAACTTAATGTTAAATTAAAATTATTTTTTCTGGTGTGTGTGCACAAAAAAAGACTATAAAATAATCCTACATATTTTAGAAGTATTGGTAATTGGAAGCATCACCACCAAAGCTGTTAAATGTGGGGAATTTGATGCTACTTTTGATTAGCATGTAGAGCTATAAAGCTGCTATCTCCCCCCCCGCCTTGTGCTCTCTCTTTTCCTTTTGGTACAGGGGATCAGGACATTGCACTTGTGAGGCAAGTGCTTTGCCACTGAGCTACATACACCCCAGCCTGCTGCTTTCTCTTTTATTGAAAAATATAAGTTCTTTAAAACACTATGAACATAAAATGAGATTAGTGCAACTTCATCTTCTACTCTTTTATATCTTTGGTTGAAAAGATAAAGAAAATATATCAAAAGATACTAGAGGAGTTTAAAGTATATAAAACAGAATAAGGGTAAAAAAAGAGGACAGGGTGATGTAATGGAAAATGGGGATATTATTTTGGACAAGGAAAAAGCTAGAGCTAGCTGCCATTTGGCCAGAATGCATTTTCAGGATCCAAAAGAAAATGGAACATTTTATTGTTGTATGAGCATATACTACAAAACAAATAAATAATCAAAACAACTGGGTAATCCATAGTATATACTATCTCACAAACTAAACAAAAAAGGAATAAATCTTTTAAAATATTAAAAGCCAATGACACCTGTGGTTGTACCCGCACTATCACTGTATCTTATCTGAGTACATTGGAAACTATATATACTGGTATTAGAACTAGGGAAATGAAAGGGAATATCAAAATCGTGAGACAAAGGATAAAAAGGCAAATGACTCCAAAAGCAATACCTGCAAGACCATTTGGTGTAAACCAACTGAAAAACTCATGGGGGGAGAGGGAATGGGGGAAGGGGAGGGGGGAATGAGGAAGGAGGTAACAAACAGTACAAGAAATGTACCCAAGACCTAAAATATGAAACTGTAACCTCTCTGTACATCACTTCGACAATAAATAGAAAAAAATGAAAAAAAGAAAAGAAAGAAAAATAAATAAATAAACTATACAGCATAGTTTTGGAAAAAAATAAATAAAAGCCAATGACATTTTCCATTAGGTATTTTGAAATCAATGTCAATGTTTTCTTATTTTTCAAGTAAAAGTCTAATGAAGGAAAAGGAAAAAATCCCATTAGTACATACAAAATTGAAGAAAGCCTTGGAACTTTGTTGAAATTAACTAAATAGAAATGTGACTACTAAGAATTATCATTTTGGATAATAATTGTATATAGGTTAGTAGACATTTCCAAAACTAATACAACATTTAAGTCTATTTTGGGATCAGTATTTACCATGCCTTTTGTATGTAAAAACTATAGAAAATCAGATAGTCTGAAAATTACTATGTTTATATATATTTTAAAGTCTTCATTAATTGGGATAACTCTTTAACAATGTAATACAAAGACAAAGATTCATGCTTCTGATGATCATGATGCCAATGAATGACAGACAATGAGTCATTCAGGAGAGAAACATACTAACCTCCACCTCTCTTACTAAAGCCACAGTAAGTTTCATAGAGGCAGTGACAAAGTCCATTTAATTCCTAGTTACGAACTGACCACCAAGCAGTGCTAAGGAAATGTTGTTTTACCAGCTGAGGTATCAAAAGTAAACTAGGTATATTTAAAAACTTGACCCACACAAACCAATTTATTCTATTCAAATGAAAATTGAAACAAAGCAAGCACTAGTGCCTCATAGCCATAATCTTAGCTAATCAGCTGGGCAGACAGCCCAGCTGAGGCAGACAAATAAGAGACTTTTATCTCCAATTAACCAGCAAAAAGCCAGAAGTAGAGGCATGCTTCAAGTGGTAGAGCACCAACAGCTTTGTGTAGGAAAGGGTAAGGGAGAGCATCTTGGCCCTCAGTTTCAGTCCCATTACCAGCACAAGTAAAAAAGAAAGAAAAAATAAGTTTCCAGCATAATGAGAAAAGCCAGAAAGAGATAATTTAACTAGATGAACCAATAACTACTGAATGAATACTTTATATAAAAACCTATAAAACCTTGAAGAAGGCAATTGGGGCTTATTCTCTTGCAGTGAGACAAATCAAAATACAGAAATAAAACACAGTATAAACCGGGCACCAGTGATTCATGCCAGTAATCTTAACTACTCAGGAGATCTGAGGAATGGGGTCCAAAGCCAGCCCAGGCAGGAAATTCCATGAGGATATAATCTCCAAATAACCACCAGAAAATGGAAGTGGTGCTATAGTTCAAAGTGGTAGAGCACTAGCCTTTGGTGAAAAAGCTCAGAAACAGTACCCAGGTCCCGAGTTCAAGCCCCATGACTGGGTAAGTGGGGGGAAAGTAATAAGTAATACTATAGATTATAAAGACTGCCTTAGTCTTAACCTGACTGTGTTTTATTTATATTTTGCTCTACTTTTCAATTTAACTTTTTGTGCCAGTATTGCTTTGCAGTCTTGCTTGGCTTTTGTTGCTAAGGGCTGGTGCTCCATCACTTGAACCACACCTCTAGTTCCCTGGTTATTTTTAACTGAAAATTAAAAGAGGAGAAAATTGTACTTTAAGGGTAAGTTTTTATCTCTAACATCAAAAATAGTATACTTAAATACTATGGAATGACTAGAGGATTTTACAAAAACTCACCATAACATCCTATTTCTACTTGATAGGAAGTAACACACCATACTGTAATGATTTTGCTTATGTTCACAGTTTAAAAGCTATGTTCTGGGCTGGGAATGTGGCTTAGCGGATGAGTACTTGCCTAGCATGCTTGAAGCCCTGGGTTCGATTCCTCTGTACCAAATGTACAGAAAAGGCCAGAAGTGGCACTGTGGCTCAAGTGGTAAAGAGTGCTAGTCTTGAGGGGAAAAACCAAACCAAACCTATGTTCTTTTTCCCAGAGCATTCTCATTTGTTTGAGCTATTACATCTTTTCATTTTTTTTTTTTTTGGCCAGTCCTGGGCCTTGGACTCAGAGCCTGAGCACTGTCCCTGGCTTCTTCCCGCTCAAGGCTAGCACTCTGCCACTTGAGCCACAGTGCCGCTTCTGGCCGTTTTCTGTATATGTGGTGCTGGGGAATCGAACCTAGGGCCTCGTGTATCCGAGGCAGGCACTCTTGCCACTAGGCTATATCCCCAGCCCTCATTTTTTAATATATAGTATAAGTAAGGTTTAGAAAATAGAGTGTTTGCCATACTTCATATTTTCGTATTGTTTGAATTTTTTTCTCTGTAGCAAAATTTCTCATACTAAGTCCTTAAAATTGTTCTCCAGTGACAAGAACAAATGACTGTTGTTAATGATTTTCAGATTTAAAGCAATGATTTCTCATACAAAACATTTTTCCTTAAGATTTGCCAAAACTATTCCTCTCTAGACAAATTGCATCCTTGTTCTAAGAATTTTTCACTATATTGTCCAAGCTGACTAATTTTTACCTTGAATACAAACCAAAAAGAGAAGATACAATTTTTCAAGGGATGACTAGTTGAAAGAAAAAAAATGCTACCTCTTCTAATTTAATCCACATTGAATTATAAATCATCAGTGTAGAAATGAATTTTATTATTACATAAACTCCTATCTCACCTTTTAAAAGCTTCACAAAGAATGGTTAAGTTTCAACTAATTTTTTTAGCAGAGAAACACAGTTTGGATGACTTCTCTCACATTAAGAAATGGATGATTGGCCTTTATGTACTATACATACATGTTTTCAATTGATATTCTTTTTCTAAGAATCTCTACAGACATAATGGATAAAGGACAGCATTGTATTAATTCTATATACTTGAAGAAAAAGTTAAATGAAACTATCAATTTGCATAAGGATTATTTTTCAAATGTCTTCAAGCCAAGTTCTATATAGCATCATAAAAATGTTATTTTTTTTTGGCAGCTACACTTGCCCTACTTTCACGTGAATGGGAAAGGATTCTGAAAACCAAGGTAAGTAAAAAAAAAAAATCAAGACCTAATTAATTTAAAATGTAAACAAAATATGAAAAAAGTCAAATTAACAGGATGGAAATTAGTATATCTTTATTCTCCAACACACTTCAGCATAAAGATGACGAATGAAACATCTGTCCATGATGTAACTCAAGCAGTCAATAGGTTGTGTAAGAGATTTGTTTTGTATTTTCTTATTCTCTACCATTTCCCCATTTTTGGCTTTTAGTTTTTGGATAATCTTCAGATATATTCATCTCATTTTACTACAGAACACAAAAAGCAGATTAGAGAGGGGAAAAATGTAGAAAAAACAGGTTTTACAGATAAGCCTTGTTAAATTCTGATAGTCTGGTACAAATTCATTTCATATATATATATCACCAGGCACAGTATGAAACAAATAATGGTTTCCAGCTGAGTTACTAGAGATAACTATGAAGAGTTGACCTATGTAAATATGCCATCCAAATACATTGGTCGTATTTAAACAGAACCTAAAACAGTTACTGTAGCAATAAGAAAACCAGAAAGGGGTCATTTAATTTGATAAACTAACAAATATCAAGTGCTTACTTCTATAATGAAAAAATAAGTGTATCATGCTCTACTGATGTGTTTACTTAAGCTATGATAGAAAATGAGGATCAGATTGGGACAAGGGGAAAAGATGATGAGTTCACTTCTGCACATGTTGATTGGAGTCACCTATAGATGTCTCAAATCAATAGTTCAGCATTTAAAATGTTATGATGCCCTAGAATAAGAGAAACAGCTAGATACAGATTTAGTACAGATGTGAGTCATTAAGCAACATGTGCGAAAAACCTGAATGACACTGCTCTACTGAGATTTTTTAAAAAGCAGACTAATAGCTTCTTAATGCATTTAAGGGGCTGGGAATATGGCCTAGTGGCAAGAGTGCTTGCCTTGTATACATGAGGCCCTGGGTTCAATTCCTCAGCACCACATATACAGAAAATGGCCAGAAGTGGCGCTGTGGTTCAAGTGGCAGAGTGCTAGCCTTGAGCAAAAAAAAAAAAGCCAGGGACAGTGCTCAGGCCCTGAGTTGACGGCCCAGGACTGGCCCAAAACAAAACAAAACAAAAAGAATGCATTTAAGAGAAAGGCAGAGAACGAAAACCAGTAAAACAAAAGCCAAAAGTGCAGAAGGTAAACCATGAGATACTGGTACCGGGTACTAACATCTTAATCACAGAATTGAAATGAGGTTTGAGAACTATGAGGTCAATGGGAACCAAATTTTTATTGAGTAAAGAGTGAGGTAATAGCGTGCTGAGCAAGAGAGAGAGAGAGAGAGAGAGAGAGAGAGAGAGAACGAGAGAGAGAGAGAGAGAGAGAGAGAGAGAGAGAGAGAGAGAGAGAGAGAGAACACGAACGGGGTACCAAGTAAAATACATGACTGAAAAATGAGAACAAAGGGAGCTGAAATAAAGTCATTAGAGATCAAAATGAAGATATAATACTTTCTCCAGATGAACAGCTACATCTCAATGTTTGCCTCATCTATTTTAACTCAAAGGACTATGTTTCTTTCAGGTACCAGAACTGCGACAGAGAAAATATAGACATTAAACAACTTTGCTAGTGGTTTCCTCCCATTCTTTCTCTCTGCATGCACACAAAAGTATGCAGGAGGTTTATGTCTACACAAACACATACAGACAACTTATGTTCTACAACAAGCTGCATAATATAAAGAAAAGATCTCTGAGCTAGAAATAATAGGATTAGGAATTATTTGTCATTTTCTCAGTTCATTAAAAAATTCTTATTTTTCTAGAAGATACAAATTATCAAAGTTTATTTGGGGTTTCTTTTCATTTAAACACCTAACAAAGCATTATCCATATTTTGCTGAAAATAATCTTGTTATTGGTTAAATAGTTCTTGACATTTATAAGCACTGTAAGCATAGAATAAGGTGATAAATTCTTAGTCAAATGATATATAAAATCTAGAACTGTCATAGTACTAAGCTAAATTTCCAGTTAAATAATTCATGTGACCCAGGCAAACAATTCCATCAATATACTTTTCAAAATTCATATTAAAATATCTGCCAATTACAAAAGAACTTTGGTCAATGTTTTCAGCTAAATATATCAAACTTCATTACAACCTACTCTTTTATTCCTTAACAGCATTACCAAAACAGCTAAAACTGTTATTTTTAAAAGATGACCCATTGCTAAGAAAGCCCAAGTTTAAGAAAAACCTGAATGGCAAAAGGTAATTAATATGAAAGTACATCCCAGATATCAAGGTAACAACCTCTTTAATTTTTCAGATTAGTAATCTTGCAGCGATTTAAGAATACAAATATTTATAACTGAGTTTCATAAAAATTACTGATTAATGAAGAGTAGTACACAGCAACATAAAAAATACAGTGACATAACTCACCTAAATAGGGAATGCAAGGTGTCATCTTTAAGCTACCTATATAGTCTCTGAGTCTTTTGTAGTTATCTTCTTTACTCATTACATATTCTAATTTTTCAAAGGTAGCTTTGTCTTTTCGACTTAATAACTAAAAAAAAAAGAAAAAGAGAAACCTGGTGTTAAAAGAGAAGCTACACACATTATCTGACTTATGTTACTGTAACCCGTCTGTACATCACTTTTTATAATATAACAATAAAAAATAAAAGAGAAACCAATTACTTGGCACTCTTATCTGCTCCTGCCATGTAAAGAACTACATAGTCTAATATATACGTAATTTACATTTTATAATTTCTATCATGAATCAATAACCAGACTAATAAAATCCATCTTGGGGTGTGGGAGCATTATTTATAGGAAATACACAGATATAAAGAACTAATTAGTTGTCCATGTAGGTATTTTCCTTAGTGATAGCAGAAAGTTGAGAATTATAGTTTTCTTCTCAAGTCTTCTTCTGCTATTGATGTTAATATCTTTACAGTGTTATTTTACCATATTCTACATTTAAAAAAAGGAAAATGTGTCATAATGTTCTAATTCCACAACTTTGGTACCATCACCCTTCTTTTGGCTCTGAGTATGAAACTTTGGGCAACGCTCATAATGCTTTATTGGTATTAATGAAGAAAGTCCCCCAGACTTCCAGGTGTTCTTGGCTAGATCTCTACAGCTTCACAAACTTATTTCACTACTGAAAGTGCAAAACTCTCATACTCCTCATATTTTGATATGTATCAAAAGTGTGTGCAAATGTATGGATTTGCATAAGTAAGCATTTATTTATTATAAACCTAAAGTTCAGATTGGTAATCCTACATCAAGACAATTATTTGTCCCTGCTATGACTATATTAAATTGGTTAATTTTCAACTGTATAATATAAATGAATCACTTTCTAATCTAAGAACCTCATATTTTTTTGTTTACTTAATATGATATTTAAAGGTTTTACCCATAACATTGTAAATAACTCAGGTCCACTCATTTCCATTGCTTACACACTTATTTTCATCTGTAAAACATCTTTATAGTGATAACTAATTTTTTTAATTTCTTTTTGCTATATTTTCAATTTTCTTTCACATGTATTTTTTCTTTTCTTTTGGCTGCCAATACCAAGGCTTAGAACTCTGGGCCTCAAGTGCTCTCTTGGCATTTGCACTCAAAGCTGATGATCCACCACTTGAGTCATGCCTCCAGTGATGAGTCTCACAGGAGTTTTCTGCCAGGACTTGCTTCCAATAACCATCCTTAGATTTCAGCCTCCAGAATATTTAGGATTACAGGAGTGAACCATCAACATCTGATAGAAATTCTTACTTTAATATTGCAAAACTGGTTTGATATAATTGTGATATATACCATCAAATCATCTTTACTCTCATTGAAGGAACATTTAAGCATCTTATCTTTAAAAATCCCTATTTATACCAAGAAAGAAATCTGTGTCAAACCAAGAAGTCATTCTTATTTTTCCTTCAAACAGCTCTGAAGTTTTACATTTTGCATTAAAGTCTTTAATTAATCTGATAGTCACTTCTATAAATGATGTATAGGCTCATTTCCTTTGCTCCAAACTAATAACCTATATTGACATTCCAATAAACAAATGACCACTCATTTCTTCACCAGTTTATAATACTTCCACTGCCATATTTCAGAGTTCTAAGGCAAGAATTTTCTATTTCTAGGTTCTATATTTGGTTTCATTGATATACCTAAACCTGCTCAAATTATACAATCTTAATTATTATAAAAAGTATACAGTCATAATATCTGCATAGGCACATTCATATCCTCAATCTTGTTTTCTTCTTCAGAAATGTTTTAGCTATTCCTAAACATGTTCATTTCGATATAAATTTTATAAATGATCTTTCCTCCAAGCATTCTTAGGACATAAATGACAAGTTAAAATTGCATATATTTAAGGCATACAATGTATTTTATATGTGCATATGTTATAATTAATAATCCCATAATTTTGCAATTACCATGTATGTATGAATAGGAATATTTCAGATATATTCCTTCAGCAAATCTTCTGTATACAATATAAATTAACTATAATCATCATGCTCTATATTAAATTTCAATAACATCCATTCTACAAAATTTTGTGCTCATTGTACATCTCCCTGTTTCCCCAAACTCCTAGAAACTGCCCTTCTACTCTCTGCTTCTATTGAGTTCAACTTTACATTCCACACATGACAGTGTTTCTGTCTCTGGATAATTTCACTTAGGATAATCTTTTCCAAGTTCACTCATGTTGACACAAATTACAGCATTTCTTTCTCTGTAAGGCTGTTCATTGTGCATATAGTCCACATTTTCTTTTAGCCATACATCTGAGAGACACAGACTGCTTCCATATCTTGGCTATGAATAATGCAGATATGAACAGGGAAGTACAAATATTGCTCTTGGGACATACTGATTTTAGTTCACTAGAAGAACTGTTGGATCATACAGTAGTTTTAATTTTTCTGAGAAACTGCTATGCTGTTTTCCACAGAGGCTGTATCAACTTTCATTTCCACCATCAAGGTATGAAGATTATTTTTTCCCAACACCCTCACCAATGTTAACTGTCTTACTGGTTAAGAGCTACCTATCAGATGTGTTGTGATATCTTGTTGAAGTTTTAATTTGCATTATCCTGATGCTTGGTGATGCAGATTGATCACTTTCCCATACACTGCATACTGATGATTTATGATGCTGATTGATCACTTTCCCCTCTCCTGCATTTGTATGCCTTCTTCTGAAAAATTCAGATTTTTTTCTTCTTCTTTATTGTCAAAGTGAAGTACAGAGGGGTTACAGTTTCATAGGTAAAACAAGTATATTTTTTATTCAACTTGTTACCTCCTCCTTCATTTTCCCCCCTCTCCCCCCTCCCCAATTCCCTCCCTCCCATGAGTTGTACAGTTGGTTTACACCAATTGGTTTTGTAAGTATCGCTATTGCAATGGTTTGTCTTTTTGTCCTTTGTCTCTTGATTTTGGTATTCCCTTTCCCTTTCCTAGTTCCAATACATGTTTATACAGTATCTGGGGTACTAAGATCAGTTACAGTAATAGCAGGGATAAACCCACAGGAAGAGAAAAGGTAGGGTTTTACATGGCAGGTAGAAGATAACTACACAACAATAATATACCACTTATTTCCATAACTTGGAGTCATTTTGCTTAGCATTATCTTATGTGTTCATATGGGCATAGCTATTGACCTATTGTGATCTTCTGCTATGACTGTCCTAGAGATGTACTAATTATTCCCTATGAGGGAAACAGCCTCTTCAACAAATGGTGCTAGCAAAACTGGTTCAACACCACTAACAAATTAAAATGAGATCCTCATATATCACCCTGCACAAAAATCAATTCCAAATGGATCAAAGACCTCGAAGTAAAATCAGATACTCTGAAAACACTACAAGAAGGAATAGGAGAAACACTTGGGCTCCTTGGCACAGGATGAAACTTCCTTAATAAAGGCTCAGAAATGCAACAAATCAAAGGTTGGACAAATGGGACTGCATCGAACTGCAGAGCTTCTGCATGGCAAAGGACGTAGCTTGCAAGATAAACAAAAATTTGGATCTTTTTCCCACTTTTAATTGGGTTGTCATCTTGCTACTACATTACCTGAATTCCTTATATATTTTGGGTATTAAGCTCTCAGCAGATTTATGCTTTTTAAATATCTTCTTTCATTCCAAAGGTCATCTATTTACTATTGACTGCTCTCTTCGCTGTTCAGAGCTTTTTAATTAGATGCAATCTCACTTATATAGTTTGTTGTTGTTTTTGTTGCCTGCACACTTAAGGTCATACCAAAAAATAATTGTTCATACCAAGTTTTAGATCTTAAACCTAATATTTTATTTCATTTGTCCACCAATTTCATTATTCTGCATGTGGATACACAATTTTTCTAACACTGTTGAAGAAACTATCCTTTCCCAATTATATACAGTATTCTAGGTACCCTTTGTCAAAAATCAATTGACTACCAATGTATGTATTCATTTCTGGGATTTTATTTTGTTCTTCCCATCTATGTCTGTTTTTATAAGAGCACAGTTTCTGACAAAAATCACATGAATAACAATATATTTTGTGGGCCTTTTGTTTTGTTTTGTTTGCTGGTACTGGGTTTTCAACTGAGGGCTTCATGTTCTCAATAAGTTTTTTTCTCATGGCTGGTGTTCTTGAGCAGTACTACCCTCCAATTCCAGCTTTTCTGATGGTTAACTACAGTTAAAAATCTTTAAGATTTATTTGCTCAGGCTTGCTCTGAATCTTGATCCTTGATTTGAGCCTACTGAGTAGCTAGGATTATAGGGATAAGCCATTGCACTCAGCTTCCAATATTATGTTTGAAAGTATTTATATATTGCAGAATGACAAATCTAGCCAATTAACACTGGTTTAATCATTACAGCTTTTCAGTGTATTTTGAAACTTGGTAGTATAATGAAGCAGTTTTGCTTTTCCTTAAGGCTGCTTTGGGTATTCTGGAAATGTTATGGTCCTAAATGGCTGAATATGGAAAATGAATCTTGGGGAAACAATTATCGAAGCAGCAATCTGGAAGTAGAGTACTCTGGGGCTGTGTTCATAAAAATCTCTTGACTTGTATTGCATGTGATACGTGAGATGCCCTCAAGCCTCTTTTCTCCATTTTGCAGGTGCAATACTTGATTCCTCCCTCTTTTGGGGGAGGAGGGTAATGGAGTTTGAACTGTAGAATTTCCTGTTTGTGAGGCAGGTGCTCTACCATTTAAGGCACTTATCTCTTTAGCATTCATAATCTCCTTGTTTACAACTTTAAATGTAGTTTTTTCTGGCCAAACTACATACTTCAAAAAAACTTCCACTCTGTTCTTTGCTCCCAACTCTCCCCGTAAATGTGGCTAAAAGCTGTCAATGATGTCCATGCCTAAATGCCGTGAATGCCTTGAAATTTCCTCTCCCAGATTAGTTACTTCACCACATTTAAACTCAGTCTCTCACAGTCCTCAGGACATAGACAAAATGTAAACAAGTCCTTTGCCAGAATGTAAAATGAATAGTCCCTAGTTTGATTACTGAGTCCTTACTTCCATCTGAAACCTCATGGACACATTCTTTACATATTGTCTAATGTTCTACCAGAAGTGCTCATTAAGCTTTGTTTGCAACAGTCTAAGTTTTCTCTAGCCTGCTTCTTCAAACTTTTCCAATACTAGGTATAGTAAAAGCAGCAACCCCACCTTTTGGTACTAATTTTCTGTTAGCTTTCTGCATCTTTGTCAAATATCTAAAATAATGCTACCTACAAGGATTTTATTTGTTTGGCCTATTTGCTTTGGCCTGTTTTGATGCAGAACATTATAGTGAGAAGTGTGTGAAAAAGCTTCACGGTGGCCAGGAAGGAGAGGGGAAAGGGCCCGAATATCAATATCCCCCCCTTCAAGTGCATGTCACCAATGACCTAACTTCTTTCCACTATGTCTCTCTCACTGAAGGCTCTACTACTTAGCACTAGCACCATCATTTGGAGATAAAGTCTTCAAGACACATGTCTTATAAGATGTTTAAGAACTAAATCATATTTCTATACCTATTATACAACAACTTCCCATTCCTACACAGTCCCTGGCAACTTCCATTCTACTCTCTATGAATTGGACTATGCTAGGTACCTAATAAAAGTAAAAATACATTTGTTCTTTGTTGTCTGCTCGTTTCACACAGAGATGTCTTAAGCTTTATCCAACATGTTGCAGAATTTCCTTTTTAAGGCTAAACAATATCCTACGGTGTGTGTGTGAGTATATACTACATTTCATTTATCCATTCATTATCCGTTGTTTCTACTTTTCCGGTACCGTTAGAAAATATTGCTTTGAATATTGATGTTAAAAATATCAATCATTGCTTGGTGCTATTGGTTCCCACCTATAATCCTAGCTACTTAAGAGGTTGATATCTGAGGATCATGGTTTGAAACCAGCCTGGGCAGTGAAGTCTGTGAGATTCTTTTTTTTTTTTGGCCAGTCCTGGGGCTTGGACTCAGTGCCTGAGCACTGTCCCTGGCTTCTTTTTGCTCAAGGCTAGCACTCTGCCACTTGAGCCACAGCGCCACTTCTGGCCATTTTCTATATATGTGGTGCTGGGGAATTGAACCCAGGGCTTCATGTATACGAGACAAGCACTCTTGCCACTAGGCCATATCCCCAGCCCTGTGAGATTCTTATCTCCAATAAACTACTGAGGGAAGCGGGGGAAGGAGATACCAGAAATGGAGCTATGGCTCAAATTGTGCTACAGACTTGAGGAAAAAACTCATGGACTGCACCAAGGTACTGAGTTCATATCCCAGTACCAGCACTCCTCCCCCACCCCTACCACCCAAAACTGATCATTTCTCTGCTTTCAATTCTTTTGGGTATTTGCTTAGAAGTAGAACTTCTGGATTGCATGACAATTCTGGGGGATTTTTTGTTTTTTGGTTTTTTGTTGGTCATGGGCTTGAACTTGAGCTTGGGTGCTGTCCTTGAGCTTTTCCAAAGCTAGTGCTCTACCACTTTGAGCCACAATGCCATTTGCAGTTTTTCTGGTGGTTAATTGGAGATAAGAGTCTCCACCAGCCCAGGCTGACTTTGAGCTGCGATCCTCAGATCTCAACCTCCTGTTTTTGTGGTATAGGAGGACAAGTTTTTTAAGACAATGGTCTTTAGCATAAGATCATTACAACAGATTAGACTCTTAAAATAAAAAAAAAGTAACTGACATTTACCAGAAGGCATCCTAGCTAGCCTAGACTAAGAAGAACTTGTCTCAAAAAAAATTATACACACAAATTTTATGGCTCTTAAACAAAAATTATTGCTCTTGACATTAAAGTATTAAATACAAACAAATTTAACTGAGTCTAAAATTTTACCTGTGTACAATCTAAATAAATACCTGAAAGACTGAGCACAGGGCTGAGAATATGGCTTAGCAGTAGTGTGCTTGCCTTGCATGAAGCCCTGGGTTAGATTCTTCAGCACCACATACACAGAAAAAGCCAGAGTGGCACTGTGGCTCAAGTGGTAGAGTGCTAACCTTGAGCAAAAAGAAGCCAGGGACAGTACTTAGGCCCTGAGTTCAAGCCCCAGGACTGGCAAACAAACAAACAACAAGAATGAGTACAGTATTATGTCACTCAAAGATAAAGTGTGTCAAATTTTCATTAAATATTTAAACATTTGTATGTGTCAAAATTCATCTTTCTTATCAAAGTAATACATTCATATATGATTAATATCAGGATGTGTAGCAATATCACATAATTCTTATTTACCACAGTTTTTCTATTATTTCTAAAACTGAAAAAAAGTAATGGCATCAGGAAATGACATCATGAAAAAATCTGAAAGCTCGTTTAGATGTTCAATCTTACCGAATGCACAATCTTGATTAACTTTTTAACATTCATACTTCCCCATCAGATGAATATAAAATGACTATTAAAATTCTTATAAAGGTTACCAAAAAAACCCCCCACAAAAAACAGAAACAAACAAGCAACAAATGATTCTACTAATGAATTACATGACAAAGCTGATAGAATGCTTAAGGAGAGAAGTACAAAATAATTTTAAAAATCTTGTCTATTGTCATAACCTTAGTCTTGCTAACAAGTACAAAAGAACTAATACACATCTTTACTTCTTACCAGAAGCCTAACTTTACTCACCGCCCATGTTTTAGTCAACCTGAATATAGGGGCACTCTGTAGGCCAGAGACCACTGCCATAAGTGCGTGAAGGTTATTGAGCTCATACAACTTCTGAAGATTGAAGAAAAAAGGAGAGAAGGAAAAAATTTAAACAGGTATAAGAAAAGTACAGATAACATGCAATTTAGCAAATTGGTAATATTCCATATACATTTATTCATTGTTCATATCTACCTTTTGAGTACCCACTATGTTTAAAGTAAAGTGGGTTTTTTTTCCCCACAATAAAACTTCCATATTCTACCGTGCTGTTGTCCCCCACATCTGGAAAATAAATGTATCTGTTTTTATTTTTTAAAGTATGCTCAAGTTTACCTGTAAGCAGACTTTTTTATACTGTCATATTTCTGTAAGCAGCTTTTTTTTTTTTTTTTTTTTTTTTTTTTTGCCAGTCCTGGGCCTTGGACTCAGGGTCTGAGCACTGTCCCTGGCTTCTTTTTGCTCAAGGCTAGCACTCTGCCACTTGAGCCACAGCGCCACTTCTGGCCATTTTCTGTATATGTGGTGCTGGGTAATTGAACCCAGGGCTTCATGTATACAAGGCAAGCACTCTTGCCACTAGGCCATATCCCCAGCCCCAGCAGACTCTTTTTTATACTGTCATATTTCTAAGCTTTTGTTACAAGCTTAAAGGGTTTAAAGGGTGTTTTAGGATATTCATCTGGCTTCCTGCCCAAGACTCCTATCTTTCTTCCTGCCCAACACCCCTATCTTTCTTAGGCTAGATTTCAAACACACACAGAATTCATACTTCTTTCTGACTCAATGTCTCTTAATCATTCTGAGACACTATTTTTATATTTTGATACAGGAAACACTTATCTAAAACTAGACTCCATCAATTTTCCAAGAAATCCCTTGACATTTATTATTGCTAATTTCCAGATGTCATACTAAATGATACTTATATCACAAAGGTACTGCCTAAAAATCAGTAATTTTATTAATATTCTAATGATGTTACTAGAAAAGCTTGAGGTTAAAAAATACTAAAAGTAGCATATTTGAAAACCCGAAGAAAGCAAATAAAAGCACAATAATAACTATAAAACAGGGCATAAATCTTTACATAGCAAAGTCACATTGTCTAGTTGGGAAAATACACTCAACAAATGTTTGCTAAACATTTATAATGCACTAGATCCATTGTATACTCTATATATGCCAAAAAATGAAAAAGAACTATATATAAGGAAAAAAAATTCTGCTTTGATACTACTGCCTCAACTCCTCCAAGAGTTTTCAGCCACTATCATCAATGAGCTAATTGCTCACATCCCTTTATAGGTGTTGTTACTCAATGCTGATTCTCTCTGTGAAACAATCTTGTAAAGGAAAAAATGTACCAGCTAGCTAGCAAACTGGATACAGACAGTGATAGGAAAAAATAATTACAAACTTTGCCATTATACACTAGAAGTCTGAATAGGAATGAACTGATTTGATGAGAAAGGGTAAAAACTCATAAGTACATTTTTTAAATGACCAAAAACATTAGAAAACAATAATAGAAATCCAGAATTGATTAGGTAAGTAATTGATTTTAGCTAAAAACCTGGTATCTAACTTGTCACAGAAATGTTTCAAAACTTTTCATTACACTTCTGCAAGATAT
This sequence comes from Perognathus longimembris pacificus, assembly GCF_023159225.1. NCBI lineage: Eukaryota > Metazoa > Chordata > Mammalia > Rodentia > Heteromyidae > Perognathus > Perognathus longimembris. The sequence goes on from NC_063171.1 coordinate 23,028,668, forward strand.
CTATTTGTACAGGTTACTTCTGCCATCTAGTGCTACAAAACTTGTTAGAACATAACTGGTTTTATATGCTGAAAGAAAATACAAGATAAAAGTATTGTAAACATAGTATGTTCACTTTATTCTTCCATATTTCATTCTTAAGGGAAGTTGTATGCTACAAGAATCCTAAAGGATGAGGATAAATGTGCCTATAATTACCATACTTTTTAGTGAACTTTTGATGAACTTGGAGTTGCTACAGGTTTATCTCAGTTATCTTTTTGTAGAATGTCCTGTTTCACTACTTTCTCTAAACTCTGATTATCCTTGAAATCTATACTGTTTCTCTTGATGTATTTATATCTAAGTCACACAGTAACTTCTCTATTTACATATTTGTTAACATCACACATACAATCTTTTAGAAACATTGAGTCTATTTTCTAAATAACTAGGGTGAGCTGTTTAAGAAGAAACCAAACAGGGCTGGGAATATGGCCTAGTGGTAAAGTGCTCATTTGTATATATGAAGCCCTGGGTTCGATTCCTCAGCACCACATAAATAGAAAAAAGACAGAAGTGGCACTGTGGCTTAAGTTGGTAGAGTGCTAGCCTTGAGCAAAAAGAAGCCAGGGACAGTGCTCAGCACTGAGTTCAATCCCCAGTACTGGCAAAAAACAAGACAAACAAAACAAAACAAAGTAGAGCAAAGCAAACAAAAAAAAAACTGCTGTGTATTTTCTTACTTAATCCTATATATGGTTTTCTCCATCACCTTCAGAATAGTCTCGTATTTTAAAAGTATACACTTGGGGCTGGGGATATAACCTAGTGGCAAGAGTGCCTGCCTCGTATACACGAGGCCCTAGGTTCGATTCCCCAGCACCATATATACAGAAAACGGCCAGAAGCGGCGCTGTGGCTCAAGTGGCAGAGTGCTAGCCTTGAGCGGGAAGAAGCCAGGGACAGTGCTCAGGCCCGGAGTCCAAGGCCCAGGACTGGCAAAAAAAAAAAAAAAAAAAAAGTATACACTTTAATATAACTTAATGTATAATTTAGTGGCTTAGAGAGAAGGAGGATATAAAAGAGGAGAAAAGTAAGAGAAATACAAGAAAAGTAAAAGAAAATGGGCTTTCAATTAAAAAAACAACAACATGTGGCACATGTCTATAACCCTAGCATTCAAGAGGCTTAAACAGGAAGATAGAAAATTTGAGGCTTACTAATTACCAAGCCCTATTTTTGCAGTATGAAAATTAGGAGTAAATAAAGTATCACAGGCAAATAGTCACTGACAACATTTTGAATTGACCAATAGAATAAGTGTTTTACTTACCTTAGCAGTTTTAATATAGTGGCTCAAAACTTCTGCTCTAATTTTTAATGTTTGAGCATGAAGAATCTCTCTCACAACCCAAAAGCTTACCTGAAAATAAGAATAGTTGAAGGACAAGCTTATATACTTAGTAGGATCAAAATTATAAAGTATTTGATGAACTTCTCATATTGCTTAAAGAAAGTTTTCTTATTCCCTCATCACCAAGACATAGCCAACCTTCAAATATTGTATTCTCTGTACATGCAAGAAAAACGAAAGGGAGGAAAAAAAGGAAAAGGAAAAAAAATCTTTCCCCTCCTTTTTTTGGTGTCTATCTTAGGGCTTGAATTCAGGGCCTAGGTGCTCTCCCTCAAGGTTGTGTTTTGTTTTTTTTGCCAGTCCTGAGGATTGAACTCAGGGCCTGGGCACTGTTCTTGAGCTTATTTTTGCTCAAGGCTAGTGCTCTACCACATGAGCCACAGCAACACTTCTGGCTTCTTCTGTTTATTTGGTACTAAGGAATGGAACCCAAGGCTTTATGCATGCAAGGTGAGCACTCTACCACTAAGCCACATTCCCAGCCCATCCCTGAACTTTTTTGCTCAAGGCTAGTGCTCTACCACTTGGGTCACAGCTCCATTTCTGATTTTTTTTGTAGTTAGCTTATAACGAGATAAAAGTCTCATGAACTTTCTTGCTCTTGTTGCTGGCTTTGAACAGCAATCCTCAGATCTCAGCCTACTGAGAAGCTAAGGATTACAGGCGTGAGTCACTGGCAGCTGGTACAGAAAAATACTCTTAGACACATGAAACTTCACTAGTATGCAAAAGTTAACAAAAAATTTTCAGAAAAAGAGCTTTGTAAGGGAAAACTAAAACCACATTGGTGCATTAATGAGCACACACACACGAGAGCACACACACACACACACACACACACACACCAAAAACAAGGGAAAGAAGGGAGGTATGGCTCAGTTGGTAGAGCTCTAGCCAGTGAGGAAATGGAGCACGTATTGAGTCCAAGTCCCAGTCTCAGAACTAAAAAAAAAAAAAGAAGGAAAAGAAAAAAACAATGGAGCATTAACAGCTTTTCTTTTTAAACAAACTCAATTAGGTAATAAGTTCTATAATCAAATGTTGTTCAAGATGCCAGTAGTTTTCTGTGGCTGTGTATTCCTGCATAGTAAGGTAGTTTTGCTATAACTAAAAAATATCATAAATATATATATATTCATGTCATACATTTCAAATTAATCTTGCATTTCAAAATTCTTCTAATGCTTTTAAGTTCAATTAATTATAAATAAAACCAACTTCTTGATTTTCTTAAAAAAACATAGAAAAATGAATCATCAAAGGGCTGGGAAAATGGCCTAGTGGCAAGAGTGCTTGCCTCATATACATGAAGCCCTGGCTTCGATTCCCCAGCACCACATATATAGAAAATGGCCAAGAGTGGCGCTGTGGCTCAAGTGGCAGAGTGCTAGCCTTGAGCAAAAAGAAGCCAGGGATAGTGCTCAGGCCCTGAGTTCAAGGCCCAGGACTGGCCAAAAAAAAAAAAATCATCATCTGGAAAAAGATTCTCCAAACAAATGGAAATCAAAGAAGCAACTGTAGGTATACTATCAGCAATACAGACTTCCAACCAAAATTAGAAGAAAAATTAAAAAATGATCTACTGGTGCAACTCAAGCCCTTTGGAAGGAAGAGAAGGCTAATAACTCAAACTTAGAAGATAACCCAGTTAAATAGATAATAAGCACAGAGACTGAAGCAATTAAGAAGGTCAACAAGGTCAAAGCCCAACAAAATCAGCACCAGAGAATGGGTACATGCAAGAAGGAGTGGGGGTCCTTTAAGGCCAAGGGGAGAGAAGAATGAAAGGGGAAAGGGGTGAGGATGTAATCAAGAATTTTTTTTTTTGCCAGTCCTGAGGCTTGAACTCAGGGCCTGAGCACTGTCCTTGACTGTGTTTTGCTCAAGGCTAGCAATCTACCACTTGAGCCATAGCACCATCTGGCCTTTTCTGTTTATGTGGTACTGAGGAATCGAACCCAGGGCTTCATGCAAGCACTCTACCACTAAGGCACATTCCCAGCCCCAAGAATATTTTATATATACCACAAAATTAAGAAAAGAGATGGATCAAAGGGGGGTAAGAATGTTGAATAGGGTAACACTGATTCAGGATGCATTGTTTTCATGAACTGCTTTGTTGAAAGGCACCTTCTTTATTCAACTACTTGAAGACAATCCTAGCTACTCAGGAGGCTGAGATCTGAGGATTGTGGTTCAAAGCCAGCCTGGGCAGGAAGGTCTGTGAAACTCTGATCTCCAATTATCACCTGAAAACTGGAAGTTGCCCTGTGCCTCAAAGGGGTATAGGGCTAGCCTTGAGTGAAAAGGCTGAAGGGCAGTGCCCAAGCTGAGTTCAAGCCCTATGACCAACAAAAACAAAGCCAAGGGCTGGGAATATGTCCTAGTGGTAAAGTGTTCGCCTCGTATACATGAAGCCCAGGGTTCAATTCCTCAGCACCACATATATAGAAAGAGATGGAAGTGGCGCTGTGGCTCAAGTGGTAGAGTGCTAGCCTTGAGCAAAAAGAAGCCAGGGACAGTGCTCAGGCCCTGAGTCCATGCCCCAGGACTGGAAAAAAACAAAACAAAAAACCCTTGAAGATACAGGCATAGGCCACATTTTCTGAATAGGTCTTCAATTTCCCAGGAAAGAAAAGCAACAAATTGACAAATAGGATTCCATCAAATCAAAAAACTTCTGCATTATCAAAGGAAACAATTACCAGAATCAAGAGACAACCCACTGGATGGGTGCAAGATAGTCATTGGATAAAGAATATCCAAAGGATAATAAAAACATAGTTTAAAAAATTAATTATACTTGTTTGTGAGGCCCTGAGTTCAAACTCCTCACAGAACAAGGAAGAAAAAACACACGAAGAACAAAGAAAAAAGTACAATTAGAACTGCTTCAGGACCCTCTTGAGCATATATCCATGGAGTGATAAACCAACATACAGGAGAAATACCTGCATATCCAATCATATAAAGATTAAGGACTAGGGGGCTGGGGAGATAGCCTAGTGGCAAGAGTGCCTGCCTCGGATACACGAGGCCCTAGGTTCGATTCCCCAGCACCACATATACAGAAAAACGGCCAGAAGCGGCGCTGTGGCTCAAGTGGCGGAGTGCTAGCCTTGAGCGGGAAGAAGCCAGGGACAGTGCTCAGGCCCTGAGTCCAAGGCCCAGGACTGGCCCCCCCCCCCCAAAAAAAAAAAAGATTAAGGACTAGGAATGTGGCTTAGTGGTAGAGTGGTTGCCTAGTATGCATGAAGCCCTGGGTTCGATTCCTCAGTACCACATAAACAGAAAAGGCTGGAAGTGGCACTAGCCTTGAGCAAAAGAAGCTCAGGGATGGCGCCCAGGCCTGGCAAAAAAAAAAAAAAAAAAAAAAGATTAAGAGACAAGAAAGAAAGAATGTCAACTTCCAACAGAGTTGCAATAACAATTAGAGAAAAAAAACCAAACATCATGAAAACAGACAATACTTGAAAAGATATCAGCTTAATATATTTACAACCGATACTGTTCATTAATGAAAATAAGTATACACTGAGGAAATGAATTTAAGAAACTTGAAGTATCAAAATTTTACACAACTTACATGATTAAATCTTCTGGTGAAGGCAACTGCATTTGGTGCAGAACTGTATTTTTCTTTTTTATTCCATCCACAACTTGAAAGCTCCTAGAAAAATAAGGTGAAAATTAAATATAAGAATTTTGTTATATTTATGTTCTTTCTTCTTTTTTATTATGTTTAAATAGTTGTACAAAGAGGTTTCAATTCACCAGTCGATGAGCATAATAAATCTTGATCAAAGTCACCCCTTCCATCATTTTTCCTGTTTAATGACTTCATTTAAAGGTACATACAAAAAAATATCTAACATTATAGATATTCCATAAAATCACAAAGGCAAGTACTATTATAAAATCATATGCCTAACAGAACATATGAAAGACAATTTCTATTTTATAATCAATACTAGTAAATTCTTCCCAGAACAGATTTAACCCCATGAGAAAAGAGCCAGAGATAATTACTAAGTTCTTGATATACAGCAGTTCATTTGATCTAACCTTTATAATTTATCATGATAAATACAAACTTACACAAAACATAACTTTCTAACCATTTCCTAAAAATGAAAGTCCTAGGAATGAAATCACTAAGTCAAAGAAAATTAGATTTTTCAAGGCTTTTATAATTAGGCTTATTTTTCTTCTCTTTCTATATGTTATTGCCTTAATTAGATTTTTTCAAGGCTTTTATAATTAGGCTTATTTTTCTTCTCTTTCTATATGTTATTGCCTTAACTACCACCAAAGAATTGTGTTTGCTACTGAACTGTTAATTATCTGTTAGTCTACCACTCAAATAAAGTGGATGGAACCATATTCCCAGTTTTCCACATGGGTCTGCTTATTATTTGTTTAAAGAAGCCAATCTAAGGGCTAGGGATATGACCTAGTGGCAAGAGTGCTTGCCTCCTATACATGAAGCCCTGGGTTCAATTCCCCAGTACCACATTTACAGAAAATAGCCGGAAGTGGCACTGTGGCTCAAGTGGCAGAGTGCTAGCCTTGAGCAAAAAAAAAAAAAAAAAAAAACACAAGCCAGGGACAGTGCTCAGGCCCTGAGTCCAAGCCCCAGGACTGACCAAAAAAAAAAAAAAAAAGAAGCCAATCTAACTGTCCTGCCCTTAGTGATAAAAATGTACTGGTTATAAGTTCTTTCCTATCTGGAGATTAGATACCTTAATAACAGCAACAATAGTCCTAATACAGACATTATTACATACTAAGTTTTTTATATACATTATAACTCATTTGATCCTATCTTTATCATGTCATGATAAATAAGAAACCTAGACAAAAGCAGTGCAAATTATGACCATTTAGAGATATGCTATCACAATGTAACCGAAGGTATTCTTGAACTCACAATCCTGTTGCCTCAACCTCCTGGGATCCCAGATGTGCATCACCATATCTATGCATTTATTTTTAACATTTTTCTTTAAAGAATCATTTTCTTCTTCTTTTATGATGCTAGACCAAACCCAGGGTTCATGTAGGTTAAGAAAGCACTCTCCTACAGAGTTACATCCCTAACCCCTTTAATGCTTTTCTGATTCCTCTAATAAATGATACTGTTTTTGGAAAACCCATCCAACTCTAGAACATTTCAACATCATTTGTTTAATGAGAAATACTCTCTCACTTCAAGAAAACTGCTGTTGTCAACAAAAGGAAGGAGGAAAAGGAAAGAGATGTATAGTCATATTATTTGGGAACAAATGGTTTAGCTTTCCATTCTGAAGAAATTTATAAGTTTAAAAGGCTTCTGAGTTTTTTTAAACTCAAGAAAGTTGTAATTCTGCTTTAGAAATATTTCCCCATTTGAAACAATTTGCACTAATATCCTATTTGATAACAAAACAAGAAAGATGGAGGATGGATTAGTTGCCAGAGGTTAAGGATGACAGGGTGTGAGGGACAGTGAGATGGGTATGACATAAAGCAAGAGCTCTAAGGGAGAGAGAGAGTGTGTGTGTGTGTGTGTGTTGACAGAACTACGGAGACATAAAACAATGTGAATTTCCTGGTTTTATACAGTTAAGATGTGATTGCTGAGAAAAACAAAGGGTAAATGGGACTTCCCTGTGCCATTTTTTCAATCCTATGAATCCCTAGTTATCTCAAATTAAAAGGTTTAAAAAACAAAAATAGCAAAAACCCATTCAATGGGTTATGAAATGATGACAATGAAAGTCAATCTCCAAGAACTCACTCAACTACTTTCTTCTTCAACCTTGACATGCATTTATGGTCTTAAAGGAAACCTGGTCTTAAAGGAAACTTGCTCTGCTTAACCTCTATCTCCCATCTGTTAATTTTTATGTAAGAAAAAAAAGTGCTTGTCTCTGCTTGTCTTGAGGGAAATCAAAGCAGGCCATCCTAAATATGCTTCTTTGGTATATTTCAAGTTGGTTATTCAGAGAAAATGAAGACCTCTAAAGTAATAGGAATGGCTCTGAAAGGTCATTATTTGTTCCAAAACAAAGTTCATGTAATAATTTAAAAAAATGAGCTGGGCACCAGTGGCTTATGTCTATAATTTTAGCTACTTAGGAGGCTGAGATCTGAGGGTGGTAGTTCAAAGCCAGCCCAAGCAGGAAAGTCTGTGAGACTCTCATCTCCAATTAACCACCAAAAAACTGAAGTGTCACTGTGTCGCTAGTCTTGAGCAAAAAGAAGCTCAGAGTTCAAGCCCTAGGACTAGCAAAAGAAAAAAAGAAAGAAGAAAGAAAAGAAAAGAGCTGAATATAGTGGTATATGCTTGTGGTGCAAGCTATTCGGAGGCTAAGGCAGGAGGATCACTTAGGCCTAGGAGTTCAAAGGTAACCTGGGCAACACTGATTATCTATTAGGTTAAAAAAAAAAAAAGCATTGGATGCAGGCAGAAGCTCTAATATTCTCTTTTTGCCCAAAAGACATGTTTGCAAATGAAGAGATTGGGATTCAACACTTGGTCCAAGCAGAGATTACAATGGTGGTCTTCTAAAGTTAGCACCTAGACAAAAGTTTTCCAGGTGTCAAGACAGCATTTGAGGACTGTGCAGAACCTCCCATGGCTGTCCCATGTGCTCCCCAGCCATATTCCTTTGTGTATAATGCAAGATATTGTGAAAACATCAATCACCTGGCCTTTCCCTGGGTCTCATACTTTATAGGTGGCTCCCCTTTAGTTTTTCTCCTCAATATATATATACTGTCAATTCATTTCAGACTGAAATCATTGAACCCCTTTAGAAGGAAAAGAGAATATTTAAAACTCTCCTATATGCCTCTTTTGCCTCAGATTCTAGGGTCTTCCTTTAAAGACATAACAAACACTAGAATGCAATCTAAGAAATAAAATCTGACACAGCTATCATCTTTATATTAGCATATCATCCTTGTCACAAGATATCATATATTAAAACATTTCACATGAACACTATAAACTTGAGTACACTTAAAAATGCCCTTCACATAGGATCTGATTTAAGAATATGACTGTTCTAAATATATTATTTAAATAAGCCTCATCTTAGCAAAGGCTAAATGAAATACACTGCCCTTTACACCCCTTAAAATGTATTCCAGTGGATTTAGCTTATAATTTTGAACTGGGTAAAAGTAACAACTCAGGTATATAAAAATAATTTCTTAACAGATACTGAAAATGTATTTGAAAGAATATTCATGGATTCATTTTGAACCATGACACTATTAAGCACAATTTTCAGTTGCATTTATTTTGGAAGCACATGGGAAGGAAAACCACCACAACTGATGACCACCTACCCTATGAAAGAATTACAGAATTCACAGGAGTCACAGCTTCTCTTACGTCTTGTAGGTTTGATCTGTAAAGTGAAATTCTTGATCTAAATTTCCTCTTGTAGGTGCCAACACTCTTAAAAGGACTGTTCTAAGGGTGATGATGTAGGGATACCTATAGACAGAAGAAGAGAAAAGGCCAATATAGACCAGCATGTAGACAGAGATCAAGGGAGGAAAGGAAAAGTGATAGAATCCAAAAGACTGAGGTGAGGGAAACACTTGGGACAAGGGATCCTCATGAAAAGATAATTATTGCAGAGATAATTTTATGCTTAAAAGTAGAAATCTTCAAAGGGATACAATTTATCCATTTGCATCCAGCCTATATGATTAGGTAGAAAGAAAGAAGGAAAGAAGTCTCTGCCAAAGATGAAGTATTTGCTACCATCTACGTATTTCAAATCCACAAAATATACTATGAAACTATACAACTCCAATGTAGTCAAATAAATGAAAATTATCCTGTCTTGGGCTGGGAATGTGGCTAAGAAGAGTGCTTGTCTAGCATGCATGAGGCCCTGGGTTCAGTTCCTTGGTACCACATAAACAAACAAACAAATAAAATTAAAAGGAAAAAGACCATTAACACTGGTTTAAAATATCTCTTTTCTTTCTAATATATCTCTTCCACTCCCTTGTCCTAATGTTATACTTGCCTTTATAATGATATCCAATAAGGCAAGAGCTACCTTCTCCTTCCACAGATGCCATATATATATTTACTGTCCAAAACAACTCTCTTCTTCCCTTTCTGTAGTCCTAGTCTAATCCTTTTCTTACTATACACTACAAGTTTACAGTCATAAGCAGCAACAACACAAACATGACAAAAATGGCTGCATCTTGCTTCAAAAAACTAGTCTTCAACAAAAGTTTCAAATTCACATTTTGAGTACCTTTAAGTCTCTTAGCACTTATGGTTTAAATATTAATTTTAATGCAATAACCTGCACTAAAATAGGAAATGGAATAATTATGATATTCCTAGTATCAGACCTTTGGATACTGGCAAATACAAGAGGTTTGATATAGAAATCTTTTATTCAAAAAGTAGAAATGTCTTAATTATGTTTTTCAGAAACATTTTAATAAGATTCACAATTAACTACTAGAACTTTGCCTCATTAAATCACTATTCTCCATTGATCTCTAGTGTATTTTAGTAAACAGAAGGGCTTTACTTACTCTTTGTATTTAGTATGCTTATTTATTTATAATCTTGTCTCAAACTGTTACCAAGACTACCTTCAGATATCTTAACTTCTTAAATAGTATTCACATATAACCTGGTGGGCATTCTGTGTATATAAGGCATCTCTAGATTACTTAAAATACCTCCAAACAATGTAAATGTTTTGTAAATGCATGAACATCGCTTATCTGAAATACCTGGGATGACAAACATCACTAAATTGACTCCAAAAGGTTTTTTTTTTTAAACAAATATACACTCTCATTTTCAGCGAAGTCTTACTATCCAACCATGTTTTAATTTATACAAGTTTGAGTATGTCTTATCTGAAATACTTGGGAGCAGAAGTGGTTCACATGTTGGGAATTTTCAGATAGATTTGGGGTATTTGTATACACTGGATTAGCATTCCCTAATCTGCAAATCTAAAACTTAAAATGCTCCAAGATCCTTGAAATCTTTATAATTAGAAATGTTTGAATATTATTAACATTCTTATTCAATTATTATAGAGAATTATTATAGAGAATTGACAAGGACAAAACCTCTTTTCAGTATTCACTAAACATCTGCATATGTTTAGTATTGATGTAATATTTCCCCAAATATTTTCAGTGTGTGGTTAAGTGAATTCCTTCATGCATGGAGCTAGCAGATACAGAAGGCTAACTAATCCAAATGACTGCATTGAACTACTAGAACTAAAATGTGGACTTTTATCACTGGGTATAACATCTGTTAAAAAAGACTTTCAGGAAGAGCTTGTCATTTTACTAACACTTGAAAGAGGTAAACATTATACAGTGTAATGACTATAGTACAAACTTCAAACACCATTTAACCCTTAATTAATATTTAGGGGAAAGAACTAGGGAATTGCTACTGAAAAGAAAATACTTGTCACCTTTCTGTAGTAATTCATCCTGATCTTAATTATATAAAACTTACAATGGAAGGGAAAATCCATTAGTATATAACATATGTGGCAATGCCTTCAGAAGAAAACCAAGCTTTGTAGAGAATTAGAAGATTCATGACACACATAACCAAAAATCCCATGACTAGATAATATGAAGAAACTAAAACATATCAAGGAAACTGGGTGCCAGTGGCTCACAGCTGTAATCCTAGCTACTGAGGAGGCCGAGATCTGATGATTGTAGTTTGAAGCCAGCCCAGGCAGGAAAGTTTGAGATTGCTATCTCCAATTAACCATCAAAACAAACAAACAACAACAAAAACAAAACTGGAGCTATGGTTCAAGTGGTAGAGCTTTAGCCTTTAGCAAAAAAACTCAAGGACAATTCTCAGGCTGTATTACAGTTCAAGCCCCAGAACAGACTTGTATGAACACAAACACGAACACACATACACACACACACACACACACACACACACACACACACACACACACACACACGGAGTCAAGGATTCCTCAACATGAAAGAATTCATGGAGAGAGATCTTATAGCTGTACCAAAGCTTTCTAAAAGAAAACTAAACAGGCTAGGAGTGGCTTCCACTTGTAATCCTAGCTACTCAGGAGGCTGAGAGTGAACGATCTTGGTTTAAAGCTGAAGTTGACCCAGGAACAGTCTCCCAGAGACTCTTATCTCCAATTAGCCACTAAAACTACAAAGTGGTGCTTAGCTCAAGTGGTAGAGCACTAGCCTTGAGTACAAAGAGGCCCTGAGTTCAAGCCCCACAGCTGACCAAAAAAAAAAAAAAAACCAAAGAGAAATCACCTACATAAGAAATGTGGAAGAAAAAGAAAAAAATACTTCAATGAGCTTCAGTTGAATATCAAAATTCACACAAGATTATAGAATTGTAGCCTCCTTGTATAAAAACTTTGTGATTTTTTGAAGAACCATAGAAGAAATTAATAAATGTACAGAATGAAATGAACTCTAGCTTAACTTAAGTGCTATATTACCATTAAAGAAGCCTGAAAACATTCTAAATTACAGGTGGAAAAATTCTATTTCCAGAAAGTTTGTTACTTTTCAGAAGCCATAGTAAATTATTAAAACATTTTTGAAGAAATGAATCTACTCATGGTAAAAACAGGAAAGGATATGCTACAAACTGTACAGTGTGGAGCACTATAATGGTGATTTGTTAAGCCTGAATTCTGAACAGGCTAACAGGCATTATTCCAGGCAGAGGTATTATGCTAGGCACATGCCTCATTGAAGAATGAAACAAAGGTTCCTGCCCTTTCATAATTTAGCTTACAATTCCTCAATGTGTAAGCATTTAAGTAGTGACTGTTTCTCAACCTTTATCACCTAATAAAATTCCTCCAGTTTTGATCAAAATTCTTTTTTTTTTTTTGCCAGTCCTGGGCCTTGGACTCAGGGCCTGAGCACTGTCCCTGGCTTCTTTTTGTTCAAGGCTAGCACTCTGCCACTTGAGCCACAGCGCCACATCTGTCCATTTTCTGTATATGTGGTGCTGGGGAATCAAAGCCAGGGCTTCATGAATATGAGGCAAGCACTCTTGCCACTAAGCCATATTCCCAGCCCTTGATCAAAATTCTTATTTCTTACTGCCTTTATAACTACACAGAATTAGAGCTTTTACTCTGAAATCATATACTTCCAGTAACTTCTCAAAGATCTAAGAAGGTAATTTAAAGCTCAACCAATCCTGAGCAGGAGGCATGGCTCAAGTGGGAAAGTGATGCCCATGAGTTCAAAATACCGGTACTGCCCAAGATTTAATTTAAAAAAAATTTTTTTTTAAAAAAGGCCAGGCTGGGGCTGGGAATATGGCCTAGTGGCAAGAGCGCTTGCCTCCTACACATGAAGCTCTCGGTTCGATTCCCCAGCACCACATATATGGAAAACGGCCAGCAGGGGCGCTGTGGCTCAGGTGGCAGAGTGCTAGCCTTGAGCGGGAAGAAGCCAGGGAAGGTACCTTGCTCAGGCCCTGAGTCCAAGGCCCAGGACTGGCAAAAAAAAAAAAAAAAAAAGGCCAGGCATCAATGTCTCACACCTGTAATCCCATCTACTCAGAAGGCTGAGATCTGAGGATCATGGTTCAAAGCCATCCCAATCACTGAGACTCTTATCTCCAAAAAAGCTACAACTGGGTCTGTGGCTTAAGTAGTACAGCACCAACCTTGAGTTTAAAAAATATTTCAGGGACAGCAAGCACCCAGGCTCTCAGTTCAATCCCTAAAACCAACACACACAGGGCTGGGGATATGGCCTAGTGGCAAGAGTGCTTGCCTCGTATACATGGGGCCCTGGGTTCAATTCCCCAGCACCACATATATAGAAAATGGCCAGAAGTGGCGCTGTGGCTCAAGTGGCAGAGTGCTAGCCTTGAGCAAAAAGAAGCCAGGGACAGTGCTCAGGCCCTGAGTCCAAGCCCCAGGACTGGCAAAAAAAAAAAAAAAAAAAAAAGACCAACACACACACACACACACACACACACACACACACACACACACACACACACACACACACACACTTAAGCCAAAGATAAGAAATACATAACTATATTCTGCTATCGGCACAATTCACAAATGGCAAGTCTTCTGGACCCTTGCTCTGGATAGTTTTAACACCAAAAATATTTTATTTTGTAATTCAAAGAGTTTACTTTTTTCAGTAAATGAAATTAAGCATGAAAGAATTCATTGGGCACTCACTCAAGAATCATGTGCTGGATGGACACTTACTTAAAAGGAAATGGAATACAAAACATACTGCTGAAAAGAAAAACAAGTGGGCCCAATCCTAGCTTCTCAGGAGCTACTCCTGAGACTCTTATCTCCAATTAACCACCAGACAACCGAAAGTGGATGACACTATGGCTCAAGTGATATAGCCTTGAGCTGAAGAGCTCAGGAACTGCACACAGGCCCAGAGTTCAAGCCCCACAACTGACAACAACAAAAAAAAAAAAAAAGAAAGAAAAGAAAAAAAAGACAAGTGAAAGAGCAACTGTGTGAAAATAAAGGATTGTAAAGATGTGTTAATAAAGGATGAACATGTTTGACAGAAATAATTATTACCTTCCTTCTTTGTAATCACCACCCTCAGGTCTACCTGTGTTTTGTTCACATCACTAAGATGGAATGTCTGCTTACTAGGAGGAAGAGAAAATAGCAAAGAGCCTGGTTTTGTATGAAAGGGGGCATGATTTTCAATGAGAGGGAGTATGATTTTGTATGAGAGGGATCATTATCCATAGTGAATACAAATAAATCACATCACCTCTAATAAAGTTTCAGCACAGCTTCTTCTTATCTGTGGGGGACCTGTTCTATACTACCTACTTCAAATACCAAAATCCAGATGCTCAAATCCTTTATATAAGATATAATATTTGTGCATATCCTCCTCTATCTTTTATATCATAACTAAACTACTTATAATACCTAAAATAAGGTAAATGCAATATAAAGTTACGTTGTATTTTAAGAGAATAATGGCAAGGAATAAGGGCAATACTGAAGAGATCCAACTATTTTTTTGAATTTTTAAAAATTCATGTTTGGTTGAATACACAAACACAGACCCTATAGTTAAAGAAGGCTGACTATATGTGAGTGTGTGTGTGTGTATGTATGTGTGTATATATATTCAAATATATTTATATGAGCTTTATCAGTTTTGGTATAACTTAAAGATCTTTGAAAGAGTTTCATAAAATATATGCATACACTTCATAAAATTTTATGTTGTTTTTTATATATATAAACAAATGTCGGCATAATAGAAAGAAATTAAGAAGAAAATAAATTTATCATAGATGTACTATTTTCCACATTGTAAGTTTAATAAGCAAGATGCTGTTGGCTCAAGCCTGCAATCCTAGGTATGCAGGAGGCTTGAGATCTGAGGATAGTGGTTCAAAGTCAGCTCAGGTTGCAAAAAGCATGAGACTCTCATCACCCAATTAATTAGTAAAAATCCAGAAGTCAAAGTCTGGTTCAAGGGGTAGAACAGCAGCCTTGAGCCAATAAGGTAGAAAAGAGTTTGAGTCCTTAAGTTCAAGCACCAGTACCAGTACACAAGTACACAAACACACACACGGAGTTTAACATTAACAAAAATAATTGCTTAACTCATTTTATTGTATCTATCCTGGGTCTTTTTTGGGACCTTGCACTCTTGGTTGGCTTTATATTTTAAGTGTATATCTACCCCATATTCTACAGTTCATCTTCCTGTATGTTCCCCTGCCACCCTGCACTCACTGGCCTTTGCACAGATGTTCCTCTGACTGAAGTACTTTCTTACCAAACACCTAATACTTATTTATATCACATACAATGTACAAAGAGACTCATTACAGTAATTATAATGTTAAAACCCAGCACAGATTTACATTCAATACAATAAATTCAATGAATCTTATTTTTAAAAAACTGAAGTATCTGTCTTACATTACTAGTTTCAGGATATGTTTTGTTGAACAAAAAACATATTTATATTCTTATCTGTAAAAAATAGAAAAGCCAAGTTTTCAAACTCAGCTCCAATTGTTAG
The DNA here is from genome assembly GCF_023159225.1 of Perognathus longimembris pacificus. NCBI lineage: Eukaryota > Metazoa > Chordata > Mammalia > Rodentia > Heteromyidae > Perognathus > Perognathus longimembris. Next base: position 23,044,140 of record NC_063171.1, read on the forward strand.
TGTGGTTCTGATTTGGATATGGTTTGAGTACATCCCCCAAAAGTTCATGTGCTAGAAGCTTGTTCTCCAGTATTTGTTGTATCGGGAGGTTACAGAAGTTTTAAGAGGCAAAGTTGTATGGAAAGTGGGTAGGTAAGAGGTATAGCACCCACAGAAGGAATTTAGCTAGTCTCAAGGAGTTAGCTCTGTTTAGAGCAAGTTGTTATTAAAGTTAGGCTACCACACATGCTTGGGCCCTGCTACATGCATACTTTTCCCTTTCCACTTTTCTACTATATTGTGAAGGAGCCACAGAGGCCCTTACTCAAGGCCAAAAAGATAGGGCTTCTTGATCATGGACTTTCCGCCTCCAAAAATGTAAGCTAAATAAGCCTCTTTTCTGTATTAAGTACTTGACATCATTTTGTTATGGCAGCACAAAACAGACTAAGCCAGTGATGTGAACTAATCTAATCCTAGGTCATCTTACTCAAGAGGCTGAAATCTGGAAGACTAATTTAAGGCCAATTTGAGCAAAATCTCAATAATAATAACAACAATAACAAATCTCTTTTAAAAAAATCAGCAAAAAGCTATGCTGGAGATGTGGCTCAAGTAATGGAACATCAATTGAAAAAGTGTTCAAAGAAGGCATGAGGCTTTCAGTTCAAGCCCCAGTACTAGCCAAAAAAACACAACGTTTGTAAGGTAGTCTTTAGTACCTTTCTCCTCTATAAAGTGACAGCACATAGTCATATTACTTAAAATAAGGAAAAAAAGTACTGAAGTAAGTTATGAAAGTTTCTAACTGCTAACTTAACATTAAAAAAGCTTCAAGGCTATTCATTTAACTTCTCTTAAGTTTATTTCTTCCCCCAATAAGGAAGACTGAATCAACCAAAATGATTCAAATAGCCCCATTTATGACTCAATAACATACTGGACAGCAAATGTGTTTCGAAGGCCTGAATGGTATAAGTTATATCATCAAGCTTTAAACATTTTTAAATTAATATAAAATGCAATCTGGCAGTTCTTAAATTTAATTTAGGACACTCTAATTAATCATTTTCTATATTTGAAAAAAATGTTCTTAAAATTACTTACATCTGGTTGAATAGCTTTAAATACTGGGACATCCATTAGTGTTATCTGACCCTGAAATAAGTTTAAAATAAAGTTAATTTCTCCTTTTTAACTCTATAATGTACCGCAATATTCTAAATAAAAATTCTACTCCATACCAAAATATTTTATAAGGGCTCAGAGAAAAATGAAAATTTAGTCCTTGTGCCATTAGATAATTAGTTCTCATTATCTCATGACTACTTGTACTAAGGTTGAGTTAGAGAATTTTTAACGGACATTTGTTTTGTTGGATGTGGGGCTTGAACTCAAGGTCTGAGTACTGTCCCTGAGCCTCTTTGTGCTCAAGGTTAGCATTCTACCACTTGAGCCACAGTGCCATTTTCCATTCATGAGTGGTTAATTGGAGAGAACAGTCTCATGGGACTTTTCTGCCTGGGCTGACTTCGAACCACGATCCTCAGATCTCAGCCTCCTGAGTAGCTAGGATTACAGGCATGAGCCACTGGCACCTGGCTAAATGGAGAATTTTTTTAAAAATAGAGCATATCAAGTAAAAATAAAAGCAAAACCAGGTCTACTGGTGCTATATACTGCAGTGTTCTTGTTATGAGGATTTAACTGTCATTCCTCAAATAGTAAAATAAAATCTGATATCAGTGAAAAGGTTTTCCTACTAACTTACAAAAGTAATATGACTACACTAAATGCAATACATCTTATCTATGGATAATACACACTATAAGACCTGTCTCGGGCTGGGGATATAGCCTAGTGGCAAGAGTGCCTGCCTCGGATACACGAGGCCCTAGGTTCGATTCCCCAGCACCACATATACAGAAAACGGCCAGAAGCGGCGCTGTGGCTCAAGTGGCAGAGTGCTAGCCTTGAGCGGGAAGAAGCCAGGGACAGTGCTCAGGCCCGGAGTCCAAGGCCCAGGACTGGCCAAAAAAAAAAAAAAGAAAAAAAAAAAAAAAAAAAAAGACCTGTCTCACTTAAGGTCTTACACCTAGAATGAAATTCAACATGTGTCACAGAATTACATGCTATGACAAGTACAGTTCATTCCTAGAATGCAAGAGACTTTTCAGTATCAGAAGACTGATATATTCTATTAACAAATCAAAGAATGAGAACATAACACAAATGAAGAGTGTGTCAACTAAATAGCAAAAGACTAGAAAAATTCCCTTTGTGATATTATTCCAATGATGCCTTCATATTCATTTGCCAATTTTTAAATTTATGAAAGAGTAACAGTACTTCTAAGATATGTTGTCAAGTATAGGCTGGTTTGGAGAAACAGTTCACACAGTAATGGAAGTAACTATCTCAATACTATATTAAAGGTACAAGTTATAAATCTGCTCTAAACAAAAAGCTAATAGTTCTTACTCTTCCAACTCTGTTCTGCTTGTTTTGCAGTTAAGCTACTCTTCTCAAATTCCCAAATCCACACTATGTTTTTAACCATTTTCTTCACTGAGGCCATAAATTCTAACTCAACGGTATTAATGTGTAAATTGTGTGCAAAAATTGGATGAAGAGGGGCTGGGAATATGGTCTACTGATAGAGTGCTTGCCTTGAAATCATGAAGCCCTGGGTTTGATTCCTCAGCACCACATATATAGAAAAAAGCAAGAAGTGGTGCTGTGGCTCAAGTGGTAGAGTGCTAGCCTTGAGCAAAAAGAAGCCAGGGTCAGTGCTCAGGCCCTGAGTTCAAGGCCCAGGACTGACAAGAAGAAAAAAATGACCAATGCCAGATAATCCTGACTGGAAGAAACTGAAACACAAAAACAATTCACAAGTGAAAAAAACCAATTGGAGAAAGGAAAGCCAGGTGTCAGTGGCTCATGCCTGTAATCCTAGCTGCTAAGGAGGCTAAGATCTGAGAATTGTGGTTCAAAGCCAGCCTGGGCAGAAAATTTCATGAGACTCTTATCTCCAGTTAACCAGCAAAAAGCCACAAGTGGAACTGTAGCACAAGAGGCAAAATGCCAGGCTTGAGCAAAAAAGCTCAAGGACAGCTTCTGGGGCCTTTGTTTAAATCCCAGGACACGGATGGACACATGGACACATGGACACATAGACACACACACACACACACACACACACACACACACACACACTCTGAGTAAAGGGCAGATGGCTTACCGCATATTCCTCTGGTGTAACCTTAAGAACATCAAATACCACAGCATCAAAGCTTTTCTTCAATTCAGAACCTTTGTCACTTAAGGATTCAGAGCTGCTACTTTTCTGTTAAAATGCAAGAAAATATAATCAGTGTTAAAATGTAATTTAACAAAGTCATACCATCAGTGACAGAAAACTAGACTAGCCTTAAAAACTGAGAAAGCAAGAACAGTATATCAGAGTGTAGAAACGGCAGTGGCCAGTTACTAGGAGGCTTAGACCTGAACGATCACGGTTCAAAGCCATTCCAGGCAGAAAAGCTTATGGAATCCATCTCAAAGTGCCAGGCTAGAGGTGTGGCTCAAGTGGTAGGGGGTTATGTGTGAGCAAAAAAGCTGAATCAGGTGCTTTTGAATTAATTAATTAATTAATGAGTAAATACTGTAGAAAGCTGAGAACATGTTTATTTAGAAAAATAACAGATAAAAGGTCAGGATAATTTGAAATTTAATATTGCATTCAAGGTTCTTGAATAAGTCTTTTTGTTGTCTGCCAGTTCCTTTATCCAGACATCCTATCATTTCCTATAAAAATAAATAATTTTACCCAGTTCAATGCTTTTTAAATTCAGTAAAAGAAAGTTAGGGGGAAGGTTATTTATCTACAGTCATAAATCATTTAATGATAGAAACTCACACTGAAAAATGTGTTGTTATTAGACAATTATGTATTTGTGTAAACACCAGTGTTCTTACACAATCCAACATTGCTAAAACATCACTAAGCAACAGCTCATGGGACCACTGTCACATATCCAGTCTACTACTAACCAAAATGTTATTCTCAGAATAACTATTTACAATTTAAAAAACTGATTTATATTAACATAAACCACAAGAAAACATTCAGAACTCAATTAATTAAATTGTTCAATGATCTATTCATATGTTAAGTGATGTTTGTCTTTAATAGTATAAATTAACACTATTATTATGTTACAAATTAGTAAGCCTTCTGCTTACTATTTTGAGGTTTGAATGCACTACTGCTACATGCAGTATAAAATACAGATAAAATACAGTTTACATTCCTGAATTATTTTATTATTATTCAGTTTCTATTTCATGTGTGCCATGGTAAGTATACTGGGCATCAGCTGGCTGAATTCAGAGGACCAGCAATTAGAGTTCTAAATCTAAGAACATTTAGAACAGCACTAGTAAGTGGTAATAAGGCTATATTAAAAAGACTACAAATTTTTCAGTCATGAGGGTTTATATCAGCTCATTGACTACTACATATTCTTTGTTCATCTGAGATAAGTTTTCACTATTATAGCTCAGGTGGCCTCAACTTTCACCAACTCTTTTCTCATATTCTCTTATATTACCATTATGTGTCCGATGTGTCTTTGTGCTATTGTCCCAGACCTTGGCTATCGCTACACTATTTTCTCCATTTTTTTCATTCCATTTTCTCTTTGCCTTTCAATTTGATAAGTTTTTCTTTTCTTTTTTTTTGGCCAGTCCTGGGCCTTGAACTCAGGGCCTGAGCATTGTTCCTGGCTTCTTTTTGCTCAAGGCTAGCACTCTGCCACTTGAGCCACAGCGCCACTTCTGGCCATTTTTTGTATATGTGGTGCTGGGGAATTGAACCCAGGGCCTCATGTATACAAGGCAAGCCCTCTTGCCACTAGACCATATCCCCAGCCCTGATAAGTTTTTCTTAACATATCTTCAAGCCCAGTGATTCTTTCCTTGCATGTCAAAGAGCATTTTTTTAATTCTCAAGTTTTAGTATTCTTTCTTATATTATTCATTTGTTCTAATTTTTGTGTACTTTTCTCAGTTTAGTCTTTATCATATTAATGATTTTGTAAATTCCCAGTCTGAAATTCCAAAATATCTGCCTAAGTCTCATTTTTTTGCATGCCTTATCTCTTCAGTTTATGTTTTTCTCTTGCCTTTTAGTATTCCTTGTTATTTTCTGATGAAAGCAAGATATGATATATTGAGTAATAGGAACTTAAATAGGTATAAAACAGGAAGTTAAATGTAAGGGTTTATATTTATGTGTTAGGACCTATGTTCACAGTTGTGGGCCTGTTGCTGTGGCAGTAAAGTGTAAGGATAGGGGAAGTGTCCTATGGTTTTATAATTAAGTTTCAGTCTTTTGTTGAGTATGTGTCACCAGAGTATGGCCTTCAAAAATGCTTTTTATATCCTCCTAACTCTGCTCAGATGAAAAAGAAAGACTAACCACAAGTTGAATGTGTCTCCAGGTAGGGTGGGCTCTGTTAGCTTCCCTTGAGAGCAAACAGAAAACACAATGCTCTGGGCACAAATTTTAAATGAGTTACTTTCTGTTTGGGTATAATATTTTTTCCCCTCCCTGAAAGAAGCAGAAAGGGATTTTTCTGTGGTTCACATTGTGATAACCTGGCAAATAACCAGAGGTAATAGGTAATACATGTCACTCAAAAGGAAGTGAAGGGAGCCTAAGCTAAGACTAAGTCCCTAAGAGTTTTAACTCAACCTACTCAATACAGTGTCCAAGAGTTCATCATACCCTTTCCTGCCTCACTGACTTCTGCTCCTGGTTAGCTGTGATTCTCACTATTTGCCTATTGCTAGTTTTCAGGTCATCATTCTTTACAAATCCAAACACAAGCCAGAAATCCCAAAGAGATTATTATTTCATAAGTTTAATCTGCTTATGATTGTTTTACAACATGTTGTCAATATTTTATGATCAAAGACTAATAAAGAATTTTGTCATAATGTTAAATATTGAAGTATTATTCTACTATTATTCGAGTAGACATTAAGTAGTGTCAATTAAGAAGATGCTAGTCCAGTACTTGTTCAAAAACTATGCAAATTATGTCAGAAAAATACATTATTCTTAAATATAAATTGATATTTTCTCCAATTTTTTCATTCTTAAATTTAAGACAAGTTAGACAAAAACAACCAAAAGGTAATCTATCATTTATCAAACAGTAAACACATCCCCTTTTTCCTTCTTAAATGCCATTAGTGGATACTTAAGAAATTTTTAGTGATGCATTTCACATTTCAACTTGTTTCCAATACCAGTAATAAAGTGGTAATGATAAGAAATTAAGTAGTAATAAAGCACAACACTCACCATGAAAATAGCAGTAATTATTCAAGGCAAGGCCTGAAAATTACTGATAATTCTACATGTCTGAAAATGAAGTTCACTGTAATTTTCTTAGATATCAGAAACTTTAAGCATAAGTTAATCACAGAAGGTTACTGAGAGAGAAACCAGTTGGCCCAGATAAAGCATTTTATCCATGCTGTAATCATTTCACATTTATGAGAAACCTTCACTGATATAGTAACAACTGTATTTTAAAATATTTCTATTTTATTTTCTAGTACAGTAGGACTATTTAAAGTAGACCTTTGTTGGGTACTGATGGTTCATACCTGTAATCCTAGTTACTCAGGAGGCTGAGATAGGAGGATGGCAGTTTGAAGCCAGTCTGGGGCAGAGAAGTCCAAGAGACTCTATCTGCAATTAGCTAACAAAAAAATCTGGATAGGAGGCATGGCCCAAGTGGTAGAGTGCTAACCATGAGCCAAAAAGAAAATTGAAAGTTTCAAACCCCATAATAAAGAAAAAAGAAGAAAGACCTGTCTATCTCATACTTCAAGTTACATTATTCTCAAGTCTGAGTAATTTACTCACTTTTAGGAAAAGCAAGAGATTTTTTTACCAAGTTGATGAATGTTTTGTGTATTGCTTCTGACAACAGCAATTAGCTGCTTCTGGATATGCAGTTAAAAACATATTATAGACATACATTCTATACATATAACATTAAAGAATATGGTTATAACATACAAAGTAAATGAATATACAATCAATCTTGGTCTGAAGGGCAAAGAAAAGCTATGTATACATTTATGTAAAAAGTAAGGGCTGGGGCTGGGAATGTGGCCTAGTGGCAAGAGTGCTTGCCTAGCATACATGAAGCCCTGGGTTCGATTCCTCAGCACCACATATACAGAAAAGGCCAGAAGTGTCGCTGTGGCTCGAGTGGTAGAGTGCTAGCCTAGAGCAAAAAGAAGCCAGGGACAGTAGCTAAGTGTAGTGGTATGCAACTGTCATCCTAGCTATACTAGAAGCATAAACAAAAGGACTGTGTGTGGCCCAGACAAGCCTGGGGAAAAAAAGCAAGACCCTATATGAAAAATAATGGAAATAAACTTGGCTGGAGGTGTGCTACAGTATGGCTGCAGTGGCACAGAACCTACTTAAGACAGGGCAAGCAAAGCAATTCTAGGCAAAAAACATAGTGCAGGAGGTATCACCATACCAGACTTCAAGCTCTACTACAAGGCCATCATAACAAAAACAGCATGGTATTGGTATAAAAACAGATCGGAAGACCAGTGGATTAGAATTGAAGACCCAGAAATAAAACCGCACTCTTACAGCCAACTGATATTCGACAAAGGAGCTAAAGACATACAATGGAATAAACATAGCCTCTTCAACTACTGGTGCTGGGAGAACTGGGCAGCCATATGCAGAAAACTCAAAGTAGACCCAAGCCTATCACCATGCACCAAGATCAACTCAAAATGGATCAAGGACCTCAATATCAGACCTGAATCCTTGAAACTACTGAAGGACAGAGTAGGAAAGACACTAGAACTTATAGGCACAGGAAGGAACTTCCTGAATAGAGTCCCAGGGGCACAACAAATAGGGGAAAGACTCAACAAATGGGACTACTACAAATTAAAAAGTTTCTGCACAGCTAAGGTCATAGCCACCAAAATAGAAAGACAGCCAATGATATGGGAAAGGATATTTACCAGCACAGCAACAGACAAAGGCCTGATATCTGTCATCTACAGAGAACTCAAAAAACTAAGCCCCTCCAAGCCCAATAAACCTATTAGGAAATGGGCAAAAGAGCTAAAGAGAGACTTCACAAGAGAAGATATAAAAATGGCAAAGAAACACATGAGGAAATGCTCAACAATCCCTGCTAGTAAAGGAAATGCAAATAAAAACAACCCTGAGATACCACCTCACCCCAGTTAGAATGGCCTATACTCTGAACTCAGGAAACAACAAATGCTGGAGGGGCTGTGGGGAAAGAGGAACCCTTCTCCATTGTTGGTGGGAGTGCAAATTAGTACAACCACTTTGGAGAACAGTATGGAGGTTTCTCAAAAAGCTCAATATAGTCCTACCCTATGACCCAGCCATACCACTCCTAGGCATCTATCCTAAACAGCAAAACCCAAGATATCAAAAGGACATTTGTACTTCCATGTTTATCGCGGCACAATTCACAATAGCCAAAATTTGGAAACAACCCAGATGCCCCTCCACAGACGAATGGATCCAAAAAATATGGTACTTATACACAATGGAATACTACATAGCGATTAGGAATGGTGAAATATTGTTATTCGCAGGGAAATGGTCAGAACTCGAACAAATAATGTTGAGTGAGACAAGCCTAGAACACAGAAAACAAAGGGGCATGATCTCCCTGATATATGACTGTTAACAAAGGGAGATGGAGAGACAGTAAAGACCAAGTCTGTGAACACTGTATACGTGCTTGATACATTGTATATTGCATATGGGTCTACCTGACCTAGACAAGGGATGGAAAAACAGGTTGTAAGATATCACAAGAAATGTACACACTGCCCTACTATGTAACTGCACCCTCTTTGCACAACACCTTGTAAAAAAAAATTTATGTTCAATTAATAAAAAGAAAAAAAAAGACAGGGCAAGGCCCTGAGTTCAAATCTTATATTCCCTCCCTCCAAAAATACAACATCTGAAAGTTTTGAAAACAAAATTTCTTTTATGTGCAGCAAGAGTAAAGCGTATATATACTGGAAAGGCAAGAAAGATTCCAGATAGAAAAATTGATACATTTTAGCAAAGTTAGAAGTATGGAAAGGCAATGGTTTATACAAACATGGGAAAACATAAAATTCTTTCAAATATGTCATTAGTACATCATTAGAAAGAAAATTTGAGGCCATCTCTGAGCAAAATCTTAAATAGAAAGCTATGGGGGTTTTGAACTTCTGGGACAAGAAAAAGTTTAAGAGCTATAACTTAAGACTATGGTTGGGCTGGGAATATGGCCTACTGGCAAAGTGTTTGCCTCGTATACATGAAACCCTGGGTTCGATTCCTCAGCACCAAACATACAGCGCCGGAAGTGGCGCTGCGGCTCAAGTGGTAGAGTGCTAGCCTTGAGCAAAAAAAAAGCCAGGGACAGTGCTCAGGCCCTGAGTTCAAGCCCCAGGACTGGCAAAAAACAAAACAAGACTATGGCTGGGAAAATTCAATCAAATCAGAAACAAGGTAAATGGTAAAATTAAAATGTCACTGCAATAATGTAGACAAATAATTAATGACCAAACAAAGTAGTAATAGCTTCAAGAAACTAAACTTCCCTACAACTATGCCATACACCCTTGGGCATCTATCCAGAACATCACAAGCCAGGATACCATAAAGACACTTGCATATCCACTTTCACTGCTGTACCATTCACAGTAGCCAAGTTATATAAACAGCCCAGATGCCCTACAATAGCTGAGTGGATCCAAAAAAATGTGGTACCTATACACAATGGAACTTTACAAAGCCATTAGAAAGAATAGAACACCATTATGTCATTTTGTCATAGATGGACCTAAAACAAATCATGTTAAGGTAAGCCTAGCTTAGAGAGACATATGGCACATGTTTTCCCTCCAGTGTGGAAGCTACACTGACACATGACAAATTATACAGGACTGGAAGAATTCACAGTCAAACTAAGGGAAGATATTTTTAGGGGAGGAACACAAAGGTGCAATGTCTATGTGCAATCATATAAAATAGTAGTGATGGATATGAACTCCAAAAAATGGAATTAAGAGGATTTTTTGTTATTGTTTTTTTCTGTCTTCTTTGTTCATTTATCTGTCTTTGGAAGAGTAAGGTGGGGAGGGACATGGAGGGACAAGGGTGAACAAATGCAGCAGTGGTACTCACTTAATACTATATCCAAGAAAGGGTTTGAAATAATAACTGTTTATCAGTAACTTTCAAATATCTTATTCAGATAGGATTGTTTCTATGATACACAGTGAACATACAAAGTTTAACATACTAAGTGTCTTAATTAAAAATTAACAAAGTTTTAAAACTAAGCAGTCCTTTTGTAACATTTTGATTTGAAAATGTGACCAATCTTAATGCTTGAAAATACAGAAAGCCAGGTAAGAAATTTTGAAATGAGGTTTCTTGAACATCTTACCTCAGAAGCAGTAGCTGGTATATTAACATTGCTTGCCTGCCCGTTCATTAGGTCCATGCTTCTTTCATCAGTCCCTGATCTAAGTAAACAGCAGAGAACTCTCTACTTCATGTCCAAGGCCACAAATACATTATTCCTAGAAAAAGAAAATAAAATTAAAATATATCTCCCTTTAAGTTTAAAAAAAAACAAATGCATGTTTACTACAAACTTCTAAACACTATTTTATTTTAGCTAAGTGACTAAAACTAGATGGGAAGAAAAATTTGTAGGCTATTTTCAAATGATTAGAAACACCATATGGGAAGTACTTTTGTTACTGTTATGTTGTTTGTAAGTTAAGAAGAAATACTACTTTTCAGTTACTAAGTGGAAATTGTAAACCACCAACAACTTAATAAATATAAAAGGTACATGGTAAGAGCATATGCCACACACAGTAAATTCTTTAAGGTTCAAATGATACCTCAAAATCAATTACTAGTGACCAAGTTTACTAGCATATTGTAAATATTTATAAACCTATTGGACATGTTACAAAAACACTGCATTATATACCTATACATATAGTGCTGTGTGATTTATTGACTAGCCTCAATCTATTGTCTCATTGTTTTTTCACAAGTACCAATAAAAGTAACTAGCAGATGTGGCTCATGCCTGTAATCATAGCTACTTAGGAAGATGAGATCTGAGCGTTGTGGTTTGAAGCCAGCCCAGGCAAGGCAGTCCATAAGACTCTTTTTTTTTTTTTTTTTTTGGCCAGTCCTGGGTCTTGAACTCAGGGCCTGAGCACTGTCCCTGGCTTCTTTTTGCTCAAGGTTAGCACTCTACCACTTGAGCCACAGTGCCACTCCTGGCTGTTTTCTATATATGTGGTGCTGAGGAATCAAACCCAGGGCCATGAGACTCTTATCTTCAATAAACTACTCAAAAACAGCCAGAAGTGGTGCTGGTGCTGAAGTGGTAGAACGCTAGTATTGAGCAAAAGAAGCTTGGGGACAGCACCCAGGCAGAGTTCAAGCCCAAGGGACCATCAAAAAAAATTTTTTAGTAATATTATACATATGCCATATAACTGGAGAAACAGATTGTTTTGCAATAAGCAGTGGTTAAATGAGGAGCCAAGTTCACAACTCAAGCTATCTAAATAACAAGTCGAATATTCTTTTCATGAGTGGCATTTATTTCTTTCTACTTTATAATCAGAATCTCTACTTTTTAGCAACTTTCTACAAATTAATTTACCATACAGCCCTAACTTACCTTTCTGACATAGTATTTCCTCTCAGTAAAATGACAGAGGTAAAAAAAATTTAAGGTCCCTTTTCAACGTTAAATTTCTACATTGTTTTTACAAGAGAAATTTTAAGTTTGCATTTTGGGGGGGTGTGAGGGGAACTTGGGGACTGGGTGCTATCTCTGAGCTTTTTCTGCTCAAGGCTAGTGCTCCACCATGTGAGCCACAGCTCCACTTCCAACTTTTTAATGGGTAATTGGAGATTAAGTCTTATAGTCTTATAGACCTTCCTGCCCAGGCCAGTTTCACAACTGCAATCCTCAGATATCAGCCCCCTGATTAGCTATGATTGCCGGCATGAGCTACCGGGCCCCAGCTAAGTGTTCACTTCTGATGTAGATTTTGTTACCTATTTAATCAACATGAAGTTTAAATTTAAGTCTTCTCAACAATGAAGGAAAGACAAAAAAAAGCTTAGAAATATCTCTCTTGGCAACCAGAGGTACATTTCGTGTTAATAAAATCCTATTTGTAAATATCTAGAATCTATTTCCTAGATGGAGCAAAATGTTCTCCTGGTTTTCAAAGCTTAAAAATTAGCAATGAGAACAGCATTCAGTCACATTTTAAATTTATATCTATTTCTTCTAATTAAACACCTGCTTGGAGAACATAACAGAATTTTTTTGTTGTTTTGTTTTGTTTTTTTGCCAGTCCTGGGGCTTGGACTCAGGGCCTGAGCACTGTCCCTGGCTTCTTTTTGCTCAAGGCTACCACTCTGCCACTTGAGCCATAGCGCCACTTCCAGCTTTTTCTATATATGTGGTGCTGGGGAATTGAACCCAGGGCTTCATGTATATGAGGCAAGCACTTTTGCCACGAGGCCTTATTCCCAGCCCTCATAATAGAATTTTTAAAGTAAGGACTATATTTGAAATAGCTGGGTTTTTAAATAATTTAGAACTCATTTAAAAAAATCGATGTGAAAATAAAGCACAGACATACTGTCATTTCCTATATATAATATATATTTCCTCTATATATAGATACATACACACATATAAGTATGTATGTGTTATCTCATATTCTATATACTTTGTTATGCTTATGACACTAGTGTTACAGATCAGCTATATTTATACTGCTATAAAAAAAACCAGTTTGATAATTCTGATTCTGGCAGTAACTATTACAGTTAAATATTTTCAAATAATTTCATATTCTATGCAGACTACATATGACAGGAATTCATATATCAAGAGTGCCCCCTAGTGCTAAGAAAAAGATTTTAATTTAGTTAACTATGAAAGGAACTGTATCCTTAGCCTACTTTACGTATTTATTATGTAAACTTCATTATTTACTGAAGAGCTTTTAGAGATTTGGGTAACTGATAGATTTTTTTACACTATAATAATAAAGAATCGAGTTCTCTGCTTTTCAACTCTCATTCCAATAGTCCATGAAAATAGAGGTTGCATTACAATTTATTATATAGTAAAAAGAAAAAAACAGCAAAGTGCACCTTAAAGAAAGTATCATTCTGAACTATTGATATATTTTTATATTAAATACTACTTAACAATGCTGAAGAACAGAAACATAACTTTTGTAAACACTGAAGTCCTAAAAGAAGAACGTTGCTTTTTTAGCATGTGTTTCATGAGGAATTAAACAAGACAAGCATTTTCGTAGGTTAGTTTTTGTAATGCTATAAATGGCACAGTCATTCACAGTGACTATCAACATTTCAACTATTTTATGTTAAATTTATTACTGTGAACTTACTCTTTTCAACTTCTAAATATAGTTACTCTAGCTATCTTTTGGGTTTAAATCGCCTAAATTCCCAAGCAATATAATCCAAACCCACTGAACACTGAGTATTTCCTTACTTGGCTTCACAGAAATAAATTGTATAATTTCAGTTAGAATAATTCAGCCTAACTGCACACTTTTCAATAGTATTTCCAAGAAACCATTTTTTAAATGAATGAGTAAGAGAAACAGAGAGCAAGAATTCCTAACCAACTAAACTCATTCACATATTATTTTCTAAAATAATTTATGCTATCATTATTAAAAAGTATTATACTAAAAGACAGCTGAGGGGCTGGGGATATAGCCTAGCGGCAAGAGTGCCTGCCTCGGATACACGAGGCCCTAGGTTCGATTCCCCAGCACCACATATACAGAAAACGGCCAGAAGCGGCGCTGTGGCTCTAGTGGCAGAGTGCTAGCCTTAAGCGGGAAGAAGCCAGGGACAGTGCTCAGGCCCTGAGTCCAAGGCCCAGGACTGGCAAAAAAAAAAAAAAAAGACAGCTGACAGTTTTACAAAACATTCTAGAAGAATTAAATAGTTTAAGAAAACAAGTAGTAAATATAATTGGTATGCTTTGGAAAATTCAAAAGAAGCACTCTTTGCAATAGTAAAAATTAGAAGCAGCTTTAATGACTTTGTAAATAATACATTAGTATTTGAGTCTATTCTTTTTCTCTCGTGTTTTAAACTTCACATTGCAATATTCTGTTGTTAGTAGGGAACACAGCTTTTAAATATCTACTGGGATAACAGGTGTAATAGGTCAGAAACTTAATTGTAATTTGCCACAAACACTCAGTGGAGTGTTTCATGTGCCTTTTTTGACATATTAACTCCAAATTTTTAAAAATCTGACTAAACCTAGACTCCGAGAGTAACAGACTTTAGTTGCCTCACCATTCCCATTCTTAACAGTGCCTCTGAAGTTCATACAGAAAACTTTAGAAATTAGTTTTTGTCCTCAGTTTTTATCTGTAAATTTCATCCTTCTTTAGTATGTTATAGAATACATGTCTGCAAAGCACTAACCAACTAAAATGTTGGTATATATAAATGAGACTGAAGTGTGGGTTGATTTCCAATAAAATTATGTACTTATAACTCTGAATGTTCTGTTGTCTTCATTACATTCATAAAAGTGTGACCCCTGGGTTAATAAAAATAATCTTAAACCACCTAATCTGAGTACAACAAACTAGTTTCAGGTTTTAACAGAACTGATGTAAAATAATACCCCATAAATAAGTATTTGTGTTTCATTTCAGAAAAAAAGAGCCTACATCTAAAAATGTCCAAATGGGTAATTACAAGACAGCCATGAAGACAGCAGTTACAGGTTCAAAATCAGAAATTAAATCTTACCATAATATTCTTCAAAGTTTTTTGGGGGGAAGACAAAATTAAAACACTATAATTGCAATTCAATACTTAAAAGTTAGTAGAGAGTAACATTTAAATATTAAATGTAAAAGCCAGGTGGCTCACACTCTAATCCTAGCTTCTCAGGAGGCTGAAATCTGAGGATAGAGATTTGAAGCCAGCCGGGGCAGGAAAGTCTGTGAGACTCTTTTTTTTTTTTTTTTTTTTTTTTGGCCAGTCCTGGGGCTTGACTCAGGGCCTGAGCACTGTCCCTGACTTCCTTTTGCTCAAGGCTAGCACTCTGCCACTTGAGTCACAGCGCCACTTGCGGCTGTTTTCTGTATATGTGGTGCGGGGAATTGAACCCAGGGCTTCATGTATAGGAGGCGAGCACTCTTGCCACTAGGCCATATCCCCAGCCTGTCTGTGAGACTCTTATCTCCAATAAACTACTCAGAAAAAGCTGGAAGTGGCACTATGGCTCAAGTGTTAAGAATGCTAGCCTTGAGCAAAAGTAGCTCAGGGACAGTGCCCAGGCCCAAGGCTGGCAAATAGAGAGGATTGAGGAGGAAGGTGAGAGGAGGGAGGGGAAGAGAGGGAAGATGAACGGAAGGGCGAGGAGCGGGAAAGGAGGGAAGAGCGAAGGGAAAAAGGGAGGGGAAGGAGGG
The DNA here is from genome assembly GCF_023159225.1 of Perognathus longimembris pacificus. Classification (NCBI taxonomy): domain Eukaryota; kingdom Metazoa; phylum Chordata; class Mammalia; order Rodentia; family Heteromyidae; genus Perognathus; species Perognathus longimembris. Next base: position 23,059,758 of record NC_063171.1, read on the forward strand.
AGGAGGGAAAGGAAGGAAGGAAAGTTATAAAGGGTTTCCAGCCCAAAGACTTCCACAGAGTTCACTAATCTCTGGCCTTTCGTGTTTCACTGTTCTGTCAAAATTCTACTGCAGATTATTCACAATGTTCATTATCTCTCCTCAGATTCTTTTTTCTTTCATGTGTATGTGTGTGTGCGTGTGTGTGTACGTGTGTATGTGTGTGTGTGTGTGTGTGTGTATACATGCAGGCACGCCAATCCTAAGTCTTGAACTCAGGGCTTGGGTGTTGTCCATGAGCTTCTTTTTGCTCAAGGCTAGCACTCTTAGCATTTGAGTCACAATTCTACTTCCATCTTTATTTTAGGGTAGTAAATTTAGCTTTGAACTGCAGTCCTCAGATCTCAGCCTCCTGAGTAGCTAGGACTATAAGTGTGTGTCACTGGCGCCTATCAGTTACTTTTTTTAGTTCCTTAATGTTAAAGACTATATTTAAGGGCTGGGAATATAGACTAGTGGCAAGAGTGCTTGCCTCCTATACATGAACCCCTGGGTTCCATTCCTCAGCACCACATATATAGGAAACGACCAAAGTGGCGCTGTGGCTCAAGTGGCAAGTGCTAGCCTTGAGCAAAAAAAAAAAAGACTATTTAAAAAAATATTCTTTCATCTTTGCTCTCAGGTATACAAAGCATAATACTTCCATTACTTAATAAGTATTTGTTTAAAAAATGAGTGTCAAACAATAAAATACAGGAATAAACAAAGTTTAGAAATTCAAAGACAAAAGTACAGGAGAATGGTGGTCAAATTCACATGACAGTCATCTGACTTAACAGTATGGTGAGGCTTTCTACGTCTAGCAATAAGGCCGACAAAACAATCTTTGTGCTCTAACAAACTCTAGAACAGTAACTTGAATTCTGATACCAGATGGAGAGAAAAGACAAGGCCTCTAAGACACAAGAATGGAATTAAAACACACAGACTTTCTCCCCCTCCTTTCCTCCCCATCCTCATAAGTATCTACCTCAAGTGAAGTCAACAGAGGTCAGAGCCTAGTGTAATTTTTTTGTCTCCTTGGACATGATAAATTAAACAGGACTTTTCTCATAGTGAGACCAAAAAGGAGGATAGATATTCCTGAGAGGATTATAAGGGCTCAATAGCTGTGTGCATATGATCACATAAATGTGCTTATTGAAATGAACTCCAAGAAACAGAAACAAGAGGCTTTTTATTTTACTTTTTTTTTTCTGTTTTTCCCCTTTTGTCTCTGTTTTTGATTTCAGTATCTTTTGTTTTGTATTTAGGTTATCTGATTTGGGGAGGGAAAGGGGAAGCACAGTAATGGGGGGACAAAGGGTAAACTAAGTCAGCAGTGATACTCAATAGACATGTTGGAAGTGAACTATACAATTTGGGTGGAGAGGTTAGGAGGAAAAATAGTGGGAGAAAATAAGGGAGGGATGACACTTCAAAAAAATGGACTCAATACCTGAATTATATAACTGTAACCTTTCTATACACACTTTCCTTTACAATAAAAATTAAATTAAAAATAAAAAGCCAGAGCCTAATCCATCAGTGATAAGATGTTCCTGTGGGAGGTGGAAGAAATGAAAGCATTTGGAATGTATCCTGATACAAGAAGGTGAGAAAATTAGTTTGTACTGGCTTGGATTTAATATTGAGGCTGGAAAATTATATGTGCCACCAAAATTTGTAATACCAGGTATGTTCCCAAACAGATACAAAATTGGAATTTATAATATTAGCATGGCCCAAGCTCCACAAAACAAGAAAATTCACATTAAATATATTCACAGACTAGAACGTAATGCAGATGGAAAAAAATTTTTTTTGAGATAAACAGTAATGTGAGAATCCCACAAATAAAGTTCTACTAACAAACTCAATATAAAAAGCACTACCAGGCTGGGAATGTGGCTTAGTGGTAGAGTGCTTGCCCAGCATGCATGAATCCCTGGGTTCCATTCCTCAGCACCACATAAAGAAAAAGCCAGAAGTGGCATTGTGCTCAAGTGGTAGAGTGCTAGCTTTGAGCAAAAGAAGCTCAGGGACAGTGCTCAGACCCTGAGTTCAAGCACCAGCATTGGGGGGGGGGGGGGGGAACTACTACCAACTTTGTAAGCAACACCCAGATGTAAATAAAAGAGAAAAATAATGACTAAGATTACTCTCCAAGATCTTCATATGAAAAATTACCAGACAGAGGCAGAAAAACAGGATTACAATCACTGGCCTTAAAAAATTTCGATGCCCAGGGCCAGGGCCTGTAATCCTATCCACTCAAGAGGCTGAGATCTAAGGTCCACCAGTCTCTTATCTCCAATTAGGAAGCAATAAGCCTAAAGTGGAATGAACTATACAATTTGTGGGTAGAGAGGAGAGGGAAAAACTAAGAGAAAGCAAGGTAAGGGGTAGCACTGTACAAAAAGGAATGTACTCAACCTACATAACTATAACCCCTCTGTAATCCACACCTTTATTTTGTTTGTTTTTTGTTTTTTGGCCAGTCCTGGGGCTTGGACTCAGGGCCTGAGCACTGTCCCTGGCTTCTTTTTTGCTCAAGGCTAGCACTCTGCCACTTGAGCCACAGCACCACTTCTGGCCGTTTTTCTGTATATGTGGTGCTGGGGAATTGAACCCAGGGCCTCATGTACACGAGGCAAGCACTCTTGCCACTAGGCCATATCCCCAGCCCCACACCTTTATTTTTTTTTTCTCAAATTTTTATTATCAAACTGATGTACAGAGAGGTTACAGTATCATACGTTGGGCATTGGATACATTTCACACCTTTATTTTTATTTATTTATTTAGCCAGTCCTGGGGCTTGGACTCAGGTGCCTGGACACCATCCCTGGATTTTTTTTTATTTTTATTTTTGGCTAGCACTCTACCACTTGAGCCACAGCACCACTTCTGGCTTTTTCTATGTATGTAGTGCTGAGGAATCGAACCTAGGGCTTCATGCATGCTAGGCAAACATTCTACCACTAAGTATATTTCAGCCCCCCCCCACCTTTATAATAACAATTAAAAAATAAAATAATCTTAAAGGTTTCCATATCAGAGTTTAAGAAAAAGCCAGAAGTATAGTATAGCTTGCATGAAAAAGCCAAGCAAGAGTCCAAAGTCCTGAATTCAAGGCCCCCATTACAGAAGGGGGGAAAACATAGGTTTTATTCATTATACTACACATCTGAGATAAAACAAAAAGCCCAATATACTTATATAAACAAAACATAAAATCCAATTGAATCAGCAAGTTTTATATATCTTATGGAAGTGTGCCATTGTGAATCTGAAAATGGTCAGGAGAATGGAACATATTGTTAACGGAGCTGAATTACATATGAAATCTAGGTCTCCCGCTTGCCAAGTGCGTATCTTACAACATCCTGGGCTCTATAATCATGCAAGCCAATTCTTTACAAACACACACATATACACACACATGAATTATGTATTTATATATTAAAAATAAGAAATATAACTACATATGTATCAAGACATTCAAATTGCATGTGTGTATAATACATAAGGAGTGTATATATAACATATATGCATCCTATTGGTTGCTTCTGTAGAGATCCCTAATATGCAGTTCTCATAAGTTTTCTACCAGCTCAAAATTATTTAAAAATAAGTATTGGGGAAGGGTCTCTAAATTCTCCTGAAGTATACATGAACTCCAAAACTTGTAATATTTCACAAGAACTGAAAATGCTAAACATCTAATAAAAAGTACAACTCTTACCAACAGATGGCAATAGTGGTCATATGTTTAAAGACATTGGACTAGAGAGCCAAACTGGGCTCAAGTACAGCTTTTTTGGAACTGAGCTACAAAACATATAAGTATTTTTGATCATGCCAATAGAAAAAACAATGCAAAAGATTATTACTTGAGACAATGTATTTTCAAGATCTTAAGTTAGGATTATTTCAAATGTCGGGTCTTCCCTCATTTAGGTAATTACCCCTTTACCCCAAGGCATATCCATCACTTCTACCCCTCATCTTCAAGAAGCAGGGCTGCAGGAATTTACTGTAAAGTGATGAGAAAGTGTAACTTTCAAAATGGCCATATGAAAAAAGAGGAAGAATGCAGAGAGTAAAGGGAAGAAGAGAGAAAGGGAAAAAAAGCAAGTTTGTTAACTTACTGCTTCATCCCAATCTCCAGGTTTTACATAAGAACACCAATCCAGAGCTGAAGTCCTGTGATCTGGCCAAACTCACATAACCAGTTAATGGTAGACAGGTCTTAATTGCACACCTTCTGTTTGCTAATCCTTGGCACCTTTTGCAAACCCAAACTACCTTTCCCTACCAACCTTTATTTCAGTGTTTAAATACTAAGAAAATGAGGGTGTGGCCAGAGGCTAAATAACTACTTTCTTTCTCCACTTTTAATAGGTGAATAAAATGACAAAGAAAGTAGTTTGTATGAAAGCTAAGCTAGGACTAGTGGACTCCTTTCTCATCAGAGGTGCACCAACTGTTTAAGTAGAGCATGGGGGGGAAATTCAAGAAAAGTAGACAGATCATGAGCTGAGTCTAGAGAAATAGGCACAAAGGTGAATCCTGTACACAATAAAAAAGATTAATCCTTATAAAAGGACCACTAAATTATAAGAATCTTCCAAGGAGTTGGGAATGTGGCTTAGTGGTAAGAGTGCTTGCCTAGCATGCGCAAAGCCCTAGGTTCAATTCCTCAGTACCATATAAACAGAAAAGGCCAAAAGCAGCACTATGGCTCAAATGTTGAGCAAAAAGAAGCTCAAGGACAGTTCAAGGACCTAAGTTCCAGCCCCAGGACAAAAAAAAAAAATCTTCCAAGTTTTGTTCAGAGATATGAAAGAAGAGATAAGATACATAGAGAAGAGACTTAAGATAGTATTACTCATTTCTACTGAATCCAGAAGTTTCAAACAAATGTATACTTATATGATCACTTCAAGTATAACGTCTTTGATATTGTGAAGGATATGTTTCAAGACAAGCTGTAGACCCTAAAACTTTAGACTACCATGGCACATAATACATTATGGTATAATTACTCCTACAGTTATTTAATGATCCTAAAATTCTGAATTTATACTTCATACTATTATGTACATTATTTAACACTTGGTTTCAATTTAAACTGACATAAATTCTGCCTTGTTCTCTTTACTGTAGATTTCTCCTTCTAAATCTCTTGCAATTTTCTTCTCTTTGGTCATCAGAAGTTAGCTCCATCAGTAGGAACTTAGTACTGTCAACAAAATTTACCTCACCAAACAGTAGAGATAAACAAATCACATTAAGATGAGCCTACTGGATAGTAGATAGTGGATACTGGATAGGATCAAATCTGTGCTTAGCACAATTACAACTGTCATAGGTCATACACCCTTCCAGACATTCACAGACTAGTGAAAAACACAAGTGTTAATTTATGAAAGTTAACAGTCTAATCTAATCAGCACTGACTAGCCAAAATATTATATACCCCAATATTAAAGATTCCACTAGCTGACAGGTGCTGGTCTTTATTTCTAGCTAACTCAGAAGGCTGAGATCTAAGAATCATGATTCAAAGCCAAACCAGCCTGGAAGGCAAAGTCCATAAAATACTTAATCTCCATTAACTAGCAAAAAGCCAGAAGTGGATGTGTGGCTCAAGAACTAGAGCACCAGTCTTGAGTGACAAAGCCTAGGGAGAGGTCCAGATCTTGAATTCAAGTCCCATTATTAGCATGTGCATGTGCACACTCACACACCAAATAATGAAAAGAAAAGGAATAAGACTCCAGGAGTTGGGAATGTGACTTAGTGGTAGAGTGCTTGCCTAGCATGCATGAAGTCCTGGGTTTGATTCCTCAGTACCACATACACAGAAAAAGATGGAAGTGGCGCTGTGGCTTAAGTGGTAGAGTGCTAGCCATGAGCAAAAGGAAGCTCAGGGACAGTGCCCAGGTCCCTGAGTTCAAGCCCCAGGACTGGCAAAGAAGAAAAAGAAAAAAAAGGATTCCACTAGCTAATGTTAAAGTCCTTCAAAGTAGCTATGCATGTAAGAACATACCTGTGTGCTTCCTATCTTCAAATTCAACCAACTGCAAATAAAAATAAATTTGGAGGGAAATTGAATTTGTACTTAAAAACATTTATAGTTTTGTCATTCTCTAAACACAGACTAGCTATTTACATCACATTTACACTGAATTAAAGAATGTACGTAATCTAGAGAAGATTTAAAGTATGCAGGAAGGTGCATACATTACTTGAAAATATGACATTTCTTTTTTTTTAGTTAGGTATTTTGGGTAGTATTGGGGGTTTAACTCGGGATTTCTCAATTGCTAGACCACCATACTACCACTTAAACCACAACTCAAGTCCTGCATTTTTCAAGATGGGAGTCTCATGACTTTTCTGCCTGGGTTGGCTTTTAAGTACCATTTTCCATGTCTCAAAGACTCCTCAGTAGCTTACAGGCATTAACCATTGGTGTTTGGCTCCATCCAAACATTTTAATTGGGGAGAAAGCAAAGGAAAGGGTGGCATTGTCCAAAAAGAAATATACTCATTGCCTGACTTATGAAACTGCATGCAATCCTTTTATACATTATCTTTATAATAGCAATTTAAAAATTTGTGAAAAAAAAAAACATTTTAATTGGGAGCTGAGAATAGCAAGTTCCTGAAGATACCTTATTCTTACACAAATTCCTTGGCCATGCAACAGCCAAGAGAAGGTGGTTTCCTTTATAAACATAATAAAATATTGTTTGGAATCAAATACTGTCCTTCATTTGTTCTAATAAAATTTTAACATAAATATTATTATATTCAACTTAGGTAATAGGCTCCAAGAGGTTAAGAGTAAATTCTTTTCTCAAGAAGAGCAAGGAAATAGTTCCTAGAAACTTTTCTTCTTTTTGCCAGTAGGTGCTTAAACTCAGGGCTTGAGCACTGGCTTCTTTTTTTTTTTTTTTTCTCAAGTCTAGCACTCTGCCACTTAAGCCACAGCGTCACCTCTGGCCTTTTCTATATATGTGGTACTGGGGAATTGAACCCAGGGCTTCATGTGTACGAGGCAAGCACTCTCGCCACTAGGCCATATTCCCAGCCCAGAAACTTGTTGCTTCTATCTCTTCCTACATCATCCAAAAAAGAAGGGTCCCCTTACATGTCTCTTTTGCTAGGAATTCCTTCATTTTTGTCAACCAATGAGATATCAGTAACATCATCTTCACAGAGAATTTTATATCTGAAGCGACTTAATAGAAACTGAATAGAGGTGAAATATATATTTAAGGGAAACTCTAGTAAAAGGAAATATTGTTTACAGAAAGGGAAATACTATCTGTAAAGCCATAAGGATGAAAAAAGTGGCATATCATAGAGAAATGTTGGTTAATTCATTGCAGAAAAGGCAAGGTGTGTATTTACAAAAAGATAAAACTGCAAGGTAGCCTAAAGATCGTAAAACACCTAACAAGAGTACAGGAAGAAGTATGGACATTATTCCCTAAATTAAGATTTCCTAACTGAAAGACCATGAGTGAAACTCCTGAGCCATGAACTTTCCAACTCTCCAAAACTACAAAAATTACATCTATGAGCATATACTTTTAAAACATTCATGTCTCTGGTTGCATAGCTATTAACTGATCTTTCTAAAGGAGTAATAATAAGCAAGTAACTACACATCATATACACATTCCCAAAGGCACAGACAATTTTAACAAAGGTTTTTGTTAGTATTTTGTTAACATACTCAACAAAGGAATGTATAACAGGATTCAAATGTTAAGCAGGTAAATTGTCTCTAGATACCTTATCTCAATGTTTTTCAACAATGCCACTTCAACACTGACAGTGGCTAATTTTTTATTGAGAAGGACTTTGCTATGTATTGTAGGCAGGACATCAGACTTCTTTCCATTCACCAGATGCCTGTGATTGTTATATGTATCTCCAGGGGAGATAAACTGCCCTCAGTTAAAAGTCTATTCTCCAAATGAACTATTTTTTTTTTCCATTTCATTATTGTCAAAGTGACGCACAGAGGGGTTACAGTTTCATACATAAGGCTTTCCCCTGCCTCCCCCTTCCCATTTCCCTCTCCCCTGCCATGACTTGTACAATTGGTTTACACCATATAGTTTTTTAAGTATTGCTATGGCATTGGTTTGTCTTTTTATCCTTGATAGTTTCTAAGAACACATTCTCATTCCACATTTTGTTATATATATATATATATATATATATGCATATATATATAAAATTTTATTGTCAAGCTGATATAGAGGGATTATAGTTACATGTTAGGTAGTGAGTACATTTCTTGTCAAACTTGTTACTCCCTTGTACATATTTTAAATTACATTATAGGTGTAGTAATGATGCATATTAGACAGGATGTTGAGCAGTTTGCTGGTGGCTCATGCCTGTAATCCTACTCAGGAGGCTTAGATCTGAGGATCATGGTTCAAAGTCAAAATGAATGGACAAGAAAATCTTTGAAACTCTAGTCTAACCCACAGAAAGCTGTAAGTGGAGCTGTGGCTCAAGTGGTCCCAGCTGTGAGCAATAAAAGCTTAGGGGGCAGTGTCAAGGCCTTGCGTTCAAGCCTCAGGAACAGCACAAAAGGAAGGTTTTGTTATCATTGGGGCTTCAACTCAGGGATACACTTGTGGGATGAAATTTTGAGCCCTGCCTCCAGCACAGCTCTTTTAACAGTTAATTAGAGATGGACTCCTACAGCCTTTCTGTCTCCATGGGCTTTGAATTGCAATCCTCAGATGTCAGCCTCCTGAGTAGCTAAGATTATATGCATGAGCCATCAACACTTGCATGTATAACTTCTTCAAACAACTTAAAAATTTATTTATTTATTTATATATGGGTGACCTATGATAAATTGCCATGTTTTAAATATACAACCATTAAAAATGTTAATATAGATAATGAATATATTTAGCTGCACCCAGAGTACTTGACTTCTTACACTCAGCATATATGATATTCATCTGATGTCTTGTCTAAAGCTCATACCTTTTATCTTGCTAAGTCCTATGATACTTCAAATTTGTGGTAGATCATCATCTACTCATCTACTCATGAGCACTTGGGGGCTATCATAAAAAAGGCTGCTATGAACATTAGTATGCAAGTCTTGTTACTTCAGCAAATATCTAGGAATGCAACACTTTAAGAAACAGCCAAATTACTCCTAAAGAGATTGTACTATTTTGCAGTCCCAACAGCAAAGTATAGAATTCCACTTCCTGGACTAGAGGTGTGGCTCAAGTGGTAGAGTACCAGCTGTGAGAGGAAAAAGTAGAGGGAGAGCATGAAACCTGAAGTTCAATCCCATTGTTGGCATATTAAAATTTTTTTTAAGAGGTGGGAATATGGCTTAGTGGCAAGAGTGTTTGCCTCATATACATGGAGCCCTGGGTTCGATTCCCCAGCACCACATATACAGAAAACAGCCAGAGGTGGTGCTGTGGCTCAGTGGCAGAGTGCTAGCCTTGAGCAAAAAGAAGCCAGGGACAGTACTCAGGCCCTGAGTCCAAGGCCCAGGACTGGCAAAAAATAAAAAAATTAAATTTTTTTTAAAAAATTCCATTTCTTTTACATCTGGAAATATTTGGTATGATATGATGGTCTTTTAGTTAGGCAGTGGTGCTCACTATGATTTAATTTATATTTCTTTATTGAATAATACCATATAAAACTAAACAGGGCGGGGAATATGGCTTAGTAGTAGAGTGCTTGCCTTGCATGCAAGAAGCCCTGGGTTCAATTCCTCAGCAACACATAAACAGAAGTGCAACACATAAAACCAGAAGTGGCACTGTGACTCAAGTGATAGAGTGCTAGCCTTGTGCAAAAGAAGCCAGGGACAATGGTCAAGCTCTGAGTCCAAGTCCCAGGACTGGCCAAAAGAAATAAAAACAACCCTAAACATTTTTATGTATTTAGTGTAAACATACACACGCATATTCTTTGATGAAATGTCTATTGAACCTTCCACATTTTAAAAAGTTAGGTTGTCGGTTGGTACTAAGAGTTTGGTAGTTCTTTATATACCCTTAATCAGACCAGCTGATATGGAAACATTTTTCTCCTATTCTGCTGCTACCTGTTTTCCCACTCAATATTATCTTTTGGGAGGAGTAAAGGGTACCAGGGGCCTGAACTCAGGAACTGGCACTGTCCCTAGGTTGTTGTTTTGTTTGTTTGTTTTTAAATCAAAACTGGTGCTCTATCACTTGAGCCACATGTTCACTGTATGAGACTTTCTTGCCCAGGCTAGCTTCAAACCTTGATCTCAGATCTCAGCCTAATGCTTTAGGTGTCATGCCTAAGAAACCTTTTGTCTGACACAGAGGTGTAAAAACAATCTTCTATAGGTTAAATAATCCAGTTTGGCATTTATGTCTATAATTCATTTTGAGGTTGTTTTGAATACAGGGCAAGACATAGATTGACATTCATTTGCTCACATGTGAATATTCAATTGTACTAACATTATTTTTCTTTTTTTTTTTTTTTTTTTTGCCAGTCCTGGGGCTTCAACTCAGAGCCTGGGCACTATTTGAGCTTCTTTTTGCTCAAGGCTAGTACTCTACTATTGAGCCACAGTGCCACTTCTGGCTTTTTTTGTTTATGTGGTAGTAAGGAACCGAACCCAGGCCCTCACACATGCTAGGCAAGCACTCTACCACTAAGCTACATTCCCAGTCTTATACTACTATTATTTAACAACTTTTTCTTCATTGTTTTTGCATCTTATCAAAATTCAGGGTTGTTGGATGGACAGAAGGAGAGACAAGCAAGCTTCTTTCTTTTCGTTTATTTCTCCATTTTTAAAACAATATAACAAACTGTTTTGGTTAGTTTCGCTTTATAAAATAGACTAAGAAATCAGATAGTAATTGCCCTCCAACCTTGTTCTTTTTTTTCTCAATTCTAGATCCTTTACATTTCCACATGGATTTTAGAATTAGCTTAATTCTACAAAAAGTTCCTTAGATTTGGACTAGAATTGAATCAAAGATAAATTTGAGGATAACTGCCATCTTAGGTAACAATAAATCTTCTGACTCAGGAATAAGCAATGTCTTCCCATTTCTTTGATATCTTTCTGCACTGCTGTATAGTTCTGAGTATGTCTTATGTTATTTTAAATGGCATTGGTTTTATTGATTTCAATTTAATTGAAATTATTATTGCTAAAGAAATGCAACTGACATTTATATACTGACTATAAAATACAACTCTATTACTTTTATTCTAGAAATTCTGTAGTTTTCCATCTGATTTTCTACATAGGTAATCATGTCATCCATAAATATGACAGTTTTTAGTTCTTCCTTCCCAATCTGGTTGCCTTTTATTTCTGTATCTTGTTGGGGAAAGAAAGGAGTGACATTGTCCAAAACAAGAAGTGTACTCATTACCTGACTTGCTTGCCTGCACTGGCTACAACTTCCACTAAATTGTGGAACAAACATGTTAAGAGTAGACATCTCTATCTTGTTCTTGAACTTAGGGAAAATGAATTCAGTCTTCCACCCACAAATACAATTTTGAACTATTAGACATGCCCTTTTATGAACTAAAGTAATTCCTTCCTAATCCTACTTTGCAAAGATACTATTTAGAATGAAGGTTAAATTGTCAAATATGATTTGTATAATTTACTGAAAAGGTTATTATTTTTTTCCAGTTAGCAAGATTGAGGGACTGGGTCAAGTAGGAAAGTACCTTCCTAACAAGACTAAGTCTTCGAATTCAAATACCAGTATTTCAATACATACACACACAGACACACAGAGAACAAAGAGTGTGTGTGTGTGTGTGTGTGTGTGTGTGTGTGTGTGCTGGTCCTCTTGAACTCAGGGCTGAGATCTGTCTTTGAGCTTTCTTGATCAAGGCTAGCATTCTACCACCACTTCTGGCTTCTCTGGTAGTTAAATGGAGTGCTCAGGCTTTCCTGCCCAGGCTGGCTTTAAACTGCAATTCTCAGATCTCAGTCTCCTGAGTACCTAGGATTACAGGAATGAGCCAACAGTACCTGGCACAATGTAAGTTTTTTTTAAATGTTTTTACTGTTGCTATTAATATGTTGTACAGATGGGTTACCATTTCCTAAGTTAAGTAATGAGTACATTTCTTGTTTTGGACAATGTCACCCCTTCCTTCATTTCTCCATTTTCCATCTCCCATCTCTGACAGTGAATGTTTTTAAGTGTTAACTTATCCTAACTTTCCTGAAATAAAATTCACTTGACATGATGTATTATTCTTTTGATAAACTGCAATGTTTGTTAAAATATGCTTTTAAATCTTGCATCTTTGTTCACACAGATTATTTCTGTATAATCTTCTTTTCTCAAAGTATCTTTGTCTAATTGAGTTTAAGAATTTTTTATAGGATGGGCTTTCCTTTATTTCCTTAACTGTTTAGTTGAATTTACCTGTGAAGTCATCTGGGCCCAAAGTGTTTTTTATAGTTTGCGTTTGGGGGAAATATTTTAATCAAAAACTGATTTTCTTGAACATGTCAAGTTATTCAGGTTGTCTATTTCTTCTTGAATGAAGTTTTATAGTATGTGTTTCAAAGAATGTATTCCATTTCATCTCTGTTAAACATTGTAGGCATTAATGTGTTCATAAAGTTCCCATGTTATCCTTTATTATCTGTACACTCTTGGGTGAGTGATGTCACCTCTGTCATTCCTGATAGCAACCAGCCTAGTTAAAGCTGTGATAATTTCATTATCTTCCTCTCAGTACCATTTTTATACATCAATGACAATATAGCTGAAATGAAATCACCAAAGCAAGTTCATTCATAAAAGCTACCAAAAAAAAAAAAGATACCTAGGAATAAACTCAAAGAAGCCAGTTTTCTACAATGAAAGCAAAACAAAGAAATCAAAGGTCACTCCAAGAAACAGAAAGATCTCAAACTGGAGGAATTATGAAAATATCCACACTACCCACATTACAGATTCAGTGTAATTCTTAGCAAAATTCCAGACCTAGAAAAACAACCAAAAATTCATATGGAAGCACAAAAGACCATGAACAGATAAAATAATCGAGTTAAAAAAAAAAAAAACAAGGTTGGAAGGAGGCATCACAGGACCTGGTTTTCAAGACATACTACAGAGTCTCAGTAACCACAATACCACATGGTCAGAGAAACAGACATGCAGACTGGAGAATGAAGAAACAGAACAGAGAATCCAGACATAAATGTATGATCTACAGCCTAATGATATTCAACAAAGAAACCAAAAACATGCACTGGTGAAGTAAGAGCCTCTTGAATAAATAATGTTAGGAAAATTGGGTATCTACATACAGAATACTGACATTTGACCCCTATCTCTCGTCTACAAAAATGAACTCAAAATGGATCTAAGACTTAAATGTAAAACTTGAAATTCTGAAACCACTACAACAAAGAGGAAACACTTCAAGACATTTTATATAAGCAATGAGCCTTTAATATGATTCCAAAAGTATAGGCAACAAAAGCAGTAACAGACAAATGGGATTATATCAAACTAGTTTGTGTGTCTGTTATTGCATTGGTTGTTCAGGGTCTCTGGAGTACCCATATGAATTTTTCTGTGAAGAAATGTCTTTGGGGGGGGAGGTGGGGGAAAAATGAGGAGGTAACAAGTTGGATAAGAAATGTACTCACTGCCTTACATATGAAACTGCAACCCCTCTTTACATCACTTTAACAATAAGGAAATGAAAAAAAGAAAAGAAATGTCTTTGGAAATTTAATGATATGTGTACTGAATCTGTAAATCAGGATAGTATGGACACTTTCACAATGTTTTTTTCTCTAATATGTATGTTTTAAAAAGCCAACTAGAAATAGATCTGTGGTTCAAATGGTAGAGCATTGATGTTCAGCCAAAAGCTCAGGGATAGTGCCCAGGTCCTTAGTTCAAGCCCCAGGACCAGTACCAAAAAAAAAAGTAATTAAAAATCCAACTAGTGTGCTGAAGTTATTTCTAGAGGTTGAAAAGCAGGGATGGCAGATAGTGGAAGGCTGGACTTGATTAGTGCATGCTATTTGCATGTATTAAAATATCAGACTATGGGCTGGGAATGTGGCTTAGTGGTAGAGTGCTTGCACCTAGCATGCATGAAGCCCTGGGTTCAATTCCTCAGCACCACATAAACAGAAAAAGCCAGAAGTAGTGCTGTGGCTCAAGTGGTTGAGGGCTAACCTTAAGCAAAAGAAGCCAGGGACAGTGCTTGGGCCCTTAGTTCAAGTGCCAGGATTGGCAATATACATATACTTATAACATCTATATATAATACATTATATATATATATCAGATTGAACCTTATTAACATGTACAGTTAATATTAACTAGTGCAAGTCTGATCAGGTGAGCATATATAGAAATAGGATAATAAAACTCCTTACACAACTAATGTAAATTAATTTAAAAATAGTGATAGGGCTGGGAATGCAGCTCAGTGGTAGAGTGCTTGGCTAGCATGAATGAAGTCCTGGGTTTGATTCCTCAGTACCACATAAACAGATTAAAAAACAGATGAGGCACTGTGGTAGAGTGCTAGCCTTGAGCAAAAGCAGCTCAGGGATAGTGTTCAGGCCTTGAGTTCAAGCCCCAGGACTGGCAAAAAATAAAAGTAAATAAAAACTAATCATAAAAATATGGCTGGGGCTAGGATTGTGGCCTAGTGGTAGAGTGTTTGCATAGCATGCATGAGGCCCTGGGCTCCATTCCTCAGTACCACATAAATAGTGGTACTGTGGTTCAAGTGGTAGAGCACTAGCTTTGAGCACAAAGAGGCTCAGGGACAGTGCCCAGGTCCAGAGTTCAAGCCCCAGGACTGACAAAAAAAAAAAAAAAGCAAAAGTGCAAGGCCCTGAGTTCAAGCACCAGTACTGTCATAAAAATGAAAGAAAATTTAAAGAAAAGCACAGGAAGACATATAATCAAAAATATTAGCTCTACCACTATTAATAATATGTACAAGTTAGAAATTAAATGTCAACAAGAGTGCTTATGATAGATGTACACAATACAACAAAACCATTAAAAATGACAGAAACTGCATATGAATGCAGTATAAGTGTCTTCAGAGTATACAAGACTTTACCTGAGTGGTATTATTTCTTTGTTTTTTGCCTGGTTTATTTTTATTGGGATATTGTCATATATCTAAAGTATAATTTGATGACTTTTTGCTAAGTAGACATTCAGACAAACATCCATTAAAAATCCAAAATCATATTCCTCTTACCATTGTAATCCCAAACCTTAAATACAGTCCTCACTTCTATCACACAGGTGAGTTTGATTTACTTTCTGAACTCCACATAAATAGATTCACTCTTGTGTCTGGTTTCTTTTCTGTTTTTCTTTTTTTTTTTTTTTCTTGCCAGTCCTGGGGCTTGAACTCAGAGCCTGAGTCCCCAAGTTTCTGAGTCCCTGGAGCTTCCTTTGCTCAAGTCTAGAACTCTACCACTTGAGTTACAGCACCACTTTTGGCCTTTCTGGGTATATGGTACTGAGGAAATCAAGCCCTGGGCTATATGCATGCTAGACAAGCACTCTACCACTAAGCCACATTCCCATTACCTCTTTTTTTTTTGGGGGGGGGGGTGGCTGGTCCTGGGACTTGAACTCTGGGCATGGGTGCTGTCCCTGAGTTTCTTTTGCTCAAGGTGAATGCTCTACCATTTGAGCCACAGAGCCATTTCTGGCTTTATTGAGTAGTTTTGTTAGAGATAAGTGTCTCACAGAATTTCCTTCCTAGGCTGGCTTCAAACCATGATCCTCAGATCTCAGCCTCCTGTGTAGCTAGGATTATAGGTGTGGGCCACTGGTGCCCAGCTTGTATCTGGTTTCTTTTGATCAATATACTGTCTATCCTTATTTACCACTTTGTTGAATATGGCTACAGTTTATTTCTTCACTGCTGTACAGTGTTCCACTGTAAGATTACATCAAATTATTTATACATGTTTTTGTTGATGAACATTTACAATCTTTTCCTGGCTGGTATTAATAATAAAGCAAATATGGCATACTTATTTATGCATACCTGGCTTTTTTAAGTTTCAAAACTGTTTTATTTTTATTTCCTTGATTTTAGATAGTTTTATTAACACAAAAGATTAAACAACCAGAAAAAAATTTTTTAAAACTGCTATTCCTTCAAAGACAGCCTGAGAAGACAAGCTGGAACTGGAGGTATGGTTATATATGACAGATCAACAGCCAAAATCACTTTGAATAGTAAAAAACTAAAACCATTTCCTCTAAAATCAGGAACAAGGCATAGACGTCCACTCCCACTCTTCAACCAACTAGAATTCCTAGCCAAAGCAATAAAGCAAGAAGGGCAAGACATAAAAGGTACACACATTTAGGAAAAGATGACATGATCTTAAATCTAAAGGACCCACAAGACTCCATACCCAAGATCTCGAGCTGATCACTAACTTTGGCAAAATAGCAAGATACAAAATTAAACCACAAAAAAAAATCAATAGCCTTGGGCTGAGAATGTGGCTTAATGATAGATTGCCTAGCATTCATGAAACCCTGGATTAGATTCCTCAGTACTACATAAGCAGAAGTGGCGCTGTGGTTCAAGTGGTAGCGTGCTAGACTTGAGCAAAAGCCATGAGTTCAAGCCCCAAGACTGGCAAAAAAAATATTTAAAAAAAAACAATAAGGGCTGGGAGTGTGGATTGGTGGTAGAGTGCTTGCCTAGCACGCATAAAGACCTGGATTTGATTCCTCAGCACCACATAAACAGAAAAAGCTGCGGCTCAAGTGGTGGAGTGCTAGCCTTGAGCAAAAGAAGCCAGGAACAGTACTCAGGCCCTGAGTTCAAGCCCTAGGACTGGCAAACAAAACAAAAACACCAATAATTATATATATTTGTGTGTGTGTGTGTGTGTGTATGTACACACACATATGTACATCTAAACCAAAGCAAGGCAGTAAAAGACTATAAAATTTGAAGTTATCAAAGACAACATCAGGAAATGGAAAGACCTTCTATGTTCATGGTTAGGTAGAATTAATATTGATTAAAATGGCCATACTGCCAGAAATGGTCTACAAATTTAATGCAATGCCCATCAAAAGCCCAATGAAGTTCTTTATGAAGATAAGAGAAAACAATCCAAAAATTCATATGGGATAACCAAAGACTTTGAATCACCAGAGCAATTCTAGGCAAAAAAGCAATGCTAGTGGTATCACATCCCAACCTCGAGCTCTACTATAAAGCTATAATAATAAAAACACCTTGGTATTGGCACAAACACAGACCAGAAGAGCACTGGAACAGACTAGAAGACCTGGAAACAAAACTATGTACTTTGGTATTTGTAAGATATTGGCAAATCAAATTCATCAGTGGAGGAGCAGCTGCATCACATAAGTAGGGTTTAACTCAGAAGATATCTATTAATATAACAAATCCTATTAGCAGATTAGTGGGGAAAATACATCTGATTATGTCTACCAATACAGAAATTTTGAAATTCAAAGAAAATTTGAATTCAACACTTATTTTTATTTGCTTTAAAATTTCAGAAAACACTACAAAGTATTAATCCATAAAAAAGCTTTAAGTTAAAAAAAACCTTAAAGTTGTCTTCAGTCACATATTAAAAATCAATAGTAAAACATTATATTTCATGAAGTTTTAGAAGCAGTCCCACTAAAGTCATGAACAGGCTGGCTGCTGGTGGCTCACATCTACAACCAACCAATTAAATAAATAAAGTCACAGGAATTTCAGGGTTTTCTCTCTCCAATGAAACTACAGTGTTGCATATCAATCATAATATACATCCCAATTTCAATCCCCTTTTCATACTTTGATTACTTTCTGTTATTTTCTCTCTTCTCAAATCTGTTACATACTCCTTAGAGTTACATTCCTCCTTAAAAGGAATCAGTAAGCTCTCAGCTGATGACCCTGCTATCTGTGTAAGCTAGAATAGAAACAAACCAGTACCATCATGTTCCTAATCATATATTCTACCATCTCCCATTATAGTAACTCTCCATTCCTAAAAATGCACATGCTAATCCTTCTACCTGTATGTACCTCAGGGAATAGCAAACCACTAGTAAAACCACTACATTCCCTATGATACCTAAAATATCATAGTTCTTGGGCCCATTAAGTTCCCTGCATAAGAAAAGGAAGATCCACACAAGACACATAAAGCATCAGGGACATATCTACTATACTGATAATAAGAAAAAAAGCAGTAAGACTAGATTACATACCAAAAAAATTATGTCTATGAAAGGTATTAAAACTTTCAACAGGGCTGGGGATATAGCCTAGTGGCAAGAGTGCCTGCCTCGGATACATAAGGCCCTAGGTTCGATTCCCCAGCACCACATATACAGAAAACGGCCAGAAGCGGCGCTGTGGCTCAAGTGGCAGAGTGCTAGCCTTGAGCGGGAAGAAGCCAGGGACAGTGCTCAGGCCCTGAGTCCAAGGCCCAGGACTGGCCAAAAAAAAAAAAAAACTTTCAACAACTACTTGAAGGCAGAAAATTCCCCAATTATCCTTTATCTTAAGGAAAAATGATTTTCACTTTCTACATCCACCCAAATAAATTATTAACCAAATGTCAGGGTAAAAGTAAAATATTTTTAGTAATACAAACAGCTCAAAAGTTCACTTGCT
Organism: Perognathus longimembris pacificus; assembly: GCF_023159225.1. Lineage (NCBI taxonomy): Eukaryota > Metazoa > Chordata > Mammalia > Rodentia > Heteromyidae > Perognathus > Perognathus longimembris. Next base: position 23,078,499 of record NC_063171.1, read on the forward strand.
ATATACTAAGTTACCAAAAGATACAAGTTACCCAAAGAGTAAACTGAAAAATAAGACATGGATCCAGAGTTGTCAGAAGCATAATAGAGTTACAAGATTAGCCCATATAGCCTAAGTGCAAAGTTTAGTACAGGTTGGAGCAAACTTTCAAAAAGAATACTTGGTCAATATCTTCAAAGTTCAAACAGTTTGTGGGGAAAGAAATAAGAGACAAACAGAAAGCTAAGGAAAAATATAAGAGAAAATTAACTCTAACATGCAGTAAATTTTAGTAAAAAAATATAAAATAACAATATAGGGAAGAGAAAAACAAGTTTTAAGGTGACATTAAGAATATTAAAATACGGACTGGGAATGTGGCTTAGTGGAAGAGTGCTTGCCTAGCACGCATGAAGCCCTGGGTTTGATTCTTCAGCACCACATATACAGAAAAGGCGAGACGTGGCACTGTGGCTCAAGTGGTAGAGTGCTAGCCTTGAGCAAAAGAAAACAAGATCAGGGACAGTGCCCGGGCCCTAAGTTCAAGCCCTAGGACAGGCAAAAAAAAAAAAAAAAAATTAAAAAGAGGGTGGGGTGGGGAACTGGGAATATGGCCTAGTGGTACAGTGCTTGCCTCCCATACTTGAAGTCCTAGGTTTGATTCCTCAGTACCACATATACAGAAAAGGCCAGAAATGGCACTGTGGTAAGAGTGCTAGCCTTGAGCAAAACGAAGCGAGGGACAGTGCTCACTCAGTCCCCAGCACTGGCCAAAAAAAAAAAAAAATTAAAATTAACATCTTGGACTGGGAATATGGCCTAGTGGTAAAGTGCTCGCCTCATATACATGAAGCCCTGGGTTCAATTCCTCAGCACCACATATATAGAAAAGGCCGGAAGTGGTGCTGTGGCTCAAATGATAGAGTGCTAGCCTTGAGCAAAAAGAAGCCAGGGACAGTGCTCAGGCCCTGAGTTCAAGCCCCAGGACTGGCAAAAAACAAAAACAAAAAACAAAAAAATAAAATAAAATAAAAATAAACATCTTTCCCAATAGGTAACATTTAAAAGTTGTAAAACATACCTGGCTACAGTGTTTTCTATGAAACCTACTTGGATTCCATGCCTGAAAATTTGGAAGGCATTTGTACAAAAATCATTTTTACATTTTATCTTTAATAAATCATTGTTTGAACATAAAAATTGTAAAACAGTAGAATCGTGCATTCATAATTGAAAATAAAACAAAAAAGTAAGATTATCAAGATTATGAAAAAGTTAAAAGTATTAGTAAGCTCTGAGAGCAAGGGGGAGGGAATATAAACAAATGAAGCAGGTAACTAAGTTTTTCATTATCAATAGTGTAATGTAACTTTCTTATTATGCATAAAGTATTAATGAGAGAGAAAATAAGAGAAGTAGAGCACACAAAGAGCTGGAACTCTATAATCCTTAGGTTTCAGGAGACTGAAATCTCAGGATCACAGTTAGGAGACAGCCAGAACTGCAGACAAATTCAAATAACTAGAAAAAGGCTGGACCTGGAAGTATGGCTCAAATGGTAGAATGCCAGCCAGTAGCAGAAAAAGAGTGAAAGTACCAGGCATGAGGTTTAAACAAAAAAAAGGGGGGGGGGGGCTGGGAATATGGCCTAGTGGCAAGAGTGCTTGCCTCCTACACATGAAGCTCTCGGTTCGATTCCCCAGCACCATATATATGGAAAATGGCCAGAAGGGGCGCTGTGGCTCAGGTGGCAGAGTGCTAGCCTTGAGCGGGAAGAAGCCCGGGACAGTGCTCAGGCCCTGAATCCAAGGCGCAGGACGGCCAAAAAAAAAAAAAAGGGAGGGGGGGAGAACCATAACCACAAATCCCCTCCATATAACATAAACTAAACAAACAAAAAAGTGGTGTTATCACTTAATATCAATGAGCAATTAATTACTGACTCAGTTTCCAAATACCTGAGCACTACTATGTCTCAAGCACTTCTAAGTGCTAGGACAAAAGCACTAAACAAAACCAAGTCCTTGCCCTCATAAAGTATATGTTCAGAAAGGAAGGCAAATAATAAATAATTTAAGGTATGCTATAATGTCAATCAATATGGTGGGGAAAGAAAAAGCAAAGTAAGGGAACAGCGTGTGATGGGAATTCTATTTAGATATAGTTTTTAGAAAATGTCTCTTCAAGAACTAAAGAAAATCAAACTTAGAAGGAAAACAGGTCTGAGACAAAAAGGATGTAAAATAACAAAAGGTTGTCTATCAATTAAGCTTAAGGTTAAAGTTTCATTTTTAAGACTCTCACAGTCCAAGGCAATTTATCATTCAATACTCAGTACCAAAAGTTTTCTAATGGCTTTCCTTTTCAAACTAACATTAACAGAGATGTATTACATATGGATAATGCATTACACATCTATGTATCTCCATCACATCTCAACATCTCTAGCTAATCACTAAAATATTTAAATGGCTGGGTAAATTTACACTCAAACATTTTCCTTCCAGAGTAGGTGATGTGATATTTTAAATTCGAGTGTTTTATTCTTATTAGGTAGTTAAAAGTTTTCCTTAATCAAAGGGCTCAAGTCATTAATCAAGATGCCATTATAGTCTCTCTGCCTCCTTGCTGGCATGTATTTCTAAAAAAGCTTGTGGTCAAGTAAGGGAAAGAGAGTAGCAAATTCTAAAGTTGACCCAGGACTGAACCCACACATGGTGGGGAACCTTTTTCCTGCCAAGGGCTATCTGGATATTTATAACATCATTCAAAGGCCATATAAAATTATCAATACAGGAAGATGGCTGAGGGCAGGGTAAGGAGAAGCATACCTGTCTTGTCTTGTACCAAATTATTTTTTTCTGGCTACTTATACAGAAGATATTTTCCCACACCTGATAGACGAAATGGTGGATGCTGCCAATTTTGAGCAGTTTCTCCTAGAGAATCAAAATGAGCAGAAAAACTGGGAATCCTGGTGGATAAGGTTGTAACTATCAAAAGTAGTCAAGAGCAAGCCCACCATAACTGCTGAGGAGTATTGCCCCCCAAAATTATTGAAATAGCTAATAAAGAATATTTGAAGAATAATTTCTATGACTGGTAGTGTGTACCTGCTAAGAGCAGAGAGTAATAAACTGCATTACTTCCAGATTATCAGGACAATGAAGGGAAGGATTAAAAGTAATTTACCTGGGCCAAGCTGGATAACTCATAACTAGAATTCTAGCTACTAGGGAAGCAGAGATCGGGGCACAGTTTGATACCAGCAAAATTGTTAAGCCCCATCTCAAATAAACCAAGCATGGTATCACACACCTGATGTCCTAGTTACTGGGAGGCACAGGTAGGAGAATTATAATTCAAAGCCTAGCTTGTCAAAACTGCAAGAACCCATCTGGAAAATATATAAAACAATTAAGGGGTTAGTGTGTAGGTCAAATGGCAAAGGGCCTGGCTAGCAAGCATAGGCCCTGTGTTCTAGTGCCATCAAAAAAAAAGGGAGGAAAGAAGGAAGGGAGGGGAGTGGGAAGTAAAGGCAGGGAGGGAGGGAGAGAAGGAAGGAAAGAAGGGAAGGAGGGAGGGACTCCAAATTAATTGCATGATAGTTGTTTAACAGTCTTTGTACTCTCAATAAATACAAGTCAATGGAAATGTAAAGAAGCAATTCATAGGGAAATGCATTATATTTATTTTCCTTTCCAAAAGACCTATTTTTAAACTTTAGTTTCTCATCTAACACAGATATAATAATGCTTAGTGTCACTGTTATTTACTGATAATCCTGCCAATTGGAAGTACAAAATATTTTCAAGTATAATTAACATTAAAAAGCTTTCAAATCTGCAAAAGTCTATATTAATGTTTGTCATATGTTAATCACAATGGAAAAATAATCACCTCCAGAGAGATTTTTTTTCTAATTTCAACGATGATTATTCAATTTTGTGAAACAATGGGGCACTGGCTCACTACAAAAAATGGTGAAATTTAAAATATTTAAGCTTAAAAAATCTGCCTTATATATTCCAAAAGAATATTTTCAATAACCACTTTTATAAAATGTAAAGAAGTGGCTAGGAATATGGTTTAGTAGTAGAATGCTTGCATTCTACTAGCGTGCATAAAGACCTGGGTTCAATACCTCAGCATCACATAAACAGAAAAAACCAGAAGTGGCACTGTGGCTCAAGTGGTAGAGTGCTAGGCTTGGGCACAAGAAACTCAGGGACAGTGCCCAGGCCCTGAGTTCAAGCCCCAGCACTGGCAAAAAAAAAAAAAAGAATACACAGTTCAACTACATGTAGGCTATGTACTATCTGACTTCAGGTGGAATGTTTATCTTTGTTATGCTTGGAAACCAAAAATAGTGTGTATAAGCATAAGCAGAGGCATTATTTTTTAAAATAACTGTCTTATGGCTTCTGTTCAATAATAATTCCCTCTATTCTCAGAAGGAAAAACACAAGCAGTGACCTTCCTTCATCAAAAGTCTTAAGAGTTTCTACTCCTTAAATTTTTAAACAGACTTGCCCACTTACCATATAAGCTCCACGAAGGCATAGTTTTCTTCCCCCACTGTATCCCAAACATCTAAGGACTGACACTAAGTAGGTACTTAGTATGTATAAAAATGAACAAATAAGTGCAGGGAGCTGGTGGTTCCTAGCTACCCAGAAGGCTGAGACCTGATTATCAAGGTTCAAAGTCAGCCAAGCAGAGAAACCAAGTCTCTTATCTCCAATTAGCCATCCAAAGCAGGAAGTGAAGATATGTGCTCAAGTGATAAAGCAGCAGCCATGGGTGGAAAAAGCTAAACTAGAGTGAGGGATTGAATTCTAGGCCCAGCATGCCATAGTGCACAGAGAATGAATGAGCTACACCTCTGTTTAACAGAACAATTTCACCTATACAGCCATCATTCCAGCTGAGAGAGTAACTGTGTAGAGAATGAATTACTCTTTCAACTGTAATAACATAGTAAACTGAAAAGGATATAGGAGGTATTTCAATACACATAACTGCGTTATTCACATATATCTATCTGATTCACAAAGCCAGTTTTAAAATTGTATTTTGACTTAGAAAACTTAGGTGTATTCTAATATTACAAATAAGCATCAGAAAAGTGTATAACAATTTTTAGGAATAAGCACTACCTTCAAATTTCTGTTGCGATCTGGTATAAGGTAGCAAAGTGAAAAGTATTCCCAAACTCCCACCACAGTATTTTGAAATGTAAAGTTTCTTAAATCAAAGAAAGGTGGACTAGGGGCTTGGAATATGGCCTAGTGGTAGAGTGCTTGCCTCAAATATATGAAGCCCTGGGTTCGATTCCTCAGTACCACATAAACAGAAAAGGCTGGAAGTGATCCTTGGAGCAAGTAGTACAGTGGTAGCCTCGGGCAAAAAGAAGTTCAAGGATAGTTCTCAGGCCCTGAGCTCAAGCTCCAGGACTGGCAAAAAAAAAAAAAAAGAAAAAAGTGGGGGACTGGGATTATGGCCTAGTGGTAAAGTGCTTGCCTCATATACATGAAGCCCTGGGTTCGATTCCTCAGCACCACATATATAGAAAAAGCCAGAAGTGGCGCTGTGGCTCAAGTGGTAGAGTGCTAGCCTTGAGCAAAAAGAAGCTAGGGACAGTGCTCAGGTCCTGAGTCCAAGCCCCAGGACTGGCCAAAAAAAAAGGTGGGCTATAACGTGAAAAAGGCAGGCCTATCATTTCGATATTATGCTACAATCTGAAAACACAACGTTAAGTTTATTTTTATTGGCCAGTCCTGGGCTTGAACTCAGGGCCTGAGCACTGTAGTCCCTGGCTTCTTTTTGCTCAAGGCTAGCACTCTGCCACTTGAGCCACAGCGCCACTTCTGGCCGTTTTCTGTATATGTGGTGCTGGGGACTTGAACCCAGGGCCTCATGTATACGAGGCAAGCACTCTTGCCACTAGGCCATATCCCCAGCCCATTAAGTTTAAAATAATTACATTTAAATTATTTCTTTTAAAATTGCATGTAATGAATATCTTTACATTTGATTTACCGATCTGGCTAAGAAAAGTTATTTTGCAGTCTTTAAAGCTACAAAATCAACTTCTTAACTACAAAGCTTAGAGGTTATTTTTATTAAAATAATACTGTTTGGATACAAGTTTCCTCATAGTCCTTAAAGTCTAGGCTAAGATAGTCAGCAGTAGCCATACACTTGATTCTACAGCCCTCACAAGCATAATTATCTGGGTGGAACAGGCTTCTTCATTCATGGCTCGCAAGCTATGATCTACATATCACAGCAATACTCAACATACACAGATTACAAAATTCTTACGGTCATCTTCGAAGACACTTGACCGAGAGTCCATCTGGTAAACCTTTTTTTAAAATCAATTCATAAACAAACACAAACACTGGTACGAAAACAAAGCTCTCTATGGCAACTAATGAGTATGGGGAAGTGGGCGGAATCCAGGGCAATATACAAGATAAAGCTCAATTAATTGCTCTCTCTCGTTTTCACTTCAAGATCTTACACAATGGGCGTTAGGTATTTCTTTTTGAGCGCTCGCAGATCTGAAATTTCGCGTTTCCACCGCTCCTCCTCCACAGCTACCACCAGTGGCCCTTTCTTCCTCCTCCCGCGCCCCTCCCTGTTCACACAAATTAACATTTGTACTAAGGTACCACCTATCAGCTCGCAGCGTCACCCCAAACACGCCCACGTACCCTGAAACTGGCCTGCGTCTACACAACACAGCCAGGGGAAAGGAGCTTCGAGGGGAGCAGGTGGGGAGGCGGGGGACCGCTCCGCACGCCTTCAGGCTCTTCTCCAGCTCTCCACTCGGGGACGAGTTTCTCCCAAATCGTCCCCGGAGCCCGGCGTTTACGAGCGTGCCGAAGCCGACACAGCGCTGGAATTCCGGATATTTACACACAGATAGCGCGGCTCCGCGAGGGTTTGATCAGATACGTCCGGCATCTCCTCGGGTGTCGGCACGCCGCGCTCGCGGCGGCGGCAGAGCTGACCTCGGGCCGCGTCCGCACGGCAGCGGCGGCGCCCCGCAACAGGTCACGACGACCGAGCCTCCGGGTGCAGCCTCCCGGGCCAGAGGAGGGGGTGTGGCCGGCTCGGCGGGTCCCCGGTCGGGCTTACCAGAAGGGAGGCTGGGGCACCGCCAGTACCGCGCGGGAGGCGGCCGGGAGCCTCCGCCACTCGGGGAAAGAGCCGGGCGAGGCAGGCTCCGAGGGTCGCCCGAGCTCCGGGCCTCGGGCCAACCGGTCGGCTCCCCACAGCCGCCCCGGACTGGGGGAGAAGGAGGCGCGGCCCCTGCCGCCGGAGCTCCGCAGCCCTCCCGCGCCTGAGGGGCCCACAGGCGGGAGAGCAGCGCCGCACCGCGCCGCATCGCCCGAGCCTCCGCCATTCCCCAAGCCGCCCGCCCGGGGCATCGCAGCTCGCCCACCTTCCCTCCCCCGCACCGCCCGCCTCCACAGCACCGACCTGTGCGGCCGCGACCGCCACCTCAGAGGATGGAAGGTCGACGCCGGCCTCACGATCCACCGCCGCAACCGCCGAGGGTAGCGCCCGGCGAGCCGAGCAGCCGGCGTCTCTCATTCAGTGCCCGCCGCTGGCGCTCGGGGGAGGGGAGTGCGCGGGATCCACCCCGTCCGCGCGGGGGTGGGGGAGGAGAGCGGGCCTGGCGGGGGCGCGCGTCGGCGGGAGGGGAGGGGCGGAGACGCGTGCGCACCGGGCGAGCGCGGGCGCGCGCGACCCCGAGCGCCCCTGCCCGTGGGGTCTCTCCAAGGCACTTCCCAGCCGCCGCGCGGCAGCTGGGCCGTGACCAACGGCCGCCGCCCCTATCCGCCGCGCGCCCCCAGCCGCAGCCTCTACCGCGCAGCGCCTGCCGCCGAAAGTAGCTCCACCCGCCGAGCGTGGCTGCTTTCTCGGTGACGGACAGGTGGGGCGTCGCTGCAGCCCCCCCTCCCGCGCCGGGCCTCCGCGGTGCAGCCCCCTGAGGCGTATGGCCTCCCAGTACCCCCACCTCTGGGGAGACAGAGTGGGGAGACACTTGGCCCCATACTCATATATCCAGCTCTCCCCGGCACAAGGAGAAGGGGGCTCCAAATGTGAAGTCACCCCCCTCACACGGTCATAAATTACGGGGATCAGTTCTCTCCCACATTAAGATCCGGAAGTGTTGGAAGTACGCCTTTGTAGGTGTTAGGCAGGGTGCGATGGTTGGCTTAATGAACAAATGACAGCAATTTGGCATCCGCCTGCCTCAGGTTAATGAGTTCCAGGCGATCAGTATTTCCACATCATTGCAGGAACACGATCTTTTAAATAATTCCTACAAATGAAAACGGGATGAATTTGATCTAAGCAGTGGGAGGATGCTGCACAGGGCACACGTACTTATGGGTGGCCTACTTAAAATCACCATTTGATGCAGTGTGACTAAGTGGAAAGCTTTCAGTGAGCCACCTTTGTATATGCTGCCATTAGACCATTTGGAAATGGATGGGTTATTTGATGATCTGCAGGCCTTTTTTTCTCTAGGCAGCATATACATGTAGAAGGAAAACTCTAGTCTACATGGAGAATAAAACCCATTTGGTTTCGTTCCTCCCTAACCACTGAACAACTGATCTGTCATGTAAAAGAAGAAAGCTATTTTCTCCTTGGCTACTTTCAGCCTTAGCCTTTACTCCAGTTGAGGAAGATAAAAGACCCTTCTAGACCCCTTCTCTGGAGTAGGGTTACTTGCTTAAATCACCTCATCAAAAGGTAAGTTAGCCACAAAACAAGAATATGTTAGCTGTTCAACGTTTCATTTGTTTGGGTGTACCAATACAGGAGCTTGAAATGAAGGCCTTGGCTTTTTCAGCTCAAGGCTGGCACTCTAACTTGAATCACACCTCCACTTCAGGCTTTTCATTGATTAATTGGAGATAGGAGTCTCAGAGACTTAGTGTCCTCTCCCACCTTCCACGGGGAATCCTCAGCCTACTAGTAGCTGATACTACAGGTGAGCTATCAGCACCTGCCCATCATGTTTTATTTTTATTTCCTTTTACTTTTAAAAAACACACACCAAAAAGCCTCTAAATGACTGACAAAAGAAACCAAAAGGAAAAAAACACAAAACACTTCAAATGAAAAAAAAAAAAAAGAAAAAGAAGGGAGAGGGAGTAGACTTGATTTAAAAAGAAATAATAAGCAAAGTGAATTAGCAGTTGGAAAAATCCCCCCTAGTTATTGAGTTGGGCAAATGTTTATTTTTTTTCAGTTTAAGAGATTAAGGAATAGGCAGTTGGCTGCATGCCAACAATAATACCTACAACGATTTATATGTACATATAGATACCATTACTACAAATAAGTAACTGCTCTTAAGAAATAGAACACTTTACCTGACTTATAAAATGGTAGCTCCTCTGTACACACCTTTATAGTAATAACAATAAAATTATATTTTAAAAAGAAAGCTGAGGAACATCAGAATCATATCTGTATAAAAGCCTTGCAGGGCTGGAAAGGTGGCTTAGTGGTAGAGTGCTTGTCTAGCATGCATGAAGTCCTGGGTTCGATTCCACAGTACCACATACACAGAAAAGGCTGGAAGTGCCTCTGTGGCTCAAGTGGTAGAGCACTAGCCTTGAGCAAAAGAAGCTCAGGGACAGCACCCAGGCCCTGAGTTCAAGCCCCAGGACTGGCAAAAAAAAAAAAAAAAAGTCTTGTAATTCAACTTGAATTAGGGTTTCATAAAAACAAATGTGCCTGTGTTCCCACAGCAAGCAATAATTTTCACAGTTTACTGTAAAAGCAGTGAAGTTTTCCTTCACTTTGAAGAGGAGCCATTTGATTCAGGACCTCAGCCACAGATACACTAAATTCTTGTGCCCACTGAATTTCTGAGTTTGGAATAATTATCCCAAGTCTGTTTTTCATGTGGATAACTTGTAAAGTAATACTTAACCTTGATAGTTTTGTTAAGTTCAAATTTCTGATCCTGAATAAGAATTTAAGATCCTGATTTAAGAATTTTAAAATGGGGGAGGGAAGGTAGGAGAAAATGAGAGAGGGAGTAACAAGTATGACAAGAAATGTACAGAATGCAACTGTAATCCCTCTGTACATCATCTTGACAATAAAATTAAATTTAAAAAGCAAAAAAATAAAAAAGGATTTAAAAATATAGAGAAGAGTTTGTTTCAGTGCCCTTTATGTAAATGAAAGCAAAGACTACTATCACTAAATTTTCTTTAACAGAGAATTTAGAGAAGTTAAATTCTGTGCATTGCTTTATGGCATCAATTTGCTTTTGGCAAAAGACAAGCAATAGGTAAAGGCTTAGTGTAACAAAAAATGCTAATGTATAGAATAAACGTACCATTATATAAAATACAAATCAATAAAAATTAAATATGCCCAGAAGTCACTTTTATGTAACAATTTTATTAATACCAAATTATTTCTGAGTGGCAAGCTAAAGAACCATTTAGAATAAGCAGTTCAAAGATAAACCACCACTGTAAGAAACAAACTGACAAATATTTCAGCTCATCATAGCTGTCAAAAACAAAAGCTGCACTTGGGGCTTTTTGGTGATTAAATGCAGATACAAGTCTCACAGGTTTTCTTTTTTCAGGCTGGCTTAGGACCACCATTCTCAGATCTCAGCCTCCTGAGTAGCTAGAATTACAGGTGTGAGTCACACACACCAGTATGGAAAGGTTTTCAAGGAAGAAAGATGACAGACTGATGGAGCTGGAAACAGTAATCATTTTGTGACCATTATAGAAAAGATTGGGTAAAGTAAGTACCATTAAAGGATCTAAATATAGAAAGAATGGAGGAAGATATTTGTTACTGTCACAGTGAATTTTCACATATATACACACAATTTTAACTAGCTTCAGAAAGGAAGGAGTATTGGAGAAATTAGACAAAACTCTGATTAGGTAATCAAAATTATCACAGATAAGGGACAAAAGAACATTATTTGCTTCCAGAGATGATTTTCCAAAAATATCTTCTAAATGGAGAAATGTCAGATGGATCCCCAATGAAGAATGTTCTGTTTTGTTTTTTTAATAGTCAGGAGCTATATTTTTTTAAAGATGTCAAGACAAAGGCTGAATATCCCAGCTGAAAAACCATGACAACAAATGTAATATGAAATACTAGACTAGATCTTTTCCTGGAGAAAGAAAAAGATGCTCTAAAAATTCTATTGGGTTAACGGGAAGACTGATAGGAAATGGATTAGATAAAAGTATTTCATCAATGTTAAAAACCACTGGAATTAGGAAATATAAGTATTTAGGCACAAGAGGCTAGAATGTATATATGGCTTGGGAAAAAATACACAAATATAATCACTGTATTAATATTTTACATAAATATAGCAAAAGAGAAAATTAAAATGATAATATATTAACAGTATGTGCCTGGGTAAAGAGCAAGTATTCATTTCAAGCTTTCTATAAATTTGAACTTATTCCAATAAAAGCTTAAAATTAAAAAACAATTGAATTAGGACTGGGATGTGGACCAGGAAACCTTCATTCAAGACTAGCCTGAGGCAAACATTATCAAAACCCAATCCCAACAAAGGGAGCCCAAGTGAGGTGAAGCTCACCTAATGTTCTACTTAAGTTTGAGATAGACAAAACAGGGTCTAAAGCCAGACAAAGGCAAATACAGAGATCCCATCAGAAAACTAACTAAAGCAAAAAGGACTAGACTCGAGTGATAGTGTACTTCCCTAGCAAATGTAAAGCCCTGAGTTCAAACCTTAGCATAAGAGAGAGAAAGAGACAGATTAGAATTTGAGCCAGGTACTGGTGGTAATGTCTGCACTTGGGAGGCTGAAACTGGAGGATTGTGGCTTCTAGGCAAATGGGCTACATATTAAATTCAAGGCCAGCCTGAACTACAAAACAAGATGCTGTCTCAAAAATAAACAAGATAAACAAGCCTAGGATTTTAAAGAAGCATCCAAAGTAGGAAATGCATAGACTATTATAACAATTTAATTTTGGGGGGTGATTCTGGGATGTGTATACTAAGCAAGCACTCTACCACTGAGCTACTCCCCTCATCTCAACATAATTTTTAATTACCATGTTACTGAGATATCTCATAGACTTTCTGAAATTGCTTACTACTTCTATGAAATTTTCTCATCTAGGGATAGAATGATAGAAATAAGGAAATATATAATTGAAGAGTTATTTTATTCACCTTTTTATTTTATAAACAAAGGAACTGAGACTTAGAGATTAAAGGGGTGTATTCAAAGTCCTATTACTAGTTAGAGAACACACGATAGCTGCTCAGTAGCTACTACTTGGTTTCTATCAGTCTCTTAAATTTTGGGTGCTGGAATTGAGGCTGGAACCCAGGGCCCCACTCTCTCACTTGGCTTTTTTCTCTCTAGGCTGGTGCTCTACAACTTGAGAAACACCTACACCTCTACTTCTAGCTTTTTGTTAGCTAGCTGAAGATAACAGTCTCAGGACTTGGCTGCATGGGTTGGCTTCAAACTGTGAACATCACATCTCGGCCTCTGATTACCTAGGATTACAGGCATATGCCACCATGCCCTGCAATTTCTCCCTTTTCCTAAGAGCTTCCTAAGAGTTTCCTAAGAGCTTTTCCTCCTCTTCCCTTCTCCCTTTTCCTCCTCTTCCCTCTTTCCTTCCATGTTATACACTTGGCTCTTCCTCCAACATTATACATTGTGGGATTTCCTCTTGACATTTCCTGGCATGTTTACAATGTAGTCCAACTAATCTCTCACTTCCTGCATTCTTATCTTTCTATGTTTGTGTAGAGAACTCATATGAGCTTACTGCTTCAACCATCACTGCTCCACTGGAATTCCCACCCAGGTGTCTGGATCACATCTCATTGCTTCCAGGACATTCTGCCATCAGTTTAACCTCTTGGTGCTCAAGACTGAAATAAATCTAAAAGGAAAAAGTTTCAACATCCAACAACAAAAAAATCTATGAAAACACATTCATTCCTACTAATAATCTAAGAAATAAACCTTGAAAAAAAACAAGCTACATTTTGCATAACAGGCAACTCAATCAGTAAGATTTATAGTACTCTATTTTAGCAATGATGTGAGAAACAGCTTCTCATACCTGGGGAGTATAAATGAGCATATTTCTTTAACAGACACTTTGCCAGAACAGAGGTGTTTAAATGGACTCTTTGGTTTAGATATTTCACACGTGGATATGGGTCCTACAAAGGTACTATGAAATAGTTAACAAGATATACAAGACTGCTCATTAAATTTTTTTTTTTTTTTTTTTTTTTTTGGCCAGTCCTGGGCCTTGGACTCAGGGCCTGAGCACTGTCCCTGGCTTCTTCCCGCTCAAGGCTAGCACTCTGCCACTTGAGCCACAGTGCCGCTTCTGGCCGTTTTCTGTATATGTGGTGCTGGGGAATCGAACCTAGGGTCTCGTGTATCCGAGGCAGGCACTCTTGCCACTAGGCTATATGCCCCAGCCCCTCATTAAATTTTATAATAACAGAATTTGGAATTTTGTTTGTACATTGGTATAGGAATGAATAAACACTATTGGAATATCTTACAAAGAAAAGATGCCTCTGTATAAACAATATGGGAGGGAAAAAGAAAAAAACTGAGGCCAGGCTAAGTAGCTTATACCCGTTATCCACTCCCCTACCCCCCTACAACACACACTTGGGAGACCCATAGTGGGAGGACTGAGGCCTGAGGACAGCCCCAGCAAAACTGCATCTCAACAAAAAAAGAGTTGGGTGTATTGGTGATCATCTATGATCTCAGCTATGTGAGAAGATCAAGATCCAAACCACCCAGTCAAAATATGAGACCCTGTCTCAAAAATAGCCAAAACAAAAAGAGTTAAGGGATATGGCAAAAGTGATAGAGTACCTACCTCTCAAGCACAAAGAAACTCCAGAACCACACAAACAAAAAAAAGGTGAAGTATGCAAAGTAGGATTCCATTGTCTGACTCACAGTCTGCAAGCTTTATTGCCTCCTTATAAAACTGGGTTTTAGGGATGGGAATGTAGCTTAATAGTAGAGTGCTTGCCTAGCATGCATGAAGCCCTGGGTTCAATTCCTCATTACCACATAAAGCTGGAAGTGGCAATGTGGCTCAAGTGGTAGAAGGCTAGCTTTGAGCACAGAGCGGATCAGGGCCTTGAGTTCAAGCCTCAAGACCAACAAAAACAACTAGCTTTTAGCTGGGCTGGGGTTGGGGTAGGAGGTTCATGGCTATAATCCTAGCTACTCAGGAGGCTAAAATCTGAGGATCACAGTAGGAAGCCAGCCTGGGCTAGTATGTACATGAGATTCTTATCTCCAATTAACCACCAAAAGCCAGATGTGAAGCTGTGGCTCTACAAGGAGAGCCCTACCCTTGAGCACAAAAGCTCAGGGACAGTGCCTAGGCTCTAGTTCAAGCATTAGGAAATGCACAAAGACAAAACAAAAATCTTAGGTCTTGTGTTGTCAATAAAGAGCAGACCTTTACATCAACAAGGCTTGCAGAACACTAATTGAATATAGTTTACTGTATGCAATTAATGAACAGTCCACAATGGGACCCGTAATATGTTTAATTTGGAGCTAGTAATTTCTATTAATTTATTTCTATTATAGAATCGCTTAAAAGTTACAAAGAGTTGAAATGTTTTCAAAATCTAAACACCTAAAAATTAAGTTGGAAAAGGAATGACATAAGGTCCAGTTTCTTATTTTTCCCACCTGTGTTAAAAATGAATTGTAGGAGATAATTTTCTACCAAAGTAGCACAGTATTAAGGTTGGTGATCACATTACAGATGGGAAAAGCTTACTACATAACCACTGAGCCCATTTCCCTAGAGGGATGCAATTCTATCTGTGGTTTTGCATTCCAGAAAGGAATGTTCTTAATCCTTCTGGAAATTAGTGACATAAGCATTTTAAAGTACTTCTTTTAGATCAACTAATAGGTTTCATGTAATTTGTTATTTGGCATATTTCAATAATTGTTTTTTAAATTATGAGTAACACTGAATATGTTGGAATAACATTAAGGCTTCAATTAGCAAAAGAGACTTTTGTAATTACAATATACCTTATCACTGATTTGTTGTTCATTGCTGACTACTGACATTTGTATTTGTCATTAAAAGCAAGTTACCTGATTTATGTAACTGTAACCCCTGTAATCACCTTTATAATAACAATATAAAAATTAACAAAAAGGAAAAACTAAACTTTGAATAAATTTTTTTATTCTTTTTTTTGAATAACTATATTTTTAAATGAAATATACTAGAGCTTGTATTATTATTCAAAATTATTACACTTGGGGAAGCCTAAGTGATGTAAAATTAATTACAATTATTTTTTAGCTACAATTGATTTTCAAACTGTGACTCTGGTTAGAAAATGACTTTAGAGGAGAACAAAGCGGAGGGGAGGGGAGAGATTGCCTTCAGAAATAAAAATAGCCTGATACGTTAATTTTTCATAAAAATTATTGTCACCTGATGTGTACTATAAATCTTACCAGCATACACATTGAACCTGAAATGAAATCATTTTAAATCTAATAGCCTTGGGCTGACTTACAACAAGTCATAAATACTTGCAAAAACTTACTTACGCTTCAGTACTTTTCTTTTAGATCAATGTTATTAATTTTGAAACATACCCAGAGAGGCATGATTCTGACAAATTTATTTCCAGCAATTAAGAGGCTGAAGCAGGAAGATCATGCGATAAAGGTCTACTTGTGCTACATATTGAGACCCTGTCCCAATTTGAAAAGCAGGGATGGCAGATAGTGGAAGGATGGACTTGATTAGTGCATGCTATTTGCATGTATTAAAATATCAGACTATGGGCTGGGAATGTGGCTTAGAGTGCTTGCGCCTAGCATGCATGAAGCCCTGGGTTTGATTCCTCAGCACCACATAAACAGAAAAATCCAGAAGTGGTGCTGTGCCTCAAGTGATAGAGTGCTAGCCTTGAGCAAAAAGAAGCCAGGGACAGTGCTCAGGCCCTATGTTCAAGCCCCAGGACTGGAGAAAAGGGCGAGTAAATAGTAATTGATTTGGCTAAGGAAAGATAAATAAGATAAACTACTATTTCTCAGCGGTGAAAAATAAGCCAGCTGATGTGCACAAAAGAATGCATGCATGAAGCCCTGGGTTCAATTCCTCAGTACCACATAAACAGAAAAAGCCAGAAGTGGCACTGTGGTTCAAGTGGTGGAGTGTTAGCCTTGAGCAAAAAGAAGCTAGGAACAGTGCTCAGTCCTGAGTCCAAGCCCCAGGACTGGCAAAAAGAAAAAAAGAAAGACATAACATTGTACTCATTAAACAGGACTAGGGTATTATGAAAATGTTTCAGACAGATCAAACCTTGTTATAAATTAAAAACACAAAACAAATATATAAATACCAATAGGAGGTTGGAAAATAAAACTAATGAAGTTTCTCAGTCAGACTCTATAGTCTTTTACCATACTATAATTCTGTCATAAGCTAAATATGTGGTTGAGCCAATGCTATTATAAATAAGTGACTGGAAAGATACTGGAAAAATTTCTACTGAGGAAGGTTGGAAATTTCTTTTGAAATAAATGTTTAAAATTCCATTTGCAAGAATTTTTTATTTTGCCAGGCCTGGGGCTTGAACTCAGGGCCTGAGTACAGACATGCCCCTGAGCCTCTCTGTGCTCAAGGCTAGTGCTCTACCACTTGAGCCACAGCACCACTTCTGGCCTTTTCTGTTTATGTGGTGCTGAGGAATCAAAACCAGGGCTTCATGCATGGTAGGCAAGCACTCTACTGCTAAGCCACATTCCCAGCCCCATTTGCAGAAATTTTACGCTACAGATAAACTCACTTGTATATAAAAGAATCGTTATTGGAGAAGCCTAGAAATATACTGTCATGTGGGCACTGGTGACTGTAATGCTAACTACTCAGGAGGCTGTGAACCAGAGGATTGCAATTCCAAGCCAGCCCAGGGTAGAAAAGTCTAAGAGACTCCATCTTCAAAATAACTAGCCAAAAGTCAGTCTGGAGGTGGTTCAAGTGGTATAACCTCAGCTGAGCAAGTTGCTAGAGCAAGTGAAAGGTTGTGAGTTCAAACCTCAGTATCAGGAAAAAGACAAAAAGAAGAAAGATAATATCATTAATAGGAAATAGGCCCCCAAATTGTATCCATACAATGGAACGCTACAGTCACTAGAATGAACTCTCTCCAGATATACTTGACATGGAATGATTTTTAGGCAAATGCATTACCACTGTGCTAAGACTTCTACTAGCTGTTTCCTTTTTTTTTTTTTTTTTTTGTGGGTGGGGGAGTGGGAGCAGGGAGTTGAACTCAGATCATTTCGCTTGCTAGGCAGACACTCTACTACTTGAGCTACACTATACCCCCAGTCCCTCATATGGAAGATTTCCAATGCATCCTTAGAAAAGAAAGACATGGAACTGTGTTTTATTTACAGAGCATATTAGAACAGAACTAAAAATGATGATTCCTTCCAATAAGGAGAATTGGTAGCTGAGAGACTTCTCAATGTTGTGACCTGCTAATTTTGTTGATGATGTTGTTGTCATTGTTTTGTACAGGTCGTATGGCTTGAACTCAGAACCTGGGCACTGACCCTGAGCTTTCTCTGGCTTTTGGTGATTAATTGGAGATAAGTGTTTAACAGACTTCTGCCCAGATGGGCTTTGAACCATGATCCTCAGATCTCAGCTTCCTGAGTAGCTATGATTATAGGCATGAGCCATTGTTGCCCAACATTGCTTCTTTAGGATTTTTAATCTGTTTTTAAAATTCATTCTTTTTCTTTTTTCTTTTTCTGTCAGTCATCGAACTTGGACTCAGGGTGTAGGCACTATTCCTAAGCTTTTTCGCTCAGGGCTAGCACTCTACCATTTTGAGCCACTGCACCATTTTCAGTTTCCAGATGGTTATTTGGAGATAAGAGTCTCCCAGACTTAACTTCTCTGGGCTGGCTTTGGACTGCAATTGTCAGATTTCAAGCTCCTGAGTTGCTAGAGTTATAGGCATGAGGCATGGCACTAGGCCCTTAAAATTCATTCTTTATCACTGAGTTAGTGTCATTTATTTCTATTGAAAATGTCCTAATTTCTAACCAAAATTAAGTTTGTAACTCTCCTCTGAATTATCCCTAAATCCATTATGATTTTTTGGTTGATATACCCAAAATTAGATTCTGTATTATAATAAAGAGTGCTATTGAGTTGAATGGGGCATTTATTATAATCAATGAAGATAAACTGTTGGGGTTTTTTTTTCAGTTTTTAATTGCAGAGCAAAACAATAGTTTATTATCTTAATTGTTGTGCATATATTTTTTAATGATCTTGACACACAACTGTGAATGCTAGGCAAGCACTCTATTACTGAGTTACAGCCCCAGCTGGACCACATTCCACTTAACCCCAGTTTGCTCATTTTCTGTAGTTCTTGATAAAATGATAGCCTGAAGTGAGCCAGCAAACATTCCTCCCCCATTCTCAGGAGTGATGCTTGAGGCTACTTGCAAACTTCTTGCTTTCCCCAGGAATTTACTGTAGGATTCTGAAAAATAGCCTTGAGAGTGAAACTAAAGCAAAGAAAGAAGCCTCCAGAGAAGAGTGAATATAAGACTGAGCATGACAGAGACCATATGAGAGGAGAGTCTAGGCTTCCCCTTCCAGGCCCATTGCCCTTCCTGGTTTTTTATATCCTAGTAGTTGTCAGCCATGTGTGTTTGCTAAGGTGCCATGACAAGTTTTCTATTCCTTGCAGTACTACTTTTATTAATAAGAGATCTTTTATTAATACTCCATTATTTATACCAGTGGACATCATATGGGATAAACATAGTGGTCTAGGAGTTAGTCATAATTCTCTCAGTACACCACAATAAACAACTCAAACTTCCTTTCTTCTTTTTCTTCTTTCCTTTACCTTTTATTTTTTCTGATACTAAAGTTTGAAGTTAGGGTGAAAGAATCTGTCCCAGCCATCCCAGAGGACTATGTGGAGATAGTCATGGACAGAAGGTATGTAAGGAGGTTTATTAGTGGGGCCATATCTCCCATGGGAGAGAGAGCAATATGGCATCTGCACCTAGATCCAGGTGGTCGCTTATATAGCTCTGGAGCTATAGGGGAAGTAGGTCTGAGTGGTGAGTGGGAGTGGCCCATTATAACTCTGGGGCAGGGAGTTCAGGTATGAGTTGAACTGGGGGCTAATGGGAAGGGCAGAGGACCTGAGGTTGGGGAAATTGTTAAGCTAATACTCTATCACTTGAGCCTTGCCTCCATCTCTTTTTAGCTATAGTTATTATGGTAACTGAGTCTAGGAAACGTTTCTACCCTTTGGCTTCCATTCACAAATTTCCAGATCTCAGCTTCCTGAGTACCTAGGATTATGGGTGTAAGCCATCAGCACCCAGCTTCAATCTTCTTTATCCAGTTCCTGCTACTTCAAAGCTAGGATGGTAAAATTTGCACTATCGTCTTTGAGTATCTTTTTTTTTTTTTGTGCCAGTCCTGGGGCTTGGGACTAAGAGCCTGGGCACTGTCCCTGAGATTCTTTTTGCTCAAGACTAGACTCTACCTCTTGAGCCACAGCATGCCACTTCCACTTCCGGCTTTTCTGTTTACATGGTGGTGAGGAATGGAACTCAGGGCTTCATGCATGCTAGGCAAGCACTCTACTGCTAAGCCACATTCTCAGCCCTTTGAATATCTATTTAATTCTGAGGATAAAACAAGAAGCAAAAATAGGTACAAAGTATTTTTTATGTCAGTTGTTGAAAGAAACCTGGTGTTGGGCTGAAAATGTGGCTTAGTGGGAAAGTGCTTGCCTACTGTGCATGAAGTCCTGGGTTCGGTTCCTCAGTACCACATAAATAGAAAAGGCCAGAACAGTGTCCGGGCCTCGAGTTCAAGCCCCAGGACTGGCAAAAAAAAAAAAAAAAATCCTGGTATCAGTGACCTATACCTGTAACCCTAGCTATTCAGGAAGCAGAGATTTGAGGATCAAGATTTGAAGCCGGTCTGGGCAGACAAATCAAGAAACTCTTATCTCCAATTAGCCAGGTATGGCTCAAGTGGTATAACACCAGCTGAAAGCAAAAGAAGATGAGTGAGCTCAGGGTCCGAAGTTGAGGCTACAGTGCTAAGGTGAAGTTAGTGTCTCCAGTTTCTTTTTTTTTTTTTTTTTAACTTTTTTTTTTTTTTTTTTTTTTTTTGGCCAGTCCTGGGCCTTGGACTCAGGGCCTGAGCCAACTCACTGTCCCTGGCTTCTTCCCGCTCAAGGCTAGCACTCTGCCACTTGAGCCACAGCGCCGCTTCTGGCCGTTTTCTGTATATGTGGTGCTGGGGAATCGAACCTAGGGCCTCATGTATCCGAGGCAGGCACTCTTGCCACTAGGCTATATCCCCAGCCCCAGTTTCTTTTTTGTTTGTTTTTTCCAGATTGCTGCCTAGGACAATGAGAACATTGCTTTGTCTGGCTGTGTTTGCCCAGATCTGTCCCTTAGCAAGATCCTTCAGATGTCTTCTAATTCTCTGGCTGAGCCCTAGCTAACCCTGCCCTACCCATGTCCGGCTACACTCCTGGAAACTAAAGTAGGTCCACTTTGTCTAGCAAGAGAATTCAAATAAACTTACTAGGGCAGTATCTAGTCAAAGCCCCCTGCCCCTCCTCACTGTCTCCAGAGTTGATCATATAAACCCATGTTGGACTCCAAATGCATTTTGTAAAGTATCACTGTCCTGCTACATTTCTGCAATGTCTCTGACAACTGATGATGTCAGAATTAATCATCTCTCACACCCCTTTCTCTCCCCTTAGGATAAAGCTTGTGCTCATCTCTCTCACAAACATGTGTTTATTTCAGCTTCTTTCCCTTTGATATTTTCAATCTGATGTTACCTGAATCCAACTATTTCCCAGTAGGCAGGAATCCAATATGATTTTCTCAGGTTTCATATAACCCCCCAGGGATAGCCAAATAGATGCTTAGCAACAAATGAGTGAGGTTTCAAATGAGACATGAATCCTAGTCAATTAACCATATAAAATGTGTTATATAATTTGCAGACAGAGGTCAACTTTTAAAAATAGTATTCAAGATCTAGGGCAAGAAGTAGAAAAGAAGTCAGGAAGATAATGGACTCCTCAGGAAAAAAATTAAGCTAGTTGATTACTATTTGCTTTATATAAAAAGACATCCAATCTACCTCATCCTATAATAGGATTTAGCAATTCAAAGCCAACATGGGCTGATAAATCCAAGATACTCACTCCATTTCCATTAACCAGCAAAGAAAGAAAAAAAGTCACACTGGAGGCTTGGCTCAAGTCGGGGAATACCAGCTCTGAACAAAGTAAGCTGAGATAGCTTGGGGTCCTGAATTCAAGCCTTGGCACAGGCAAAAGAAATGAAATGTCATTTCTAGATGTCATCAAGAAAAAAACTAAAAAATGCAGCAAGTATAAAATAAGCTAGAAACTTGGAAATTATAACATATAAAACCTTTTTCTTCAAGTAAAAAAAGAATGTATTATAATAAAAATAATATAGAAAGAGGAGTGTGGAAAACTAATTGTGTGGTTCAAGAGTAGTCATGGAGTTAAAACAAATATTCGTAGATTAGCAAATATTGATCTTACACCCATAAATCTCTTGGAATGTAATTTACTCCCCTGGTGAGAGGTGGAGGTGGAGAGAGGAGAGTCAAAGACTGAGTAAGGATCAGTCCTGTTGTTTAGATAGTCTAATAAATTCTCATTCTGAGTCATCTCTTGCTCATTTAGTGGCAGTTTTGTCAGCTTCTAAGTAGCCTAATTAAATTTCTCATCCTGCAAATTCAAGGAAGAACTAGTCCCAGTACCCATCATACGCCAAGAGGTGCTCCCAGAAAGAAAAGTTTCCTTCATATCCATCCATAGTCACATTTGGCATCTGGGCTAAAACTCCCCAAATAATCTATTTTTAAAAGATGTGCTATTTTGCCAGCTAGTGTTTCATTTCCATGACACTTTCTACCTTCTCCCCTCCCCGCTTTCTCTCTGCAATGTGGTTTGAACTCGAGGCTTCATTTTGTATTCTACCACTTGAATCACACCAAGCAGCCCTTTTCACCTTTGTTTTTTGGATAGGGTTGCACACTTTTACCTGGAGATCAGCCTCAGGACTGAGATCTACCTACTTTCTCCTCCAGAATAGCTGGAACTACAGGTATGTACTACTTGTTTGTTGAGATAGGGCCTTGCTAACTTTTCCCACGCTGACCCTGAACTATGATCCTCCTGTCTCTGCCTTCTGAGTAGTTAGGATTATAGTTTTGTATGTACCATTATACCTGGCTATGTTGTTCTCTCTCAGAAAGGTGGGTAAAAATCACCATGAGTGGGTTAGTGTGAATTCAGAGGAGATATAGACATAGTGACTAGCCCAGTGATCAATTAGTAGTAACTTATTATTTTGCTAGTAGTTTGCATTATTATTGAGACAAAGTGTTATTTTGGAAGGACTATCCTGTCACTGAAACTGCCAGTGATGTTGGCTTTTTGTGCTATTGTTAAAACTGATCAGATTATTAACTACAATGATACTTACATCCCATTAATCATTGAAACTATTTCTCTGATGGAGCTATATATCACCACTTTAGTCCTCAAGTCTCTCCAGTGAATTTTCTGTGGATTTGTCATGGTCTTTCACATTTCTTGGGTAGCCCCACAGCTGTCAAGCACAGTAAACAATATAATATTGATTTGGGGATTTTTCTTGCTAGTAAAGAATCGATGAACATGTCCCTCTCTCTCCCCTAATGCAGTTGTTTCTAAGTCCTACACACTCCCAACAAATTAGGTCAGATTATACAAATTGATCTTTGTCAGTGAGGAAAACCATGATCTAGACTACTACAGTAACCAACAGGAAAAAGACAAGTGATGATTCTTACTATAATTCTAAAATTAGGCAGTGTAGAATGAAAGAATCAAGAATCTTGCCTTTGGAGGAGTGCAGGTCTCCCAGCAGTTTCCTCCCCCTCTCCACCTCCTCCTACTTGATATTTGGATTACTCTACAAAGAATGGTAAAATGTCATCCAGTCTCTGCTTCACAGCTACTATACAGCTCATCTAAAAACAAGACAGCTTTCTAGTAACCAATCTCTATCTAGGTGGCCAATATTGTTCAGAAATTCAGATTCTGTTGCCCTAAAAAAGTAAGCATTTGAGTGACATATTGCACCATTTGCTACATGAAACGTATGTTCAATAAAATCACTTTTCTGATTTGAAGGTAAAACTACTAATTGGAAATGTGGAGATAGGGATCCTGAGCTCTTAGTTCCAATTGTGTCACTTGTCCAGACAAGCCCACCAACCACAAGCTCCTAGTGTTTGATTACGACCTGCCCAGCTGCAGCCTCCCCTCAGCAAACAGTCAGGTCCCAATTTACAAATGGGTTCCATTCCAAAAGACCACTGAGGCTTATATTTGGAACTCAGAAAATGTTTCCTGTTGAAACAACATTATAAATAATGGTTAGGATCTCAGGGTTGCCCACAGCAATTCATTTCATTCATAATATAGTTAAATCATGATACCAATCCAAGAGTAAAAGAGAAGAAAAAAGAATTTCTTCTTCCTTTTCTGGATGCAAGTCAGCAATAGACAGAGCTTGGAAATTCATACTATTTATCTTGGCACTTTTAAACCACTTCCTTGCCATGTCTTCTCTTCCATCTTAGAAATGTCATTTATTAAAGGTCTGCTGTAACAGACCTGATTCCTCTGAAAAATTCTTAAGTTTTCTCTTTCCATCCACCCCACTAGTCCCTTCTTCCTTCTCTACTCCATTTCTCCTCTAGTCTGTATCCTACCCCTACCTGTCCTATTGCAGCAAAGCTGTCCTCAGCTAGATTCATGGCAAAGAGATTTTACTTAAGTGGTCTTAAAACACCTAAACTTAATAGAAGCTGACATAGAGAGCTTCCTGGGTGTGTGACATTATTTTATGCATGAATCAATTTTTTAGATACTGGGTAGCTACATGAAGGAGGTGATATTACTGGATTCCATAAAGAGGAACTTGAGACATGGGAAAGTAAAATGACTTGCCCTCCATCATTATGCCAAGTATCTGAATAGAGACAGTCTGAGAGGAAGCCTATGTTCTCGTACTAATCTCAGAGGGATTTGTACCTTTCAAATGGAATACATCTACATGTAATTCAAATGAATTTCTCCACTTTAGGCAGTTTAGGAGCCAGTCAGGTAATTAACTGCCCCATCAAACAAAAGGAAGGGAAGTCCTCTAAAAAAGGGAGACAAGGCAATCAAAAACTATATTATTATCTGCTGTAATGTGTAATGTTAGCTCTAGCTTGAAGGCTAGAGAAATTAGAAAGGGTATAGTTTACACTGCAGGACTTAGGATGAGTAGTTTAAATATTTTAGTGTTTGTTTTCATGATTATGACCAATATTGAATAAAAAGCGAAAAATTCATTTAATCTTATAGCAGCTTCAAAATATTTAATTGTTTTAGTGTCTTACGACTTTTTTTTTTTTTTTTTTTTGGCCAGTCCTAGGCCCTGAACTCAGGGCCCTGGCTTCTTTTTTGCTCAAGGCTAGCACTCTGCCACTTGAGCCACAGCACCACTTCTGGCCATTTTCTGTATATGTGGTGCTGAGGAATCAAACCCAGGGCCTCATGTATATGAGGCAAGCACTCTTGCCACTAGGCCATATTCCCAGCCCATCTTACGACTTTTTAACAGATGTTTAATGCTATTTAACTCCAATTTAATGCTATTTAGACTCTAGAATATGTATACTTAAATCATTTACATGATTAAAAATAAAATACTTGATTTTAATAAACATTTGTCTGTCTTTCCATATCATGTTTACTCTCAGTCTGCTAAAATGAAACCACAGATTATCTTAAACTAATATGAGATACAAGGGAGGAATTGTATGATGAATCCTTTCCCAAAAAGTAAACATGGGACATCTTGGTCTATCTGTGTGTGGTGTGTTTGTGTGATATGTGTGTATTTGTGTTTTTGTGTATGTGCTTGAGAGATTCTCACATAAGGAAGCTAAAATCACCATGAAATTGTAGAAATTTGCTTAGACTTCTTATGAGATTGCAGCTCTGAAGGACCTCATGTGCTTTAATGAAAATACCTTAAATCCTTGGGTTTTAATTTTTTTGTTTAGTATTTTATTACATATATATATGTTTTTTTTTTTTCCAATCCTGGGGCTGAACCCAGGGCCTAACCACTGTCCCTGAGCTTCTTTTGCGCAAGGCTAGCACTCTACCACTTGAGCCACAGTGTCACTTTTGGCTTTTTCTGTTTATGTGGTACTAAGGAATTGAACCCAGGGCTTCATGCATGCTAGGCAAGCACTCTACCATTAACCCACATTCCCAGCCCTTATATCGTATTTTATATTTTGTTTTATATTAAAAATTACTGTGAAGTGTGCAACTTTAAGTTAGAAATGGGTTGAGTTCATATGAAAATTGCAAAATTTACAACATTTGAAGCAGAACAGGTAATTTGTAAGTTTTTTAGATGAAATTGAAACATTCAAAATTATGAACATTTAAAGACATTTTAAGAGCTGGAGGTATGGTTCAGAGGAGCAGTGCCTGCCTAGCAAGTGCAAGGTACTAAGTTTAAATCCCATTAACTATAAAATGATAAATAAAAAAACCAAACAAAAAATTTAATACATTTTATAAAACAAATGGATGATATACTTTTAGACTGTATAGTATTTCACAAATGAGTGATATACTTTTAGCTCCCATGCTTTATTAATCTAATCTTTAGTTCATAAAATATTTAACATATTCTCTCTTATTAGTAAGAAATACACTTATTTAACTTTAAGGCATAAATTATGTCTACATATATATATATATATATATAAGAACATATGTTTTTCAAAATTCGATATAAGGTACATAAACTTGAACATCATTTCTTACAGAAAAGTCCTTAGTATAACTTTCAAAACACTTTATAATCTGACTAAAAATCTTTCCAGCTTTGAACTCTATGTATAGCTTATATAAAGGTTTTAAGACCCCTAAGCAAGATAGGTGAAAAATTTAAAAACCATATTTGGACATGTTAGTGTAACTGCACAATAGTAAGGAATTTTAAAAATCTTTTTGAAAGATAAAGAAAATAGGGTAAAAGTAGACTTAATAGCACCAGAAGCGGTTAGAATGAATTCAGAAAAAAAAAACAATCAACCTGAAATTGTATAACCAGAATAAAAGAAGGAAAAATTAAGAATTGAGAAGAACTGAGTTTTCCAATTCACTGAAGGAAATTCTAAAGAATAGACTTCAAGCAGAAGTAATATAATTCCAAATGCAAAGTCTCAAATCAAAAAGAGAGGAAGAGAATTTGAAATTGCTCAGAGATCAAGGAAGAATGGTGGTGACAGTATGAAAAAATTTATGGCTGAATCATAATGAAACTATTGCAGCAGTACTCAAAAGTAAGAAAAGGAGAAAGTTCAAAAATTAGTGAAATATTCAAGTAGCATAAATACAAAAAAGGGAGAAAGAAGAAAAGAGTTCAGTTAGGAACACAGAAATTTATGGACAAAATACATTAGATAAAATCAATAAAACGAAAGTTGGGTTTTTGAAAAAAAATGAATAAAATTGACACAATTCTGGTTGAGTTACCTAGAAAAAAAGGAAAAAGAAACAGGGCAGATAGCTCAAAGGGTTAAGCAACCTGCCTAGCATATACAGGACCTTGGGTTCAATCCCCAGTACAATGCACAGTTGGGAAAGGAATCAGAAAAGTAAAATGGCATCAATTAACGGTATTAAGAATGACAAGGAGAGGGGTTGGGGATATAGCCTAGTGGCAAGAGTGCCTGCCTCGGATACACGAGGCCCTAGGTTCGATTCCCCAGCACCACATATACAGAAAACGGCCAGAAGCGGCGCTGTGGCTCAAGTGGCAGAGTGCTAGCCTTGAGCAGAAAGAAGCCAGGGACAGTGCTCAGGCCCTGAGTTCAAGGCCCAGGACTGGCCAAAAAAAAAAAAAAAAAAAAAAAGAATGACAAGGAGAAAAGAAAAAAGAAAAAGAACATAAATAACCAACGCTTTGGAGTTGGAGGTGTGGCTCGTTTGGCAGAGTTCTAGCCAATGAGCAAAAGTGTCAGAGTCCTAGTCTTGGGCCAAAAAACAAAGAAAGAGAGAGATTAAGAGAGAAAGAGGGAGGGAGGGAGGGAGGGAGGAAGGGAGGGAGGGAGGGAGGGAGGGAAGGAAGGAAAGAAGGAAGGAAGGAAAAAAATAACAAGGAGGCCATGTTTTAGGTGCTACAGTCATTAAAAGTTTAAAGACAGAGGTCTGGGAGTGTGGCTTAGCAGTAGAGTGTTTGCCCAACATGCATGAAGCCCTAAGTTTGATTCCTCAGTACCACATAAACAGAAAAAGCCAAAAGTGGCACTATGGCTCAAGTGGTAGAGTGCTAGCCTTGAGCAAAAAGAAGCCAGGGACAGTGCACAGGCCCTGAGTTCAAGCTCCAGGACCAGCCAAAAAAAAAAAAAAGTTTCAAGAACACTTAGAAAAGACCATAAAAATTGTACATCCAATGGCTTTGAAATGATAGGACATGGAAAAACTCTTAAGAAAACATAACTTCATAAAACTGCCTCAAAAAGATATAAGAAAACAAAGTATACTCTGTGTGTGTGTGTGTGTGTGTGTGTGTGTGTGTGTATGTGTGTGTGTACCTGAGGCTTGCACTGAAGAAGCCCTGGGTGCCATCCCTGAGCTTTTCTGCTCAAGGCTAGCACTCTACCACTTGAGCCATAACTCAAGTTTGTTTGTTAGTTAGAGATAACAGTCTCACAGACTTTCCTGCCAGGGCTGGTTTTGACCTGTGATCCTCATATGTCAGCCTCCTGAGTAGCTAGGATTACAGCAGCGCCCACAGAAGTATACTATAAAAAACAAACAAACAAACAAACAAAAATAAACAGAACACCCCCCCAATTAAAATCATTGAATTCTTTCCACCAAACTCAACCAAAGGAAACATTTACCACTCCCACCACTTCTAGAAACTCTGCTGCCATTTCTACCAGATGTTCAAGCAATACATTAATTACAGATTAGATTAAAACAGAAACTATTTCCTAAATTATATTACTTGGGTCTAATAATCTTGGAATCAAAACTAGTAAGGACAGAATAGAAAATACAACTTAAAAACTCAGTCTCTTAGACATGAGGGCAAAAAACACTAAGGGAAGCTAAGGGCTGGTGGCTCATCCCTGTAATCCTAACTACACAGGAGGTTGAGATCTGAGGACCTTGGTTTGATAGCCTGAGCAAAAAAGCTGAAGAGACTCTTACCTCTAATTAACTACCAAAAATAGCTGGAAGTGGAGGTGTGGCTCAAGTGATAGAGTGTTAGTCTTGAGCACAAAAGCTCATGTACAGAAGCCATGGCCTGAGTTCAAGACCTAGGATGAGCACAAAATAGAACAACACACACACACACACACACACACACACACACACACACACAATCTGCACTTGTAACTGAACAAGTATTTTAGATTTATCCCTAAAATATAAAATAGCCTCACTGATTAGAAAATCTATTAAGAGGGCTGGGGGTGAGGCTCAGTCCTAGACTGTCTGCTTATGAATGAGGCCTTGCATTCACCCTCCAAAACTAATATAAAAAATTAATTGGTAGGGGCTGGGAATATGGCCTAGTGGCAAGAGAACCTGCCTCATATACATGAAGCCCTGGGTTCAATTCCCCAGTACCACATATATGGAAAATAGCCAGAAGTGGCGCTGTGGCTCAAGTGGCAGAGTGCTAGCCTTGAGCAAAAGGAAGCCAGGGACAGTGCTCAGGCCCTGAGTCCAAGGCCCAGGACTGGCAAAAACCAAACAAAAAAAAATTAATTGGTATAGTTCAACACCTTAATAGATTAAAGAAGAATACTCATATGATTATTCCAAAAGATGAAGAGTTGCCCAAAGTGCAATTTATAGTTAGAATTCTAAGCAAGTCGGCCAGATAGGCTATAAGTTAGCATGGTAAAGCATGAACTTAGTATTTTGCTTCTCCTTCCATCAAGGATTTTACTATTTTCCTTCTTGAGAGTGTGATCTCCTAATGACTTGCTTTGACCAACATAATGTAAAAGGCAAAAGATTCATATGATCTGAAGAGAAACCAGAGTATTGACCAATGCCATGTTATAATTCTACATCTAGGCTTTGAAGCCTATAGCTTCCACCTTCATCTATTTGGAAGGAGTTAACTATCATTTGAGAAAGTCAAGCTGGTGCTGCTGGACAGGTGGTATGGAGGGAGCAGTCCTGGAAGAAGTCAGACCATGAGGAGGGAAAAGGCCCAGTTTTCCAGACAGCTCAGTTGTAGTGAGGCACCTTGGATTCTCCTATGTAAACTGCAGCTAGCTCTGCTGGTGCTAGTCAGTCTCAATTCAGCCCTTCAGCTAACTCATGAAATTATAAAACATAATAAAATGCTTGTCATTTAAAGCTAGTATGTTTTGGAATGGTTTGCTATATAGCAATAAATACCTTGATACAGCGTTTACAAAAATCTGCAGCAATTGTCATATTTAGTGATGAAACACAAAACACTGAAAGCATTCTCTCTCCATTTTAGCAAGGATGTATTTTAGTATTACAGTGGTAGAAAGAAATAGAAAGAGTTTCTGCTCCCTAAGCAGCATATTAGAATTAAAGACCCCAAATGGCAGCTGTTATCTAAGGCCTTGATTCATTCTAGGCTGGAGGGAATACATGTGATCCTGTGGATCACAACACACAATGGTCCCAGGTGGGTAAGATGGATGGGGCCAACTCAAAACACAGGTAATCTTCAGGACTTCTTTTTGCCAGATTTACCTTTCATTCTGTCTTTACCTGGAGTTACGGAATTAAGACCATTTCAAAGGATAAGGCAAGAGTTAGATAGCCCCTCCTATATTTTAAAGAAGGAGGTAGATTTTAGACAGCCCTTTATACATCTTCAAATATTAACATCAATGAAATGTAATAAACTAATGTCCCTTAGCAATGAAACATAAAGATTGAAGCATGGCAGGTGGAAAGTTCATCTGATTTTTATGTACTTCCTGGTTTCAAAAATTTCTGACTTTGGACCTTTTCATATTTGCTAAAAATAATATGTTTTCCATGTCTCTTTGTCTATCTATGCTGTTTCAATTGCCCCTAAGTGATTCCTTTTAGTCTTAAAAGGGATGCAGATGGGGTGATGATCTATCTCCTATATCTGTAAAAGCATTCTCTTTAAGATCCAGACAAGCTGAGAATATGGCTTAGCGGTAGAGTGCTTGTCTTGCATGCATGAAGCCCTGGGTTCCACTCCTCAGTACCACATAAGCAGAAAAAGCCCAAAGTGGCACTGTGGCTCAAATGGTAGAGTGCTAGCCTTGAGCAAAAACGAAGCCAGGGACAGTGCTCAGGCCCTGAGTCCAAATCCCAGGACTGGCAAAAAACAAAACAAACAAACGAACCAACAGAAAAGATCCAGACAAAAAAGAGATACCTTTCTCACCACCTCTATTTAATAAGGCAATAGAAGGAAATGCAAGTGTAAAGACTAGAAGGAAAGAAACTAGTAAATATTGTAAATAATCTATACATAAAACTATGGAGTTACAAAGAGTATTTAAGATGGATGTTGTTTTTTTTTTCGTTTTTTTTCCCTTTATTGTCAAAGGGACATACAGAGGGGTTACAGTTTCATATGTAAGGCAGTGATAAATTTCACTATACTATATATTAGCAGCAGTTAGAAAATGCAAAATTAAAAATATAGGTTTAAAAATGTAGGTTTATATAAATAAATGTAACAAAACAACTACATGACATGTATCAGATTGTTTTGGAGTGTGTGTGTGTGTGTGTGTGTGTGTGTGTGTGTGTGTGTGTGTGTGTGTATTCTAGTCCTGGGACTTGAACTCAGGGCCTGGGCATTGTCTCTGAGCCTTTTTTGCTCAAAATTAGCACTCTCCACTGAGCCACAGCTCCACTTCCAGATTTTTGGTGCTTAACTGGAGATAAGGGTCTTAGGAACTTTCTTGCCTGGGCTGGCTTTGAACTATGGTTTTCAGATCCCAGCCTCTTGAGTAGCTAGGATTACAGATATGAGCCACCAGCACCTGGCTTGAAATTGCCATTCTAATAACCCAGAAATCATGTTCAAATTGGGTAAGAATTATAGATTGACTGGATATCATACAAGTTAACACTGTTACACAAATTGACACTATTCCTAATAACTGAAAATGATTTTAAAAATATACCTTGCTAGGATTTCAGGTATCCTAGTTCATTTCTGTTGTTGTAAATACCACAGACAAGGTAATTTATAAGGGATAAAGGTTTATTCAGCTAATGGTTTTGGAGACAGGGTTGTCTAAGGTTGAAGTATCACATCTAGTAAATGCTTTCAAGTTAGTGGCGACTCTGCAAAGTCCTGGGGTAGGATAAGTCATCATATGGCAAGAAGGGGAAATCCAAGAGCAAAAAGCCAACATGGCTTTTATAATAGATCTACTTTCAAGATAATGCATTAATCCATAAGTGGACGCATCCATTCATTAGGGCAGAGCCATCATGATCTAATCACCTTTAAAGCTCCTACCTGGTCATATCTCTTAATACCTTACAATGGTGATTAAGTTTCAACACAATTTTTGGTAGGGATAACATGGAACAAGGGCTTTTTTCAGTTTTGGGGCATGCAGTTCTTAAAAACTCAAAGCCCAAGAACAGCAAACAGTTGCTCTCATACTTCCTAGAAGCAAATTAGCTATTGCTTCAGGATCATGGTCAGATTTTTTTCCACTCCTTAAAGCTTTAGGAGATTTGGGGGAAAGAGAGGACTGGAGATTCATTATATTCACAACAGATACCATTTTCCTTATAGAAGTTTTGGGGCCAGCAGCTGAAAGACGGTTGAAGCTGGTAACCTCATCTTGCAGATGTGAACTTAGTACCAAGGGTAAGTTACTCCTGTCAGTCATATAGCTAGTAATAGACAGTGTTGTATGGAGTACAGCTGACTCCATCTTGAGTAGGGAAACATAGTAGTAAATGTTGGTGGGAGTAGATTAGGTCAACCTGACCCCAAAATTCTGCTTCTGTAAATGGCTTGCTTAACTTGCTTGTTGCTTGCTCTACCCACTGCATCAACCCCTTACATCTGTGCTATGCTTTTACCTTTATAACCCCCAATTTGAGGACTGCTTGGGGTCACAGTGGCAGCTCCCGAGTCTGTGCTGAGTCCCTGGCTGGTCAGTTTGCTTTTTGCTTCCCCAATAAACCCATCTTTTTGCTTGAGACTGTCTCTGAGTGGTGGACTCTTGGAGGGATGGGGAACACCCTCCCTTGAACCCCATAACAGACAGCAGACACTGGAATGAGCTTGGACTATTACTTTTAGGGCAAAGAATTTCAAAATGGAGCTTCACAGAGGCTGTAAACGAAGATGTACAACAAGTCAACTACTGTTCTACATTGTTTGCTAAAGGGTACTCATATCCCTACCACTTCAAAGTTAACAGCTGGGAACAGTTGGAAGCAACTGTCAGTCCTTAGCATTTTGAGCCTGCAAAAATTTTGCCATTACTGATCTTAGGAAACAGTTGCTCCTCCTGCTCCCATCCATCATGCATCAGAAGGAGACTGGGATTAGCAGCTGACATGTACAAACTTCATCATAGCTAGAATAAAAAATGGAGTTGGAAAGGGGATAGAGCTGGTATCAACCTTCATTAAGCTGGAATTGAAGTCCCCAGGGATGAATGACCTTATTAAAGAAAGGATAGGAAAGAGAGAAAAGTACAACAAAACAAGATCTTTTAAAAGGCTCAAACATACACTTGTATCTCCAATGAGGGAAATGTGTGAGAAAGAAATGATAATAGAGTATCTCTAGCAGGTTATAGAAGGAACTGATAATTGTCTCCCAGGGGAGGGAACCAAGTGTTGAAGGCTACTGTAGAAACTTTTGTACATTATTGAGGCATTTGAATCACATGAGGTTCCAATGTGTTTTTTAAATCATGGTTTTTAAAAGAGAATAATTTCCTTGAGATTACAGAAATTTAAAAACAATCCTTGGGAAATGAAGATCAAATCCGCTTAATAAAATCTAGACCTGGGCCTTTTGCAGAAAAGCAAGACAGAAGGGTGGGAGCTGCTGGCTGGAGTAGAACATCAGGCTCATGCAGGCTCCTCATCCTTCTCTAACCTTTCTTGTGCTAACTACTAAACATCCGTCTGAAACTAAATATTTCCTTTTCTGGAGGAGGACTAAATACAGGCAAGATCCTGTTTTAACAGCTATCACCATGCTGTCCAGATAAATATAACAAAGGGCTCTCCTGGCCGGCAGCCCATACTAGTATGGTTTTATTTTTATTTGTTGGTGTATTTTGATACATATGGAGGCAACAAAAAAAGATTTTCAACTAAGCCTACCTTATTTGCCCATTTCATGCAGTTTTGACAAAATGTGGTCAAAAATAAATTTAAAATTCAAAGAAATTTTAAAAACCAAAAATTTTAAATCCTATATATATTACATATCCCAGATAATGTAGAGATCCTCTCAGTCCTGTGTTATTATCGTGTGTATTTAAATTGTGTATGATATACTGTTTCCCTGCCATCAGAGAATTTGGGGACAATGATTTGACTTCCAGAAAAGCAAAAAGTACTCCTAAAGCAAGGCAGAAGTTAATAGACTTAATTTAAGCAATAAGGTAAAACTTTTTAAAATTTGTTTCAGTACTAAGGCTTGAACTCAAGACTGCTACTCTACCTCTTGAGCCACAGCCCCACTCCTGTCTGGTTCTTTTCATTTGTTTGTTTTTTGAGATAAGAGTCTCACAGACTTTCTGGCCTAGGCAGGCAGATCCTCAGATCTCAGACTCCTAAGTAGCTAGGATTACAGGTATGAGCTACTGAGGCCTGATAATAAAGTAAAAATTTTAGATTTGTAGACAATTTTAGATTTGTAGCATGTCCTTAGCAGGAGTTAGGTGCTGGTATGGGGAAAATGAATCTAGTATCTGCAGTATTCAAAACAGATGTAGTTTGATGAGCAGTATTATTTGTATGACATTAATTTTGTGACAGAAGTGAGATTTCAATTTATAGATGCTCAGACCTATTATATGCATAGCATAAGGTAAATTTGAGTAATTTTAGAGTACTTAATTCTATGCATCCTGGACATTTGTGTTTTTCCCCCAAGTGAGGGTTTCCTTGGAACCATATTGACAGATGCCAAGGAACTATTGCATACACACATACAATACACACACATTATTCTATATGCATTTATATACATATTTCAAAGTTACAGATGTGTGTTGTGTATATATATATGCATGTATAGCTAAATGCAACTTTTTTTTTTTTTTTGCTGGTCCTGGGGCTTGAACTCAGGGTCTAGGCACTGTCGCTGAGATTCTTTTACTCAAGGCTAGTACTCTACAACTTGAACCACAGCTTCACTCCTAGACTTTTTGGTAGTTTATGAGAGAGTCTCATAGACTTTCCTGCTCAGGCTGGCTTCAAACTGCAATCCTCAGATCTGAGCCTTGTGAGTAGCTAGGATTACAGGCACAAACCACTAGTGCCCAACAATATGTAACATTTTTAGGAAAAAGTTGTCAGAGACATAACACTACAAAAGAATAGGATTTCAAATCTAAGACTGTTGCAGTCTAGATGTCTCTCTTGTAGAGCAGGAATTGTTCATTTTACACTTTCTACCAGGGCCTGGGTGTCAAATAGGAAATAAAAACATTGATGATATGATATAGGAAGGGGGATGGGCACACAGCCTAGAAAAGCACAGTTGTTCAAGAGGTAGTACAGCATAACAACTAAGAAATGGACTTGGAGCTGGACTACTTGTGAATCTCAGCTTTACTACTTAATTGGTTGTACAAATTTAATCAAGTGACTCATTGCCTTTGTGACCCTGTGTTACTACCTATAACATAAGCTGGCAATAGCATAAATCAAAAAGATTGAGTTGGTCAAAATTAGGCTGTCTGGAATAGTAGTTAGCCACTATCTGTATTAGCTATTGTCATTCTGCCAAAAAAAATTTGGCAATGTCGACCATGCCACATAGCCTGTGAGAAACAGCCCTCAAGACAATCCACTCCTTTTTTTTTTTTTATGTCATGCCAATGATTGTCTTGATTATTAATTCAGCTTTCCAAGTATCTATGTTCTGGTTATTTTTCTTCCTGCCAGAAAGGATCATCTATGTTTAAAAATTAAAACCCTGGCATTCTGACTTACACCTATCTTCTTCTTCTTTTTTTTTTTTTTTTTTGCCAGTCCTGGAGCTTGGCCTCAGGGCCTCAGCACTGTCCCTGGCTTCTTTTTGCTCAAGGCTAGCACTCTACCTCTGGAGCCACAGCACCACTTCCAGCTTTTTCTGTTTATATGGTGCTGAGGAATCAAATCCAGGGCTTCATGTATGTGAGGCAAACACTCTGCCCACTAGGCCATATTCCCAGCCCCATTTACATACATCTTATATGACTATTTCACTGTATCTTCCCAGGATACACACAAAGTTTACCCCATGAATCTGCCTAGCTGAGGTCCAGAATCTTCACCTTTGTAAAGTTACCAAGGACAAGTCACTCCAGTTAGGCAGTTCTTTCTCAGGCACCAAAGAGCCCTGATGCTCTTACCTCATGGTATATAGAAACCATTCAACTTGATTACAAAGTGTAGTGGTCTCTGTGCTTAGCAAAATATTGTTTTTTAATGTAACATATATGTATAGTAATTATACAGTTGAAAAAATCAGTTTGTTAAATATCTTGGAGAGCATTGAATCAAGAAAGGAGTTGGTAATTCTGCTTTTGAAAGCTAAAGTAGAAACAGAAGGGATCTTGAGTCTTTGTATAAAAAAGGAACAAGTTTAAAGCACATTCTTTTTTCTTTCCTTCCATACTGGGGATGGAATCCAGTGTCTTGGGCTTATTAGGCAAGGGCTCTATCACTTGACCTGTGCCCCCAGTCCATGCAAGTATATTTTTTCCTCTGATCTCAGCCTCCTGAGTAGCTAGGATTGCAGGCATGAGCCACCCATGCATGTTTATTCTGAAACATATTTTTCCTTTTCTCCTTCAAGTCCTAGATGCTTTGGGTTTATGATTTTATGAGTAAGCAGTATTAGGGTCAAGCATAACACTTCATTCAAATCCAGGCTCATGGGAGGCCCTCCCTCTGTGACCGGCAGTGGTCAGTCACCATGCAGAATAGTAGACTCTGTTCTGAGAACCTGGAGGGAGGTCATGAACAAAGTACAGTTTGTCCAAAGGAAGGGCAACCATGGGATAGAAACATCTTTTCTCATATGTTAGAATAATTTAACTTGCAAGTAACAGAACTGTAGGATTAAATATGGCTAAGAAAAACAATTTACTGACCCATAAATTAAATCATATAATTTTGATGCGGAATTGCCTTTAAACAAGGCTTTTCTATGAGTTCCTTTGCTTTAACAAGAACTCCAGTTTTCTCTTCATCTCTCTACTTGCGTTTTTGATATTGACTTCTCAGCTCAATTTTTTTCATGGTCCAAACATCAAGACTGTCCAAGTCTCTCTGCATCTTAAGCAAGTAAAAGTAAATTTTAAAAATACCATCTATTGAATGTTTATTTTATTTAGCATATTTCTTTTAATGAAAAATCCAGCAAACTTTGAAGTCGAAATGACCTCCCTTTTATATATGAAAATTAGATCTGGAAAGGTTAAAGTAATAGAACTAGAATTGAGAGGCAGTTGCATGTGCCCAAACCCAAACCCTTTCTACATGTTTCTGCTTTTATATATGTAAACATGGCTGCATGTGTGGATGTGCGTGTGGACGGCATGCTCATGATTGTGTGGTTAAATATCATATATGCAGAAGAACAATCTCAAATAGATGTTTTCATTTTCTTATTTATTGTTCACACACACAAAAAAAATAAATTTCTCCAGGGAAGAAATTATCGTAATGAAATAGACATGACTATTAGACTTTCATAGGAACCTTGAAATTCTTTGGTGCTTAGATACATGGACTGCAAAACAGCCTTACTTTTTTCTTTTGTTGTGGATTTGTTTTGAACAAGTTGTATAGCAGTGACACATTTGATTGCTATTTCTGAGGCTTGTTTTGAAACATGTATTGAAGCCTTGTGAACTTGGCCATTCCTATAGTCTCACATTTTTTCTCAATGACTGCTAAGGGATGTGTTGTATTCAAAATTTTAAAGGGCTGTAGCCTCTTTTAACCAACAGGTCTCAACTTCCCAACAAATGCATTTTTAAAATACTAAACTAGCTATTTCCTTTTGTTTTTCCACTTTCCTTTTTCACTTAGCAAGTGTTGGTGTGCTCAGCCTTTGTGCTGATGCCTGTAAGAGGTCCTGAAGGTGGTCACAGTGGGTTGAGTAATTTTTCTATGAACAGCTCTTTAGAGATCCTGGTCTTAACCTCTCTTACAAGATACATTCCCCATGGGCCCCCCCCATCTCCCCCTCTCTTCCCTCTCCCTCTCCCCCGCACCCAATCTGTGCCTACATAACAAAATTCATTGGGTGCAGAACCCTCATCTGTCTTTCTTGCTGTTGTGTCCCCAGTAACTTAGTGTGGACATAGGATAGAGGCTCTGAATAAGTGACTGCTGCCTGACTAAAGGAGCAAATAAGTTTCTCCAGAACTTAGCAATGCCTACTGCATAGTAAGCGCTCCATGAATCTTTGCAATGAATGACTATGGTTTAAAGTGTTCATGGAAGAAGGTAGGGTTTGATCTGCTTCTATAGTGGAATATTCTGCATTTTTGTCTGTCTAGAGTACATATTTTCTGGCACATATTCCTTAAAAACCCTAGCAGTGGTGGTCTGGGCTACTAAAAATGAAATACTTCAGAGGTAAGACATGTGGCCGAAGCTGAGTCAAGTACTGTTCTCCATTCCCCTGGGCACATAATTGGTCCCTGTTATGTTTAAGATCTGTTAGGCTCAAGCACTCTAACACTTGAGCCATATTCTCAGCCTCCAGTGTCTTTATTGTGTGTTTTTTTTTTGCTTTATATTTTTAAAACAAAATCTTCCTGTTATTATTAAGGTGTTGTACAGAAGGGTTACTATTTTCCAGTGTCTTTTTTTGCCAGTCATTTTCATACTTCATTTTCCTTTCCATTCCTTTTTTCTTTTGCTCCTTCCCTTCCCCTCCCCCCTGGTTACAGTCCTGCTGCAAAGATGTGTACTCAAGGATTCTATATCTTCTTCCACCAAGAAAGATGGTCTGAGGGCATGACACCAATAGGCAAAAATTCTAAGGCAAGAAATGGTGTAGGAGCTCCAGGGGTTAGAGACCAATGGACATGTTGTTTGTTTAACTACTAAGCTTCAAGTCTGTGAGCCAATCTACTGTCCTCTCATAAATAACTCCCCTTAAAGACAGTACGCTTAAGCAGCTAATTTATAGCTGAGAATTCAAACAAATACAAATATGAGTAGGTGGATGGGGTAGTGAAGGGCTTCTGGGAAAAGCATAGAAGCTGAATTAAATCTGATGATCAAGTAGGTTCTTAACTAAATACTTGGATAACTAACTAAATACAATGGATGCTTAGAATTTTCAGCCAACATAGAACTGTTCTTTCTCTTTAGTGATGCTTGTTGATACAATTATCTTTTGTATTCAAATACTCAATAAGATGTGATTAACATGAGAAAATAGGATATAAAGCTAGGTAGGGAAAGATGGATGTGAATAAACAGTAAGTGGACAACTAGAGAAAACAATAATGTAGCAGAATTGCACAGACTTTGATTTGAATCCAGTTTCAACTTGTGAGTGTGATTTTGGGCAAAGTGCTCAGTATCTCTGAGCTCTGAGTATTGTGTGATAATTGAGTATTATGGGACAATACCTCTCAGAGTTGAATGATTAAAAGACACACAGGGGCTAAGAACGTGGCTTAGTGGTAGAGTGCTTGCCTAGCGTGCATGAAGCTCTAGGTTCAATTCCTCAGAACCACATAGACAGAAAAGGCTGTAGTAGCACTGTGGCTCAAATGGTAGAGTGTTAGCCTTGAGCAAAAGAAACTCAGGGGCCAGGCACTAGTGGCTCATGCCTGTAATCCTAGCTATTCAGGAGGCTGAGATCTGAGGATCATAGTTTAAAGCCAGCTAGGGCAGGAAAGTCTATGACTCTTTATCTCCAATTAACCACCAGAAAACTGGAAGTGGTGCTGTGGCTCAAGTGGTAGAACACTAGCCTTGTGCTGAAGAGCTCAGGGACAGCACCCAGGGTCTGAGTTCAAGGCCCAAGACCAAAAAAAAAAAAAAAAAGGACAGTATGCTAGCGCAGTAGTTGACACTTAATAGATTATACTTTTCCTTTGTGTTGAAAGAGAATAAAATTACTGTATAACACTTCAAGACATTAAAAGAAATACATCCAGATTTTTGTAGTGTTTGGATTCATGCAACAAATACTTGCTGAAGAATACAGTATATAGGGGTTGAGTACCAATTTGCCTCAAGAAGTCTTTTATGGAGCTGTGGGTGTAGCTCAGTGGTAGAGCACTTGCTTAGAATGCATGAGATCCTTGGTTAGATAAAGGAAAGAAGGAAGGGAAGGAGGAAGGGAGGGAGGGAGGGAAGGGGGTTTTGTTTTGCTATTTGTTTTATTTTATTATACTGCTAGAGACTGAACCCAGGGCCTTATACATGGTAGCTAAGCACTTCACAACTTGAGTTACAATTCCAGCCAGACTGATTTCTAACCTATATAATTATGGCTGTAAATTTAATGAGGTAAAGTAGTGAAAGTGAAAGCACTTTAAATGACATAAAACACCCTTATGACTATTTAGTATGTTTTAATCTAAATCAACAAGCTTGAGCAAATACAAAAGGACTGAGTTAACTCCTTGCATCTTATCTAACCACAATGAAATTAGACTAGATCTCAACAGTAAAAGGTACTACAGAAAACATTCAAATGTGGAGACTGAACCACAAACTGTTGAAGAACAGTTGAGTCACTGAAGAAATAAAGGAAGAAATCAGAAAATTTCTACAATTCTATGAAAATGAAAATGCATCATAGCAGAACCTTCTGGGATACAGCAAAAGCCATGATGGGAGGAAAGTTTATAGTTCTATGCGTGTACACAAGGAAAACAGACATAGTTCAAGTAAATCACCTCATGATGCAAGTAAAGCTGCTAGAAAAACAGGAACAAACCAAACCTGAAACTACCAGATGGAGAGAGACAATAAAGATTTTGGCAGATATCAATGAATTAGAGCCTTTAAAATCTATACATAGAATCAATGAAGGAAAAAATCTGGTCCTTTGAAAAAAATCAGTAAAGTTGGTAGACCCTCAGTTGATGAAAAAGGAGGATAGAAGGGACTCAAATAAACAAAATTAGAGATGAAATACCACAACAAACACCAAAGAAATCCAAAAGATTATGAGGGATTACTTTCAAAACCTATACCCAGGGCTGGGAATGTGGCTTAGTGGTAGAGTGCTTGCCTAGCATGCATGAAGCCCTGGGTTCAGTTCCTCAGTAGCACATAAACAGAAAAGGCCAGAAGTGACAGAGTGGTAGAGTGCTAGTCTTGAGCACAAAGAAACTTGGGGACAGCACCTAGGCCCTGAGTTCAAGCCCCATGACTTGGAAAAAAAAAAAAAAGGAAACAAACAAAAAACCCAACAAACCAATAACCTATACCCAAATAAGATGGAAAATCTACTAGAAATTGATGCATTTCTAGAGAAATACAAGTTGTCTAAGCAGAACTAAGAAGATGTAGACCACTTGAACAAGGCCATAACATGCAATGAGATTGAGGAAGTAATAAAAATTCTTCCAACAAGGAAAAATCCAGGTCCTAATGGATTCACAGTTGAATTTTATAAGACCATTAAAGATTAACACTAGCACTCTTCAAACTTTTCTGTGAAACAGAAACAGAAAGATCAAATCCAGATACATTTTATGAAGCCAGCATTACACTTATCCTAAAACCAGGTAGGGATCCAATGAAAAATAAGAATTATAGACCAATCTCTGATCATCATAGGCACAAAGCTCTTAAATAAAATACTTGCCAACAGAATTTAGCAACTAATCAAAAAATTATAAACTATGATGAAGTGGATTTTATCCCAAAGATTCAAGGCTGGTTTGGCATATATAAAATCAATAAATGTAATACACCACATTAATAGT
This sequence comes from Perognathus longimembris pacificus, assembly GCF_023159225.1. Lineage (NCBI taxonomy): Eukaryota > Metazoa > Chordata > Mammalia > Rodentia > Heteromyidae > Perognathus > Perognathus longimembris. Next base: position 23,119,901 of record NC_063171.1, read on the forward strand.
CAATGGCAACAATTATATGATCACCTCGATACATGCAGAAAAAGCCTTCTACAGCAACCAACATCTATTTATATGAAACGCTCTGGAGGAGCTCGGAATGTGGCCCAGTGGTAGAGTGCTAGCATGCATGAAGCCCTGGGTCTTGATTCCTCAGTAGCACATAAACAGAAAAAGCTGGAAGTGGTACTGTATCTCAAGTGGTAGAGTGTTAGTCTTGAGCACAAAGAGACTTGGGGACAGCACCCAGGCCCTGAGGTCAAGACCCAGGACTGGCAAAAAGAAAAAAATGTTCTGAAGAAGCTAGGAATAGAAGGAACATAACTCAAAATAATAAAGGCTAACATCACAATAATTGGTTAAAAAAAAAAAACTAAAGCCATGCTGGGTGCTACTGGCTCACACCTGTAATCCTAGCTACTCAGGAGGCTGAGATCTGAGAATCAAGTTTCGAGGCCAGCCTGGGCAGCAAAGTCTATGAGGCTCTTATCTCCAATCAACCACCAAAAAACTGGAAGTGGCACTGTGGTTCAAGTTGTAGAACACTAGCCTTGAGCTGAAAAGCTCAGGAACAATGCAACAAAAACAAACAAACAAAAGAAAAAAATACTAAAGCCATTTCCTTATAATCAGGAACAAGACAAAAAAATGTTCACTCTTTCCACTCCTTTTCTATACAATTCTAGGACTTCCACCTAGAGCAAATAGGTAAAAGAAAGATATAAAAGGGATACATATAAGGAAAGAAGTTAACTATAGTATCCCTGTTTGCAGATAACATGATTTTATATCTATAGGACACAAAAGACTCAATTCCCAGGCTCCTAGAGCTGATCAGTAACTTTGGCGCCAAGTAGCAGAACACAAAATCAACTCACAAAAATCAGTAGCCTTTCTGTATACCAACAATGCACAAGCAGAGAAAGAAATCAGGAAAGGATTCCATTTGCAATAGCCTCAAAAAATTAGAAATAAACCTAATGAAAGAAACAAACAACTTCTATAATAAAAATTAAAAATCTGAAGAAGTGATTGAAGAGATCAGGAAATGGAAAGACCTCCCATGTTTATGGATAGGTAGAATTATTATTGTGAAAGTGGTCATATTACCAAAGGTGATCTACAAATTTAACAGAAGTCTCAATAAAACCCTATGACACTCTTTACTGAGTTTGAGAAAACAATCCAAAAATTCACATGGAACAACTAAAGACTTGAATAGTGAAACAATTTTAGATAAAAAAAAAAAAAGCAATGGGAATAGTATCACAATTCCAGACTTCAAGCTCTACTACAAAGCTATAACAAACACAGTTTGGTACTGGCACAAAAATAAGCCCAAGATCAACGGAACAGATAAGACTCAGAAGTAAAGTCATAGACTTATGATTATCTGATATTGGATAAGGGAGCCAAAGATAAACAATGAAAAGAAAAGATATGCTCTTCAATAACTGATATTGGGAAAACTGGGCATTCATATGCAGAAAACTACAAGTGGATCCCTGTTTATCACCATGCACTAGTAGCAACTCAAAGTGGATCAAAGACCTCAATGTCAAACCTGAAATGAAAAAGGAAGTAGGAGAAACATTAGACATTACAGGCATAGTCAGAAACGTTTTGAAAAGATACCCAGCAGACAGGAGAGAGAGTTGACAAATGGTATTACATCAAAATTAAAAGCTTTTGCAGAGCTAACAACATAGTTACTAAACTAGAACAACAGCCAACAGACTGGGAGATATTTACAGCAATACATCTATCTGACAAAGACCAAATATCTGCAATATACAAGGAGATAAAAAAATTAACCTTTTCCAAAACTAATAAATTATTAAATTATTAAGTGGGTAAAGGAGTTAAAGGGAGACTTCTCAGAAGTAAGAATAGCAAATAAACATATGAGAAAATGCTCAACATCCCTGGCCATAAAAGGAAATGTAAATCAAAACGACTTTGAGATCTATCTCACCCCAACATTGAGAACTCAGTCAACAACAATAGCTGGTGGGGAATATAAGGTAAAGGAACCCTACTGCTATGTTGGGGGGAATGTAAACTAGTATAACCATTCTGGATGGCAGTTTGAAGGTTCCTCAAATAACAGAGAACTTCCCTATGGCCCAGCCATACCAATCTTCGGCATCTATTCAGACATTGCAAGTCAGGATATGGTAAAGACACTTGAACATCCATGTTCATTGCTGCACTATACACAACATCTAAATTATATGAGGCAAGCACTCTTACCACTAGGCCATATTCCCAGCCCCAATATCTAAATTGTAACAGCACAGATGAGTGGATCAAAAAACATGATACTTATACACAATGGAATTTTACTCACCCATTAGAAAGAATAAGATTATGTCATTTGCAGAGAAATGGATGTACTTAGAACAAAGAATGTTAAGTGAGGTAAGCCAAGAACAAAGAGACAAATGGTGCACATTTTCTCTGGATACATTGGAGCATGATAGGCATTCACATACAAACAGTGAGACTAAAGGAAGATACTCTCAGGGGAGGAACCCAAAGGAGTAATGCTGATGAACATTTAAAATGCTATTTATTGAAATGAAACCCAGGAAGTGGGGATATGGGATTTTGTTCTTGTTGTTTGTTATTGTTTGTTTTTGTTGTTTTGTTTTGTTGTTTGTTTTTCTGTTTTACAGTGGGGCAAAGGGGAGCACAAAAATTGTGGGAGAAAGGATAAACAAATGCAGGCATGGTACTCCATTGACACTGTGGAAAATGAGCTATGCAATTTGTGGGCAGGACAGGATGGGAAAACTAGGGAAAAGTAAAGGAAGTGATGGCATTGTTCAAAAAAGAAATGTATTTATTATCTGACTTATGAAATGGTAATCTCTCTGTATAACACTTCAATAATAACAATAAGATTATATGAAAAATTTGTGTGTGTGCTAAAATAAATACAAGATTTCCCATTTTAATTGTGCTAAGTACACAAGCCACTGGCATTTATTACATTAGTGTCATTCATGAATAGGTTCATTTAGTCATTCATTCAGCAAATCTTAGCTGAGTGCATGCTTTGAAGTAGGTACTGTTGTCTATGAACAAAACAAAGCCCCTTGGCTTTGTGGTGTTTTCTTCATTCTGGCAAAGGCAGAAAATGAAGAATAGGCAGAAGAACTAAACAGATTATGTGGCATGTTATCAGGTGATACAAAGCTATGATCAGTACCTGGGCATAGCGTGCCCATCACCAAGCCTTTTGTGTCATTCAGATGCGCAGAAACGTTTGCTTAGCTACTGCCTCTTCCCCACTACAATCCACTTTCCATGACTTCTGTGAATACGAGAGTTCACTGGTTACTAAATACCCAATATATTCTGATGACAGCTGGGGCTGTCAATAAAGTGTAAAGTTCGTAGTCATGCACAAATAGTGTGCTCTTCCCAAATAATTTTCATTTTGAAAATAAGTGTCAAGACAGAGTCAAGGGCTGGGGATATGGCCTAGTGGCAAGAGAGCTTGCCTCATATACATGAGGCCCTGGGTTCAATTCCCCAGCACCACATATACAGAAAACGGCCAGAAGTGGCGCTGTGGCTCAAGTGGCAGAGTGCTAGCCTTGAGCAAAAGGAAGCCAGGGACAGTGCTCAGGCCATGAGTCCAAGGCCCAGGACTGGAAAAAAAAAAAAAAAAAAGACAGAGTCATACAGAAAGATGTGCCTTTTTTAAAAAAAATAAAGCTCTTTATTTTTTTATTTTTTGGCCAGTCCTAGGCCTTGAACTCAGGGCCTGAGCACTGGCTTCTTTTTGCTCAAGGGTAGCACTCTGCCACTTGAGCCACAGCGCCACTTCTGGCTGTTTTGTATATATGTGGTGCTGGGGAATCGAACCTAGGGCTTCATGTATATGAGGCAAACACTCTTGCCACTAGGCTATATTCCCAGCCCCAAGATGTGCCTTTTTCACCAATGATGTGATAGGTTTTTTCCCCCCTAAAAAGAGTTACATAAAAAAAAAAATTTCATTTTGGAAATTGTTTCATATCAAAAACTTAAGGTGACCAAAGAGAGAAAGAATGAGGGTGAAGTGCTTTATTACATTCTGCAATGGTAATGGAAAAGGAAGTGTTAAAAACCTACTGCAAGAATGCTGTCAGATATTTCCTATAAAATGCTGAGCTTCTGCTTAGGCTCTTTCAGAAGGCTTCAAGGGACAAGTATACTGTAATAGAAGCTCACTGTAAGCATGGAAGGGCAGAAAAGTACTAAGTACATGATTGTGAAACTGACCCACACTTTGACCCTGACTAAAAATAACATTACCAATGCAGGCAGATAGCTGTCTATGGCTCTCATTGTGAGCCTTTGAAAAGCACAAAATTTTACTGTAGTAGTCCAGCCTGATTTGCATAACCTGGGGAAGCATTAGGCAAAAATCAGACTGAGGGACATAAAATAAAATAAGTAACTCTTTTTTTATGCAATTTTATTGACAAGGTGATGTACAGAGGGGGTAGAGTTACATAATAAGGTAGTGAGTACATTTCTTGTCATATTGGTTACACCCTCCCTCATTTTTCTTACCCTTCCCTAATTCAGGTAAGGATATATACAATATCCAGTGTACCAAAATCATATACAGTAACTACATGGGTACGCCAAAGGAAATTCACCTAGTACATTAAATATAATGACAACAATAAAATCCTCCTGTTTCCTTCTCTTGGAGCTCATTTTGCTTAGCCTCATCTTATATAATCATATGTACATAGCTGTTGAGCTATTGTGATCCTCTGATAGGTCTCTCCTAGACCTTTTAAAATAACTGACTCTTAAAAAACATTATAGTGTTTTTCAGGTCTTAGAGAGGCAGGCCAGATCCCTTTTTCACTTAGATTGGGTGTAAACATACAAGAACACAGGGGACCTGGTCCAGAATGTATCTGAGGGACCTTCCAGGTCACACTCTAAAATGCAGGGCTGTAAAGCCACGATATGAATCTATCAGTTTCTCAATTACTCTAGGCATTGAGAGTACAGCAACAAAAATGTGGCCCCTGTCTGGCTAAGAAAAGAATAACTTTTCTTTGTTATTATTGTCCTGGACTTTTGTTTTCTCTGTTTTTGCCTGAGATAAATGAGTCATTTCTAGGTTATGCAGCAATTTTTCTGTAAGGATTCCACTTATATGTGACTAAGTAGAGGTAGTCACATTGCAAAGGTTCAGAGCCCAGAAAGAGCTCTGAGAGCCAACATATTCCTCAAAGAAAACAGACTGGTAGGCAAATGCATCCTCTGGAGTTTACTTTTTATTTTTCATAGTGTGATGTTGTCTCCTTCAGATGTGGGCATTCAGAGAGTGAGGACATATAAAGCACCCAGCAGAGAGGTATTACCCAATAGCACCCACTAGATTTAAGTCTCCCCTCTTAGTGCCTCAGAACACAGAGGATGAGCTCTGAAACCTGGAAGAGGGCAACACAAGCTCTATGTTCCTACCACCCATGGTGATACTGTGGTATAATAAATGACCCAGTTACAGGCTTGGGAACCGTGCGTGCTGTAGCCTTCTTGGCAATGTTGCTTTGGTGCTACATAATGAGATGCCTTTCTCATCTTTGAGGGGAGGTCGAAGTCAGACAACTATAACAGAGTTTGCCATCCAATTAGTCTCTTGATCTTAATAGAAAAAAAGACTAGGTCCTTTGGGTTTTGCTGTACTTATCTAGGTCATTTCCAACTTTTCTTACAGTAAATCAGTTCTATACCACAGATACAAGTCTACAACATCTGGAATAAATAGAATTTCTCAAAAGACCCTGTGTGAATCATGAGCATAAGACTACAAAGTATTACTGTGGTGTTGATTTATTTATTTATTTACTTATTTTATTTAGTATGCTTGTCATTTTGACTGAAGATGGAATCTTAGTATGATCTTAAAAATGTATTACTATACATTACTTGTATGAAGGTTTCATTGTAACATTTCCACACATGTAAGCAATGTATTCCAATTATCTTGATCCCCTCTATTACTGTCCCTCATCACATTCCCCCTTCCTAAAACAATTTCAACATGTTTTGTTGAACTATTTTCAGATATGCAAATACACTACATGGACCATATTCATCCTCATTCAGCCTTTTCTTTAGTCCTCCTCCTACTTCCTAGGACTTGCTCTCCTCCCCCATCAGAACCTGTTTTACTTTCCTGTATTTGTTTCTTCTTAATTGTGTTGATTATACCGAAGGGTTTCATTGAGGTGTTTTAGACATGCACGTATCATGTTTCTCCCCGCATAAACCCTCTATTGGTTTTTTCACTTCACCTCTTATCAACCAACAACTTTCACTGAAATCCCTTATACTGTCTTCATACACAGTCACACAGTAATTTGAAATTGCCCTCCATCTTTCTTTTCCAAGTATTACATTTATCAGATTGTAACAAACATTTTACTTCCTGTCACTGTGATGTTTCCAAGACAGCTATAGGAAAAACCAGGGAGGTGATTCACTTGAAATTCTGTTGTAATCATGTCTTGGTGATTACAAACCTGACATTTACCCATCAATATCACCAATGTGATTTCAGGAAGTTCCCCATTCAGTGCTTTCAGAAAAAGCCAATGTTTACTGGATTCTATAGCAACAATTACTCTGTGACCACTGAAAAATTTCAGGGATGCCCAGCTGGGCCCTTTACAGATTCCACTGTGACTTCTAGTTTCATTTCTCCAGAGATTTCTTTTCTTGAGGCTTTGCCTGAGTAATGGGCTAGTGGCAGAACACCCATTGACACCTTGCTACCCACTGGAAAAAAATCACAGCCCCATCAAATGACTTCCCATCCATGACTCATCTAGCATTTGCTCTGATCTGTTCCTTTCTTACTTTGACAGTCTCAGCTTTCTTTTGCATCTGTCACTCATTGTCTACATCTATAGGTTACTTTTGTTTTACTGCCACACAAATTTTGTGGTTATATTTGTGCCTTTTCTCTACCTGCTAAGTCCATTTTGTTCCTTCCTCTCTTCTTCCTACTTTTCCTCCTATTCCTCCTCCTCATCTTTCTATCCTCCTCTTCCTGCTCCTTATTTTCCTCTTCCCAGTCTCCCTTCCTTCTCCTCTGTCATCTTTCTCTTCCTGGTTCTTCTTCTCCTTTCTTATTCAGTAAATCTTCCTATCCCCAAAGATCCAAATAGAACCTTTTCTAGTGAACTATTACGTGCTATTCTTCTGTTTTTCAATCCCTGTTATTCATTGCATTCATTCATTGGTTCTTACAAAACAGATATTTGCTAAGAACTCACTATGAGTCATTATTCTAGAACTCAGGACACATGTCTTGTAAGATAATTTTCATCTTCTTGGAGATTTTATTGTAGTGTAAAACACATGCCAGTAATACAACTTTAGACTGAGATAACTAAACAAAACAAAAATAAAATGGTCAGGTATGGCTCTGGAAGTAGAGGCTGTTTTTTTGTATGGTAATAGGGAAAAGCCTCTCTGAGGAGTTCTTTTCCATAAAAGCAGAAATTTAAACTAAAAGAAGAAATAAGCCTCGCATCAAAGCAAGAAAAGGATGTTCCGGATAAAGGGAACAGGAAGTAAAATTTCTAGGGCATGAATGTTCTAGAAAGGTATTAAAGAACGAGCAATAATTCTCTATAAGATTATTGTAGATGTGGGGCTAATGTGGGGCAGAAAACAGTCAGAGCTGCCACAGGATGGCAAGGGGGAGAAGCTGCTGGGCTTTGAGGAAGAACAAAATTAAGAGAGTCTCCTATGTGTTAAATGGTAGTGCCTGGAGGATGACTGACTTCCCTGGTAGGAGGCCTGGGGGTAGGGGAGGGTTGTGTGCAAAGTAAGGTTGCCAGATATGAAAACAAGAGCTCTTTTTTGGACATGTTAAATATAAGAACCCTGTAGATATACATGTATAGATGTAGAATAAACAGTTTAATAAGAGTCTAGAGCCCAACAAAGGTCAGGCTGTAATATAAACTTGAAAAGGCAAAGAGCCTGGAAAAGAATGCAGATGGAGCCAGCTGGCTCACAGCTGTAATCCTAGCTACTCAGTAGGCTGAGATCTGAGGATTGCAGTTAAAAGCCAGCCAGGGCAGGAAAGTCTATCTCCAACTAATAACAAAAAAAGTAAAAAGTGGCACTGTGGCCCAAGTGGTAGAGCAATAGCCTTGAGCAAAAGGAGCTCAAGGACAGTGCCCAGGCGGAGTTCAAGCCCCAGGACCCACAAGAAATAATGAAAGAAAAAATGCAGACCGATAAGAGAGGAGATCAGTGCTCCTGTCTCATGAGCATTTACAATTCAGGAAAAGGAAGCTGGAAAGGAGAATTTGATCGGGGGACCATCAGGGTATAGCATGTATTCATATGTGTACTGACAGTTTGGTGTGTGCCTGACTTGTCTTGATGACCAAGATTGCAAACTTCTTGTGACCCACTACAAAGTTAGTGGTGGGGTCTAAAATATTTTGTTGATGCACACAGACCTTGTATAGCCCTTATTCACTGTGTGTTCTTAGTGTCCCAAACTTTCTCCCAAAGCAAGAGTGGACCCTGACAAGATCTTAGAGGAAATGTGACTACTTCCTCTTTTGAAGACTTGATCTGTGAGTTAAGAATTCTCACTCATTTGACTAGCTGCAAACAGGCAAACAGAGAAATCAACTGGTATACGCACAGCCTCAACTGACTCAACAGTCAGTCAAAACCACAGCCCATTAAAGTGTGGGCTAAGCATTGTCAGTATCTTACCTAGAGTGCTGCTTTTAAAAAAAAATTGTTAACACACATGGATTTCTACTAGGGATTTGCAAATGGAAACCCCTAATCCTCACAACAACTTGGACAGGCATTATTGTCCTGATTTGCAGAGGAAAAAATGAAGCTGGGAGACTTGCACAGGTAGTATAGTAGTAGGTGAGCCTGGTTCCTGAATCTCTCCCTGCTCTCACGTACAGTGCTGTAGAACAGTCTCTGGGAATAGGGCATGAAATTGATCTATACATAGAAAAATCTCTGGGACACTTTTTCCTTTTTTGGTCTGAGACTAACACTTGAACACAGTACTTGGCACTTTCAATCATTGGCTAGTATTACACTAACTGAGTCACTCTCTGGGACATTAAATATATGAAGTGTTGAGAACCAAAGGGTCATTAAATATCAAGTTTGTTCTTAAAAGCTCATAGATAACTCCCTATTTGCCCTACTAATGTTTTTTATTTTTAATATTTCTAAGAATCCATATTTAACAACATTATTAGTCTTATTAACTTTATTTTTATTAGTTTACATTAGTTATATTGAGGGGGTTTTCATTGTTACGTAACTTTTAGTAATATTTTGTTAAACATAGGTGACAATTTACTCCATAGTTTATCATTTTCACAGATGCAAAACATAACTGCACACTGAACCAGCTTTCATTGTCCAAGATGCTAACAATCATTACCTAGCAACTTAAATCCTCACACCAGCAGGGGCATAACCTACTCTGAACAAGTATAATGTTGCTTCTTTTTCTCTGTTTATAATTTGCATACTGAGACCTAGAAACAGTAATGAAATAGGGATTGGAAGCATAGTTCAGTGACAGAGCAATTACTTAGCATATGCAAAGCCAAGGGTTTAATTTACAACAACACCACACCCACATCCACATCCACACAGAACCTTGAGGGAGTATGGTGGTACATGCCTGTGATCCCAGCAGCACTAGGCAGGAAGAAGCAAGAGGATGAAGAGTTCCCAGGTCAGCTACATGGACTACAAACTTGAGTTCAAGGCTAGCTTGGACCAGATAGTGAGACTCTGTCTCAAAAAATGAACAAATATAAGCAAACCAAAACAGAGCAAAACAACGAGAAAATCCAAAATCAAATGGAATAAAAAGTGGTATCAATCAGTAAATCCTTTGGCCAGTATAATAACATGAATGAGCCCACAGTGGTTGCTTGTCTTACTGGCTTGAAGGAGTGGCCCATGCAAGCCTCATCTCTGCACTTGTTAGACTCAGACAGATAAAGCCTTCAGATGAAAGGATGACCCAGTGCCTTCAGAGAAGCCAATCATGGATTATCCTCTAACCTTTGTGAATGGGCTAAAAAACTTATGTGGTAAAAAGGAAATGGGAATCACAATGGTAATTTTTTTTTTTTTTTTTTTTTTTTTTTTTTGGCCAGTCCTGGGCCTTGGACTCAGGGCCTGAGCACTGTCCCTGGCTTCTTCCCGCTCAAGGCTAGCACTCTGCCACTTGAGCCACAGCGCCGCTTCTGGCCGTTTTCTGTATATGTGGTGCTGGGGAATCGAACCTAGGGCCTCGTGTATCCGAGGCAGGCACTCTTGCCACTAGGCTATATCCCCAGCCCCTCAATGGTAATTTTTTTTAAAAATATTTTTTCTCAGGTGAAAAAAGGGATTTGTGGAATATACTGGCCTTAAGATCACTGGTGATAATATTCAGCACCAGCCTTTTTCTGTTGACAAAGGATTGTGTCCTGTCACAGATCTCCGCCCAGATGACGCTGCAGTTCGCATCATTTGCACAGTGAGACTGGTTTCTCCTGTTTGCAACTGCTGAACTATTAGTCACCAGTTCAGAGGTTGTTTAAGCAGGTTTCCCTGTGGTTTATCTTATATACAGTTTTAAATCCCACAAAGTCTACACACACTTGTACATTGTCAGTGAAGACAAATCTGAAAACAATTTGCAATGAAAGTGAGACCATTCACTAAGCCTAGAGAGACTGATCAGCCATACTAGGGAGATCATTCAAACCAAGGAGAGTCTTATTGTCTGGGAAGGAGAGGGAAAGGAAGGAAAGAAAAGAAAGAAGCAAACAACAGAGGGGGCAAGGGGGAGGGAAGAAGAAAAAGAATATAAAACAGAAGAGGAAAGGGGAAGAAAAGGGAGGGGGGGAGAAGTTAGTATAAGAATGGGAATCAGGATAATGTAGCAAGGCTTAAATCTTGGGTGCTAAATTGTCAAATTTAGCAAAGGAAAAGGAGTGAAATAAGGGAAAAAGAAAAGGAGGAAGAAAAGAGGTTGAGGAGGAAACAGGGAGGAAGAAATATAATAGGAAGAAGAAAGAAAGAAAAGCCTGCAGGAATACAAATACAAGATGCTCAACTGAATTTTAATATCAGATAAATAATGATTTAATGTAAGTGTAGCTCGTGAAATGTCTGAGGCATACTTAAAACTACAAAATCACTTAGTTTTTATCTGAAATTTAAATCTCAATGAAGGTCATGTCTTTTATGTGGCAAGTCTACTTATGTAGTGCCTTAAAATCTCAGTTGGAAAAAAAAAAGCCTCTTAGAAAACAGATGTCTTCAGAAAACTGGGCCATGGCTTCAATAACAAATACTAATTATGGTGCCGTGTGATGGGATTATGTACTTATTTACTATTAATAAATTTACAATAACTAGTGCAATTTGGTTACTTTGATTCGAAAAAAATCCATTTTTATTTATGAGTTTAGTACAAGTTGGTACAAACTAAAAGTGGAGCACACTGCCACTGAGACTTGTGGGAAAGGAGCATCAGGTATTCCTTCCAGCTTACTCTTCTGCCAGTAGAGCTTGCTCCTCCTACATTTTATTGAAGTTTACTTTAGCAACCAAAAGAATTCCTAATTATAGATTCTCTACTGTAGTTTCTTATATAATTCCACATGATAATAATGTAAATTTAAAGAAAGAATAAACACAGCTAGAATCCTCACCACATTGATTTGAGCACAAACAAAGATATGGGTTAGGGTATAGCTCAGAGGCAGAACACTTGTCTAGCATGCAGGAGGCCTCTGAATGGAGTAGATTTCCAAATACTGCAAACAGGAAAAAGAATGCTGGCAAATAATAAGTAGGCATATCACATACTGCCTTGTAGAACTATCAGTTGTCTTAGAGAAACAAGCAAAGACTCATTAAATGTCAGTGAAGCATTTGAGCTTATCACTTCACAGTTCAGCAAAAAATGTAACACTAGTCCCAAACTAAGAGGTTGTAGAAGCAAACTTCTTTTGGTTTTGAATGATATGGGGTTATGTAGCCATTAGCAACATTTCTTAAACTTTACATGAAATTTAAACAATTAAGATTTTCTGGGTGGGGGGAGAGGGGTATGAGGGATGAGGTAATAAACAGTACAAGTAATGTATCCAATGCCTAATATATGAAACTGTAACCTCTCTGTACATCAGTTTGATAATAAAAATTTGAAAAAAAAAAAAGGTTTTCTTGAACCCTAGTGGATTCTATACTTTACCAACACTGGCTTTTCATGATCTAAGAGAACCTCAAAGAATGATCTTTAATGTCAAATGTCCTGGGAGGAAATAACTTCTCATAGCTATATTTTGAAAGCCTTTTCAAGGTATCTATAGAATATCAAGGAGAAGTATCTGCTGGCATGGAGATTTAAACTGAGTGCTCTAGAGAAAGGTTAGGGCAATGGGCTAGACTTGGAAGTCCTTAGCATTTAGGTAATAATTAAAACAGCCCTAATGGTTTTATTTTATTTATATTTTTTACAAGACTCAAATTCTGTGGTCTTGAACCCCATTCTCAAATTATTAATAGTAGATTATTGTATTAGGGAAACATGTTATATTTGCTTTTGGATAAAACTTGCATTTGATGCATTGTGTGTGTGTGTGTGTGTGTGTGTGTGTGTGTGTGTGTGTGCATGCGAGTGTGCACCAGTCCTGGGCATTGTCCCTGAATTTTTTTTGCTCAAGACTAGCACTCTACCACTGAAACCATAATGCCACTTCCAGGTTTTTCTGTTTATGTGGTACTAAGGAATCGAACCCAGGGCTTTATGCATGCTAGGCAAGCACTCTACCTCTGAGCCACATTCCCAGCCCCTTTAGTAAGTTTTTAAATTGTTAATTTGTCCTTGTTTAGAAGTTAAGTACCTTATCAAGATATTAATTTAAGTTTTAAAATCTTGTTTTATAGGGCTGGGAATATGGCCTAGTGGCAAGAGCGCTTGCCTCGTATACATGAAGCCCTGGGTTCGATTCCCCAGCACCACATATATAGAAAACCGGCCAGAAGTGGCGCTGTGGCTCAAGTGGCAGAGTGCTAGCCTTGAGCAAAAGGAAGCCAGGGACAGTGCTCAGGCCCTGAGTCCAAGCCCCAGGACTGGCCAAAAAAAAAATCTTGTTTTATAACTTTGTAACTCAAGACTAATGGATGCTGTAGTAATGATGTCTTTCATTTATGTGAAGATAAACAATAAAATTGTTTACTTAAAAAAAACGATGACAACAACAACCACAAAGCCAGGCAGGAAAGTCCATGATAGTCTTATCTCCAATTAATCACAGAAAAAGCCAGAAGTGGCCACTGTGGCTCAAGTGGTAGAGCATTAGCCTTGAGCAAAAGGAGCTAAGGGACAGTGCCCAGGCCCACAATTCAAGCCCCAGTTCAAGGCCAGCCCAAAACCAACAATAACAACAACTACAACAAAACAACCAGAAGAGAAAGGGGCTTAGGAAAACTGAAAAGACAAGAGAAGAAATGTTACTCTCTACAGCCCAGGGAAGAACTGCCTGCCTTCCTTCCTTCCTTCCTTCCTTCCTTCCTTCCTTCCTTCCTTCCTTCCTTCCTTCCTTCCTTCCTTCCTTCCTTCCCTCCTTCTTTTTCTTTTCTTTTCTTTTCTTTTTGTGCTAGTCCTGGGGCTTAAACTCAGGGTCTGAACACTGTCCCTGGTTTCTTTTTGCTCAAGGCTAACACTGCCAATTGAGCCACAGCACCACTTCTGGCTTTTTCTATATATGTGGTGCTGAGGAATCGAACCCAGGGCTTCATGTATACGAAGCAAGCACTCTACCACTAGGCCATATTCCCAGCCCCAGAACTGTACATTTTAACTGAAGAGTAACATATACTTTCCTTTAGAAGGGAGGTGTAAGCTTCAGCAGCCTCATTCCCTACTTGCATAATAGGGACTGGATATACATTGTGGGCTCAGCATCTGAAACTGGCTTTGTCTTCACAGAGAAAAGTATCAGAGTTGATGAAGCATGAAGAGGTATGCACACTTACAAATGTGTCAAACAGGAACGCCTATGCTTGTTTTTCCTTCTTATGCATGCTCATTGTAAATGTCTCTAAGATCATAGAAATACGATCTCATCCTCTACAGACAAGCAGGGCTAACAACTTAAATATTCTTGCAATTTTAATCACACCATGATGAAGGAACTACTTTCCATAAAAGGATAGGATACACACAGATTCCTGGGAAAACACATCCCCCGTGGGAGGGATGAGCTAAACACTTCCAATGGGATGTATTAACCGTCCTCAGAGACAAGATCCAAATAAGTCCAGATCAACAGTGAAGTGGAACTCGATTGCACGGTAGCTAGACTTTACCCTATGTGCACACCAAAGCCAAGAGATTTACGGAGCTTGCCATGCAGGCGCATCTGTCCCTTCTTTAAATCTGATTTTCTCGCCATCTGTTCCTTTACTCCAGCCTCGGCTGTAAATCAAGTCTATGCACAGCGATGTATTGTGTTGCCAGGCAGCTCTCTGTGCTGCTCTGAAGGGAGTCAGTTCTGGAGGGCAAAGTCTGTGTGCTTCATTATTCTCCAAATTCCTTAACAATCTAAGTTGAAAGCGATTTTAGAAATTGAATTTTCAACTTCATTTGAGAAACATGGTGTTACATAACTATCTGGGTTTTAAAATTCTGTATGGAAACATGTAAATGAGTTGGGAGGATTTAGAGCTGAGAAAGGGTTTCCCCTGCTCTTGAGAATGGTAAGGACATTGTAAAGGGACAGCCCTTCTGCCACAGGAACCAGGTCAAGGAGAAAGCTGCAGCTGCAATGTGAGGAAACTGGAGGCTTCCAAGACTATAATTTGACATGCAGTGAGGGTGAAGGATAGAAGATTCCAAGATGACTTAAAGACATGTATCTAGGAAGTAAGCTTGTGGCTCTGAGAATATCCTAGAAGAACCAACCATCTGGCAGCTGCCTGGAAGGATCAGCTGACCTCTAGCCTCCAGCTGAGGTTTTTACAGCTATGTAATATTTATAGTGCACTCTTCCTGGGAGAAGCTTGGAGTACTACAAATTTGAATGGACCTAGTTAAACCTTTTACTGTCCCATGAGTAATCAGAGACATAGAGAGGAACAAACAGGAAAAATATTCTGCATTTCAATGGGTCACTGCCATGGCAAAGAAGAAAATAACATTCACTCTGCTAAGCAACCACCAGAAAAGCAAACCTTATGACTTGCCTCCCCTGATACTTAAGAGTCTGGACCATGGCGGAAGCAGGCAAAATGCATACCAAGCATTCACTCTGAGCCCTGCAAGTCAGTATTCACTAGAAGTCCCCCTGTTTGGAGGGTCCAGGGTGAGTGGACACATTTTTGGCCATTGCACTGGGGGACTGAGGACATCCAGGGATGACTGAGCAAGTAAGTAAATACATTGAAGACAATGAGAATCAGGTTTCTTGTTGTCAGAGGAAATTACAAATAGAGAAAAGGAAAAGACTAAGACAAATCATTGGTGTTTGACTGAAGTAGAGGAACCAGGATACACTCAGACTTTTGAACTGAAACTCTTTATCCTCACAGATACAGATAGTGATATTGTAAACACATGTAGTTCTTCACATGTGTGTTTACATGTGTATATATGCAGAGATAAATGCACATGAAGGCACGTATATATGCAGACAGATACATACATATACTTCCTAGTTCATCTGCTGAGACAGCTAGGAGCAAGGCGCACACCTACTTTGCAGGTCTTGGCTTCTAAATACAATCTTTCTTTTAAAGGAACCAGAGAAATAGTTGACTTTAGGACTTGAGTGGAGAATATAAAAGATTAGGCAGGGACATCTTATTGCAGGGAATAAGTTCATAAAGGAATGTTCAAAGCATGATAGAGACATATCAGAATGACCTTAAGAGTTGCTGTAAAGGAGTTCTTTCTGATAAAATTTGAGTAATCTGAGAATCACAGTAAATTATAGTTACTGGTTTTCATTTTATTGTATTTTTTTTGTTGCTAAAATGGGGTCTCATTATGTTGAGACCTAGGCAGGTTTGGAACTGGAGGGCTTAAATGATCCTTCTGCCTTGGCCTCACAAGTAGCTTGAACTATAAGGAAGTACTACCATGCCCAGCAATAGTCATTGATCAAAATGCTTTGAGTAAAACAGGAATCTATAAGTCTACATTGATAAAAATTAAATGAGTACAGAAAATGAAGACAGAAAAGCTTCATCTTACAATGGAGGCCTTACAGTATCTCCTTGCCAAATATCTAAAAGTGACTCCGTTGATATAAACATAAGGCACCATATCTACCAACCATCAAGAAAAATGGGACAAATCAGCATCACGTGCCTCCTGATATATGCAAAAAGAAGAGGAAACATCACTTCTGAGAGATTCTTGCTACAGATACATAAATTAGGAAGAAATAAACCCACATTGCAAAGCATCCTAAAAGTATGCATGCCTCAAAAATACCAGGAACTTGAAAGAGAGGGAAAAACTGAGGAATTATTACAAAATGAAAGAGAAATGAAAACTAAAGGGGCCTGTGCCCACACAAGATATTATTGTGACAGTAGGGAAATTTAAATGGGATTGGCGAATTATTTGTGTTGGATGGATATTAATTATATGATTAGTTACTTGGCAATGTCAATTGATGGTTCTATCATATAAGAGAATGTCCTTGTTGATAGGAAACACACATAAAAGGATTAAGCAGTGAGGAGTCTACAAGCTTTTCTCAAATGATTCAGGAAAAAGCAATTTTCTCCCTCTCTGCAATACTAGAGTTTGAACTTAAGGCCTCAGGTTTGCTAGGCAGGTGCTCTACCACTGAGACCACACTTACAGCTATTTGGAAAAAAACAAAAAACACAACTATTTTGATGTATATATGTATGAGTCTGTTTATAGAAAAAATAAAGCAGTGTAGTGAGATGGTACCAACTAGTAATCTACTAGCTATAAGAACCTGGAGTACTTGAATGTTTGGAGAGTACTTGGAGTTCTAAGCACTACTTTTGTGTTTTGTATAAATTTTAAATTTCAAAATGAAAAAAAAAAACATAAAGCAGGAAAAAAATATCTACTATGAGTCTCTGTCAGTGAGATTCTGACCAGGTCAGTTCACATGAAGGGTAGAGATTGTGGGATGCAGTCAAGGTGAAGGTACCACCCTTCCCCCTCCCCCTATGGAGATCTAGTTCCTGCCTAAGGGTGCATGACATGGGATAGGTGGGAACTGGTATGACAGAGCCAGGTAAATGACACATAGCCAACCTGTTACAAGAATGAAAGGAGCCAAGTTTTAGGGAAGAGCAGTGTTTGATGAGTTTTAGATGGGACACTGTTGATTCTCCTCACCCTACAATCATAGAGCTTAGCATTTCTGAGAAAAGTTGTATTCAGGGCCCTGCACATGCAAGGCAAGCATTCTGCTATTTGAGCTATGTCCTGCCCTTTCATTTATATGTTTGTGAGAAAGTGACCCACTGACTTTATGTGGGTGACACACTCAAACTGTCCTGAGTAGGATTACAAGTGTATACCACCATGCCCAGCTTTATTTTCTTTTCAACCACCATTCAGGCTTACCTGTTTTTCCACATCTGCATACTGTTCCCATTGCTGTGTCTGCCTGGAATGTGGACACTGTGAATTTGGAAGAGCCATAATATCTATTTTGGGGGGACTTTGCTCATGTCCCTTTCCTTAAGATAGAAGAGTCTTTCTTTCCTTTGTATCTCTACTGTTCTTAGTAGGTACTTCCTCATACATGTGGTTCTTTTTGGAGACACTGGGCTTTGAACTCAGGACCACTAGCCTCTAGCCCTATTTTTGACTATTTTTATGATAGGGTCTTACTTTCCACCGAGGCCTGTGCCTGAGCTGAGATTTGCTTCCCTGGGCTACCCATCATCACGGGGATGATAGTCATTCACCACTTCATCCAGCTTCCTTCTGTGGAGATGAGTCTTGTGGACTTTCTGCCAGAGTTGGATGAAACTACCATCTTCCCAATCCCAGCCTCCTATATAGTTTAGGATGACATGCTTGAATTACTATGCCCAGTTATGGGCTGAGACAGCATCTTAAGAACGGCTAGCCTTGACCATGATCCTCTTTTTCTCAGCCTCTGAAGTAGTTAGAATCACAGACATGAACCACTGGTGCCTGGCTCAAATGTAGCTCTAATCATGTTCTCCCAGACTGAGCTCACTTTCCTTGACAGCTTTGGATTTTGTATCTCTAGTGTCTGGCCACTGTGGGGGCTCAAAAATCATTAAAATAATCAAGCTAAACTAATCTACCTCAAACCGCGTTTTCTGCCCTTCATTTCCTCTTTTTGGTCTTAGGCTAACTATAGATTTTCTTTTTTTTTTTTTTTTTTTTTTTTTTTTTGGCCAGTCCTGGGCCTTGGACTCAGGGCCTGAGCACTGTCCCTGGCTTCTTCCCGCTCAAGGCTAGCACTCCGCCACTTGAGCCACAGCGCCGCTTTCTGGCCGTTTTCTGTATATGTGGTGCTGGGGAATCGAACCTAGGGCCTCGTGTATCCGAGGCAGGCACTCTTGCCACTAGGCTATATCCCCAGCCCCTATAGATTTTCTTTTAATGCAAACAATTCATAGCCTTTTCAATTTCAAGCAATATGAATCCAATTTTTTTTATGAATCCAAATTTTGAAGGATTTTCTTCTCTATCTTAAAACTGTCAATGAATCTAGAGAGATGTCTAGCATAGGAATAACAACAACAAATTCCAGCATACTAATGGCTTCAATTCTGATTCACTGATTCAGTGACTAATGCACATAGATATACGGGAACTGTTCTTTGGGTTATATTAGGAGAGGCAGCATAATAATCACAGCTGATTTTTAACAGCTAACCAAAATTATGGTCATCACTGGTGCTTGGGAGCTTCTTACAAGATAGCAGGCATTTCAACTACCTTCTATTTAAATAATAATAATAATAATAATAATCAGTTGTCAACATTCCTGTAAGCACATTTCATCCAGGCACCAGGAACACAAGTGAATGTCACAAACTATATAACAGATGCTACCTGGCCCATTGGTGGCTTGAGGCAGTATCTCCAGGCAGAAGGCAGCTGCTACCCTGGAGGCAGCCATCCTTAGCCTTCCACTACTGTTACTGAGGCTCAGGTTACAAAGCCAAATGCTGCCTCCCTTTCCCATGGTAATTGCAGTTGGAGTTAGAAAGAACATCTTTTGGACATCCATTTACTTTCCATCTCTTCCTATATGCCAAGTATGAGATGACTGTCTTCTTGGAAGCTGTAAATCATTAATCTGCTGGAGAATAGAGAGGGATTTATAAGCAAAAATGTTTGTCTTTGCTGGAGTAAACAAGTAGTGATGAAGCTGCCTTTTGTCTTCTGTCTTACAGTTTTAAACACGCGTTCTCACCATGTGTTGTTTGCCCTGGGGGTGGGGGTGGGGTGGGGGGGAATGTATTCTCACCTCCTAGACAGGTGGCAGCTGCTTTCAACACCAAGTTATTTTAAGGTATCTGAAAAGTGGGTGAAAACTAACTGTAGTAAAAAAAAAATCTTTAAAAATTACCAAGTTTTGAAATAAAACAGAATAGTAATGAATCCCTGTAGAACAACTGGCTACTCAAAAACCTAGAAAATTTCATTTGGTGCCCAGAAGGATTTGCTAGACCTTGTCTTGAAAGCCATGTCATATGGCTAGCCTTAACAAAGAGTGACACAATTCTTCCGTTTTCACATGCTGTTCAACAAAGTGACCAATGGAAGGGAAAAAACCAAAAACACAAACAGTATACAGTGTCTGGTTTCAGCAATTTTGCTCTGAAATGACAAACAAAATAGCTCATTGGCATATGTGTTACAACACTTCTAAATGTGTACTTAGTAGAAAATATCATAACATGTTGATATGGCCTTAAAGCAAACTAAAAAAAAAATAGTTTTTATCCCTATATATACTAGAACACAGCATGTTTCTGTCTTATGATACCATAACCAGAGCTCTTTCATCAAACTGAGCCAAAGTAAATGAAGAAGCTGACAGCTGTCACAGCACTGCCCATAGGAAGAGGGTGGTGCTATTGCTTTCCACTCAGAGAGGAGAAAATGGAGGCCCAAGAAGACACAGGGTAGCAGGTCTTGGAGCACGGTTCTCACAGTGCTAAATTTAGCCCATCAAATCATGACATCTCTTCTGGTTGGGGATTATAGTTTTAAAAGTGATTGCTCATGCAGCAGCAAATGATTGTGATAAACAATCATATAATTCACTAGGAAAGAACTAGAAAACTAGGGCAACTTGTGTGTGACAGCTTGACTTTTCACAGCTGTATTTGTTGGCCCCCAGCCAAGATGCCATCTGACCTTAAAGCTGGCTAACGACGTGGCTGTTTCTTATCTATACTCAGAACTGAAAAACTGCTGTGATATTCTGGAGATACAGAATTTCATTTCAGGGCTGGGAATATGGCCTAGTGGCAAGAGTGCTCACCTCTGATACATGAAGTCCTGGGTTCAATTCCTCAGCACTACATATATAGAAAACAGCCAGAAGTGGCTCTGTGGCTCAAGTGGCAGAGTGCAAGCCTTGAGCAAAAAGAAGCCAGGGACAATGTGCAGGCCCTGAGTTCAAGGCCCATGACTGGCCAAAAAAACAAAAACAAAAAAAACCTCAAAACAGAATTTCATTTTGGAAGGGAAAGAGTGAATGTAATATATATAATTCTAAATGCATTTATTTTTTCTTGGATATGTCTATGAGAGCAAAAAAGCACCAATACTATGAATCAAATATTTGTTGAGCACTTAAATAAGAGTCTAGTCCTATATATAGTTTTTTTTTTATAATTTTGTATTTTGCTATACTAAAGTTTGAACTCAGGGCCTCATGCCCTCTATCATTGAGCCATTTCTTCAGCAGCTCTGTGTGTGATTCTGTGCAAAGAAGAAAAAGCTTAAGGAGAGTTGTTAAGCTCAACAGTTTTTCTGTCTGGTCACACAGAACACATGGGATGTAGTGCAAACATCAGACTGTGGCCCATGGGTCAACACTAGTCTGTCACTTGCTATTGTATGCTCCTTAAGGATGATTTGTTTTTAAGTAGTTGGGAAAAAATCTAAAGACGACTAATATTTTATAACATGAGAAAATTATATGAGATTCCAATTTCAATGTCTCTAAATAAGAATTAGAATGCAACCATGCTCACTAATTCATGTATTGTCTATGTTCACATTCATGCTACAGTGCACAGCAGAGTTGAGTAGTTGTGACGGAGACCATATGGACTACTAAACCAAAAATACTTACTATTTGGTCCTTGGCAAAAATAAGGGAAAGGTGTGATATACTTGAGTTAGGTAATACTCTAAAGGTATTTGGATGGGAATTAGAGCCAGCTGCAGAACCAGAGGAATTTCAAGAAGGGAGATAGAGGGCTGGGGATATAGCCTAGTGGCAAGAGTGCCTGCCTCGGATACACGAGGCCCTAGGTTCGATTCCCCAGCACCACATATACAGAAAACGGCCAGAAGCGGCGTTGTGGCTCAAGTGGCGGAGTGCTAGCCTTGAGCGGGAAGAAGCCAGGGACAGTGCTCAGGCCCTGAGTCCAAGGCCCAGGACTGGCCAAAAAAAAAAGAAGGGAGATAGACTTTGGGTAGAAATAAGGGCTTCAAGGAAGCAGGTACCCATGTGGAGCTGAAAGGATAATGACATTGGGCAGGGTGACATTGATCAAGATGATGCATTGTACGCACAAACTGACATGTTGAATTGAAAACTATTTGTACAACTACTTAAATCAAGTAAAGAAAAAAGAAGCTATCATGGTTACTAGAAGAAGCCAGCACATGTGACTTGTCAGTTTGGCTCCTTCACTAAGACCAATGTGACTCCACCAAAATGGTTACTTTTTCTGTACTTCAGTTTCCTCAACTGGTAGAGAGAAATGATCCCTATTTCCCAGGGTTTAAAGTTCACAGCAAGACATTATATGAAAAGTAGTATTGCCCACTACAAAGCTGTTACCTCATCAGCTTCAGTTGTCAATCATAGTGATTCATAGTCATTGTCACATTTAGATACCTTTTAATTAAACTAAGTGTCCATTCACCTAAAATTTAATTCCCTTAGGGGTTATGAGTAGGGGGCTTGAACTGGAGCTTGAACTCAAGGTTATCACTCAGCAAGGCTTGCAAACTACCTGTGCCAGCCCTAAAAAAGGTAAATACAAAAGTGTTTCTTAGGTAATAGATTCAGCAATTTACTATTTCATAAAGTTGTTTAAAAAAAACTATGTCATAAGAGAAAAAACTGGTTTAAAAATGTCCCCAATATGTCCTGTGAAAAGAAAAGAAACATAAAAATCCATGTTATAAATATATTTAATATAAGATATTCTAGTAAAACAAAAAGAAAAGGGAATCCTGTTTTAAACCCAAACTGATCATGTTCGGGTGCAAACAAATGTGTCTAAGAAAAACTCCCAAAGGTTCAAATATGCAGCATATGGTATAAGTACATTGATGTAAAACCAATGTGCTATTCTTTATGTCCATCTATGCTAAAAGTCAAGTGTACATCTGATCCTAACAAGTCTTTGGTATAGACTAAATTTTTGCTTTTTGCTTCTCCATTTTTCTCTCCTGTGCTCTCATAAACTCTTTAAGATCAAGGGACCAGAGTCATTTTGGAACTAGTGTGCAAATGTGCTGCTGACCTCGTTTTTCCTGACCCAGGATTGATATTTTGCTTTATAGGATGCAGGTGGACATGTGTGTTAGCTGCATGGACTGTGGCAGCCCATGGCTACAGGAAGCTGCCTCCACAGTCTGCTCTCAAACTGCCTGGTTTCACTACTAGTGATTCCTTATTCTCTCTGTCTTGCATGGGAAACTGCTCAGAGAATCTAGGAATCACTGGTCGTGTTCCTGTGAAAATTTTGACAGGCCCAGAGTGCTCCTGCCCTAGCTCTGCCTGCCCCAAGATTAGAGTTGGGTTTATAGCAGGCCTATCATGACAGAGTTGCAACCGAGACTTAAACTGTGCAGTAAGTTAAGACACATGTCTATGACTCTTACTCCAAGGTTAAAAGCATCAGAGTTGTGTTTGGTGGCCACAGGTTTGCATTGGTGTCTCCCCCCCCCCCCCCAGCCCCATGTCTCAGAAACTGTTGTGGCTGCTGCAGAGAGCAGACTTGGTTGGCCTTTGGTCTGTGTGGATTTTGTGACTAGGAAGATGGTGAATGGCCCAAGCCTTCTAAAATCTTTTTAAAGTTGTCACCCTGCTTAAACCAGCAGGGCACCAGCCTACAAAAGCCAGAGTACTAAGAGTAAGCAACCATGGAATACTGGAAGATTTCAAATGTCTTTAACCAGTCTGTGTAGAAATTTGCAGGCAATCCAGCAGGAGGTGTGACAATCTATCCAGGGGACTCTGAGAGATGCCACTACAGTCTTGCCCAGATCCAACCCATCTCTCCTGCCTGCCTCCATCACATATAACTAAAGAAGACTGCTAATTGGGAATGGAAGACACAGTCACTTTGGATTCACTGAAGCTGAGACTTTTACATTGTCCTGAGACTTTGCCCTCTTGATTATCATTCGTGTTCTCTTCTACCTGCCGGTAAGGTTAAATGATATGATTTGATGGCACATAGATCTCATTCAGTCTTCCATTCTCTATAGTGTGATGACTCTTGTGAGCACCTACCTGGTGGCCTTTGCATGGTTTTTTGTTTTTTTTTTTAATGCTATTTTGCAGTTAGATGCATTTTAGTAAATAGCAAAAAGGTGCCAAGTTTGGATTCTTGGAACAATGCTAGTGGTTATATAGCCCAATGAACTCTAAAGTACTAATCCGTTGTTGTTTGAAGACTCCTAACACATCTACTGAGTTTTGTCATTGCAGAAATTGTAAAAACTGTCATTTCGGTTCAAAGATCTTTATGCAATAACTGGGACTGAAGAAAACAAATGGCTCTTTTAAAACTGGCAGCCAGGAGGCAATGTGCCCCCTGGGCTTCAGAGTTTTTCCGGATGCAAATAAAGGCTGAGGTGAAGGTGATAAAGCACAGAGGTTAGTAAAAGGGTTTAGAAATCAAGAATGCATTTCTAGGTAAGAAATTTGGAAGTAAAAACAAGCAGCCTGAAGCAATGAGTGGCACCTAGGCTCCAGATTTTCTCAAATACCTGCAGGTTTCAAATGCAAATGAAGAAGCTAAAGTGTAAGTGTTACAGCAGAACTCTGGCTAGTATTTGTTGGTCAATTTTCAACAACTTACAGGTAAGCTCTACTCCTATTGTTCTCCTGTTGCTTTAATTGGAAATAAAAAGGCCTTTTATGGCTAAGACTCCTTTGATTTCAGTTCAAAGCCAGCCTGGGCAGAGAAAAAAAAAATCCCTCTAAAACTACAACTCCCAACTAACCAGCAAAGAACCAGACTGGAAACTTGGCTCCAAGAGTCTCATATCATAGTAACTAGCCAAATGCTGGAAGCGGCACTGTGGCTCAAGTCATAGAGTGGTAGCCTCGAGCAGAAGTGCTCAGGGACAGTGCCCAGGCCTTGAGTTCAAACCCTGTGAATGCCAACTGGGACAAGCTATCCAAGCAATGAGCACCTAGACCTTCAGGACGAGGTCAATCCTGATAATGAGGAACCATGGAGAGGAGTAAGAGAAGATGAAGTCTCATCTTAAGTGGAGTCAATTTAATCGTGCCCTTTCAAAATTAATCAGAGCCGGGAGATCAAGAGGAATAGTTGTTTACCCACCTAATGTCCACACCTGTCCATTCTCCATCTGGACAGAAACTTGCATTCTTGACTTTGTTACTTTTGTGTGTGTGTGTGTGTATGTGTGTGTGTATGCCTCTGACTGGTTATTCTCAACCAGTCCACTATCCCTAAACACTCCCTTCCTGCCCCAGTGCAGTTATTCCTTCTTCCCTGTAATGGGCCACAATTGGGTTTATGCTCCAAATGGAACTTTTCTGGCTAGGGTGTGTTCTCCCATGTCGTTCATGTTAACTGGTCCTGTGAACTTGTCAGCCCTTTGCCTGACCTATTCAAAAGTCTCTTTTAACAGGATAACATCCCTCACCCAGGATGTCACCTGGGAACTTGCAGTTCAAGGCCATCCTCTTACTACAGGCAACTGAAGGCTTCACTTATACTGCTCTGCCCAGCGCAGATCTGGATCCTGAAGACCCCAGCCCCAGTGACTCCTTGATGTGCCCAAGCTGCAGGAGGTAGCCAGAGGAGACCGTGACACCCATTGGCCCCGATAACCATTCTCACGGAAATGAAGAGGACTTTTACCAACCAAACTGTCAAATACTTCTTGGACAGTACCAGGCTAAATGATGAATCAGGGACCCCTGACTACTTTGCCCCTTTACAGCAGGAAGCTCCAGAAGAAACAACCTCCGTCCATACTCCCCAACTGGTACCCCTCCGCTGTTATTAATAAACAACAAATGGGGGAATGTTAGCATTTCCCTAGCCTCAGGTCCTCAGCTCCTCCCATTAGCCCCCAGATCCACCCATACCTAATGAGCCACTCCTACTCCCTATAGAGACCTGCCAACTTCCCCTTTAGCCCCAGAGAGAGAGGGAACCTGCCACCAGGATAAGGTGCAGACCCCATGTAGCTCCCTCTCCCGTGGGAACTATGGCCCCACTAATAAACCTTCTTCTCCTGTCTGTGATTATCTCTGCATGGTGTCCTGATGGCCGGGACATATCCTTTCGATATGCTGTTGCTTTAGAGCTGTATCTTATTGTGGTCATTTCGGTTTTACAAGTCCAGAAATTCTATTTTGCCAATGCATTTGAAAGTCTTTATGAGAATATGGTTAAAGCTATTGACCTCTCTCCTTGATAGATGCATACAGCGCGCGCACACACACACACACACACACACACACACACACACACACCACTTTTACATTCAATCTTACAGCCTAATGGATCCCTAAAGCCCATCCTTGGTTTCCAAGTTAAGAGTGCCTGCTCTAGTTGCTCACTCATACTTATAAAACCTGCAATATATCAATACACAAACCAGAATGCCAATTTACTAATTTATGAAGAAGAAATCACGTCATACTGGCCAATCAGCTCATTACCTTGCTATGCAAAAGCTACACACACAGCCAAAGCACAATTAAAAGTCAGTATGGAATTTTAGCAAAGGGAATTGGAGTACATAGTCTTAATGACGCCAATCGTCAGGCTATGATAGTCTGATGCATCTATTTCACTGGAGAAGTAGCTCCTGTCAAGGATGCTAGAACAGCGGGACTAGACCTCCTCCTGGTAGAAAACTCTTGGTATTTGAACTTTCTGGTTACAGATGCAGCAAATGCTGAACCCCTTTTGTTATCATTCTTGTCAAAGCTAGCGCCACATCTAGGCATGCTAATTTCCTCACATTATGCCTACCTAGTCTCTAATATTATCTCCTCATACATCAGTTCCAGATTAAAGTGGTTAAGTTGGTGTGTGTGTGTGTGTGTGTGTGTGTGCGTGTGTGTGTCGATTTTGTGTGTATAATCATTTTTTATTTTTTCAGAATTTTGGGATTTTTGTTTTTAAATTCAGGAGATACCTTACTGCTGTAAGTTTGGATATTAAATGTCTCCCAAATGCCCATGATTTGAAGACTTGGTTTCCAAAGTGATGTTCTTGGGACTAGTAGAACCTTTAGGGGCTGGAGCCTTCATCAGTTGTGTGGTCACTTTCTGGGTTAATCTAAGAAAGAGGGCGCTGGCCTATTCACGAAGGGCATTCTGGGATCTTGAATGTGAAGACTGTGATCAGGAGAAGAGGAAATGGTCTGGAAGGGCCCAGCCCTGTAGCCCACAGGCTATGTGTCCCTTAAGGAAGGTGGCCAAAAGCATAGAGTCAGAGGGGAACTGAAAACACATGGCTCAAGGAAATATCTCTGGTCATGACTTCTGGGAACTCAGGGCAAAAACTGAGGCTAGGAAAGGGAAGGCAAAGTCTGGGAAGGGTTTTCTGGAGGAGAAAACCTCTGAACCCAGTATATTTCTGCAGAGGAGGCTTCTGCAGAAGAATTGAAGCACATGGCACAAAATAATCTAATGTTCCTTGAAATTAAAAATGAAATGTTATGCTTAGGTTCAGAGGCATTTCTTTTATAACCCCCTTCATATGGCAAGATTATAAAGTTCTGCTATACTGTAGTTTCAATGGGAAAGACTGAATACCTGGTGCACATGTAGATGAGAAGAGAGCAGCTGAAAGCACTGGTACATTCGTTTCTGATAATTACAATGAAGATGAGCAAGCTTTTCTCCCCCCTCCCCCCTTTTCTGCTGGTATCACAGCTTTCACTCTGGGCTTTGTACTCTCACTGGGCATTCTTGCCAAGTCTGGCATTTTTCTGGTTAATTGAAGATGGGATGTCTTTGACTACTCTGCCTGGGTAGCTTTAAACTGTGACCCTTCAGGTCTCAGTGTCTTTAACAGTTGGGATTACTGGTATGAGCCACTAGTGCCCTGTTCTAGATTTTCTTAATTTAAGGGCCTAACTGTGAAAAAAATTTAATTACTCATACAATTTGACTGAAATGCTGTCAATTTAATTACTCATACAATTTGACTTAAATGCTGTCCTGGGTGTAGAGTACACATTTGCTAAGGGTAGGGAGGGAACAATATAGTTGAAAGACTAGTCTGGAATGCAGAAACTTGAGCGTTGGCACAATCTTTCTCAAGACAGTCATCTTTTATGTTTAAGGACTGGGACAACTGACATGTGGAGGGATTTGTTCATGCAAATGTTCATACTGTGAAAATGAGAATTGCCCATTTGTTTGTGGAAATCCAAGAACAGAAGTGTAAACTGTGGTAGAAAAACTAACTGCACTGAAAACAGCTGGGAAACTGCATGTTTAAATATATCCATCTCTGTCATTTGGTCCATGGGAATGAACTACTAATTACTGGAAGAGACTGAGAGAGGCTTTGTTGGGAGGGATATGGGAGCTTGGCACTTGACCCATTAGCTGAATATTCTCAGTAGCCTGGTCCATGAACCCTTGCAAGAACAAGGCAACCCTCCCACCCTTTGGGAATTTCCTCCTAGTTCTTTCCCTATCTAAATCTCCCCCAAAAGGGACCATAAAAAGAGAGCTGAGGTCAAATATCTGGAAAAGAGGTCAAGGAGAAAATGACCTGGACATTTTGAAAGCCCAGGAAACTGGGAAGAGTGGGGGGTGGGGCAAAACCATATATATATAGATAGATATTCATTGTAAGGAGCATTTCCTATTATTGTAACTGTCATCAATAGTGAATTGCCACTGTCATTGTATGCCTAACAGTACTAAAGCTGGCAAGAATGGCCCATGTGCAAAGTGCTATTAACCACATTACAGACAAAGACATACAGGCATAAGGAGGCTGGCTCACATTAACAAATTTAAAAGATAAACAAAAATATAGGTGTGGAAAAAGGTGGTGGGGTTGGATGGGAGTATGGCTTAGTGGTAGAGTGCTTGCCTTGCATGCATGAAGCCCTGGGTTCAATTCCTCAGCACCACATAAACAGAAAAGGCTGGAAGTGATGCTGTGGCTCAAGTGGCAGAGTGCTAGCCTTGAGCAAAAAGAAGCCAGGGACAGTGTTCATGCCCTGAGTCCCTGCCCCAGGACTGGCAAAAAAAAAAAAAAAAAAAGTGTTGGGGCTCAGGTTGTTAAGAGAAGGTGAGGGTTTCATTATTTCATTTGCTGAATACAGATGATATCATTTTTAAAGGCAGTCCCCAATATGGTCAAACGTAAAAAGTTAGTGGGGGGCACTATGATGCTTGCTTACAGTCATAGTCTCTCAGGAGGCTAAGATAAGAGGCTCACTTGGGCTCAGGAGTTCAAAGTAAGTCTGGGTAACAAAGTGAAATCCCATTTAAAAAATAAACCAGAATAAAAACATGAAGTAGAAGATGACAGGACATAGAGTTCCACTATAGAGTCTTTCTTGACTTTAAAGAAAAACATAAGTGAATTAATAATTTTAACTTACATAAAACATATAATACATAAAATACATATATAGTAATATGCATACACAAACACATATAATATACTTTCTCAGAACTGAGTAAATGGCTGTGGGAGTGGTGCATAGAAGACAAGAGACAAGGGTCTGAGTATGGGTGGGGAACTTCCAGATATGAGCATAATACTAATCCAACCAACCAAGATGGAAAATTTGCTATTTTCTTAAAAAGTAGTTGTACAAAAGAATTACCATTCAACAAAACAATTTATGAATACAATGCATCTTAATTAATGTCACCCCTTTCATCATTCTCCCCATCACTCCCAACCCCATCCCTTCCCTCAATTTTCTTAATTTTGTAGTATATGCATTCAATTTTATGACTGCATTCTCCCCACCTTCCTCTCTTCATTCATCTGCCCCCTTCCCTTAATCTCACCACCCATCTTTCGGACTTCCATTTTGTGATATTTATTTTGTTAGACTGTGAATTAGCCTTACTAAGAAATTACACTGTTTGAGTTTTCCCTCTGAATCTATCATATTATAGTTAATATACTTATGCTTGGATACCACCCCAAAGTGTTTACTTACATATTTACAAATTAATCCTACGTTCCACAAATGAAAGAAAACATGCATCTTTGGTCTCTCTGGGCCTGACTTAACATGATTTTTTCCAGGTCCTTCCATTTCTTTGCAAATGAAATGTCGTTCTCTCTAATGAATAAGTAAATTCCATTGTGTATATATACCACATTTTCTTGATCCATTAGTTCATGGTGGGAGAGCAATCCAAGCTGATTCTTGGCTATGGTGAATAGTGCTACAATAAACATTGTTATACTGGTAGCTTTATGTTTATAATCTTTTGGATAAATGCCTAAGAGTATAATTGCTGGATCATAGGGTAGTTCTATATTTAGGTTTTTGAGGAAACTCCATACTGCTTTCCAGAGTAGCTGAACATGTTTACATTCTCACCAACTGTATACTAGGGTTCCTTTTTGCTCACATCTGAGCCAGCATTAGTTACTGTTTGTATTCCTGATGGTTGCCATTATAAATGTGGTGAGATAGAATCTCAATGCTGTTTAGATTGCATATCTTTTATGGACAGAGATGTTGAACATTTCTTCATATGTCTGTTGGTCATTTTACTTCCTCTTCTGAGAAGACTTTATTTAGATCATTTGCTCATTTATTAATTGGGTTATTGATTCTTTGAGGGTTTAGTTTTTTAAGCTCTCTGTTATTGTAGATATTAGGTATCTGTCTGATGAACAGCTGGCAAAGAACTCCCATTCTATAGGCTTTTTACTTTTTGTTTTGGTCTGAGACTGGGACTCAAACTCCATTTCTGATGCTTTTGCTTGTTGGCTAGCACTTTACCAACTGAACTTGTTAACTGTGCAGAAACTTTTTACTTAGGTGCAATTCCATTTATTAAACTCTTTCTTCAATTTGCTGTGCTTCTGGATCTTGACTCAGAAAGTTCCTGACTGTGCTGAGGAGTCCTAATGTTTCTCCTACTCCTTCCTGTAATAGTTTCATAGAGAATTCTGGGGAGATGGTGAAGTAGTGGTAGGGAAAAATCAGAGCTCCTTCTGCTCAATTAGAATTACAGGCCTCTATCAGGGAAATCCAGCTCAAAAGTGGAACCAGGGGCTGGGGATATAGCCTAGTGGCAAGAGTGCCTGCCTCGGATACACGAGGACCTAGGTTCGATTCCCCAGCACCACATATACAGAAAACGGCCAGAAGCGGCGCTGTGGCTCAAGTGGCAGAGTGCTAGCCTTGAGCGGGAAGAAGCCAGGGACAGTGCTCAGGCCCTGAGTCCAAGGCCCAGGACTGGCCAAAAAAAAAAAGTGGAACCAGACAAAGTCAAACTGACAGTTTGGCACCAATCAAAAAGTATCAAAACTTAAATTTCAAATAGGGGAAATTTTATTCTTTTTTATTTTTGCTTACATTAGCCAATTTTTTTCTTTTTCTTTTTTTCCCTTTATTGTCAAAATGAAGTACAGAGGGGTTACAATTTCATATGTAAGGTAGTGAGTACATTTCTTGTCCAACTTATCTCCTCCCTCATTTTTTCCCCTGCTTCTCCCCTCCTCCTACATTAGCCAATTTTTGTGTGTCTAATTGTGTGTGTGTGTGTGTGTGTGTGTGTGTGTGTGTGTCCTTGGGCTTGAACTCAGGGCCTGAACATTAACCCTAAGCTTTTATGCTCAAGGCTGCTGCTCTATTACTTGAGCCACAGCTCTATTTCAGGCTTTTTTTGGTGGTTAGTTGGAGATCAAAGTCTAATGGATTTTCAAACTCCAACCCTCAGATCTCAGCCTCCTAAGTAGCCAGGATTATAGATGTGAGGCACCAGTGCCTGGCTTACAACTGCCATTTTTAAACAAGCTTAGTAGTCTCTTGAGCTACAGCTTTAAAAGACAGTGAACTTTGCACTAGTGAAAGTACTCAGTAGGCATTAAGGCAGTCATACCACCTGAGTAATCCAGGAAACTGTATCCTTTGGAGAAGACTAGGTGAACTTTCCTCTCACTGGTAATAGAATTGTACAATGAGTCACAGCCCCATTCCTCATGGAACTACTAGCTCAAGGCTTTTCACACAGCAGATAAGGCAGTGTGTGGAACTTAATTATGTATAACTTGGTTTCCTTAACGTTTCCTAAGCCAGGTGGGATCGTTAAATGTTTTACATTTAATCTGTACCTTCTGGGAGCAGAGATTCAGACTGTATGCCCAAGAGGAGAACTGTACCTCCCAAATTTGAGCACTCCTAGGTCCCTGGCCACCCTTCAGTCAGCTCTAGATAAATGATAAGTAGATTGGGGAAAGGAATGCCTTTTGCACATAGGCTGTAGGCAGTAGGAGTAACAAATGAGCACCACAGAACATTAAAGTTAAAGGGACCCTAGGGATCAACAAGGGAAGTGGTTATAAAGTTTGAGCTTGCATTAGAACTCCTAGAAGATTCCTAGTAGCATAATATCCATCTGAAGGTGAAAATATCAGAAGGTACATGGACTCCATTTATACTGTTTATTGCCATATACATGTTGATCACATGGTTAAGATGGTGTCTTCTGAGATTCAAAATAAGGATATAGTTCTTACCTTTGTAATCAATAAGCATCTTATAAAAAGTTATCTTGAAATTATTTAGATCCATTTTTTCCTTGTTCTTTCCATTTTCCTTCCCCTCTTTGTTTTCTTTCCTTTTTTTCTTTCAGTTTTTGAGACAGGGTTTCACTATGTAGCCTAGATTTACTTTGTACTCAAATCCTCCTCCTTAGCTTCCCAAATGCTGTGATTTTAGGTTTAAACTACCATACCTGCCTCTTATCACACTTCACTAATTTTGCCATCCATTAATAATTTTTCACTGAAGTGATTACTAATATAGTGGTTGCCGAGTGGCAATTCTCAAGTTCCATCATTTTGTTTACATTTAAAAATCCTACTAAAAATAAAAATAAAAATCCTACTATAAGAAAAACTTTTCTCTTTTTGTCCCATTAATTAACTCTTCATTCACTTCTATCAATATGGCCTCATGGATTCTTACTTTAAATCTAGAATTAATATCAAAGTCAAATCTCGACTATATAGCACTATCACTTATACTTTTAATTCAGAATGATTTATTGACTTATATTCTTTCATAATAAAAATTGAACAAGAGTCATATGTGGCTTAACAACAGGGACACACTTTGAGAAATGCTTCATTAGACAATTTCATCACTGTGTGAACATCACAGAATGTACTTACACAAAACTAGAAAGTCTAGTTGTATCACTAGAATTGGCCTTTGCATGCAATCAAGAGATGCTATAAACATGAGACTTGGATGCTCATTGTTACATGGCATGTGAGTGTGTATGTGTGTGTGTGTGTGTGTGTGTGTGCACGTGCACATGCCAGTCCTGGGGCTTGAACTCAGTGCCTGGGCACTGTCCCTTAGTTTCTTTTTTCAAAGCTAGAACTCTACCATTGAGTCAAAGCTCCACTTCTGGCTTTTAGTGATTAATTGGAGATAAAAGAGTCTCTTGGACTTTCCTGCCTGGAATGGCTTTGAACCTTAATCATCTGATTTCAACTTCCTGAGTAGATGAGATTAAAGGTGAGAGCCACTAGCCTCCAGCAGTTTATCTTACAGCAGTTTGTTGTAATAGAAAAGTATACATTAAATAATGACATGTGTGGTGGCTTATGCCTGAAATCCTAGCTACTTGGGAAGTGGAGATTGGGGAATTGAAGTTCAAGGCCAGTTTTGGCAAAAAAAAAGAAGTCTGAGAGATTCCATCTCCAACCAATGGCTATATGGTATATATCTCTAATGGTATATACCTTAGCAACATAGTGAAACACACAGAAGGATCATGACTCAGTTTGGTCTGCACGTAAAGTAAGACTCCCTAACTCAAAAACAGCTAGTGCACAAAGGGGCTGCAGTTGTGGCTTAAGTGGTACAGTTCCTGCCTAGCAAGCTCTAGACACTAACTTGAATCCCCAGTACTGACAAAAAGAAGAAAAAAAGACAAAAATATAGGGTAGTCACTATGTAAACCAGTAATATAATTGTTTATTATCATTATGGTATTATGTGCCATACATAATCACACATGCTATACTTTTATGTGCCTGGAAGTACAGTAGCTTTGTTTACATTAGCATTACCACAAACAGGTGAGTAATGAGTTGTGCTATGTTACCATGGCAACAAATGACACTAAGTGACGGGACTCCATTATAATATTAAGGGACTACCATCATATATGTGGTCCATTATTGTCTGAAACATTGTTACACAGCCCACAATGGTATTTTGAAACATCATAGTGTACATGGAAAAATATGTTTGAATTAAATCTTAATTAAGAAGGTAAAAATACTATAGCACAAGTACATAACAGAAATATCAAGTGGGTTGTAAATGAATGCCACATGTGAAAATTTTAAGTTTCAGACAGCAATATTTCTTAAAAGTAAAAGAGAAAAAACCCTTCATAGAACAATTTGAAAATCTGCTCATATACTATCTAGCTCTGTTTGGTGCTGGTGGCTGAGGCCTATAATCCTAGCTTTTCAGAGGCTGAGACCTGAGGATTGCTGTTCAAAGCCAGTCTGTGAGACTCCAATCAACCACCCAAAAGCCAGAAGTTGAGCTGTGACTCAAGTAGTACAATGTAAGCCTTGAGCAAAAAAAAAAAAAAATCCTCAAGGACAGCATCCAAGCCCTAAGTTCAAGTCTCAGTACTAGAACAAAACACACACACACACACACACACACACACACACACACACACACACAAAACCCTTTCTGGTTTTTCTCTTTCTTACCAGTGTACAGTCTAAGCTGATCCAAGGAGACCAGCAACTAAGAGGGGGTACTGGGGCTGAAGTGCTGCATTATATTTGCAGGGTCATAATAACAATTCCAAAAAATTGCCTTAGAAAGCCAGAAGTGGAGCTGTGACTCAGTGGTAGAGGGCTAGCCTCGAGCACAAAGAGCCCAGGCCCAGAGTTCAATCCCCAGGATTGGGAAAAAAAATGCTTTATCGCTAATGTCTTCATTATTTCTGCCACCACAATCCTTTTCTGTGCAGGTGGTGCAGAATCTAGCCACCCATATTCCCATCCTTGTGCTAAGGGAGGATCTCAACTCAAGCTCTCGGTGAAGAAACAGCAGAAAGACCTGATGGGGCCAAGCAGAGATCTGAGAGAGAAAAACCTGACATGCTGGGGAGCACTCTCTCTACTACTCTTACCCTACTGTTCACTGGGGCACTAAAGGAAGAACATTTGTTGTTTGGTTATATGAGTTCAAAGGAGCATGCCAACTCACAAGTAAATATTTGTCATTTGACTACTAATTATGTTATCTGATCAAAACATTTACCACATCCTTGATTTCATCATTGTGACACTGCAAGAAAAATAAAGCAGTTATTTATCCAAAGCAATGTGAATTAAAAAACATTTTGTTTTCAGAAACATAGGTGAATGAATCATAAAGAAATGAAATATTGTTTTGACTTCAACATACCTCTGTCTTTTAGGATATATTCTGAGGGATATTTGTAATAATTATAATTGTAAATAATATTTGTCATATTTTTGTGTGTATGTGTGCCAGTACTGGAGCTTGAACTCGGGGCCTATACATTGTCCTTTAGCTTTCTTGCTTGAGGCTGGAACTCTAGCACTTGAACTATAGATCCACATCTGGATTTTTGGTGGTTAATTGGAGAGAAGTCTCATGGATTTTCCTGCCTGGCTGCCTTTGAGCCATGATCCTCATATCTCAGCCTCCTGAGATTGCAGAATTATTGGCATGAGTCACCAGCATCATTCTGTGTAATATTTCCAATCTTTGACTTATGATGACAAGAATTAGAATTCTCTGGAAATCAGAAATCAAATTCAGAGTTGGAATATCTAACACAGTGGTTCTCAAACTCTGGTAACACTGTCCCTCAAAGGGCCATTTGGTAGGAGGTGAGGGTGTTTTCACAGTTGTGAAATCAGGAGGGTAAAGGGTGACAGGTAGTTAGTGGACAAGGCCACTATGTTAAATGTTCTGTTATGCATGACACAGCCAATGCATCATTACCTTCTCTGTCCAGAAAATGGGCTAATATCTTATCTGGTAACAATCAAAAGGGGGATCTCCTCAGGAATTTAGGACTACTCTTAGATTCCAACTTGATACAACTGTTCTATTGAACTTAAAAGTCATATGTCTAGACACTGTGGGTTGTGGCCATTATTTAATTTGAGGGCCCTCAAAAGGCTAAATGTAGAGCTCCCCTATGACCCAGCAGCCTGCTTCTGGATATTTACCCCCAGAATTTACAAGCAAGACCACATTCAAGCTACCAGCACAGCTATGTTCATTGCAGCACAATTTACCATCATTAAAATCTGGAACCAACCCAGATGCCCCTCAGTAAATGAATGGATCAAGAAAATGTGGTACATATACACAATGGAATTCTATGCTTCTATCAGAAAGAATGTCATTGCTTGTTTGTAAGGAAATGGAAAGACTTGGACCCAAAGAAACATAGACTCTATGGTTTCCCTCATTGGTAATAATTAATACATCTCTAGGATAGTCCTAGCAGAAAATCACAAGAGCTCAATAGCTATGTACATATGAACACACAAGATGATGCTAAGTGAAATGAACAAGTTATGGTAATAAGTGGTTTATCATTGTTGTTGTTACTTTCAATGTACCATATGAAATTATGACTCTTTTGTCTTTCTTCCCCATGGTTTTACCCCTGATGTTACTATAACTGATTTTGGTACCCTGGGTATTGTACATATTTTTATTGGAGCTAGGGAAGGGGAACCCCAAAATGGAGAGACAAAGGGTAAAAGGAGAACCAAAGTAACAGAAATACTTACAAGACAATATGCTGTAAACCAACTGTACATATCAGGGGGAGAGAACTGGGAATGGGGGGAAAGTAGGAGAAACACGAGGGAGGAGGTAACAAGTTGGATAAGAAATGTACTCACTGCCTTACGTATGAATTGTAACCCCTCTGTACATCACTTTGACAATAAATAAATCAATTAATAATAATAATAAAGAATCCATTCAATCCAGCTAGTAGACCAGACCAGTCTAAGATGGGAACTGTGTATTCAATTTGTAGGATAAGAACTTCATGAGTCTGAAGTTGCCCAACCTGGAGTCTTCACTGAGGACAAGAATGAAGAAGATTGAACATAGACTCTTCATCCTGGGGTACAACTCTAGATCAGAGGGCTGGGAATGTGGCTTAGTGGTAGAATGCTTGCCTAGCATGCATGAAGCCCTGGGTTAGATTCCTCAGCACCACATAAGCAAACAAACAAAAAAAGCCGGAAGTGGTGCTGTGGCTCAAGAGGTAGAGTGCTAGCTTTGATAAAAAAAAAAAAAAAAAAAAAAAGGAGCCAAGGACAGTGCTCAGGCCCTGAGTCCAAGCCCCAGGACTGAGAAAAAAAAAAAATATATATATATATACATACACACACACACATATATATATACACATACACACATATACATATATAGTCTACAAGCTGAAAATATAGTCCAATATCTTAGAAAGAAAAGAAATTAAAAACCCAAAATCCTGCTGGGTATGGGTGGTGTACATCTACAATCCCAGCTATTTGAGAGACAAAGCAGCAGAATTAAAGTCAAAGGTCAGCTTGTACAAAAGTATACAAAACTCTGTTTGATAAATAACTAAAGCAAAAGGACTAGAGGCATAGCTCAAATGATAGAATACCTGCCTAGCAAGTATGAGGCCTTGAATTCAAATCCTTGGTCCACCCACCCCCCACAAAACACACAAAAGTCTTAGCGCCCAAGGGAAAAATCTCTTGAAATAGTAACCTTGTTTTTATAATTAGCCCTTCATTTGAACAAGCAGAAAATTGAAGTTTTTGTTGAAGACAAGAGGCTTAATGCCTGTTGCTACTGGAACTTGAGGAGACAGTGTGGCAAATGGTGGTTTAGTGGTAGATTTCTGTGGGCTGGTGCTTAATTGCATGGCTGTAGTTTCCTTAGCTGAAAGGGGAGATTAAAGACTCTGGCTTCCTTAGCTGAACAGGGAGATTAAAGACACTGGTTTTTCTGGGTAGCAAATCATCTAACAGTGACAAATAAATGGCCTCAGAATAGGTGGTTGGCGGGCTGGGAATATGGCCTAGTGGCAAGAGTGCTTGCCTCATATATATGAAGCCCTGGGTTCAATTCCTCAGCACCACATATATAGAAAATGGCCAGAAGTGGCACTGTGGCTCAAGTGGCAGAGTGCTAGCCTTGAGCAAAAAGAAGCCAGGGATAGTGCTCAGGCCCTGAGTTCAAGGCCCAGGACTGGCAAAAAAAAAAAAAAAAGAATTAGTGGTTGGCATTTTCACTTGCCAAGCTGGGTAGTAAGCCTGGATAGGGAAGGGCACCATGTGGTAGGTATGGTGAGTGATCATCATGGTCATCCCCAGGGACTGCATGTGGCTTGCAGTGTGGTTGCTGGGCTTTCCTTACACATCTTTCATCCTAATCTTGCTTTTCTTGAATTTCAAAGAGGATGCCCGGCATCTGTAATTCCCAACCCTTCGTCAAATATCTTGTGCAGTTAAAAAAAGTCCAGGGGCTGGGAATGTGGCTTAGTGGTGGAGTATGTGCATAGAATGCATGAGCCCCTGGGCTCTATTATTCAGTACCACATAAACAGAAAAAAAAAAAAACTGGAAGTATCACCGTGGCTCAAGTGGTAAAGTGCTAGCCTTGAGCAAAAAGAAGCCAGGGACAGTGCTAAGGCCCTGAGTCCCAGTCCTCAGGACTCCTCCTCCCCCCCCCCCAAAAAAAAAAATCCAAACAACATCTATGCAATGTACATGTCAGATTATAGAAACTTGATATTAGCAGATGAATAAATCAATTTTATCAAGGTATAATTTGCTTACAATATATTACTTTACTTGTTCAGTTCAGTACATTTTGGTAAATGCATGCACCCAGATAACTACCATCACAATCTAGTAACAGACATTTGGTATTGGAGGTGTGACTCTGTAGTAGAGTGCCAGCCAATGAGCAAAGTGTCAGGTTCTGAGTTTGAGTTCTGGTCTCACAAGAAAGAAAAAGGAGGGGGGGGGATAGAAAAAGAGAGAGAGAGAGAAAGAAAAAAAGACATTCTATTACTCTCAAAACTTTCCCGTTTCTTCTTATGCTCTTCTTCCCTAACCTAAGGCAACCATAGAATAATTTAATT
Organism: Perognathus longimembris pacificus; assembly: GCF_023159225.1. Lineage (NCBI taxonomy): Eukaryota > Metazoa > Chordata > Mammalia > Rodentia > Heteromyidae > Perognathus > Perognathus longimembris. The sequence continues at coordinate 23,158,810 of NC_063171.1, forward strand.
TTACTTACATTTCACATTTTTCCAAAACAATTTTAAAATGACTTTTAAAAGGACTAAATATGTCAAAATCAATAAAGGAGGGAGGAACAAAAGGAAAAGGCAAGATGAAGAGGAAAAAGGCAAATACACTAACCTATAAGAGTAGCCACATGTCTGTAATGGAGATGGAAACTGAGGCCTTATACCTAAATCATCATAGAAGCAGAAAGCTTCTACCCCCATTACTAAGAGCTGAGATACTCCTTGTGCAGGTCATCAGATTGAAAGTTCTAGAAAATATCCTAAACTGTGTCCTTAATGACAATTTTACAATGAATACAGCAGAAATATTCAGCTGTTGGTTTTATCTGGAAAGTATTTCATAGACATTCCTACAGTAAATAAAAAATACTGTCCCTACATAACATGAACTCAATTGGGCTTTTCAGGGAAGTGTGGAGAAAACAGGCCCAGATTTTCTTTTCTGGTGGGGTTCTTGATATTTCCCTATGGGCAGAGGCATTTGCTTTGAAATCAAGATAAACACGTGGGAGAGGTAATGTGTAGTTAGGAAACAAAGAGATCCTGGATAGAATCCCTGTCTATATCAAAGGTCTTCCCTCCATGCCTGAAGTGAGCTGCTGGGGCTGAGGTGGCATATGAGGAAAAGCCAAGAGTTTCTTTAGAAACTAGTTTTGGAGTTGGGCTACCAGGAGCCAGGGCTTCATGGAGATGCCAAACTTCCACACACTAGAGTTGGCAATTTTAGTATGAAATATATTGTAGGCAAGTGTCAACAGTTTCTTTCCTACCTCAACCACAGAAATTTCTTATCAATGTTCTTGGACGACTGAATTCTGAGCCTAATCTCCCTGGTGATGGGATCAAGAGGAATAAATTTTTCCTTTCTTACATTCCTAAGCACTGAACTTTGTCCCGCCCCCACTCCCCTCACCCTCAGTGCTGGGGATAAAACTCAGGGTCATGAGAGCATGCTGAGCATGCTCTACTACTGAGCTGTATCTCTAGCCTCCTCAAATCAATAAAGGAAAAAAATGGCTAAGGCAGATAGGACAAAAGTGCATCTGTAACTGGGAAATGTGGTTCTGTGGGCAAGTGAGGTTCCTGGGCCTGAGACACATAATTGTCAGTCTCCCCTCCCCACCCCCATCACAGGAAATACCTGGGCGAAACAAGCTCTGTAGGACAAAGAGGAGCTGAGAACAGGTGGTCTGCAACAGATCCATGCTCCCAAAGGGAAATGGAAAGGAGAAAAAGAGGGGAGAGGGGGAAGAGCCAAAGAAACAGAGAGAAAGAAACAGAGCCTGGGCATCCTTGCCTTGTTTTACCTTCCAAAGTCACTAGTTAGGTGAGGAACTTCCCATTGAGCTCCCAGAACAGTATATTCCCTATGTGTGGGTTGAGATAAACTCGCCCCCAAAATACCACTGAAGGAATAGAAGGCCACAGTGATGTTGATCATTTAAATATGGATAACTGCCTGCCCTAGACAGTAATTTTTTTTCACAACATATTTGGTAGATGAGGTTAAACTTTCTGTTATGGGGTTCGAGGGAAGGGAGTCCCTCCAAGAGTTCATCACTCAGAGACAGTCTCAAGCATAAAGATGGATTTATTGGGGAAGCAAAAAGCAAACTGACTGGCCAGGGATGCAGCACAGACTTGGAAGCTGAACTGTGACAGTGAAAAGCCAGCTGATCAGCCAGGGACACAGTGCAGACTCGGGGAGCTGCCACCATGACCCCGAGCAGTCCTCAAATTGGGGTTTATAAAGGTAAAAGCGTAGCACAGATGTAGGAGGTTGATGCAGGGGGTAGAGAAAGCAACAAACAAGTTAAGCAAGTCATTTACAGAAGCAGAATTTTGGGGTCAGGTTGACCTAATCTACTCCCCCCAACATTTCCTACCATGTTTCCCTAGTCAAGATGGAGTCAGCTCTACTACCGACAACACTTTTCAGAATATGAAAATAGACTATTTTCTCCTTTCTACTTTTCATAAGATGACTACACCTGCTGCCCGTTATCTATGTCGTGTAAAGGAGGTATTACTGCTAAGATCTGGATTGAAAGAAAGAAGAGGAGCCCAAACATACCAACGTTTTCACTTTGCTTAATGTTTATCTGGTCCTTTAAGGTCATTCTTGCTACTCCTTGTTTGGAGGTATTATAAATGAGATTTTGCAATAGAAATAGAAATTGCTCCTGTTGCTTATAGCTATGGTTAATGCATAAAAACAGTTCTCGGAAATAAGAGTTAACGTAGTATTTTCTAACTTCTAACTGTGAGAGTGTGTGTATGTGCACGTGCGTCCTAGAGCTTGAACTCAAAGCCTGGATACTGTCTCTGAGCTTCTTTTTGCTCAAGGCTACCACTCTACCACTACAGCTTTACTTTTGGCTTTTTGGTGGTTAATTAGAGATAAGAGTCTCATGAACTTTCCTGCCGCGGCCGGCTTTGAACTAAGATTCTCAGATCTTACCCTCCTAAGTAACTAGGACTATAGACGTGAGCCACCGGCACCTGGCTTGACCCCTAGGATTTATTTCAAGCCACGAGTGTGAGATGTCTTTACATGTAGAGCTGGGAAGAGAAACCTAGTATCATACTATTTTATGGTATCTTTTCTGCACAGGCACAAAAATCTCGAGATAGTAAATATTACGTAGTAGTAAAAACTTTTTTTGGCAGTATTAGAGTTTGAACTCGGGGCTTTAAACATGATAGGCAGGTGCTCTAACACTTGAGTCATGCTCCCAGCCCTAACTAAAATATTACTAAATAAGATATTAATGAAATAAAACTGTGCACATTGAGTATTTGTTTTTAATATCATTTAAAGTTACAATAATTTAAGTCTTTTAAAAAGAAATTATTTTTATTTGGGTCTACCTTACTTTGCTTAATATAGGTTGCATGGTTTCCCTCATTTGTTGTAACTACAAAGTGTCTTTAAGTCTACAAGTAAACACACTTGATGGTAAAAGCAAAAAAAAAAATACACTTGGACATGATAAATTATAAAAGACTCTAGACATTCACACAGTGAGACCAAAGGAGGATAATCTTAGGACAAGATCACAAAGGTTCAATAGCTATGGACATATGATCATATAAAATGATGTTTTATGGAAATAAGAGGTTTATGTTATTTTGCTTCTTTTTTTTTCTCCTTTGTGGCTGTTTTTGATTTCTGTACCCTTTGTCTTGTATATAAGTTTATCTGTTTGAGGAAGGTAAGGGGAAGCTCAGAAAAGGTGAGACAAAGGGTGAATAAATGCAGCAGTGATACTCACTAGACATTATGTTGAAAATGAACTATACAACTTGGGGCAGGGGCATCAACATAGTGTTTAGTATCCTTGCTGAATTGGTTCACCCACCATTTCTGGGCTTCCCCTTACCCTCCCTAAAACAGATAAACTTACATACAAGATAAAAAGTACAAAAATAAAACACAAGTGACAAAAGGAGAAAATCAGGGGCTGGGAATTTCAATAGAATAGACCAAATTCGTCCTTTGAAAGAAATTAGATTCTTTTTTAAAATGGGGGATGTGGTCCATTCTCCCAGAGGGAGAACAATTTGCCAGGGACTGACCTTATTTGTTAGAAAATACTAATGTTTTTGATGACAAAACTTTTGACATCTTGATGTCAAAGTAAGCCTTCAACTTTATACAGTTACGCACTTTGGGAGCTGTGACTGAAGGGGCCACAGACGAGCTACTATGTGGGAGGTGATGAGAACAGAGGGAGATAAGAAGGAGATAAAGAAAAAAGTGTGTGTGTGTGTGTGTGTGTGTGTGTGTGTGTGTATTCCTCACACACCCTCTTATAGGCCTGTGGCCAAGACAAGGCCAACAGTACCCCCTTGGAGAAAACTCTAGAAATGGGTCTGAGGATGTATCTTGCTGGTAGAGGACTTGCCTTGACCACACAGGGCCCTAGATTTTGATCTTCAACACCACAAATCAGCAAGAAAACCCCTGGAAACACATTAATCTAATTTGAAATAGATTTTTTCTTTTTTTCTTTTAAATTTTTATTGTCAAACTGATGTACAGAGAGGTTACAGTTTCATACGTTAGGCATTCGATACATTTCTTGTACTGTTTGTTACCTCCTCCCTCATTCCCCCTCCCCCTCCCCATTTCCCTTTCCCCCCCATGAGTTGTTCAGTTCATTTATACCAAACAGTTTTGCAGTATTGCTTTTGTAGTCGTTTGTCTTTTTTACCCTGTGTCTCTCGATTTTGGTATTCTCTTTCAGTTTCCTAGTTCTAATACCAGTATACACGGTTTCCAATGTACTCAGATAAGATACAGAGATAGTGCAGGTACACCACAGGAAGGGGATACAAGAAGATCATCAATAATAGAAGCTATGGTTACACATAGCATGTTGAAAGTAGTTAGAATAGTGATATAACAATCGTTTCCATAACATGGAGTTCATTTCACTTAGCATCATCTTATGTGTTCATAAGGGTATAGCTATAGGGCTCTTGTGATCCTCTGCTGTGACTTGCCTAAACCTGTGCTAATTATTCCCTATGAGGGAGACCATTCAGTCCATATGAAAGAGACTTTTTCTTTCAAACATTTTCAGCAAGTGGACATGGTAGTTCAGCAAGTTTGATTTTCTTTGAAGAAAAGTAACCAAATGATAACTCTGGAATGTCTATGTATAAGTGAAGGGTATTAGGTTGAGTGTAGGGGGCTCATGCCTGTAATCATAGCTACTCTGGAGGCTGAGACCTGGAGGATAGTGGTTCCAAGTCAATCAGAGCAGAAAGGTCCATGAAACTCCATGTCCAATTAACTAGCAAAATGCCAGACTAGAGACATGACTCAAGTGGCAGAACACCAGCTCAAACCCCAAAGAAGGAGAAGGAAGAGATGTTTAGAGCAAGCAATTTTCTGAGCAGCTTTGCCACCTCAGGCAATTTTCCTCTGGGCATAAGATCTGTCCTGTCTGTGTGCTGGCCAAGTGGGACAATGGGAGGGAAACATGTAATACAACCTCACAACCAAGGGCACTAGCAGCCTTTTGAAGCTAGTATGTTGCCATTGCAAATAGTTTTATCCTTGCTATGTTAAACATTTTGCCAGAGCATACTGGACTATGAACTTGCCTCAGTGGTTACTGTCAGCAGCTGCCACCCCTTTCTGAATACAGCCTGCACTTTTAGGGACACTGCCCTCAAATCCAAACTGGAAGACTAAGCCAGTTGACTCTTATTAACATTTTAAAATCTCTCTTATTAGCACCTTCACACTTGCCAGGCATGCCCCATACTGCTTAAACCAGAACCTCCAGTCTTTTTTACTTTATTTTTCAGATATGGTCTCATTTTTGCCTGGGGCTAGCTAGCCTCAGTCTGAGATCCTCCTATGTATTAGGGATTACAAGCAAATACCATCACATCTACTCGTTTTTTGGGATGAGAGGGGTCTCACCACCTTTTTTCCTAGGTTGGCCTGAAACTACTACCCTCAAGATCTCTGCCTCCCAAGCAACTGAGATTAAAGGCATAAGCTATCATACCCAGTCCATGGGGGTCTCTTTTCTTTCTTTTAAAAAATTATTTTTATTGTAAAGGTTGTGTACAAAGAGATTATAGTTACAAAAGTCAGGCAATGAGTACATTTCTTTTTAAACAGTGTCACTTCTTCGGTCATTTTCTCTCAAGTTTTTTTTCCCTTCCCCAACCCCCTCCTTGCCAAGTTGTATAGTTCATTTTCATCATAGTGTCTAGTATCACTGCTGCACTGGATTACTCACCATTTCTGGGCTTCCCCTTACCATCCCTAAATCAGATAAACTTACATACAAGACAAAAAGTACAAAAATAAAACACAGTGACAAAAGTAGAAAAACAAAAAACAAAACACCACAAAAGTCTCCATTTCTTGGAGTTAATTTCTATAAAGATCATTTTATATGATCACATGCTAGTGAACCCTTCTGATCCCTTTCTAAGAATATCCTCCTTTGAAAGTCTTATGGTATAAACATTTAGAATCCTGTTTAATTTATCATATCCAAGTGTAATTTTTTTAATCTTTTACTATCCATTGGGTTTACTTCTAGATTTATAGGCACATTCAAATTATTATGAGAGAAACCATGCAACCTATGTTTCTTTGGGTCCGGCTTACTTCACTTAATATGCTTTCCAAGTCTTTGACTTCCTTAAGAATGGCACAATATCATTCTTACTGAAGGAAGTATAGAATTGCACATCTTAATCCATTTGTTCATTGAGGGGCATCTGGGTTGATTCCATATCTTAGCAACAATAAACAGTGCTGAAATGGACATGGTAGTGCTGGTGGCTTTAATGTGGGCTTGGTTTGTGGTCAAGTGGATATATGCTCAAGAGTGGGATTGCTAGGTCATAGGGAAGCTCTATGTTTATTCTTTTGAGGAACATCTATATTGCTTTCCAGAAAGGTTGAATGAGTTTACATTCCTACCAACAGTATAGTAGCGTTTCCTTTTGGACACATCTCTGCCAACATCTGTTACTGATAGTTTTCATGATAATGGCCATTCTAACTGGGGTGAGGTAGAATCTCAATGTTGTTTTGGTTTGCATTTCTTTTATGGCCAGAGATGTTGAACATCTCTTCATGTGTCTATTGGCAATTCTTACTTCTTCTGAGTAGCCTCTCTTTTTAATAACAAATAATAATGAGAAATCCCCCAGTTATTAATTGGGTTGTTTCTTTTGAGGATTTTTTTTTGGGGGGGGGTAAATTTTTTTTTGGAAGTCATGGGGCTTGAACTCAGAGCCTGAGCACTGTCCCTGGCTTCTTTTTGTTCAAGGCTGACACTCTACCACTTGAACCACAGCACTACTTCTGGCTTTTTCAGTTTATGTGGTGCTGAGGAATCGAACCCAGAGCTTTATACATGCGAGGCAAGCACTCTACAACTAATCCACGTTCCCAGACCTAATAAAGACTTTCTAATCCTATAGACAGATGGCTGTTTTCTTATTTTGAAACCATCACTTTAAAAAAGCCCTTTTTTTTTGGGCCAGTCATGGGGCTTGAACTCAAGGCTTGGGCACTGTCCCTGGCTTCTTTTTGCTCAAGGCTAGCACTCTACCACTTGAGACAGTGCCACTTCTGGCTTTTTCTGATTATGTGGTACTGAGGAATCGAATCCAGTGCTTCATGTATGCTAAGCAAGCACTATACCAGTAGGCCACATTCCCAGCCCCAGGGGGTATTAAATTTTTGAGCTCTAAGTATATTTTAGGTATGAGGCCAGAGCATAGCTTGTAAAGATCTTTTTTTTTTTTTTTTTTTTTTTTTTGCCAGTCCTGGGCCTTGCACTCAGGGCCTGAGCACTGTCCCTGGCTTCTTCCCGCTCAAGGCTAGCACTCTGCCACTTGAGCCACAGCGCCGCTTCTGGCCATTTTCTGCATATGTGGTGCTGGGGAATCGAACCTAGGGCCTCGTGTATCCGAGGCAGGCACTCTTGCCACTAGGCTATATCCCCAGCCCGCTTGTAAAGATCTTCTTCCATTCTGTGGCTTTCTATTTATCTTGGTAGCTATATCCTTTGCCAAGTAGAAACTCTTCAGTTTGATGCAATTCCATTTATCCAGTCTTTCCTTATTGTGATTCTGGATCTTTAGTTAGGAAGTTTCAACCTGTGCCTAGGAGCCCTAGTGTTTCCCCTATTCCTTCCTGTAATATTTTCAGGGTATCTGCAATTACCTCAAGGTCTTCTTCTTTCCCTATCTGGGTCTCCTTTATGTTTTTCTCTTGCCTATTGCTCTTGCTAGGAATTCCAGTACTTACTGAAAAGCAGTAGAGTAGAGACATTCTTGTCGCATTCCTGATTTTAGAGGAAATGGTTTTTAACTTTTCACCATTAAGTATAATGCTGGCTGTAGGTTTGTCATATACAGCTTTTATTATAATGAATATTCCATGGTTTACGAGCTTCTTCAGACATTTTATCATAAGGGGATGTTGACTCTTGTCAAATGCCTTTTCTGCATCCATTGAGATGATCATGTGGTTCTTGACACTGCTCTTCTTGATGTGTTGAATTACATTAATTGACTTATGCATATTGAACCAGCTTTGCAATCCTGGAATGAATCCTGTTTGATTATAGTATGTATGTATGTTTTTTTTCCAGTCCTGGGCCTTGGACTCAGGGCTTGGACACTGTCCCTGGCTTCTTTTTGTTCAAGGCTAGCACTCTGCCACTTGAGCCACAGTGCCACTTCTGGCCATTTTCTATATATGTGGTGCTGGGGAATCGAACCCAGGGCTTTATGTATACGAAGCAAGCACTCTTGCCACTAGGCCATATTCCCAGCCCCTATAGTATGTATTTTTTAATGAGTTGTTGAAGTCAATTGGCCAGAATTTTATTGAGAAGTTTTGCATCAAGTCCATCAAAGAGATGGGTCTATACTTCTCTTTCTTTGATGATTCGCTATCTGGTTTTGGGTTGAGGGTTGTACTGGCTTCATAGAATGAGCTTGGTAGTGATCCTTCCCTTTCAATTTCATTTAAAAGTATGAGGAGTATTGGAGTGAGTTCTCCTCTGAAGGCCTTATAGAATTTGATTGTGAATCCCTCTGGGGGGGGCTTGTTTCTTATCAGAAGGCATTTTCGTAGAAGTTTCCATTTGTTTGCAGACCTTGACTAGTGTCCAGTGAACAAAAGGGATGTCCTGTTTTCTCTCTCTTCTTTTTAGCCAAATAAAAGACGACAAACAAATAAGAACAAAAAGCCTACTAATCACAGCAAGTCGTAAAGTCTTTACTGTGGGAAAGACACTGTAAAGTTGCCTGGTTTTTTGTTGTTGTTTTGTTTTGTATTTTTTTGTCAGTTGTGGGGCTTGAACTCTAGGTCTAGGCACTTCCCCTGAGCTCTTCAGCTCAAGGCTAGGACTCTACCACTTGAGCAACAGTGCCATTTCCAGTTTTCTGGTGGTTAATTGGAGATAAGAGTCTGACAGACTTTGAATCAAGATCCTCAGATCTCAGCTTCATGAGTAGCTATGATTACAGGCATGAGCCACCAGCACCTGGCTTGCCTGGGGTTCTTGAGTGTTTGGTCCATTTGCTGGATTCAAAGCCATTCTGGGTAAAATGTTAGGCTGCTTTTTCAGAACTTGAATAGCAAGAGAATGCAAGAACACTTTCTAGTTGGGTTTTAAATCAACAGAGTTATAAAATAAACACATATATTCTGATTCATTTATACCCAACTCACTAAATAACAATTTCACATCTAACAAGGCTTCAAAATGTTAACAGAAACACTGGGCAATGGTAGCTCATGGTTGTAATCCTAGCTACTCAGGAGGCTGATAGCTGAGGATTATGGTTCAAAGTAGCCCAGGCAGGAAAGTCTGAGACTCTGATCTCCAATTAACCACAAGAAAACCAAAATTGGAGCTGTGGCTCAAAGTGGTAGAGTGTTAATCTTGAATAAAAAGCACAGGGATAGCACCCAAGTCCTGAGTTCAAGCCCCATGACAGAAAAAACAATCACAAAAAAAACTCTTTTAAGTTTTCTATAAACCCAGCAGTTGTATTTTCCTAAGAATAAGATTTCATCCAGGCACTGGTGGCTCATACCTGTAATCCTAGATACTCAGGAGGCTGAGATCTGAGGATTGTGGTTCAAAGTCAGCCCAGTCAGGAAAGTCCATGAGACTCTTATCTCCAATTAATCACCAGAAAAACCAGAAGTAATGCTGTGGCTCCAAGTGGTAGAGCACTAACCTTGAGCTGAAGAGCTCAGGGACAGTGCCCAGACTAAGAGTTCAAGCCCCATGACCAAAAAACAAAAAAACAAAACAAAACAAAAAAAACACACAAAGATTTCATCAAGCCTTCATGTGTGTTTGAATTATTGCTCCAAATCCCCCTTTTCCAAACTTCAAGGGTATTAAAACATCAAATGTAAGTAATGGTAACTTGGAAAAATACTTATATATTACATGTCCACCATATGGGAGTGTGCTGGAAGGCATGCTGGGCTTCTCACACTGTTACTAACATGGTTAACAACCTTTGGAGGTGGGTGTTCTCTCATTTACAGAAGGAAGCTGAGGCTCAGCTTTTATGACTTGCCCAAGGCCACAGATGACAAGTCAAAAAGCCAAGCTTCTATTGAACTCTTAATTTTGCTCAACTCAGCAAATATTTGTCAAGTGTTTCCATGTGCCAGGTGGTGTCCTAAGCTTGGGAGAGAGATAAGGAAAGACCTTGAGATGCTCTCAGGGAAGGTTTCTCATTTTTAACCGTTGGCATGTGACTGGGGATTCTGGGTGAGACAGCACTTACAAGCTAGCATCAATTAGAATGTGTTTGATTGTATGCAAGAGGAAACCCAAATCAGATTTCCTTGTGCACAGGACACACTATCTGTGATTGATACTTATAACTCCCAACCCCCCATATAATTCCCATTTCTTACTTCTGTCTGGAGCAGTATCCCCCATTTCCAACTAGCATATGGTCTTCTAGATAATAATGTTTCTCATCTGAATTTGGTATGGCCATCTATTTATATTTTAACACAGAGAAGTATTCTGCACATCTTCTGAGACAGTCCCTTTTCTCCTCTTTGCTGAATGGATTTAGGTGTGATGCAAGGAGTGCAAGAATTACCAGCTAGAAGGTCCACTACCCTCAACAACCTCTGCATTTTGTATGTGTGCTGATCCTAGGGCTTGAAGTAAGGGCCCAGACACTGCCTTCGAGCTTCTTCTTTTGCTCAAGGCTAGTGTTCTATCACTTGAGACATAGCTCCACTCCCACAGGTTTTTTTTTGTAGTTTATTGGAGGTAAGAGTCTCATGAACTTTACTACCTCAGCTGGCTTTCAACCACGATATTCAGATCCTAGCTTCTTGAGTAGTGAGGATTACAGGTGTGAGCCACCAATGCTCAGCTCAATCTCTGCATTAAAAAATTTTGTTTTTTATGGCACTGGGGTTTGAACTTAGTGCCTCATATTTGTTTGGTTTGTTTGATCTTCTGGTTGTAGTAGTACCAGGCCAGCCCTGGACAGAAAATCTAATCTCAACAGAAGAAGCAGGGAGCCTTTTATCCAAGCTATAACAGAAAGTTTCAAATATGTAGTTCCTAGTGTAGATATACTTGGGTTGATCCTACCTAAAAAAAAAAAATAATAATAATAACCAGTGCAAAAAAAGGGCTAAAGGTATGGCTCAGCAGGACAGCATCTGGAGTGCAAACCTTGTTAACACCCCCCCCCACACACGGCGGGGGGGAGATATCTCTGGGCTCCCCAATCTCAATTAAACTATGGAAGAGCATACAAATAAGCATTTTACACTATCAAATCATGTGATTATAATGCACTCTAGGATTTAAGTGCATTGATTCTTTTTTTTTTTTATTTTTTTATTTTTTTTGGCCAGTCCTGGGGCTTGGACTCAGGGCCTGAGCACTGTCCCTGGCTTCTTTTTGCTCAAGGCTAGCACTCTGACACTTGAGCTGCAGCGCCACTTCTGGCCATTTTGTATATATGTGGTGCTGGGGAATCGAACCCAGGGCCTCATGTATACGAGGCAGGCACTCTTGCCACTAGGCCATATCCCCAGCCCGCATTGATTCTTAAGAATGCCAAAAACAGGACCTTAGAGCTTATATAAGGGCTCTATGCTTTACAAAGACTTCTGTGTCATATCTCATTTGAGCTTTTCTTAAGCCCCAGGGAAGAATATCAGCAAGTAAACAGCATATCCAGTTTATGAGAGACCACAGATGTATGCTATTAAGCAACTTGTAATCGGGTAGTCCTGGCTATACTTCAGACCTGGCAGCATTGAGTCCCAACATTACTCTGGACAAAAGTGATGTTTTAGTAAATAAGGACTCTGAACAATAGTGATATTTTAGTAATAAGGAATCCAGATTTGAGTCATTTTCTAAAGGAAGAAAATGAAAATAGATGTGGTAATCCTAGAAAATGAAGCACATGCCTATAGTCTTAGCCACTGAAGAGTAACACAGAGATGGCCTGGCTCCCTGGGCTCACTGCTTAGAGGAATGGAGAGAAGAGGCCTCTGCCATCAGTCTGGTCATTAGTTCTGTACACGAATGCTGTATGGTGTACACGAATGCTGTATGGTGCCAAGCCTGCATGGAGTTCCCAAGGCCCTCCCATTGAGTCCCTCTTCACCAGACCGGGCAAGGTGGCAACTGGCCCTAAATTCAGTAGCTTGGTTTCCAGCTTCCCAATATCAATCGCCATGCTCCATTTAAGTTCCCACTGTCTCCTGGACCCTGTCATTTCCACCTCCCTAGATTTCATTCAAACCATGAAATCAACTGTCTTTTCCTTGGAATAAAGCCTCTAGATACTGCATCCCATCCCTAGTCTAGCCCCAATCACCCCCATTTCATCCCCATCACCTGGAACCAGTGCTCCCAAACACTTGATCTTAAAACATAAAATGTGCCTGAGAGCCAGGAACACAGGAATGCAAAGGCTGGTGCCTGCTCTGAGAAAAGGAGGGGAAAATTCCCTTCCATAAAGCAGCAGCAAGAAAACCACACAGACAACAAACACACACACACACAGGCACAGGTAGCTTTCACAAATTTCTCAATAACTCAGCCTGAGATTGCTATCTGTATCAGTTTAAATATTTTACAATATACATATGTATATATATTATAGGTATATATATACATATATACATATACATATGTATATATATTATAGGTATATAATTATTATTAAGATTACCCCACAATTTGTTGAAATAATGTTTCTTTTCTCTTGTTATATTGGTGGCATTCCTGCCTTTGCTGCCCAAATACATTTTTCACCAAAGTGGATGAATCTATTTCTGGCATATCCATTTTATTTAATTAGTAATTTTCCCCCTTCTCTCTGTTTTGAAATCAATACTATATAAATTTTATGAAGATTTAGCTATTATATATGCTGCAAAATTTAACAGTGTGTCTATAAGTTTTGGTTTTTTTATGCCAGTCCTGGGGCTTAGACTCAGGGTCTGAGCACTGTCCCTGGCTACTTTTTGCTCAAGGCTAGCACTCTACCACTTGAACCACAGTGCCACTCCTGGCCTTTTCTGTATATGTGGTGCTGAGGAATCAAACCCAGGGCTTCATGTATACAAGAAAAGCACTCTACCACTAGGCTATATTCCCAGCCCCTGTCTATAAGTTGTTGTTATTGTTTTTTTTAAAAAAACATTTTGTTGTTCTTGACTAGTCTTTCAGATGAATTTCCTGTTATTTGTCAAATTCTACAAATTATCTCAGGGAAATTTAATCATATACTCATTCAAGATCTATGATTCTGATTCTATTGTTTTAATCAGAAGAATAAAGTTTGTCATTTAAAAGTGTCTTTAATTTTCCTATTATGGTATTTTGTATCTTTGAATAAGATATAATTTTTTTATTCCAAGTTGAGTCAATACCCAAGAATTTATGGTTTTTTTGGTTACTGTTCTAGAATGGAATCTATGTATCCACCAGTAAAAAGAATACCACCACACACTGTAGATCTGCTGTTATCCATGACTCTCATCTCATTTCTCTCTCTCTCTCTCTCTCTCTCTCTGGTCAGTTGTGGGGCTTGAACTCAGGGCCCAGGTACTGTCCCTGAACTCTTTTGCAAAAAGTTAGACCTCTACCACTTTGAGCCTCAGTACCTGGTGGTTAATTGGAGATAAGAGTCTCATAGACTTTCCTTCCCAGGCTGGCTTCAAACTGTGAGCCTCAGATTTCAGCCTCCTGATAACTAGGACTATAGGCATGAGCTATTGGTGTCTAGCTCATCTCTTGGATTTTACTAGTTAATATCATCTTCCATGTCCATGCTTCTATTCCTTGTCTTTTTAAACTAAGTCTGCATTTTGGTACCATGCTGCTTACTGGAAATGATGGCAGAAGCATGCTGCTTTCATTCTGCTTTGAAGCATTCTCCATTTTTCTTTTTCTTTTTAGAAATAAAACTTAATACAGAAAATCCCCTTGTCCAAAATATTTTTAAAGGAATATTGATTTAATTTGAGTTGTTCCTTGGCATTTATTGATATAATGAAGTCATTTTACAATTTTTTAATATCAGTGCAATAATTAAAACCTGTCACTCGAGTGGACATGTGGGCAATGCAGTAATATCTGGCTGTGGCTCAGAACTCAGAGCTTGAAAACAAGGAAGCAGGCATCAAACCCACCCACCAGCCACTCAGAAAAGCTGAGCTTCTTTGTGTAAGAGCCCTGATGACAGAGGACATGAGAACTTTTTTCCAAGTGCCCAGATTGGTGGTCCTGTGACATGAGATCAGTGGTGTGCAGAGCCTTCAGCCCTGTTTCTTGCGCTTCACTGTCTTGTGGGTTGGGTATAGGCTCTGCACCATCCCTGAGAATTCCTCCCTCTGAAAATCTTCCTTCTTTTCTATTAAACTTTGCAATGTGGTGCATTCGTTTTGGTCAATTATAAGGATGAAAATTTTAGTCATTGCCTCATTATCCCAGTAATTATATGTCACCAGATAACTAGCATGTCCTACTATAATAGGGTTGGGCTTTTGTTACTAGATTTACACAGACAATAAACAATAAGTCATCGTTTTTCCTAAGTGGATACCAAGGGAAAAATATCACAACTCTGAGTTGCACAATCTTGGTTAAAAGAATTGCATAATTATCTGATATATTTTGGCCTGTTAAAACATATACTTCAATGAGCACAAGAGTTTGGACTTGCTCAGTTTGTGACCTCCCCTTAGGCAACCTAGTAGTTCCTGAATCCCTGGAGTTACCACACTGATACTGAACCTAGTATGGACACACCATCAGCATAGTCTACTAGAGCCCAAAATTCCTGGACTCAAGCCTCCCAATGGCTTGGACTACAGGCAACAGTCACTGTAGTGGGTGAAACATACATTTTGTGTTGGTCAATAATGGATTTTTAAAATAAATACTTTGTAAAAAAAAAAAAAGCATCTACCTTGCTTTCTTACATCAAATTGTCAAAGTTTAAAAAGGTTTTAACCCATAGTTAATAATGCCAGAGGCAAGATGACAAATTATCAAAAATTATAAATGTTTACTCCCTTCTACTCAGTAATTCTATGGTTAGGTGGTTATTATTCCTATACAGTAAAATTTGTGTGACGTATAATGATAGCGTATTTATAATTTATAATAGAAGCATCTTAAATATGTATAAATATAGAGTGGCTAAGTAATGATAAAGCTATTTAATGGAATCTGACCATTGCTATTAAGAATGGGTAGCTATAGGGGCTGGGGATATGGCCTAGTGGCAAGAGTGCCTGCCTCATATACATGAGCCCTGGGTTCGATTCCCCAGCACCACATATACAGAAAATGGCCAGAAGTGGCGTTGTGGCTCAAGTGGCAGATTGCTAGCCTTGAGCAAAAAGAAGCCAGGGACAGTGCTCAGGCCCTGAGTCCAAGCCCCAGGACTGGCCAAAAAAAAAGAATGAGTAGCTATGGGTGAGAATGTTGGAAGGGGTGACATTGATCAAGATATATTGTATTATAAACTGCTTTGTTAAATGACAATTCCTTTTTACAAACTTAAAGATAATAAAAAATATGTTCGTACCCTCTCAGAAAAAAATAGTGTAGGTCCTAAAAGAAAATATGACATATATATTAACTGAAAAAAAGGCTGTGGAATAATAAACACTATATGCTTTTATGTTTTTTAAATAAACCCAGAGAAGTTCATCAAGAATACTACTTGTCTATTTACCATAATAGTATATAATTTTTATAATAAAAACAAGTGTTATTCTCACTTGAAAGTAATAAAATTTGGTGTAGAACTTTCGAAAGACACAGAAAAGTATGATAATAAAATTAAAAGTTACCTGGAAAAAGTGCCAAAAACAGGCACTCGTGGCTCACACCTTCAATCCTGGCTACTTAGGAAGCTGAGATCTAGAAGATCATGGTTTAAGGACAGCTTGGGGCAGAAAAGTTTGCTAAACTCCACTTCCAAAACAACCAGAAACAAGCCCTATATTTTGATGATTATTTTGGAGATGAAGCCCACCAAAGTCTAATCCACATGGTTCAAGTGGTATAGTGCCAGCCAACTAAGCAACTTTGTTTTTCTTTTCTGGTACTAGAGTCTGAACTCAGGGCTTCTTACTTACTAGGCAGGAGCTCTATCGCTGGAACCAAGCCCTTTTTCGCTTTTGTTATTTTTCAGATAAGGTCTCACATTTTTTTCCCTTAGACGGGCCCAGATTTTTTATTTAAATAGGTTCTTGTAAATTTTTTGTTAGGGCTAGCCTTTAACTTTGATCTTCCAGTTCTTAGCCTTTCAAGTAGCTGGGATCCCAAGCCTGCATTATCCCATTCCACCTTTCATATACTTTTAAAATATTAGCAGTAGCAGTGATCATCTAGCTGGGTGGGTGTTTTTTTTTTTGTTTGTTTGCTTTTTTAAAATATTTATTTATTTATTTATTTATTTATTTTGCGCCAGTCCTAGGCCTTGGACTCAGGGCCTGAGCACTGTCCCTGGCTTCTTTTTGCACAAGGCTAGCACTTGCCAACTTGAGCCACAGCGCCACTTCTGGCCATTTTCTGTATATGTGGTGCTGGGGAATTGAACCCAGGGCCTCATGTATACGAGGCAAGCACTCTTGCCACTAGGCCATATTCCCGGCCCCTGTTTGCTATTTTTTAATACCAGTACTGGGGCTTGAACTCAGAGCCCCAGCCTCTCCATCAGCTTTTTCTGCTAGTGATTACCACCCTATCACTTCAGTGATGCCTCTAAATCTTCATATACATTTATATTCAGCCTTTCTCCACCATCAGTGTGACATGATGAGCATTTTCCCATAGCATTAATCAACAATGACAATATTTTCCCTGAATTATCCTCTACCTTTCCTTGTATTCTAATTTAAGGCAGTTATTATTGTTGTTGTTGGAAACAATAAAAAAAGAATCACACATCTTGGCTGGTGGTGTTCCAGATAACAATGCTGGACACCAGACATACAGAAGATGTTTTATAGGAGCCCTTCCTCAGACTTCAGGCAAACCCAAGCTGATCTAAGAATATCTTCTAAAAACAACTCTCGTTGGTCAAGAGCATGGAGGAGTTCAAGACAAACATGCTCTCTTCTTTGCAGCCTATGTAATCTCAAAAGATCAGTAAAGGGTTAAAAACAGTAATAACAACAAAGTTTCTGACGCCAAATGTGTTATAACTGGTCCTCTCACCTCTTGACAGTCCCTTCCCCACTCCCCCATAAGGCCACTCGGCCAGAAATGACATAGCATTCAAAGATCTGGCAGTCTTATTCCAAAACCAAAATATACAATCAGGCTCTAATCCCAATCACTCTAAAAGAGGACAGTCTGTGACAATGATGGTCTGAGGAGACTTACTTAACATGGATGAGCATTACATGAGGACATTCTTCAAAGTCTGAACGAGAGGGAAGGCAGTGAACAAGCAGAGAGCAGAAAAAGAGGGTTTGAGAGAAGTAAACTGTTATATTCAGTCACTGAGTTAGAGTCAGGGTGCTCATTGTGTCCTGTACTTCAGTCTTAACTACTTCCAAAAGTGAAAGGCTGAGAGGGGAGGAGAGAGTCCATGAAATTACAATGGCCAAGTCAGGAATGCCCTCTTCATTGCTACTTATGGGCAAAAAGTGACCATCAGGCAGGCAGTCACTGATGGGTAGAGTCTGCTGTCCAATCACAGTGGCAATGACCTGGCAGTAGTTAGTAAAGAAAGAGGTCTAGTACACAAATTCCATTGTCAAGCTCCTTAAGGCAATTTTAGTGGCCTGGTACTGAGGAACAAGCACAGCTTTTAGAATCAAAAGACCTTTTGTCTATCACTTTTGCCATTTAGATGGTCAGGCAAGTTACTCACTGAACTAAGGCATGTTCATTAAATTTCTAGGCAAAACAGAAGCTGGCCTGACCTGCATGGCAGTGATTCTGTGACAATTAGATAAGGCATTGCAGGCAGGTGCTTTATGAATTATGAAGAAATAAGAGTCTTCCCAGTGTTCTAACTCAGACGTTCAGTACCTATCCTGGGTCTACTAATGTCAACTGCTCCTGTCTAGGAACTGAGATCTTCTAAGGACACTATCCTGAGCAGTGAGAACCACACTTTTCAAATGGCACTTAGCAGATGTTCAGATTGGACCAGACCCATATTTTTAGACCTACCAACAGATCACATCATCTCAGCTGGCTCAGTCCCTTCCATTCACAGTCAGAGAAACACATAGGCTCCTGGCTGATACTGCCTTAACCAACCACGTTTTCATTTTGCATTCTCCAAAGACCTCCAGTTCCACTTTTTCTGTGATACTTCTCTGATATCCATAACTAATATGGCTTATTTTAGTTAATAAAGATAATGATGAGCTCCTTTAGGATCATGTGTTAGCTCTTATTGCTGTCTCAATATGTGCTTATTACATAGTCCATTGACCCTAGAGATGTAAGTACCATCTATTGGAATATCTACCTGCTGATACCACTTTTCTGCTGCTTGAGGTGGATACAGCTCATTTGCAAGGAAGGGAAGGGCAGAGAACTTTATTCAGGGAATAAATTCCTGCTTCTCTACCCTTGGGTAGCTGTGACTAGGAGTTTTTTATAGTCTGGGCTGTACTTTGACTGGTTACCCCTACACAAATGAAGTATAGGACAACAGCATAGGTCAATTAGAGAAGAAATGCTGAGTCACTGCAGTCCTATAGCAGAGGAACTGTAATTTTTTTCTTTTTCTTGCCAGTCTTGGGCCTTGGACTTAGGGCCTGAGCACTGTCCCTGGCTTCTTTTTGCTCAAGCCTAGCCCTCTGCCACTTGAACCACAGCGCCATCTCTGGCCATTTTCTATATATGTGGTGCTGAGGAAGCAAACCCAAGGCTTCATGTATATGAGGCAAGCACTCTTGCCACTAGGCCATATTCCCAGCCGGAACCGTAATTCTTAATAAGGTCTGTCTGGATCATGGAAGCCCTCCATCCCAATTATCCCAATTACGATTATTTGAGAACTAGGAGGGATGGAGGTGAGACATTCTATTCTCTTAAATTTTTGAAACCATCTTCCGTGTTTCCCAAACTACTCTCTGCTGACCAAGCCAGCAAAGCCTTCCACTGAAAGATATTCTTTAGGGGCCTTGAGCCCTAACTAATCTACAAGAAGCATATACCACCACACTCTCTCCTTCATGATGACTGCTTTAACCCATGTCCAAGCCAACAGAGCCAATCAGCTCTGAAACTGTGAGACAAAATAAGTTGATTAGCTCAAGTATTGTTATTAGCAGTAATGAAAAGCTGACTTAATGTACTGTTAATCATATGGGTTTTTTTTTCCCCACAAAGCCTGTCTTTCAATGCTACAACTATAAATGGCCATTGCTGATAAACAGGGGTAGACTACAGGACTCTCTCCTTAGGGGCTTTGGGTATTGTAAGAAGTGAGAACATGTACCTCAGGAGTTGAATCTGCCTTTGGGGAGTATCCACCTGGTGTGTAGAACAGATAATGTTGTCTGTCACGAAATTCCAAAGTAATGAGACAAGAGGCCAGGCAACCCCGGCTGGAAAAGGTGAAAGAGAGGAGAAACCTTGGGCCTGGCAGCTTTTGAAGTCAGGGCTTAAGTGCTTGGGAGGCTCAGCTGAACTTTCAGCAGTTTTGGACCTCATGAATTAAAAAATATTGAGGAAGAGGGATATGGAGAAACCACCATAGGCCAGGGCGTTTGCTGGGCAATAAAGACACACTCACGTTTTAAGAAGTTACAGGAGGTTAGGGAACACGCTGAGGTAGGTCCTCAAGATGGCTTCACGGGATGTTGGGCCAGTGGGTGGGCATTTCCGGTGGTGGGCGGAGCGTAAGTGTTGGTGCAGTGTGACTAACTGCAAGGCTTTCAGTGTAGCTGGTGATTTGAAAGTATGGCATGGTCAGGTTGGAGGCTGCTAGGGAAGTTGACAGGCCCAACCAAGGAACATCGTAGGTGCTGCAGGAAGAAGCTTGGACTTCATTCTGTAAGACAATGGCTCTCAACTCTGGTTGCACATTAGAACTTCTGGGGAAGTTAAAGAAATGCACCAGTCTTCGCTTACTCATGAAGAATATAGCCCAAGACACCAGTGAGTGCCTGAAACTTCGGAGAGTACAAACGAACCCAACTCTCTTTCTGTCTCTCTCTGTCTCCTCTCCTCTCTCCCTGTCTCTCTCCGTCTCTTCTCCTCTGTCCCTGTCTCTCTCCCTCTCCTCTCCCGCTCTCTCCTCTCACACAATCCCTGAAGCATAATTGCTACAAACGTCTAGAGTTAAGTATCTTTCCATGTCTCCTGATGAGATGCCCCCTTTGCATCTTTGCTCTCAAGCTTTAGAACCATTACTAAGGAAAATAAGGGTAACAGGAATAAAAGCACTCTGATACCTGACAGTTGATCTGATAAGGCAGATGGCCACTGAGTAATGAGTGGGTGGGCCACACAGACAGTTCAGACATGCTACACAAAGGGGTGATTCAGGGGTGATATCCTGGGACAGGATGGAACAGGATAGCTGGAGATTTTATCTTGCTCTTCAGAATGGCATGAAATTTAAATTTTGCAAGTTGTTTTTTTCCTGGAATATTCCATTTAATATTTTCAGACCATAGTTGTTTATGGGACACAGGAATGGTGGAAGGTAAAACCATGGATTAAGAGGGGGACTGATTGTTGGATAGATGGATGATGTCTACCTCCTGTCTAAAAAGTCAGAATCTGTAGAGGGAGAAGCTAAGCGCTGATCTTGTTTTATACTTATTGGCCCAATTCCTTCTCCCTCTTAGCTTAGCATGCTCCTTTCCTAGGCATTAAATAATAAAGGCAGTAAATAATCAGCTTACACCCCACTTTACCTTGATATGGCACTCCTTGGTGGCAGCTACACCCATATAAAGCAACAAGCTTCCCTTAGAATGACCTTTGGGTCTGGGTAGCTGCAAGACCCCTTATCTACTATTTGGGCAGCAGCCATAAATCCTAGCCCGCCATGATGAAGCCCCTGGTCCACATGTCCACACCAGGGTCTCCCCCTCCTA
Organism: Perognathus longimembris pacificus; assembly: GCF_023159225.1. Classification (NCBI taxonomy): domain Eukaryota; kingdom Metazoa; phylum Chordata; class Mammalia; order Rodentia; family Heteromyidae; genus Perognathus; species Perognathus longimembris. The sequence goes on from NC_063171.1 coordinate 23,179,943, forward strand.
GCCCCTGTAAGTTATATAGGTCACCTCAGAAAATAGCCAGCACATCTTCTGTCTTGTGAGAAGGGGTCTTGCTGGTCCCTTTGCTGGCAATAAACCTTTTCTTAGTTCTTTGTACCTGGATGTCTGCGTGGTTGTCTGGCAAAGTCTAATTTACTCTAACAGTACTGCTCAGGGGACTCTCACATGCAAATGGAGAATCAAGGAGAATCTGACAGAACTTGAAGGCTTTGAAGCTAGAGATTGGCACTGACTGATAGAAGAAAACTCAGTTTGGACAGAGGCAGAGGTTCATTCAACAAACCACAGAGGTATGCGGGACAGCACTGATGAGCACCTGGACCAGGACAAAAGCTACAGAATGGAAAGGATAACACATTTTCAAAAAACACTGTGGAGGCCAGGTGCTGATGGCTCAGGCCTATAATCCTAGCTACTCAGGAGGCTGAGATCTGAAGATCAAGGTTTGAAGCAAGTAAACTACCAAAAAAGCCAGAGGTGGAGCTGTGGCTTGAGGGTAGAGTGCTAGCTTTGAGAAAAGAAGCTCAGGGACAGCACCTAAGCCTTAAGTTCAAATTCCAGGACCAGAACAACAAAAACAAAAACATGGTGAAAGAGAAAAAGTAGCTTCAAGGTTTAGTCCTTGTTGAGGGACAGAATGTAGTTGCGGTTAACCTGATGTTCCTAGCTGAGGTAACAAGCAGTCAGTCAGGCAAACAGACAATTAGACAAAGACCAAAGTATAGGGGAAGATGGTGCGCTCTGCTTTGTAGTGTATGTGAGTTAGTGCCTGGATGGACAGGTAGAAATTAGGCACCCAGATAGACCTGTCTAGTACCTCAGGCTAAAGCTGGTGGGCATATGAGCAGCATAACAGTTGAGAGTATTGTTATGTTTTTCTTTTTTTTTAAATCATATTTTGAGTGTAGCCTCCAAAAAAGTCACATTGATAGATTACAAAGGTGTTATAAATGTTAAAAAGCAAAAGTTGAGCCCCACCCTAGATCACCTCCTGAGATTGGGTGTGATGTGTACACCCAAGCTCCTTGAAGACAGGTGGCATTTCAGAAATCTAAAATTAGCAGAGCAGCTGTGCTTAGTGGGTGGCCATGCTATGGCTCACTTGGCCAAGAACAAGGCCTTCCTGCGGGGGAGTGTGTGTGTGTGTGTGTGTGTGTGTGTGTAGGTCAAAAATCAAGCAGAATGTGTTTCTTTGAAGAACTTCCCCAGGAGCTATGTGTCATCCCAGTGTGCTTCAAGAGGACAGAAAATGTCTTCTGTTGCCAGGCAGAAAGGATGGACAGGGAGGGGTACAGTGGAAAGGAGTTGTAGAAGGGCTGATTCTCTTGTGGCTCATGCCTATAATTCTAGCAACTCATTGAAGTTTGAAACAAGCTAGATCAGGAAAGTCTATGAGACTCTTCTTTCTGATTAACTAGCAAAAAGCCAGAAGTGGAGCTATGGGTTCACTGGTAGAGTGCTGACCTTGAACAAAAATGCTCAAGCCCTGAGTTCAAGCCCCAGGAATGGCATTACAATAAATAAATAAATAGTATTGATTCAAGAAAGCTCACTACAAAAGTAACACTTTTAAAGATGAGAGGAATGGAGAGTGACAGAAGACACAGATCAGGAGAGACTGTACACACAGATGGACATGTTAAATCAAAGCCTCTTTGCATAGCTATTATAAAATAATAGCAATAATACAATAGCAACAATAATAAGCAGCTCGGTAGATATGGGAGAGGAATTTCCAAGCCCCTGGCTATCTTTGAGAATTGTTTAGGGGAGCTGTTTATTGGGAGTCTCTATAGACAAGATATTGCTCATCTTCATAGGTGCAAAAGCTAAGACACAAAAACCCTGTAATAACATAAAGGGGCATAAGACTGTTTCTACAGCGGTTACTCACAACACTCCTTATTTGAGGGCACAGAAATGGCATGTCTCCTTTGTGACCGTCCAGGCAGAGTTTACAAAGCTTGTTAAAGTGTTAAACCTGGATGTCTGAGTGATAACTTGCAGGAGGGATGAGTGAGGAGGCTACAATGTAGGCAGACTATCTAGATTCAAGGACTCCATTTCTTTCTTGTATAAATTTCACAAGTGCCTCTCAATCTTCTTCCTCTTCCCACTCAGATGTTATAGGGTGGCTAGTATTTCTAGAGTGTTCTCTCTCCCCAGGTCAGTTAATTTTTTATAAGAGTCCATGAAGTTATGTTCTGGTTAAATAGATTGCCCTGAAGAGATTCTCTAGACATATTTCAAAAATTGTCACCTTCCTTTTCTATCTTTTGAAAGGGATTTTTTTTCCTCTGATGCTTAATGAGGAATCTGGTTAGGTTCTTGCAGACGAGAATGGAGGCTTCCCTTTGTGAGGGTCCCCTGGAGTTTTTAACTCTCAGACTTGTTCACACTGAGCCTCCAGCAATTCATCAACTACAGTTTAGACTTTTGGGCATTCATTCCCACAGAAGTTTCTGGTAATGAGTAGTTTCTCTTCTGATAGGTAAGTGCTGATTCACTGTATCTGCCTGTGTGTCTCTCTAATTCATGGAAATTATGGATAATAAAAAAAATCTTAAAAAATTAAACCGGGTTCAGGAGTATAGAAACCAGAGGGAAAACCTTGAAAATAACTAGATCTGAAAAGAGCTGAATCTTGAATTGAATCCTCAATCAGTATTCAGGAATGCATATGCATTTAATTTCCCTTCTTTTTCACGTACGGTGACTTGAAATTTTCGTGAATGCCATGTACTGAGTAATAATAGACTCACACTAAACCTATTATCTCTTTAGGACTTTAGCAAAGTGATTAAGGGTTGTTAGGTGATGTGACACTGATATCCCCAACTCAGAAGGTACAACTATACCCTAGACCTGGAGAGCCATTTTGGTCTTCTCCTATCTCCTGCATGTCAAGGGGGTGCTCTTTCTCTTTTTCTATTTCTCATTGCTTTGCCAAATAAATTTTAGCTAAATTTCTACATTATGAATTCTCTTTTATATGTGAAACCTTTGAAATTCTTTTGGTTGTGGATTTTAGAATCCAGTGATTCATGAGGAAATTGAGAAGCTAAGTCAAGAATTTTCTCCTCCTTCAATCTTAACAGTGATCCTCTTCATCCCTTTCTTTTGGTTGGTAACATGACCTCATATCTGTTACACCTCTAAGAAGTAAAGAGTTGTTCTTTCAAATTGTTCAACTTTGTACTTGTTAGGATTGACTGGTGACTTGCAAGTTTCCTATGTAGAGAACTGAAAGCCAGAAGTCGCTTTTGCTAGCCCTAATGAGGCCTGTCTCCATGTTATGACTTACTCTGTGTGTGTGTGTGTGTGTGTGTGTGTGTGTGTGTGTGTGTGTGTGTGTGTGTGTGTTTGCTGGCACTGAGACTTGAATTCAGGGCCTGGGCACTGTCGATGGCTAAGCTTTTGTGCTCAAGGATAACACTCTACCACTTGAGCCATGGCTCTACTTCCAGCTTTTTGGTGGCTAATTGGAAATGAAAGTCTCATGGACTTTATTGCCTGGGCTGCTTTCAAATCATGATCTTCCAGTCTCAGCCTTTGGAGTAGCTAGGATTACAGAAGTGAGCCACCAGCTCCTGGCATAAGCTAACATTGTAAAGAGCCACACAGAAAATCTCTGATAGTGGCTTCTAGGCAATAACTCAAAGGAATCTGAGTCTTTTATTCCAAATATGATCCTAGTCTAAGATTCAGAGGGCTATTTGACTTTGGCAGTACCCATTTGAACTGACAGGAAAGCAGCTGTCTCACAAATAAATTCTTGAGATGATTTCAGGCCTAGCTGACCATCCACTGTGGCCTTGGCTTGACACTCAGGATCGGGACCACTTACCTGTGAGATAATGAAAAGTCATTGTTCTCAAATGTTAAATCTGAGAACATTCATCATGTTGCTTTAAATCACTGATCATTTATCCAGCCCAATTTCTTTATTCTCCATGAGCTGATGGAGGCCTTGAAAGCATGGGTCTTTTTCCTGAGCCTTCAGACAGAAGCCCTGCCTCTGGTTCTCAAGAAGGTCCCCTTCCTCCTTATAATACCTTACTATAATGTGGCATTTGCCTGGCCTGTTTAAATTCCCTTTAAATTAGGCCCCACTTGTTCCTAACAGAAGATCTCCAGTTCTGGCTTGCTTGGCAGAAGTCAGGGCAGAGTCTGGAGGGTTGATCTTTTAGAAAAATAATAATTTATTTCTTTATTGTCAAAGTAATGTACAGAGGGGTTACAGTTTCATACATAAGGCAGTGCATACATTTCTTATCCAACTCGTTACCTTCTCCCTCATCATCCCCCCACCCCTGCCTTCCCCCCTAGAGGGTTAATCTTGAAGCTAATTGGTCCTTCCTGCCCTTCACAGCCAGGGAATCTTTTCTCATTCCAGTTTTGTTTCTCTTCTTCTCTGAAAAGCTTTGAAATTGCAAAATCTTCCCCCAAAAATGGATTTGAGAGCTTTACAGTCTTTCTGTCTCCTGCTGCAGCTTAGAGCTACCATATCAGCAGCAACTTCTCCCCCTCTGTCTTCTGCTTGGGTTGTGTATCTATCTGTCTCCTTCCCTTACATGCAAGCCTTCTGAGGAGAGGATAGGAGGAAGATCTGGCAGGAAGAGCATAGTCCTAGAAATACAGTTTTCAGTGACTGGACTAAGGATAGGATAGGGTAAGCCTGGAAGCCTGTGGGAAACAGGGCAGTGACATGGGTTGAGGGAAGACTGAGGCCTAGGTAGGGATAAAGATAAACTAGGAGTCTGTTGGGTAAGAGGCAAGGTTGCATTTGTGTACGGTGGGTAGGAACAACTGTTTAGAGGTTAAAACAGATTGAGAGCTGTCTGCAGCTTGGAAGGCAGGACTCTAGCAGCTTAAACAAGGGAGAAAATGGGAAGGGAATCAGGGATTTAAAAACACAGATATCAGCAACAGGTAGGGCTTGATAATAAACTGCTCAGGTAGCCTATTTGTTGCTAGAAGCCAAGTGAAACAGGTGCCAAAGAGGCAACCCCCCTGTATAATGCACCATCAAGTGTCCTTTCTTTTGGTTGCAGCTAAGACTTTCCAGAAGCATTTCTATCCACCATCTTTTCTTCTTAAACTATGACCTTAAACTGGGCATGCTCAGCAATGCACATATTGAAACTAACACATTTAGGAATATACCCACCCAAAAGTGCTTTCCCACATGACTATGCATAGTTCCTTGAATAAAATTACTGTGCGTCTCTTTTGGAGGAGAACATTGCTTTGGAAATAACTCCCCTGCTCTCCCTACCTGCTGAAGGTAATAAATGTTTTTCTATTCTATTACTTCTTGGCCATGCTTGTTTTGGCCTTATACTCACCAAGATGGAAATCCATTGTGTTTGGATAAAGAACTGATCCTACGGACTTTCTAGCTCATATCAAGTATTCTCACACCCAGACAAGAGAAAACAGAGTTGTTGTTATGGTGGTGGTTGTTGTTGTTGTTGTTGTTGTTGTTGTTGTTGTTGTTCTTCTTCTTCTTCTTCTTCTTCTTCTTCTTCTTCTTCTTCTTCTTCTTCTTCTTCTTCCTCTTCTTCTTCTTCTTCTTCCTCTTCTTCCTCTTCCTCCTCTTCCTCCTCTTCCTCTTCCTCTTCCTCCTCTTCCTCTCCCCCTCCTCCCCCTCCCCCTCCCCCTCCCCCCTCCTCCTCCGCCTCCTCCTCCCCCTCTCCCTCCCCCTCCCCCTCCCCCTCCCCCTTCCCCTCCCCCTCCTCCTCCTCCTCTTTCTCTTCTTCCTTCTCAAGCTCCACAAACAGGCTCCTCTGTGACCCTGGAGTGAAGATTGGGCACCAGGCTGGAGTGGTGGTGAGTTGTGATGGCCCGTCTCTATCTGATAATGACAAGGAAAGAGAAGAGATCATCTTAGTGTTTGGTTGCTTCAGGATTTGAAGAGCCAAGAGAGACCAAGAAGACACTGACTCCTTAGGATTGCAGGAAATTCCACAGCAAGTTCTTTTAACCTTGTGATACCTGAATAGATGTTCCAACTAACTTGTAGGCCATTTTCAAGCCTTTTGGTATGAAATGACCCCTGTGAGAACAGACCAAAGTTCATAAAATAGCATATGGTTTTATAAAATATATAATAATTTGAACTCCTAAAATCACTTGGATTCTCCAAATGATAAGTGGGTCATTAGCCTGCCAAGGAGATGATTGGCACTGAGAGAGCCCTACACAGCTTTAGGATAGGGGCTGGTCACAGTAGTGATTTAGGATTATAAGCTTGAGACATCTAGTCCTGACCCTTAATCAGTGGGTAAATATGAGTGGCTGAAGATTGAGTTGATTGCTAGTGACCAATGTGTAATTAATCATGCCTACATAATGGAGTTTCTATTTAAAAAAAAAAGGAAAAGAAAAAGGACTGGTTCTGAGAGCTTCCCAGGTACTGAACAGGTAGAGAATCCAGGGTGTCCTGAAAAGGGCATGGAAGCCTTTTCTTCGATTCCTTGTCCTGGGCATCTTTTTTCATCTGGCTGTTGATCGGTGTCTTTTGTAATATTCTTTATAATAAATGGGCAGACCCAAGTAGTGTTACTTCCCATTCTAGGAACCATCTAAGCAAATTAATCTAACACAAGGGGGAAGTCACAGGATCCCTAATTTATGGCCATTTGGTCAGAAGTACAGGTCACTACCTGGGGCCTTGTGATGGGCATCTGAAGTGGGGACAGTCTTGAGGGATTGTGTCCTCAATTTGTGGGTCCTGGTGCTGTTTGAAGGCAGCAAAGGTCAGAATGGAATTGAGGTGGAGGACATCACCTGGTGTCTGTTGGAGACTTGCTTGACATGTGGGGATCTGCACCTTCCACCCTACCTTGTTTAATGTTAAAATCATTAGGATAAGGGGGGAGAAAGGAGGGTAAAACACCAGCTTTTTCCATTCCTTTAGGCAACCTACCATTGCATAAAATTATTTGACCCAGTAATTGTGTCAGTCGGCTTCTTTTTTTGTAGCTATGACAAAATGAGAAAAGCAATTTAGAAAGAGGAAAAGATTTATTTTGGCTCATGGTTTCAGAGCCTTCCGTCTATGGTCCCTTGGTCCCATCACTGAGGGCCTGTGGTGAGGCAGAGCATAATGGCAGAGAGGAGCAGAGCTGCTCAGCTTATGGAAGGGCAGAGAAAGCCAGACAGGAAGGGACAGGGATGGATACCCTCCCACTACCATCTCCCACTACCTATCTCAAATGCCATCAAATTATGCATCCATCAATGGATTAGTTCATTGATAGGTCAAAACTCTCATGATCCAATTACCTCTCAATGATTGGATCTATCTGTTAGGGACTAAGCCTTCAACAAATGTGAATTTGGGATATTATGATTCATAGCCAAACTATAACTGTACCTTTAAAAAATTAATGATACTTAAATAAGTTAAAATACTTAAATCAGTCCTGAGTTTTGACTACTTTGGGCCTCATTGTCCATGATAAGTGCCTGAACCAAAGCCAACAGCTCCTTCAGATGAGAAAGCATTCCTTCCAGGTCCAGGTCTCCAAAGTTATCACTTATCACACATGCAGATGCACAGAACTTGAACCCTTCCTGCTTTATATCTTTCTGGCCCCTGTAGTCATCTGAGATTTTACCCCGTGGAACTCAAGAACCAACCTGGCCCAGACATGGATAATGAACATTGTAATACAAAGACCCAAATTCCTGAGCTTAAAACACATTTTTTAATACCTGGGAAAGGATTTTCAGAATCTTCCTAATTACATGTCTGCTCCACTTTATTCTTTCTCCCATTGCATTTTCAAGAGCTCTCATAATAGAAATTGCCTGAAAGAGCCAACTGCACTTATATAATTAGCATAACAATACTGGTCAGGATAAATGTGCTTTGCACAAACAAAATGAACAGAGGGGAAACATTTCTTATTAACTGAAAGAGGTTGTACAATGTAGATTATGTCCAGAGATGCTAGTTTGGTCAGAAGTAATCTGCTCTGATTAAAATAGAAATAAAATAGCTGAATTCTAATAGGAGAGCAGCTGCTGAGCATGCTGCTCATCTGGAGACAAAGGAGGTAGGCTGTGTTGGGAGCCTGAGAGAGGCACAGAGGAGTCATCTTCCCATTCATAGTCCCAACCAAGTTATTAGCTAGTCGAGTGACTTAGTTAAATTCAGTTGATGAGTTGGATTATTTGCGTCTACCCTGTAGTTTTTGAAATGTGCCCCTAATGGGGTCACACAGTAACTAGCTCTCAGTCCCCACTGACAGCTGCTCAGTGGGTTCTAATTGAATTTGCAAATACTCTTCTCGAAATGATGACTTGGAACCAGTAAAATTCTAGTTTCTGCTTTGGCTTAATTGCCATTTTGCTCTGTAATTGAGAGCAGGTGATTTTTGCTCTCATTTCCCAAGTCTCTCCCTTTGTGGGAACTGAAGGAACAAGTGCTTGAGTTGGAAAACTGCACTGAACAAGGTTATGTTTTTTTAAGAGCAAAGGCAGAGGGAAGGGGCGCAAGGTAGGCATGTGGCCTGAAAGTCCCTTGTAAAGAACAGAGCTATTCTAGTCACCTCTGTCCCCAAGATATTCCTCAGACATCCAAGGAGTTATGATTTTCAGATCCCATGAGGAAAGGTAGTTAGCAAATATATGAAGAAGGCATAAGGAAAGAAGGCATCTCAGGACAGTGCTCCTTATTGCAAAGAGTAACTAAGTTTAAGAGGATTTAGCTATTTAACTCCAACTTAACTGCATTATTCAAACACAGACCTGATGGCAGTCTCTGTGAGTAGGCAATCAGTTGTACAGCATGATTAAAGAGTACCAGTCAAGTTGGGTGCGGTGGTACATACTTACAATGCCAGCACTTGGGAGGCTGAGGTACCAGGCCTGCAATTTGGAGGCCAGCCTGGGCAACACAGGGAGATAGTGTCTCAAAATAAAAAGGGCAGGAGATGTAGCTTGTGGTAGAACTCTTTCCTGGCATGTGGAAACCCTGAGGCTCCATGCCTAGTACAAAACAAAAGGATTACTAAACCAGGAACTGGTGGCTCATTCCCTGTGATCCTAGTTATTCAGGAGGCTGAGATCTGAAGATGGAGTTTCCAAGCTAGCCCACAAAAAAAGGTTAGAAGTGAAGCTGTGGCTCAAGTAGTAGAGCACCAGCCTTGAGCAAAAACGCTCAGGGACACTGCCCAGGACTTGCATTTTTGTTTGTTTGTTTGTTTTTAAAAGAATTATTAGCCAAATGACTGTTCCTAGAACAAGAATCAAATCTACTTTGATTGTTATTGTGGAAAGGCACTAAAGTCCTATTATTTATCCTTGTAATACCTCTTCTTTCTCCTCTTCCAAGCTTGAACATTTACTCCTATTGACTCGAAGTTCAAGTGATCAGTTCTTTGTTTTCTTTTGAATAACTTATTCTTAGTGAGATGAACACTTAAAAACAAACAAGGTGACATTGTAGGAGACATTGTAGACTTGCTAGTGTGGGCAACTGGGCAAGATGGCACTGCTAGGGGTTAAAGGCTGATGTTGACCAAGGGACACCAAATGCCCCAGAAAGGAAGAACATGTCCATTAGCCTGCCATGCCTTGGGAGACAGTACAAAAGTTAACCTTAGCCACAGCCAAAGGGCTGTTTCTTCTTTTTCTGAAAACAACTTTTTCCTAAGCAAGGGACTCAGGGTGGAACATGTTTTCTCTCTTCTAGTTAAAAAAAGCAAACACAAAGTGCTCCTCTGCTCTGCTGCAGTTCTTATCTGCCTTGCTCAAGGGAGAGATAAATTGCCCTGCCTGGTGGCCTTGGTCATCTGTTGCTGCACATGACAGCCTGAGTCATATTCTAGGACCCTAGTTCCCAGCCCCTGGCCTTGGCAGAGATGGCTACTTCCCTAGTATGGAATGTTGAATGTCACTGAGCCCCCAGGACTTGCTCTTTTTCACTCTGGGGGTTATTTTATTTTATTTTTTTAAAGGCAATCCATTCTTTCAGATTCCCATGTCCCAAGAAGCTGCTTTCTGTCTGATGGAACATTCTGTTGTTGCTGCTCACTGAAAGCAGTCATATTTTGTTCTTTTCATCGAGGAATGTTTTAATCAGGCCCTCTGAGTTGAAAAGGCTCTATGCTCAGAAAGAGGGTGCCCTTGTCTGTCCCCTTCCATGACCTCTGACAGCTCCACCCAAGGCTGCAGACAAGACTCTGGGGAGAAATGCTGATCACTGCTCTGACAGAATGTCAGGGTTTGCACAGAAACTACTAGCCAGGCTGTTTGGATATGTTGAAATGTCATCTCTACATTTTGGATGCCACTTGCTTGTTTAGTTAATGCTAGAGGGGAAAACAGAATTTGTTCTCAAGAGAGAGACAGCAGAAGGAGAAAACAGGCATACAGTCAACTGACACCGTTCCAGCAACTTTGTCACATGACAGAGAGTTAAAACTCACCAGTATTGCATCCACAGACCATCAGCCAATTTGAGTCCCCTTGATAGAACGCTGGTCTCCAACAGAGAGGCCCTGAAGCCACCTAAACATAAAAGGAGCGCTATTTTCTACTCTGTTAACTCCAATTCTTAGGAAGGGAAGCAGAGTTTAATAACCTTTATTATGTGTCAGGGTTGGGCCTTTATTTATGTTATTTAACTGTGCAGATAGGGATTTGTTTGATTTATATTCATATGATTTGCAAACTTAAGTTGGTTAGATTACTGCTCAAATGTGTCATTTGATAAGCTTCTTCTGAGTATATTATCTACAACCACAGCACTGATCATTCTCTACTATATGACACTGTCACAGTTATGGTCTAGATGAATTCCTTATGTGAAGTTAATTATTTCTCTATGTTTAGTTTTAGAATCTTTCAAAGTGTGTGTCTGCTGTCCAGACCAATGGCTGTATTTATTTATTTGCCCGTTGTGAGGTTTGAACTCTGGGCCTGGGCACTGTCCCTGAGCTCTTCAGCTCAGGGTTAGCACTCTACCACTTGAGCCACAGTGCCACTTGCAGTTTTGTGAGTGATTTATTGGAGATAAGAGTCTCTGCCTCTGCTGGCTTTGAACCAGGATCCTTGGATCTCAGCCTCCTGAGTAGCTAGGATTACGGGCGTGAGCCACCAGCATGTGACCAGGGTCTGTTATTTTCTTCTTCATGATTTCTCCTTCCCTCCTTTTCTCCCTCCCTCCTTCTTTTCTTTCTGTCTGTCTCTCTCTCTCCCCCTCTTTCTTTTGCCAGTACCAGGGCTTGAACTAAAGCCTTTGAACTCAGTTGGATTGCTTGTTTGGCTGATGCTCTACTACTTGAGCCATACCCCATCCCTTTTCACTTTAATTACATCTTGCCTTATCCTTGGGCTGGCTGTGACCTATGGTCTCCTAACCTCTGCTTCCTGCATAGCTAGGATTATAGGCGAGAGCCACTGTGCCCAGTACCTCCTCCCCTATTTTCTCCTTCTTCTTTAAAAAAACAAAAACAACCCCCCAAGCCCTTATGTGTTAAACATTTTAATACATAGAACAAATATAACTCTAGCTTCTATGATTTTTGTGGGAGTCAAGGAAGCCAGTATCCACTTCCTCTCTGAGGATGTCCTATTAGGGAGACAGGTAAAAAACCACTTGAGAGCTGCAAGAATCCTGAATTTGAAGTTCTAATTCCAGCTTTGCTACTTAGAAAGCATGTGGCTTTTGAGAATTGCCTAACCTCTTGTAGGTTGTTTTGTCTTCTGTGAATTGAAGAAAGCAGTTCTTACCTATTCAGTGATTATTGTGAACAGTGCTTGTAGCCTGTGGAGAAAAAATAGATAGAAAAATGCCATGTGAATGGAAACTTCTTTTCCTTAGCTTCTCCACATTTGCACATTCGTGACTTCCTTGCAGCCATGGCCTAGGAGACAGAGCCTACTGCTTGGGACCCAAAGAGTGTAATCTACTTGCTTTGGTGGTTCCCAAAAAGCAATTTTTTTTTTTTTTTTTTTTTTTTTTGCTGGTTCCAGGGCTTGAACTCAGGACCTGGGTGTTGTTCCTGAGTCTCTTTGTGCTCAAGGTTAGCACTCTACCACTTAAACTACAGCACCACTTCCAGCTTTTTTTTTTTTTAGTAGTTTATTGGAGATATGAGTCTCTCAGGGACTTTCCTGCCGAGGCTAACCTTGAACCACAATCCTCAGAGAGCTGCCTCCTGAGTAGCTAGGATTACAGGCATGAGCCACTGGCAGCTGGCAGTAATTATTTTGTTTCATTTTTAAAGCAGGGTCTTGCTGCATAGTTCAGACTTAGCTTGGAACTTGTGATTCTCCTATAGTATCTCAAGTCCTAAGTTACTGCTGTATGCCACCACATCTGGCAGAAATGGTCATTTCAAAGGCATTTATTTTTTGCCTCCATGTTGTTCTTGGATTGTCTTTTGTACTTTTCTCAGACAGATAGACAGTTCACTTTTGTGTCTTAGCCCCTCACACTCAGAGACCCAAAACTCTGACCTATTGCACAATCGCTGGGATCCGTCTGTTTGATCCAGGTACCAGCTGACATTGTCATTTAGATTTACAATTTGTGGGGAGCCAATTTTTGCAAGGAATAACAAGGCTCCCACCTCCATTTCTTTTTTTAAAAAATTTATTGTTATTATAAAGGTGATGTATAGAGAAATTACAGTTATATAAGTCAGGTAAAGAATACATTTCTTTTTGGAC